>NW_028297160.1:7649464-8295982 GCF_055798465.1 Pogonomyrmex barbatus
TACAACCCCCCGACAGCGGAGTCTCCGAAGGCTACACTTGCGTACGTATGCGGAACAAATATCCTTGGACGAACTGCCTGCGAACACGCCAGTGCCAAGCTGGTCCAATTCGATTCAATTCCGCCGCTTGTCTTCTCCTTCTCCACCGCCTCCGCCACTCTCCCGTTTTTTTTTTTCTTTTTTTTCAGTCTCTTTATCTCCCGACCTGCACGATCCAGTTAGTCCCCGGAGAACGATAGATCCTCAGTTGACTTCGTTCAGGGCGGTTTCTCTCAACTCTATCTACTGCTTCTCTTTTTCTCTTTCTTTCTTTCTTCTCTCTGTGTTTCCTTCCTCTTTTTTCTTATCGCCAGAGAAAGAGTCGATCATTATCGACTTAAACAAGATTATTTGGAATATTCTTGTTCGCTGAGAATGAAGTTGCCGCAAAATTTTACAATTTAGTTATTTTCATTTCAGATATTTTTTAAATATAGTCTTTTAAATGTTTTAGTCCGAAAAATATTATTGTTATTTGCATTGACTTTTCATCTGATGTTTATGACAAATAATAAGACGTTATAATTTCTAAGTACTTTCGTTTATAAATTGTTGTTGTTATATCACTGTGTCTTTTAACAAGAACTACCCCACCCGCATTCGCTTTATAAATGTACTACAATTAATAACTTGTCATCCATTTGGAAAACGAAGGGTAAGAACGGTAACGGGCGCGACAAGATTTTTGCGGGAAAAACGTCGACCGATTACGAATTCACGAATTCGCGTCGGTCCGGTGTAACGAATTGAACGTAGACACGGGAGGCACCGTGCATGCATCGCCGATAATTTAATTGCGCCAGGATGAAACGCTCCGGGCGCAATTGTCTGCGGACCCGCGTGCAGTTCGAAGCGTGTTTCGCCGGGTATAACCGATGACCGGTCCCCATCAATCCTTTCGGTAACATAACTTGTAGGAAGCCCGCGCACCCCGTGTTCGCCCCGCGCGGTTTGTGTGTTCACCATCCAACTTGGTCCCCGGTGTCTCGTACATTCCGGTCAGTTAATAACTGTGGTCGGGATCCGCGATCCACGGCGCCCGTTGCTGACCACCGTGTCTGGTTGGGTTTTCGGCCAAATTATGGAAACACTGCCGTTATGCGATGCGGTGGCTGATGATATCGCGGAGCCCCGGGCGTCTCGTTCCTTGTTTTAATTAAGTATAGCGCCTGAGTAGGGTATCGTCAGCTCTCCGTTACCGCGGAGTATCCCTGGCAAATCTACCATCGTTCTGAATTCTGAAGAAATCTGAGAAACACCTAAGAGAAGCCTAGCTCCGAGAGGAGAATCCCGAATCGTCCATCTCACGCTTTCCTGAATTTTTTGTTTCACCGATTTTCTCGAGTCTGCTATTCCAGGATGAACTTCGTGTTGGAATTTTACTTTGGATAGTAATAAATAAATTCGTTCGTAAATTACGATTAATTTAGAATATATCTGCATAATCTCACTTAAATATTTTCTATTTTCTATTAAAGTAAAGGATTTATTTATTGATTCTAATTATTATTTTTAATTTTCGAAATAGTAATGGTAAATTAATATTTTCAACTTTATATTGCATGACTAATATTTATCAAACAAGACTAATGTAGTGACTGAAAAGCGAAAAGGAGATAGCATCGGAGATAGCAGCGTGTTTTAAAACTACGGCGGAACGTTTCTCCCGAGCAAGCAACGGTGTTCGTGAGTTTTAAACGAAGATTCCAAGTGGATCTATTGTCCCGTCCATTCTTTGCTCGGTGAACGTATGTCAGTGGATGTATGTCTGCTTTCTTATACTCTCGGAGCACGCTCCAATTTGTGGCCCGAGACATGTCTGTTTTACGAGCGGACGTACATCCACGGCAACTTGCAACTGAAGTAGCATTGTTTGCGCATATTGCTGCACGATACTCTTTGAGATCGCATTATAGTTACCTCATTTGCGTCAAAATTCAATATACATTTTTTAGTTTATGTTTCTGTTGGGTACACGTCATTAAATTACGATACCAGTTTATATGAAAAGGAATATTTTACAAACCAAACTTACAAACAAAAAGTATGGTTTGTATAATGTATATCTTGAAATAATGGTTTGATATGACGATATGACGATATTAAAAACCGAGTTTCTCTTTACATTTTGAAAAATCTAATTATCTTGTCTAGCAATTTCGATCTACAATTGAAAACTCATACGAGCACGTCAATCGTTAATTATCATCGCAAGGCTATTAAAAAATTTGCTTGTAAAAGAGTTGTCAGACCATTTTTAGTTTTAATCGGCAGTGTAAACAAACAAACCGGCTCATCGTCATCGTCATCGTCATAACTCGATGCCACTTTTGACATTTATTTTCTGCTGTATACAATCGCCTGGCAATTTTTAATTTTAATCAAGCACGAGCTCGCAAGCAAAGTGGATTTTCGTGCAGCAACGCGCGGGCGGGTGCCAACGACTAATTTACGAATCTGGATGATTACTCGCGGGAACGGATGAAAGGGAGGTACGTGTGAACCGCTCGGCGTCGTCATAAAAACGGTCGTGTTCAGCTAATTTAAACGAAATTGCCGGAATAAACGGAACTGCATGCATCCCATCCGTCCGTCCGTTTGTCGCTCCAGATGTTTCGTAAATGAATCCCGCCGCGGCGCAGTCCGCCATATCCGAGGCTTCGCTGCTAATTACTTCGAGCCCCGTACTCGAGAGTCGGCGAATGGGAATTTATAATGGACGAGCGTGGACCCTTATGAAAATGTTATGGCCAGTCGCGCCACTCTTCCTCTGTGAACTTTTGCGAAATGTCGTGGAAGTCATTTCGCGGAATGCGTGAGAATTAGTCGTTTCTATGCTATGAAAGCACCTATGGGTGCCAAATTTTGAAGCGAACAGAAGCCGTTTGTTTTTGAACACATTAGATGGAAAAAAGTGTGTGAGTAGGTGTCATATTCAAAAGCTTCTATGATGATTGTGTTTTAATCAAATGTTGTATAAAGGAACAATTCTTTATATAATTTTATAAGTATTAATACTATATTTTTTAAATATGTTGAAGTTGTACAATTTTATAAGAAATTTTCAAAATAGTCTATGTAGATAGATAGAAATGCATTAAATCTGAAACATTTTATAAATGGCGATTTATAATAGCTGTTGTATAAACATGAACTAGTTTAAGCATTAATTCAGATGTAACTGCAGACGCATATATGTTCATAATGGATGTTTAATACTTACGTAAGAAAAACTTACCTGATCCTCAACTTTGAGTCGTTATTTGTTTATTCTTTGCGTACATTTATTTTATAATCCGTTGATATCACATTCCACGAGCATTTTCGTATTCTCTTTTGCCTCCGCTAGTTTAAAGCATTCGCGTTGTCTTGCTGTAAGAGAAGCCGGGATGGTTCTTTGAGTGCGGCGGTTTAGTGTGATAAATAATACCGGCGCTTCATAACTGCTACTTTTCGTTGAAAAACTGAATGCGGCGCGAATTATTATTCGGAGGGAGGACTTCTCTTTTCTCCCTCCTTTTTATTTCCCGTCGTTTGAGAAAGTGGACCGCGAGAGCCAGGGGTAAGGAAGAAAAGGTAACGTTAGAACCACGGATGATAATAATAAGTCTGGTAATTCGCAGTTTGACGAGCCCTCGCAAGTAGACCGACCTCACTTTTCGAGTTTTCTTTATCGTCTCCTGGATGTCTCCCTTGCGTATCCGAGATATCCAATTAAAAAGCAAGCACCTGGACAGCGAGGGTGGAAAGACATCGAGTCGGGTTAAGGGGCTACGAGAAAAAAGAAAATCATGCGACGATTATCGGGGAAAGCTTCTAACAAACTCTTCGAGGAACGGAAGAGATTACTTTTCTTAATAAACAGCCTTTTATAAAAATAAGGATATTTATATTTTTAAACATATCGAAATAAATTTAATTCTATTAAATAAAAGAATTGTGATCGAAAGAAAATTAATTATGTTACTTTCATTTTGTGTGCTTTTTGCAATATCTAAATTTTTCAATTTTATGTATATTTTTTGTTTTAGTACGCAAATTATGTAAAGGAAGTTTTATTTTAAATAATTGTGATATTCCAGTTTTATTTTAAATAATTGTGATATTCCATCATTTTTCTTAAAATCGTCATATCCATCGTCATATAGATGACTTCAAATTGATTTTGTTGAAGGTCTCAATATTGAAGCGGAAGTATCCAAAGAACGGATATAATTTACTGCACATCGATGAAAAATTCAAAGGATCCCTATAAGGGTATCGACTGGCTGGTAAGAGGGCTGTTGTTTATTCGCATTGCTGTCCGTCGGATCCGGAATCCGGCTAGTTACAATCTCTGCTGGTTTCGTGGCAGAACGCCTCCACTAAAATAATGTTATATTATCGGACGACGATGCCACCTGAGCCACTAAAAGCTTTGGTCCCGACGTGACCATAACGCAACTTGGAGATTCGAGATTTACTTCACGGCCGATTCTTGAGAATATGGATTCACTTGGCTTTCGCAGTTTCTCAATTTAAAAAACGCTAGAGATTCTCATTTTCAATCAAAACGGCACATACAACAAATTAAGTTATATATGCACAAAAATATATTTACATTTGTTTATTTATAATTTTATAGAAGAATAATTGCAATTAATGCAACATTATATATCAAACCATATTTCTTAAAATTTAATTTGGTAGATAAAATGTAAAAATATTAGAGCTTAAGTATTAAATTTATGTTATCCAGTCTAAGCGTTACATAAACAGTTATTAATTTAATTAAATTAATTGTGTATATCGGAGATTACATTCTAGAGATTAAATATTATTCTGATAAGTACTTTAGAGTATCTTTTAGAGTATCTTTGAAATCTTCGTTTTCGTCGCGTTTCGCGTCGCGTCAATGAATCCGATTGATCGCAGATCAATGGGTCGTTGCCGCCGCACGATCGACTAATCTCGAGGGTCAAACGATGCCGGTCATGTCGGACTTCCTTCGCCAGTTGACCCCGGCGCTATTCTCAATCTCGACTCTGACTCATCCTCGTCATCAGCGTCATCGTCGTTGTCGCTGTTGTCTTCGTCTTATCTTTTTACCCATCGGCCACACTTGTTGAAGCTCGCTTAGAAAGAGATCATGTTTAGCATGGCGTCACGTTCGCTTTAACTTCATTCTTGATGATAATGATAAAATTCAAGACGGACGTGGATTATCTTTCTTTCGCAGTTAAATATTGCAATTTAAAATTTTTTTTGTTTTTTGAATTATTAAACTTAAAATATTATTATTATTAAATATAGAGAATGCCATAGAAGAGATCACGGTAGAGTAGTCTATGTAAATGTAATTAATATATGATAATTAAACGTGTTAATATATGTAACGTCTTCTTCATCTCATTAACGTTTTTTTAGAAATAATTGCACCCCTAAATCCGCAGAAGTCCAAACACTTCTCAGGACAAAACGTGAAGCGCCGTGGAGGAAGTCGTCGCGACGAAGGGGGTGGGTCAGTGGCACGGGGACGGATGGTTGATTTGAGGCTCGCCCATGTTTGCCAAGCAATCAAGCCCAATCATTAACCCCCGGACGAGCGACGGATCGAACGTAGGCGCGCGTTATATGAATAAACGCCGTTGTGTACGCGACGGTCGGCCGTCGACGTTGTACATAATCGCGCGCGTACGGCTCGTCGCGACGACTCGTGGACAGGAAGTCCACCTAATCAGGGGTAGTGAGTGGCAAACAGGGGTGCGGTTATGCCCAACGGGGGTACGTACTGCATTACACCAGGGATTCAAGCTGGATCGCCGAGCTGTAACGGCGGCGAAGACGAGGCAGGGGCACGTTTATCCACCAAGTCTGCCCCATCCAACGCCATGATCGCTAATTTAATTAGCTCTCGGTCTCTGATTAGTCCAGAAGAAGGTGGGGTATCCTTCCGTTCGTTGCGGAGGAAGTGCCTATACTTTCACCGTTTCACGATGGCGGTAGTTCACCTTGTTCACGTGCTCCTTCCTCTGTCATCCGCTCGAATTCATTTAACTCCCTGTGGTACTTCTCTTGTTTTTCCATGGTTTTAATTAAATTTCTTATCCGTGGGACGCGGAGAGGGCAGACAGAGGCAGCGCGGCAGGGCAATGGGGGAGCTGCACCAAGTGTTTTGCTGGACCCAGAGAATCTCTGTGCGCCAAAAATAATTGGAAAAGTTTTAAATTCGTACAACAAAGTCTCGTCGATTATGCACCTTTTTGCGGTTAATTTGTTATTTGAATACATATGTATTTTTTGAGAGATTAAAAAAATAGAATTGCTGTCAAAAATTCTAAAAAGCAAAAGATGTCTATTTGAAATATACTTTTTTTTTTAATTACAAACGAACATTTATATCAATAACTTATCTACATTTTTCATACATTGATACTAATAGATCTTTCTACACATTTAATTCAAATAATTTCACGTATTCATATTTTAAAGACGCTTTGTAAAATCTTTTAAAAGAACATGCTCTTTAAGAAATACTTGTTATGCTTTTTTTCTTCAACGTCTCTCGATTCCTTCCACCAAAAATTCGTTTCTTTGATGGAGGCACAGTGGTCGATGTCAAAATTCGGAGGATGCTTGCTCGGAGGCAGGTTCTCCTAGCGGGATGTCCTCGTTCCCACGAGCCCGCGTATCCTCGGAAAAGCACATTTGAATCTGCCTATCTCTTACCTCCCTCTCTCGTTCTCTTTCTATCTTTAAATACACTACTTACACCGCGCAACCTTTGCGTAAGCTTTACGAGTATGCGAAGAAGAGGGGTGTCTGTGTGTCGACGGGAGAATCGCGCGGTCTTTGATATGCTGACGTTGCTATTATCAATTCAGATGAGGCAGGTCGGTTCGGTCGTTTGGCAAAACTGCGTTTGATCTGGCTCACCCCGTAGATACGTAGGTGGGTAGGTAGATAGATAGCTGCACGCACATGCACGTGTGAGTGGCAGCCTTGGGCATTTCGCGTCAACTCACTTCGAAGGAGAGAGAGAACAAATTCGACCGGCAACGAGAATGTGAAATTATCATACCGCGGTATTACGCTGCGCTTCTTCTCGATTCCAAAATCCAGCTTCCAGCGCAAAGACGCGCGTGTTGAAAGTTAAGACAATCAAACAAAACCAGATCCACAGGAGTCTTATAATAAACGGGAGCAAATTGGATGAGACGGTAATTTAAAGAGCTAGATTGGTTACGTTTGATTAGCTCGATCTACTTAGTAAATAAGATTATCTCTCTCTTACATACCCCTCACATTCTGAATTATTATAATTTTAACTGTGCAAGTAATTGTCTGATAAAAAAGATGCGGGGATCTCTACCTAGGACCCCGCCAGCTTAATTGCTCTCATTCGCTCGCCTCTAATTATCCTCATTTATTTCCCTTAAGTTAAGAATTAGCTTTTCCGGGCGCCAAGTTTCCATGAAACGCCCCACGGCGCCGCGTCGTTCGTACATTTATAAAAATTAATTGTTTTGCTCGGTTTCCTAATTTCTGCGACAACGGGGAGATCTTATATGTCTTAGATTAATTTGTATGGGCACGTGTCTTACTGACGGGTTCTTTTGAATCATAAACTGACATATGCGGGCTTTGATCATATATTTCTTGTGAAAACGAAAATTTATCCTGTACATTATATTATTTTTACAAAATATCTTTGTTGTATAAAACTCTAAATATAGTTTTTATGAAATAATCATAAAAATATGAATCTGGAAAAAAATAAAATTTTATTTATTTATTATTGTAAACTGGTTGTGAAAGTATAATAACTCGTAAATAATTAAATAATTTTATCAATAGAGATCTTTTATTATAATATTTGCCTTATTATATTTTTTTATTTAATAAAAATAGATCCAGTAGTAGAGATTCTCTTAGTGAGAATTGTAATGTTATATTTCTTTTACGCTTCCTTTTAGCAACCCTGCGTCCTTCGCCGTTCTCTTCTTCGTTCTGGCCGACGTGTATAACGCAATAATCATTTAATTCCGGCGGTCGTACGCGCAGCGCTTGGCGCCAAGTCAATCTAAGCCAACCGGATATGCCTCTCTCGTCTGCCTTGTTCAGCCACTGACGTAATCCCGAAGTTTAGGTTAGGCGGGGGATGGAAGATACTCGTCGTTCATTAAGATCATGCTCGATGTAAAAATTCACTGGTTTGCTTTGTGTGTATAAACTCACTTTCAAGCGTGACATATCACAGATGATTGCGCAAACCTATAAATAATCTGTTTTGTTTTATCGTTAATTCACAATTCTGCGGATTCCAGCATCATTAAAATTTATCAGATAACAGTTTATATCGCGCTCTATTATCGGCGAGAAAGATTTAAACGTGCGACTTGCCACTTTATGCATTGAAATAAATTACGCGATTGATTTCACTCATCGTAAATTAATTTATTGAAATAAATTACAGTGTGGGAATAGTAAATTGCAAACCAAGTTCCATTTTAAGAAATTGCTCTCACTAATTAATTTCTCGATATCGATAACATACAAACAAATGTTATAATTACATTTCTGCGGGAATCGCCATTACGTTTAAATTAAAACTGCTAATAAATTTTGTTATCTGCAGGGTACACAAGGCACTTTATTTATTAATCATTTAAATTACCATTAGAAACTCCAGCTGTCGGAGCAATAAACCAAACTCTCATCTCGATGTCACCCGCATTATCACGAGTCGAGCCGCGTATACTTAATATCTCAATCTGGCCCGTTCTCTGCCTGCGTATCAAAACGCAACCATAGATCACGAGGGGAATGACATTATAGGATATCGAAGTACCCTTTGGAACGGTTATCATCTACAATGTCAGGCAGGTCATCGTATCCTACCTATAACTTCATCCCTATTCCTTCTCGTTTCTCTCTTTCCTCTTTCTCCTTTCTCGCTGATCCCCTTTCGGTCTCGCGCTTTCCACCCCGTGCAAAACTGCTAATGAATATCGGCCCTAAATATCAGTCCACGGGGATCCGGCGAGGGTTCGTCGATGCTCGTCGATGCATATGTCCGTATATTACGGGGGTTTACACACCCCGATTCTCCTCGTGGTAACTCCGCACGAGGGCTCACCCCTCTCGCCCGTACGTGTACATGGTCACGCTCGTTTGTCCCGCGTTAATTCTTCGTCTTTGTCGTACTACCTTGTCGCTCTCATATAGCTCATCATTCCGTTCATCCCTACACTCCCGTCCTTTCGATAGAAAACTCACCGTGCGACACCATATGTCCGTTCCCATCATCCCGGAGTCAAGACGCGCCTTCGCGGACGCACGACATCCCCTCGCATGAAAATCTAATCGTGAATCCGGCAGAAACTCCCCGGCTCCTGCTGCAAATCCTTCCGGGAGTTGACGTCGACGGTTCACGAAAATTACGCGAAAGTACTGCTTCCAAGCACGAAAGAAACAACTGTGAACATTCGTTTCGCTATGTCAGGAATCTCGCACAAAAGTTTTTTATATTTCTCGTAAGACGTGCAAATAAATAATATATGAAATAATAAAACTTGTAATAATGAATAATCTTCATTATATAAAGTCATTATTTTTTGACTTTAGAATAAGTTTTGAAAATCTTATCTTTATATCTTATGTCAATCCTGCAAGTTATGTTTCTTTTTACAAGAGAAAAAAATGTCGCAAGAGAAAAATTCTGACCGGATACTATAATCCGGATTAACATGGATATTTTGATTATTTGGTACAGTGACCTAATAAGCTGATAATCACAACGGCAGGAGATATTCGGATATATGACTCGACGAAAGCTTTGTTTCTGTCGCGAATTCAAAAGCAAAACTGTTTACGTACAATGAACTCAACCGCAGTCTTGCCATGATCAATGACACACGGAGGCTTAATCGGTTCGACATGCTATTGTTGGCCAGAATTTCTACTGCCAAAAGGATCCATCGATCTTTGCGGATTTAAATCGCGTACATCGATGATGATAGCATGATCGATTAGATCAACGATGACGATTCAGGGAGACGTTCGTTAATACTAGCGTATTAGCATTATTATTGTTATTGTTATTATCCTATCGAAATTCATCATATTACGATGGTGTCGAAATCATTTCGCACCATATGAGATAACAATGATATAAAGCTTTTACACGAAAAGAACGGATTTGTTGAAGTATTTAAAAATTTGGCTAGGCATATATTTGAAAACAATTTTGTTATGTCATCAAAATTATTATATATAATTCATCATACTTAAGCGTTCTACATAATAATTTTGATGATGTAACAACGTTATTTTCAAATCTGTTTTGGCTAAATTCTCCTTTATATAAAATTATAAATATAAAAACGAAAATTTAAATATATATCATTTTACTATACATAATATATCAATACTTTTTATATGTTTATGATAATTAAGGATAAAAATTATTACGTGAAAAATATTTCGAGATCTGAAGTGACGTTCTTGATCGAATCACCGATCTGCCGATACTCGCGCCGGGATTCTTCCTCTAGATCCGAACTAATCGGTTTAAATTGAACCAATTTCTGCCAATTACGTTGCCAGTTTCCAGATAGCGCGTGCTTACGGTAAAATGATCGTTCGTCTACCCGCAGGGGTCCATCTGTGTTCCGGCGCCGTGTGACAGCGCGATCATGCCCACATGCTTGCACGCTCGCGCACACGCACGATAATTGTGCGCGTCGCTTCACGATGCGTATTTTACACGTATCGTTCTCCGCTAGCGATAACCATCACCCACATATCCCCAATTGGTAAAGACAATCGCTAATATGTTTCTCTCCTTGATTGAGAGTGAGTCATGCTGTATACGCCGCACGGCGTCTCGTCCGCTACGACGTGATAAAGACAGGCGGAAGGAGAGGAAGAGAGATAGAAAGAGAAAGAAAAAGAGAGAGGAGTCCCGCGGTCTCTTCTCTCGCATTTACCACCGGCGAAACAATTGTTCGACGGGACAATCAAGTACTAAATTCATGGCGCCAGCCGGCTGCCCGCTGTATATCCGGCGTTGTAGAAACTAGTTAGCCAAGGTAGTGCCGGCTTGTATACACGTGGACTTCTATTCATTGCGACGACACGTGTATCGGAAGATTAAATACAGATCGACAAGATGATATCACGTCGCGTCTTTATCAAAACACTGATGATTTATCATCCGGCGAACAAAATTAGGCCTAATTAATAATAATCGAGTAAAAGAATATCGACACAACTTTTTCTTGTCCTTATAAAGATAAAAAAATTATTCGATCCTGAAATTTATAATACAATTTTTAAAAAAATAACAAAAAATGAATTCAATTTATATTTCATTGAAACTTTTCGAAAATCTACTTGTATGATTACGACAGATAAAACTATTTATCGATTTGTAAATCGCATCCGACATTCTTCCAGATATTTAAGATTGATAACTGATAGATGATAGAGAAGAAAATGATTTTGAAATAATAAAAATCTTAATACAAAATGCTGATATAATATTTCTTAAATAAGAAATATCTAAAATTTGTGCGCTTAGGCATACAGCTGTTAAAGTTATTACATAAAATATATTATAAAAAAATTTCGACTTCCACATTTTCATTATCGTGTGATATGTGCCATACCTAAGTATATGAATTTTAAATAATTTGATTGATAACTTTCCATTTTAAAAATATTATATTCTTAGAATTTTGGTGTTACATTTTTATCTCAAGGTAATTTCAGAAATTTATTAATGATTGTCATAGAAAATCTAGATATGTTTGTATAAATACCAAATAACTCAGGTTAGTCCCGTACTGATAGGAAAATTATGATCTGAAGGAAAATCAACGAAATATCTGTTTCTTGGAAGAATTTAGAATTTAGAAAATCAATATGAATTGATTCATAGTTTATCATTCTCAAATATTATTTTGTCTAATATTGGAAAAATACTTTATTTGTACGTTTGTTTATTTATTCATTTTTTTCATAATAAAATTACTAAACCCAGGTAATTTATAAAAACGAAATACTTAAATGCTTCAGATACTGTTTCAGAGCGTATAAAATTAATAAAATTAATTAATTATATTTAACAAACAATATTAATAAGAGTCAAAGCCTAGCTATTATACTTAGGCCAGATTTTGATATACATTATCAATATTCAAAATTAAATCAATACAAAAATTTATAATGTACCTGACAGGAATGATCTATGCTAACTAAGATAGTGTATATCAAAACACAACCTTAATTACATTTTATAATATCTATTTCCCTTGATCACATATGGAGTGATTTTTACACGCTCGATTTCATTTTCATGACTTCGTAATTTCATCATCATACTCTTATTCTTGTATCCCGTTTCCTTCGATCGTTCTTTTTTTTCTTTTTTTCGCAAGTCGGGGATGCCATACAGCTTTTTGCACGCCCGAGTCGCTACCGGGGACCGTACAGTATGAGAGTAAGCAATTTTCTTCCGAAGATGGAGCGGCACTGGGACATCGTCGGTGCTCCAGGGAGAACGTACGACGATGCGAGCGAGCGAGCGAGTGAGTGAGTATGATTGATGCGGTTTGTCGGTCTTGCCTGACGTCCAACATCTCGTCTCGTGTCATGCTCGTGGATACTTACGCCCTCGACGACGACGACGACGACGACGACGACGACGATGACAACGACGAGGATGACAACGACGAGGGCGATGATGATGATGACGACGACGACACTCTCGATGTTACAACCGGCTACACTTTGCGCATTCAGCCACGCGACTGAACTATGCTGCAACCGCTGCGCCTCGATTTCCCAGCGTACGCGCGGAGAATGATCAGTCAGGGAATACGGAGTATCATCTTCTTGAGAAACTTAGTTGAGTTTTTCTTAGCTATACGCACTAGCAAGAGAGATCCCGGAAAAAGAGAAGAAAATGCTATATGTTATTCTGAGAATCTCATCTAACAAATGTATTCTCCATACAGTAATATTTATCATTTCTTGACTATTTTATATAAATGATCATTTAAAAAAAAAAAAGAAATAATTCATGCCACAATTATATAATTTTAGTAATTTGTATATCGTATTTATAAATTTATTACATAAATGAATATCACAGACGTAACAGTATTGTCAAAATTGTATGCCATTTTGGCAATAAATTGTACAGTATTCAAATATAGCGATAAATATCTCAATTTACTTCTTACATTTTGAGCGTTATGGCTCAAATGATTATAATATTGATTTCTTTATTTATATTTTCTTTTATATTTTATAGAATCGATTATAAAAATTTTTGAAAAATATAAATGTTATCATAATTTTTAAAATTAAAACATGTAGATTACAACATTGTCAATATCTGAGATTACAACATTTATCAACGTGTTAATATCATGAAACAAATATATATATATATGACATTCTTCAAGTTATATATTGATATGATGTGGAATGTATGTATATAAAAAAATTATATTTTTTCTCTTAAACATGATTATTTCTGAGTCAGATGCATGATATCTAGGAATTTATACAGTATGACTTTTAAATCCGATAAAGTAAAAAGTGATAAAAATTAAACACCAAAAAGCTATACCAAAAGTATTAATATTTCAACCTTAAGACATAGCTAATATCTGTTAAATTCTGTTTTATTTGACATTCTAATTTATATCTAATTCGTTCTATCACAATATCGCATTGCAGAAGCGAGTAAACACGTAGTTTAATAATTAAATTGTGCTATGAATCATATGAATTTATGAATGTTGTAGTGTAATCTTATTCTGGTTACTTGGAAAAGACGCACAAAGAATTATCTATTAGTTAAATTTCATGCTCCTGAACGTTTGTAACTTTAAAATTTGACTTAAAAATTACAAAAAAATTATTAATATTATAAACGTAGACTTAATATCATAATAGATTCAATAACTACTAAACTTATTTATACAAACATTTTTTGATAATTTCGCAATCATGATTATAACAAACGAAAACACGTATAATCTCGTCTCTTATCGAGACGAAAGAACACAAGTGAGCAAAATGCAATGAATTAATGCAACTACTTATCAATGATTATCAATTCTACTAATTGATAACAATAATAATCAATTATTAATTCAGTTAAAAGATTTTTTATGCATTTTATATGTTCTTTATGTGCAATTATTAAATATACTTAAAACAATAATAAACAATGACATTGCATCCAAACATTTCTAATAATAAATTATTGCGAACATATATTCCTTATCAAGATACGCGAAGTGTCGTTGCATCGAAAATTCCAAATTATCAGACGGAAGTCATACCAGATCGGAAAACGTTGTCTCCGTTTTCGGATGGCGATTAAACTGTTAAAACTGATGTTTGATACTTGATAAATTTTATTGCTTCTCGATATCTTTGGGTATATGTCTTTAAAGCATATCATAAAACAATTTAGACATTTCTATCGGAGATATTCAGTTTTATGAAAGTTAAGGACACATAATTTAAGCTAACATATGAGAAAAATCTACTAAAGATTTCCGTTAAAAAAAAATCAAATATTTTTAAATTTCTAAACACATAATTCAAATCCATTGTCACATGTTTAAGTTATTCATTTATAATTTCTCACTATATTTTACACATATTCTTAGTTTCTATTGCATTATACATATTAATTTTTTTCTTAAAATTTACACGTAATTGTAACTCTGAATAATTAACTTATTTCAAAGATCGTCTATTTCCCTCAAACCTTTTGTTTTCTCAAATGGATATCGTTTGAGAACACAATCCCCTGAAAGAGCGACGGACGTGATCTAAAAACTTTTCAACCAACCACACGAAGATTTCACTTGCTTTGAAATCTCATCTTTCAGGAAATATCGAAGATCACCCTTGCGGCCGTGAAAGCGCGAGCTCCCTTTCACCTTCACCCCATTGCCTAAATTTTCTAAGTTTGCTTGCATCCAGCATTTACCGTCACGATGAGTGTTGAAGGACGAGCACCGAGCGGCGGTACGTGCATGTACGTTCAAGTGTGCGAGGGCAGCGCACAAATATCAATCAGTGGAGTCAAGAGTGGAATCAGGGTGGCCGAGTAGTTCCACATAATGCTGCAACCGGAGGTGAGAGAGCGTGGTGCGCAACGTGTATCTCTCGTGTTCGGTGGCTGGTGCAGTTCAGACTTCTCACACACGCGCGCGCGCGCGCGCGCGCACACACACACACACACACACACACACACACACACACACACACACATACATACACACACACACAGAAACATGTACGCGCACAGGCACGAAACCCCATCAGCAACCCCACATGCAGCATCGCAGCAACGACGCCCGGCGGCATCGTCGGCCCCACTCCTTTCCATAGATCGACGATCGTCCACGTGTTGGTTTGTGCGTGCACCACCACGTATTCAAAGAACAACCCGGTGTGTGTGTGGGTGGAGTGGAACTGAGAAGGCGTGCCCGGGAGGCGGGACCCGGGACCAAAATCTTGGTGTGCATCAGACTTCTGTGTGGGTGTTCTCCCTCTCTGTATGAACGCCGACGGTGTGTGCGTCGTTCGTGTGGCTCTCTCCGTCTCTCTCCTTCTCCACGTCCACCGCTTTTGCGGCCGTCATCGCATGGAAGTCCCTCCACTATCAGACCCGTTAACAGCAGTCGGCGTCGAGGCACCCGCTCTAACGGCTAACGTCTCTCACATCCCCGGGCTTGAGCCGGTGCTCCACCGTTCCTGGCCTGTCCGGCCGATGGACCGCACGGAAATCAGTGTCGCTGATAACCGGAAGACTCATTTCTTGTGCGACACGTATTTACTGTCGCAAAATTGGCAAGAGCTATTCTACGGGGATTTGGCCAGGTGTTGATGAATTACGATTGGCAAACGATTTCAAGTGTCTTGACTGTGACGGCAAAAGTATCTCTAGTGCTTGTGCCGAGTATCCTACGAGATCGATGTTGACATCTCTTGAAAGGATGAAGTCTGCGAATAGATAGTCCTAAAAAAGGATTTATTATACAGTCAATCGCTTTGATTAAGAAGAAATATTTCTTAAAGAATCATCAAATAAATCTCAATAATTGTTGAAGAATTATCGTTTCTGAAGATGCATTAGTTTTCAAAGATCTGAAGGACTCTTAAAGACAGGTTTGGTGACAGTCTTGAAAAGATTTTCCAAATAGTTTTATTAAAAGTTACAGAAGATTGTGTATGTTTGTTTATTGCTGAGAAAACTTAAAAATTGCAAACGTGTTGAAGAAAAAGATGCGAATGACGTGTGTAGTGACGCGAAAGTTGTAAAACGGTGAACGGACTCGAGGTCCAGGATGATGGAAGTGCAGCAGCAACACTCACCTGTAGGGGTGGGTCCGTTAGACTTTTCGAGACGAGGGGTTGCCGAAGCATCAGCATTTCGAGTTGTTAAGCCCAAACAATCGGCCTCGTCTCTCGTGCATCAGCAACCATTGCCGCCGGAAACTAACAACAACGAAAATCTTCAAGAAAACCCACAAATTCCTATTGACGAAGGTAAGGCTTATTCTTCGAAGCAAATTATAAAACAAATTGTAATAAAGCAGTTATTTTACGGCAATTATATTATTGTTATAGTAAAAAAAATCAAACAATTTTCGTATTAATGATATGTGAAATAAAAATTATATAAAGTACAAAATATGCTGTGCGTATAAGTAATTGTGAGTTATAGATAAAGTATTATGATACTGAAAACATTTTTTATAAATACAATATAAATTTTATTATATAATAATTATTATAATTAATTATTATATAAATATATATTAATTAAATTATTATATAATAATTGTTAAAAATTAAAAACCAACCTTTGTCCATTCTAAATAAATAAATCTAAATGATAAATTTCTCAAAAATATAAAAAATATACACAATACAAGATAGTACAATTTTTCAAACTTTGATAAATGATTAAACATTTATTTTTCATCAATTGCATCACGTATATATAGCGATGTACAAATGTATTATCGCGATTGAAAAAGCCAGTGTATTATCAATTATTCTGATGGGCCACCCACGCAAACCGATTCAGATTCGAAAATACTCATTGCCCATTGATACGTTTCCCGTGTAGAAAGAAGAGGAGAAACGTTCCCCATATTTTAGATAATCCGAAATATATGGCGCTCAAACCTTTGACATCTGTATCCCAGCTGCATGCCGTTTGTTGACGCAGCACCCCCTGACAGTCACCCTGTTGCCCATCTCTCGCCTGTCATCATCCTATCTATTACCTGCCTATTACCCCTGCAACGCGGCGTTTATGCGGTGGCTCTTGCAGCTCGCGTCGACACTTGAGCTCGTGGCACACGCACACGCGTGCGGATCGCGCGCGTTTACCGTGGCAAATGGGACACGAGGCGTTCGTAGCTCACGCACGAACACGCACACGCGCGTGCAGGTGCGTAGGGGCCGTTGTCGTGCACAACGGTCTGTTCAACAGGTGAGAGGGGATGACTGGCATTAGACGGCTGCCTGTACTAATACCCCACTACTAATCGCGGTAACAGGCTAAACGCAATAATATCGAGCTATAGGCGTTGAGCTAAGCGATTTAAGCGATAATTGCCAGGTGATAGGCAGCTCATCGAGAAGGAGGTTGACTGCTCTTCTTCTATCGCTTGAATTCACCGAGATGATACTCAACATCTCCATTCAATAGATTCAGAAGAACCTATTGAACGCGGATATGTCTATTTATTTGCTAAAAGATTGTCGTTTTTTATTGATTGAAAAAAAATCTGTATATATATATATATATATATATATTTATACTCCTGATAACATTGGATTCTTAATTTTTTTTGAGAGCGAAGGCAACCATTCAAAAGAAGTGATTAAATCTAAATCAGTGTAATCTTATATTTAATCTTTACTTTATCTATGTACTTCAATCGTTAACTTACATACTGATAATTTGATAATTTAATTCTATAAGTTGTATTTTTATATATATCGTATCTATCCGTTTCCTCAAGATTTATAGAAATCTTACGACTCAAACCTCGCGAACTGCTTTCAACGCGAAGCAATCTTCTTGGTCCTAAAAACTGATCCTCTGGATTCTCTGGATTCTTTGGATTTGTTGATAGACCGTAATGGTTTTTGTCGGTGATTTTAATGGCAAATCACGTTGGTCTTACCGTTTTATAGATTTATGACGGGACGATAGCGCGAAATATGCGCGCGGGACTACGCAGGATAAGCAAACAGTTTGATATCGTCAATTCTCTCGTTGGCTAACAAACACATGTTACCTGCATTGTGTATACACGCATATCGATGTATCACACCAGACCGTCTTATCTCGAGAGTGCAGTACGCCTGCTATATAGGAAAATATGATTTATTTCTGATAATCCTGGCGAGAATGAGACAGCCTTTGCGGCGCGGAGTGTCTAATCTCTTCGTGCTATCTCAGATTATCCCAGTCGGTCCTCTATATTGCCTGGATTACAGATTTCTCTTCCTTTTTTATGTCGGTATAATTCTCGGTATAACCGAAGACCGACGTCTCGTTATCGATCGATCGATCTTTACAATGATTACCGAGAGTTATGTGAAAATGATATATCGTGTGGAATATATTGATATATTCCGCGCGTGATAATTACTATCTGAAAACACAGAATTATTTTATTATTAAATTTCTTTTTTTCTTAGAGTTATTAATTTTAATTATTACTTATCATAGAATAATATATTATGAATTATTAATATATTTTATTTCTAACAGGATTTTGCAATATATATACATATATATATATATATATATATATAAATTTATATATATATATATATATAAATTTAATATAATAAATTTTATCTTAATTTAAATACACACTTATGATTAGTATAATCAAAATGTAAACATTTATTATTATCAAAATTAAAAATTCCAGCATATGTTATACTTTGCTTTCCGTTAATAATAATCTTACTTATCAATATTATTAAACTTTTATTATACATTTCATTCTAGCTTATAGCAGATTTTTGCATTTATTCAATAATAAAATGAAGAGACTGAGTGACGCACATATGATATCGATGTAAAAGAAGATAGATCTGATTTAGTTCGATCAAATTGAACGATTAGATAGGTTCTGGATTCATCATCGTAAAACTCGGATTTGATATTTTATCGCACCTGTGTAAAAAAACTGACACGGATTACAGTATGTCGTTTGTCGGTCGAGAAGCAACTTTTCTTGACAGTCGAGATTTTTCATTGCCATGGATGAAGATTTCTTCGTTTATACGCTGCGATATCGGAAACTATTAATTTTTTAATTATTAAGCAATAAAACAAATATTTTATATATTTTTGTCTATATTAATAGCAGGCTTTGTGGATTTATATAAATTTTATGAACTAAATCTAAAATATTAATGTATTGCTTTTTATCAATTGTAATTATTTTACATTTAATTATTATTTATTACTCTTTGATAAATTATAAAAAAGATTTTTGTTATTTATTTCATAAATCTCTGAGATAATATAATCGTGCCAATATTGATTCGATGCATCGTATAGTTTTTGGTATTCCGTACGCCAAGCAAAAGACGAAGATTTCACTCGTTTGATTAATCATCAGAATGACGAATTGGCGTGAAGTTTTCGAACTTTGATCCTCCACTGGAACGATCAAAGAAAGCAACTAGGATGGATGGCGGATGTTCAGAGATAGGAATGCAGGTTTCGGGGAGAAAGAGAGCGAGTAATGGCCGGGGCATTGATAAATAGAGGAGGGTTTCGCTTCCTTTCTAATAAAGACGCTCTTGTCGAGGGGTTGATCTTTCCTACGAACTAAGAATACCAAATTTGTCAGACTTGAGATGTCGTTGCAGCGTTGGTGATTGACGGAGTAACGATGCATAAACGATCACGAAAAATGTCCGATCGTTTGCATGACCTTTCCATATCAGATTTTCTGTGTATCATAGTAATGTGTAATAAATCAAATGTAATGATGAATATATTGATTCGATTTCATGTATCTAATGTTTAATAATTTTTCACATTTCGACATAAGATAGAATGAGAATTTATTAATTTTATTTTTGAAATATGTAACATTTAAAGAAATATTAATGTCACAAATCTGTGATCTAAAAATTAATGTTTTAACATATGCTACACATCACTGTATACTTAATTAATTTTTTAATGTAACAAATTTAATAAATTATATTTGTTTATTATGATATTTTAATATTATGATAACATGATATTGTGATATTGTTTCTTACAGGAGGATGCAATGTTCGTTTAATGTTTCCGAGACTGTGGGCACCTTTTGGGAACGCTACGGAAGTTACAAACCTGCCACCTTTGCCAAAAAGTCATTCAGGTATGTGCGCCGTGAAGAGTCAGTAATCCGTTTTATCGACAAGTTCGTGTATTCAATCGAATTATATCGTGATACAGTAAAAGAATCTTTCGACGTCGAACTTAGGCGCGATCGTGTACCAACTTTCCACACTTTTGATATCAGAGGAAGAAAAGTACTGCATTTTAATATTTTACTATATCATATATTTTATTTTACCTTTATATCTTATTTTGATAAAAAAATTGCTAGAAATAAAAGCATATATAGAAATAATTCTGATTTACTTTTCATCGATAAAGTTACGTTATGTGTTTCTGATTACGACGAATCGTGATATTAATTATTGTAAAATTGATTATTATTATTTACGATCCATTTTATATGAAGTGTAGATTATTTTGCTTGAGCGTCACTGTAGATGTTACAGTTTTATTTTTCATATTATTAATTTCTGTGCACGTTAAGTAATTTCTGCTATCCCGCTAATCAAAGATACAATCATCGCTATACGTACTGCATTCGTCGTACTGCATACTTCTTGCTTCTCCGCGAAAGGTGAATGTAGACGGGCGGGTGTAGAGCCGACCTTTCGCCCCGTTGTGATGACGGCTTCCTCCTCAGCCCGGATGACGGCAGGTTTTTATTTGCCGATCATTAAGAACGACCGGTCGTCGTCGACGATTGGGATAAATGGTAGCACGCGTCATACCACGCATGGACATGGGCCTTTCTAACTTCTGCCGGCCCAATTGGAGCAGATTAGAGGCGCGGGCACAGGGATTCGGTCCGTCGGCCCCTTTGTGCTCGTACCTACCCTGAATTAGTAACATCTTGTCATGTTAAACGCCCGTGCATATACTCTTCCTACTTCTCCCGCATGCGCGCGCGCGCGCCTGCACGTGGCCATTCATCTGCTCCGTTCATTCTCAGACGTGATAAGATCAATCGCGTTACTTTTATCGTCGCCGCTTTGCCAAGATTTGTGCCGTGCAAACATGACGTTGGTTGAGCAATATTATATTATTATTTATACAGACTATCACTGCTATCTTCAATATAGAAGATGTAGAAGATCAAGAGAATCGTAGAAGCTGTTCGAAGACGGCAAAGCGGAAACATTCTGTGATTTGTTATCGTTAGACTCGCGTTGATAAAATAGAAGTCTTTAACAATCTTAATCTACATTAATCAAATATTTTAATATTTATGTAAGCAAATAAAAAACATAAACTTTATTTACTTTATCTAGAGATTGTAAGATAAACGATTGTGAAGTGGATCCTTTACGTGCACATAGTGAAGATAATTTAATTTGAAAAATAATATATAGATATTTAATAGATAGTAGATATTTAAATAACCTTGGAATTTATAAATACTTTATCTACGAATAAAGAAGAAAGTAAAATTTTGATTTGTGTTCTTTATCAGTAAACGAACTGTTTTGAATAAGTAAACTTGGTCGAGGATTTTAACATGAAATCATTTCTTACGGTGAATCGGTAAACCGACTTGTGACGAGGGGATGACGGTATTGAAGATGGTTATGGACGTGGATTAATAAAGGAAGGCCAAGTCGGAAGGACAATTAGATCGAGTTAATGGTTAACTTTAATCTTCTGTCGTCCGTCAGTCATTTACTGCGTAGCGATCTGCCGCTATTAGAACCGTTATACACTTCAAACCCCCTTCCGTGCTGTCGGTTCATGGAAAGGAATACGCGTGATCTTTGCTGCATAAGCGGCGTCAATAGAGCCGAGTGACAGGACGATGTGGGTTCTCAAAAACAGATTTTTCATCCGGCTGTCAGTGATTATTTAAGTTATATTAAGGTTACTGTACTAAATTGTCAAAAAATCAAAATTTCTTTTTTTGCTTCAAAGAATAGTTTGAGGTCTTTATAATTAATGTGCAAAAGATCCCAAGTGGATGCCTCGAAATATTCCTCAAATTATAATAACGTTTGAAGTGGATTCGCATACTACGCGCGGGTAAATATCCGAACAAGCCGACACAATCGAATTGTGCGGCATGATAGAATTGTATAGAAATATACTTCTCCTCTTCAGTTTTCGTTTTCTTCGAGCACAATAGGAAGAAAAGAAAAAGAGGAAGATAAAAGAAGAAAGTCCATTTTATAAAATAAGGCATAGGTAATTAATGATAAAACGTAAAAATTGCATGACATAATCAAACTTTAAACACATTTTTTTCGAAGCCATATTTTTTAAGATGATGTATATAATTTCTCATGTATAATTGATGGATTGACTTGAAATTTGAAACATACATTCGGGAAAATAATAGTTTTCGTCTAATAAAAATAACCCATGCTTTTATTAATTTTTTAATTTGCAAAATATAACATTTAATATAACATTTATATTAATAAAAATATAGCAAAAATTCAAACATTTATATTTTCATTAATTTAAAAAGAAAATAGAAAAAAGCTCGGTAGAAAATTATAATTTATAAAATTAATTTGTTTTTTCTTTCAAGATAATTAATGATGGAATAGTATACACCGTTTCTCTGCAAAAGATTAATATTTTTTAATAAAATATACAAGACGAATAGTTAAAGATATATATATACTAATAAAATATCAAATTAAAAATAGATCACATTTATATTTTTTCCGCAATACAAACTCAAAAAATTTCCAGGCTGGTTTTTTCTGACTGGTTAAAGTAAATAATAAATGCAAGAGACAGTATGACAATATAATTATTAAAAAATATGATTTGAAAAGGAGGATTTTAATTTAAAATAATTTAGAATAAATTTAGATGGAACAAAGATGATAGATCATAATTTTTATTTTAATAACATGTATTTATAAATTAAGAATATTTTTTTTAATAATATATATTTTCTTAACTTATCCGAGAATTATTACATTAGCATTCGAAAAGACACATGAAGATGTATATAATTTTTTGTTTTAATTTTTCTTCTCTAGATATTTTATTTCATTTCTCTGTAATAAATAGAATTATTTAATTTTTTATATGGTAACTTAAGTTACATTATAATGTTTCATGAATTAGTTAATAAATTATTGTTTTGGAGCATTTGCCAGTGTTTGTACACTACGCTCTGAAACTTTGTCTCGTAAGTAAGCATCTCGTAAGTCTCGTAAGCATCTCCAAGCACTTTACGCAAACATGGTAAAAGTACACTGACGGTGACAAAAACGATCTTGAAGTTGATTCAAAAAGTTTCATTCACTGTATCGAGGCTGCAAGCCACTGCGCGACATGCATCTCGATGCAGTATGCATATGTGCGTAAATGCGTCTAAGCTCGCAGATCCTGTCCAAACCCGGACTAAAGTTAAACTCATCTGCTGGACCGTCGCCGAGTGTTTTTCTCGCGTTGCGGTTTGCACCGCCAGTTTTTAGCGCATTCCAGTCGACCCAGATGCAACATTTGCGTAAGCAGTTCTTCCTATCACTCTCGGAGACACATCTGTCCGGACTTCCTCCTTCTTTTTGTTCATTTTCGTCTCGATCTCCCTCTACCTTTCTTACAATGATGAAACATAAACGACGTAACAAAATTATTTTCGATTGTCATAAAACTGAACTTTCTAAAAAAAATCTTTAATGCAATTAATTTTTGTTAAATTTATATTCAATGTCCACTATATAAAATTGTTATACATGAAATCAAAATTAGAAAAATTGTTGCCAGTGGATATTATATATTCACAATTTTAATATACATATTCTAATAATCTCAAATCCATTCCCAAAATTCGAAAATGTTGCTTTCAAATTAATTTAATTGCATTAATTAATACAAATAATTACGCAACAAAAGTACGAATTCTAAGTTTAGGATAACATTCCTTCAAATATACTTCTCGTTACAGGAAAAATATTCAGATATAACATTAGTAATTTCATTAGCCCCACCTTCCGTTTTTCTTTGTGCTTTTGACCGGTGCAATAAAGTACCTATCTATCTCTCCTCGGACAGATCCCCGCAGGCGCGAGGCGCGTTTCTCATTACATTAGGCCACTCTGACTCGAGTCGTATTTTGATTCGATTGCAAAGCCACCAGGAGACACGATAATAATCGACCCCAACAACGGGGCTCGCGGAGAGCTTTAAATGCGATTAACCGACACCGCGGTGCATCATATGAGCCGACACGTGACCGCGTGTTGCGCGCACGGATTATAAATATAATATACCGGGTATGTGCGAGATGCAATATGAGTGGTCTGAAGCCGAAATTGCCGGGCATCGAAAGGGGCTGTGAAATAGAGCCGGGTCCCTTCTTTCTCGCGTGGCGAAACACGCGTGCCCGATTTTTGATTCATTCGACGCCGTAAATCACGACAATCGAAACGAAATTATTAAATATGCTGCAAATAATATCCAGTTTGATTTCAAATTATATCGGATTTGAGCAAAGGTTTTACAAAATTTATCATTTTTAAATCATATATTTTAAATTGTTAAAATTGTTAAATTGATTATTTAATAATAAAATTATTTTTAATGCAAACAATGATATTTTTGAGAGTATTATTACTTAAAATAATGTAATAAATAAATTACTCATCCTGAACTCTGCGTTAATCACATCTTGCAATCAAATCTAGATCTCTCCGAAAGTACTCATCAAATTATAATGATAACGAAATAAATATATTCTGTCCATTTAATCTAACAAATACATCAAAATTCACACTTGAATCATATTTCATTTGAACCAGTCGACACATAAAATGACGCGACGTACAAATCAAAGCTGCGTCGGGAATCATCGATTTGATAATCAGAGAATACAGTAAATTCCGATTGACAAGCGATACCGAAATTGCGATCCAATGCAAATTGCAACTGTCATTGCGAAAATATTAATTTAATATTTCAATAATGATAAAAGTTTAATCTCCTGATTATATATTAACCAATCATGGGATATTAGAGCCATAATTATGTGACATATTATCTAGTAGACAATCACATTAATCATTAACAAAAGGAAATAATGCAATAATGATTTCTTTTTATACTATCTCACAATTATTAAACGATGTCACGCAAAAGTGCAATTAGAAAATTGGAATCCTCCTATTAGGCATATAATATTTTTTGCCGCCTTATTGCTCATCATTCCGTTTCGCAACGATGTCATAAGAATTAATCACGACTCATAGCACTGCGTCGGATGAAATATTCCGGAAGGGTGCGCGAAGGATTTCATTAAGAACACTGCTTCACGAAACGTCGCGGAAATACATTTCGCTCTCGGCACCTCACTATTTGGTTCTCTCCTCGCGATACCTCGTTAGCGCAACATGAGACCCTGTCACGACCTCTTGTGCCCTGTCCGTCTCTTAAACACCCTCGTGCCAGCACGCTAGGAAAAAAAGGCCCAATACGTGACTCAAATCTCATTCGAGCCGGATCCTTTCGCCAGAAAAGAAACTGTATTTATCCGTCTTCTTTTTTCGGATTCCCCTGCACCTAGCATCTCACGTGTATCTCATACGTGACGTTGCTGTTCGTCCAGTCATTGGCCATCTTGCTCTCGTGACTGGTGTATGAACTTTGGTTTATCGATTACGAAATATACCTGCTCGGAGTTGTAGAAATAGAAATCTAAGCGAGATGATTCTTGATTTCTTTTTAAGTGATTAATATTGATGGTATTTTTTAAAATTGTAATAAAAAGGTTCGTTAACAAAACTGAATTACTAATTAGGAGCCGCATCTATACAATGTTAATAATTAATTGTCATTAAATGATATCTTATAGAACGGCTCTCTTTCGGAGTTGGTCGTCTGGTGGGTTCACCGGCGACGAGGAGTCCCTCGCCGTCTCAGTCTCCTTGCCCGGATTCCCCTCCGCCCGAGCGTCGGGACGCCGAGGTGGACGTTGACGTCGGTGAAGAGGAAGTCGACGTGGACGTCGAGGAAGTCGGTGACGAGGATGATCATGAGGGTACCTCGAGTCCTCCGCGATCGTCATCCACACCCTCGCCGTCGCCGATTAGCGTCGCGACATCGCCCGTGTCACATCCACCGAAGAAATCCGGCGACAGTTTCAGCGTTTCCGCACTCTTAAGGCCGGATCCGCCTTCGGCACACCTACAGAACGCGTCCCCGCACCGAGAATCCGCTTCCATGGGCGCCCATCCGCCACCGCCCGGTTCGTCGATCCTGTATCCGCCGTTGCATCTTCAGGGCAGCCTCTTACCACCCCATCCGCATCATCCTCTCACGTACCTGCATCCCCAGCTATTACCGCATCATCTTTTACCGCCGCACCTGCATCCATTGTTACGCAGCGTTCATCCGGCTCACCCGGGGCTGCACTCGACCCACACGGCACACGGGCTGCACCATCCTCATCCGCTCGGTGACGTCTACAGCTGCGTCAAGTGCGACAAGATGTTTAGCACGCCGCATGGACTCGAGGTATATACGCGCATTCAACGCGTGCTTTTTTTCCAGACTTATCTTGGTTGTTTTGATTCATTTCTGATTTGTTGCCGGCGCTGCTGTTCCCATCCGTGTGCGTTCTGACAAGTTCATCGTCGCGAAAGTTTATATTTTTACAGCGCTAATTTTAACTTGTTTTTAGACGTTACTTTTTAATTTTCATTTACTCTACATTTTAATAATAAAATAAATAATAGTAAAGTAAAATAGTGATTAAATATTAAATATTATATATGATTTAACGGAAGTTATTTTACATTTCATATCAGAAAATAATTTTAAACTTGAAATGTTCTATTCTTTATCAAGAGGTACAAAGACTCTTTGTTGAGTCTTAGACTGTTTTGATAAATTTGATCATATTATAACATTAGTTAACATTAGTTAACATAAGATATTGATTTGCATAGGTGCATGCGAGGCGGTCACATAACGGTAAACGACCATTTGCCTGTGAATTGTGCAACAAAACCTTCGGTCACGAAATCAGTCTCACGCAGCACAGAGCTGTGCATTCCGCAGAGAAAGTGTTCGAATGCAAGCAATGCGGTAAAGCCTTCAAAAGGTCCAGCACACTCAGCACTCACCTTCTAATCCATTCGGATACGAGACCATATCCCTGCCAATTTTGCGGCAAACGATTCCACCAAAAAAGCGACATGAAGAAACATACTTATATACATACTGGTAAGTGACCTGCAAATCTTGATTTTAAAAGTAAAATTTGAAAAAATTGATTTCTTATAACCATATATCTCGTCTAGTTAGAAAATATATATTTTCAAATTAAAAATTAGTGCATTAATACCTGTTAATATAAATTATTAGTTACTATCAATGTATTTATGAAAGCATTGCGTTACTGTCGACTTTAATTTTAACATAAATTAATGAGTTTCTAGTTTAACTTAGCTTAATTATTTTATATACTACACACACGAATATGATTTACTGTTACTCATTTTACCTAATCGGATGAGAATGCTAAAATTATTTGAATTGAATTTACTTGGAACGCAATTATCCCATCTTTGGACAGCTCACTAACTTTCGCGTATGTTATATGAAAATCGCGCTCGTGATTCCGACGGGTATCATTATCGAGGGAACGTAAGGGATCAATTAGTCCGGCACAAGTTCGTGCGATAAATAATGCAGCTAACCGTCTGGACCAAGTCCTTGTGAGAGGATCCAGTTGAATATAGCACATGTGGCCAATGCATTTCAGGGATGCCGAGTCCCACATTGCGAGTTTCGCTCGGTAATAATCGTAATGTCTCTTTCGGGGTGCTTCCCCCCCCGTCTCTTCTGTATTTAGCGTTCTCGTTTCTTGCTCCCACGATTTGGGGTGGTATCATGGCCTCCCTAATCTTGGAATGGAACTTTGTGACACAACGTGGATTCTGTGCGAGATACACAAGTAGATAATCTTATCTACTCCAAAAATGAATATTTTGATTACTAATTGTGTCTAAAATAACGGAAGTATTCTTTTAGTTAAAATTAAAATAAGAAAAATTGAATAAAAAATTAACATTATTAATCTAATAATATTTTTCTTAGATATTTTAATAATTTTTACTTAACAACTATCAAAAATTCAATTATTTATATTTATATTTAGAATAACGTTGAAAGAGAAGGCAGAAAATAAAACAATCTTGTTAAAATGTCATTTACATCTCAAAAATATGTTCAGATTATTATTAATGATAGACAACCCTCTGTAACTTCATTTTTTTTTTGTATTTTTGCGATGCGTGTATATCTTCGACAGTACGCATCAATGTCGGACGCGTCGAAGTCCTACGTGCGACTAGGGAGGCCAGAGCAAAAAAGTTGAGGGACTGCGAAACAGTGGTGGCGGCAGGACACTTGACACTTTGGTGTCTCCCGGTTGATGGAGCGGAGTCTTGAAGGAGTAGGTTTCTCGAGGGAGAGGGACAGAGAGCAACGAAGGAGAGAAAGCCGCCTGTTGGAGGGTTCTAGTTGAGGTTCTGGGTTTTGTATCGTCTCCATGGCAACCCCTCCCGATGTCTTATCAAATTATCACCTTGTCCTCCCCACGCCACTCCATCCTGCCGTCACTCCGATGCCCTCCATCTCTACGATGCTCATTTTACGGCCCCCCCGAAACGACGAAAGGAAAGGACTTATCGTAACAGGATACAAAGCGATGGTCACTTCCGGAGACTTCTCTAACAACCTGCGGGATCACCTACGAATCATGTTGCGCGCAGTTGTGTCCACCTACACGCACCGTTGCGTCCTACGCGGAGGGTCGCCATGAAACATTTAATTCATTATTCAGGAGAATGAAAAATTCAGAGGTGTTGTGAGAGCGCCAACCAATGATGTTCACGGTCGCAGCAATTGAAACGAAGAACAGTCCGAGTCCTTTTGCCATAGGAATCTTTCTCTCGAGGGACAGTTCCTTCTTTGGCGATGAAGAGAGAGGAGGATTTGCTTCATGTATTTTTTGAACCTTTCTTATTCAATAAAAATACTTTCAATACATTCTACGATTTGAAAATGTAAAACTAATTGTTCACCGTACTTTTACGCAACGCGTGAATTAAAGAGATCTGATAATAATTATTTTGTGTTTTAATATTTGCTTATATTGGAAATAATTAATTTTCTAAAGTGCAATATCTTGTTACAGAATTTATTAAAAAGAAAAATACAAATCTAACTTGAAATCTGTTTCGTCGTTTCTCTGATAAGTCACGCGCTTCTGGTAGCTTGTACACACGCTCGCTAGATCGATTTGATGAACTGTTTTCGCTGCGTTGCGATCTCTCTCTCTCTCTCTCTCTCTCTCTCTCTCTCTCTCTCTCTCTCTCTCTTTCTCTCTCTTTCTGTCTTCTTTTTTTTTATCATACGCATGAACAAATCTCGCTGCTCCCACGACCTCGAATGACGCGCCGGCTGCGTGCGTACGTGCGTCAGGCAGCTACGAGGGTGTTCTGGGACTCCGTTGCTAATGATAATCAGCTCTCTCTCTCTCTCTCTCTCTCTCTCTCTCTCTCTCTCTCTCTCTCTGTCTCTCTCTCTGTCTCTCTCTTTCCAACCCCCCCTTCGACCGACTGCCTACGTACCCCATGTACCGAGCACGGGCCATGTGCAATAAGGGTGCGGCACCGTCGGATTCCCCGGGGAACGGCGTGGCGTAACGTAAAATCATTATTAGGTAGGTAGGTAGGTGGTTGCTGGTGCACACGAGGGGTGGAAAGAGAAACGGGTGGTTCGGACTAGCGGGGGTCGAAGCGCCGCCGCTCACGGGGGTTGAGAATAAGAGCTCTGCAAATATTGTTCGTGCGCGAGCCGGCAACCCAGAATAGGCTACGAGGGATCGGAGCGTTACTTCGCGTTACCTTCGCAGTTAGGCGAACGTTTTCGGGAGGTTAGCGGCGGTGGGACGCAACGGGGGGATGCGACGAGTCAAGTGCACGGTCGTTGCAAGGGGTTGACGAGCGAAGTGACAGACTGACAAGTGGCCACAAGTCTCTTCGATGAGAAAACACCAGCAGAATGTCTTTGAGAGAGGCGGCAGAATATTTTCAGAGCTTCCTGGGGTGGCTTAGCGAATCATGAGTTTTGCATTGGCTTCATGCGATGCTGCTCGGTCTGATAAATGTAAGAATAAATCATAATAATTTATTAAATATGTCAAAACTGATTGTTGCTGATTTTGTCAAAAACATTATATGTTTTGTTAAAATAATTTCAACTAAATTGTTTTCTAATAAACTCTTTCCTAATAAAAAAATTGTATAAAAGATCAGTAATTTTATTTAATTCATCGCTGTTAATTATGCGCGAGTTTCTTAAATTATATCATTTCAAATTTTGAAGATAAATCCAATTTGTCTAGACATTGATGCGTGATTACAGAAGAACATTATCGAAATCATCGACCTCATGTCATCGGGATGATCAATTCGCTGTGTGTATGCGGTCTTATCTACACACGCGTGATCGTGCCCTGTTTTCACAATAAACACAACCTGTCCGTTGTTAGTATAAAGTAAAGTCGATGGACCGAGGCAAAGGGAAAAAAGGGAAGAATGAGTGCATTGTGTGTACTTTTCGATCTTTTCATTGAATGTTTCAATTTTGGCCGAATGTTCAACAACACATCTGAGATCTATCGCAAGTAGATAATTTTTTCTGATGACTAATCTCAATCAATGATCGTCTTCATTATTTTCCATAGAATTTCATACAACAAACTACCGATAAATCATTTGAAGAAATATGTTTCAACTCACATTTTATCAAATATAACAGCATAAATAAATAAATACATATATGTACATGTATATGAATCTTTTCAATAATTAACAAAATTCATTAAGTGCATACGTATTTATGGTATAACAAGATATACATCTAATATACGTCATATATGTCAAACAATATCCGTATTTGTTATCGCAGAGGAAATTAAAGCCTCGTGAAAGACTCTGTAATATGATATCCATTAAAACACTCACGATGACTGAGACAATTAATTAGAATCGTCGAGGTCATCTACTACTTTATTGTGTCTGGTTACACATAAACGTATGCATCAGTCTTTTTGTACATTATGCATTTACTAATATTTCTAATTTTTAATTAAGGCCCAAAACGATGCTTGGAAAGGATTGTCTATATGTATGTATATTAAATTTACACGCAACTGTTGCGTGATATTTTCTTAATATTCTGCCGTTATTACACGACTTTATCATCTATCATTTATTTCCTGTGATATATTAATTTTACTTGACTTTGCTTTAGAAGTTGTCAAATTAACTGTCTCAATAGATAGTTTTACACGTAACGTTATCTCTACCTTGCGGAAACGTCGTGGCGCATGTTTATACAAAATTACTCCGTGGTAGGAAAACACTCGAGAAATATTGTTGTCTATTGAATTAAAATAGCTACGTATTTTCAACAAACATATGCGTACATATACTGGCATCGTGTTCGTAACATAATTAATAATTAGCTCAGGCCGCAGGCACGAGCGCACACCGTCCTTGCCCCCTCTCGAATTATGAATTCAGTTGCGGCTGCGACGTACGCGGATACCTGGTCGAACGCGTTTCCCTCGGGCTCGCCTCGAGGGTGCGGTTATCGTATACTCGCGGAGATACAACCTGTACGGGCACCTTTGCGGCCGCGTTCATAGTTCGCTTGTGAACTCCATCCCCGTCTACAACGTCTCTCCCTCGTTCTCTTTCTCTTTCTCCTTTCCGCGCAGACAGACGGGGCTATTAGAGGTTTCCGGCTGACTTGGCGCCCTAAGCATCGGGGCGCCGCAACATCCCTCTAAGCTGTTTAAACTTCGCGACATGGTCGGAGGACCATCTGCCCCTCTCCTCCCAATCCCTTTGTACTGGGGGCCTCAGCCCAGATCCCTTCTCGTCCCTCTTCCGTCTTTACGGCTCGTTAGCGACAACGACATACCGCCCTGTCCCAGCATATCGGACCACACGCAGTAAAAAGTGTGTTTACATAGCACGTAGGACGTAAAAGCGACTGTAGTTCTGTTAATCGTGTGATTGTATCGTTGTTTGCGATTCTTAAAGAATGTCTTCCGGATCAAGGTGCGGGTTAATTGAATATTATTACGTAGAACTCTTAGTGTTGGGTGTGGTTGCCTTTTTTGATTTAGAGAGACAACACACATTTGAGACACTATAAAAAAATTACAGAGTAATAAAATTTCTGGTGAGAAAGTTAAGAAATCAAATCCGATACCTTTTATAAACTGAACATATTTGCAATATTTTATTATACTTATACTATTATAATTTATAATTATTATAATTTTTTGTTAATAATAATAACATCCATTATCTTTGGTCATATGTATTAGTGAATTGTTATCACTGGAAAAATTGGCATAAGATTTACCGATGACAAAAACCTTATCATCGCGCACGATAAAAGTGCACCCCTTAGACGAGGTGCTGACGTCGACAAGCGGAGCAGCGCTATATTTAATGTCGCGCCGGTGAGAGAACGAGCGCGGCAAGCAACCGATACTACATTAAACATGCAAATTCGCCGGTATAACGTTCCACGGGACCGAGGCGTCATCCATATAGCGCTCGTCGAGTGGCGCGGCGTGCGATGTTCATAGTGGAACGGCATGATTAAATTTCCAGGGATATCGACATGCCGGGAGCACGTCAACCCCCTGTCCTCTAAACCCCTAGGCCGCTCCTGCTACTCTACCACTTCCGTACCCCACTTCATCCCCTTTTACCATCCGGTATATATCTCATCGCTCTAGTCCCCCCCTCCGACACTCGTGTCTCTAACCCCCTCAAAACCGTCACCACCCCCTTTTTCGCTCCTCGGCCTATCCGCGTAACCACCCACCCGAACAACCCCAGCGCCCGGTGCGCGGGTGGTTGAAATTAACTGCACCCGAAGCGCGCAGCAGCATCAGCGCGTCTGTACATCCCCAATTCTCTCTTTCTCACTATCTCTCTTCCTCTCTTCCTCGCTCCCCCCCCCCTCTCTCAGCTCGTCACTGACACTTGAGGCCGCGCGCATACGAACGGGATGGGTTTGATATGCTATGTACAGGACAGGGAAAGGGATGAACGTGATGTTCATCGGCGATCAGGGAGACTCGGTCGTTAGTTATTGTTATTTATTGTGAGGGCTGTTGTTGCGAGCTGGTTGCGGCAATGGACGTAGTCGATGCAATCAATTTGTTTTAACGTTATCCCGGATATATCGGCTGCATCGTATTTTAGAGTTATGAGTTTAGCCGCGTCATTGGCATATCAAAGTGCCGTTTGTGGTTTCGCGTTATCGGAATAGCCGAACGAAATTAATGGACAAACCGGATTAAAATTAAACATTCCAGATTTAAAAAAGAGGCTGGAGAAAAAAAATAAACTCTTGTTATTTTAAGATTACTAGATATTATTGCATTTTTTAAGTTTACAGTTTTAATTCTTGCGACAAATCGTAAATGTTGTTGCACCAACTAATATTTCCTCTCATGTCGCTATCAGTTTACAGCAGTTGAAACAATTGTTTTTGTATCAATGGGTCATTTATTAATAATCACGTAGGCGAAGAAGAGGAACATGGGGAATAAAGACAAAGCCATTTCACAATTGGCAATTAAACTGTGCGCACATGAACGATGTAGTAAGAGGAGTCTTAGCGCGGATGGCATAGATCGGATTTGTCACGATTCCTAATGTTGATCGACGCGCTAATAATTTAATAGCCATACATCCGCCATGATCATACGGGAGAGGATTATTACCGCGGATCCCTGCGGTATACCGAAAGCACTAAGGAGCTAACGGACTTAGTCCTTGGTATCGTGTTTCCTTCTTCCTTCCCTTAATTCCTATTTCCCGACTGTCCGTGCCAAATTATTGTTTGATAAACGTTATTTGCTGCCGATTTACAATTAAATTATGCAACGACAACATTTACAACTTCAATTATATATATTACATATTAATTCACCTAAATATGCGTTATGTTTGTGTAAAGCAGACTATTTTCGTTTATGCAATTATGAGTATTATGTTATGTTATATTTAATATTAAATATCTAATTCTAATTAATCATGACAAGTTTAAATTATTCGCTCAAAAAGCATTTGAAATGTAAAAGCATTTCAACCTAAAAATGCAGATAGATCCACCGATTTGATATGTCTGCAATATTTATTTGAGGATGGTTAGGGACGCATACGTATGAATGTTTTGAATTTTACATTTGAACATATTGTTTTCATAGATTGAAATATGACAGAATTTAAAAGTTGCGATTATAAATTATTGATGCGATGTTAAATTATTGACTTATAGAAGAAAACTTATAAAAATTAATATAAATTAATCTCAAATATATTGTAATACTTTTAGAATCATTTATTTCTTTTAGATAAAGACGATGAATTAAATTGAGAAATTAAATCTATATTATATGTATTCAGAGATTTTTTTATTTACAAATCGGTGCACGTTGGGATTGGTTGTAATCGACATCTTTTTGCGATCGATCGTTTCACCTATCTTTTCACTGAGGGATTCCCGTGTTTCGCCGGGATGGGGCGTAAAATCATGGCTGACGTGGGCGTAAACTGGTAAACACAAACGTGACTCAGTGCGAAATTGGAGACTAGTAACGGCCGCTTGTAAATCGGTATATCCGTATACAACGAGGACAAGGTCGTATTGATGTTCGCGTTTTTTATTTTGTATTTCATGCAACGACAAAATGTTCGTAGCGTATTGGGAATTTGCTAAAAATAGATTTTTCTAGTTCCGTTTTTTCGCTAGATATTTTTATCAAAAAATTTATGTTGTTATGTCTATTCACATGCAAGTGCATCAATTCAATTCAATCAAAAAATAATGAAATAATGAAATAATATTTTATATTTCATTAATAGTTAAACAATTAACAATTTTTTATATATAATTCTGAAATAATATCTTTGAAATATATGCTTAAAAGAATAAGTATTATAATATTATACTTTAGTAACAGCTTTTAGTTTAGTAGTAGTTGTTATTAATGAAAATTCTTTATTTCTCTCTCTATTAGACTTTTTATAAATGTTTTTCCATTTATCTAATCATAATATATCATCATAATCTACATCTACATTTTATGAACTTAATTTTATAAAAAATTCAGATATTTTAAAAGAAAATTTGTTTTCTCTAGATGACATAAAAAGCCGTGCAATAAGTTTCGACAGAATATCAGGAATATAGTAATTTCCGTTGATTCTCCAATCATATCTTTCCAATATTTTTTGCTCGCCAGTCCGTTGCTGGGACGAACACCGCGCTGCAGAAGCAACGGTCTGATTGATATCCTCAGGTAATCCTTGCGCGAGCTTTGAAGATACGGAAGAAAATCCATACTGTCCTCAATATGAAATATGAGATGTGGCGCTCTTCTTCGATTCCACCCTCCTTCCGTCTCATGCGAGGATTTCAGTTAGAGAGCAGAAACGCCCCAAGAGGCTCGGAACGTGGTCGATGAAGACGAGAAGAAATCAATGCCTCGGCCAGCGTCCAGTTCATCTTCTACATACCAGCATCTTCTTTCTCTCACTTCTTTTTCTATCACTCTTTCTCTGTTTCCCTTTTTCTATATTAGTCTTCATCTTTCCGATTCACTTCTTATTACTATTTAAAATGCTCGCCATTCTCTTGTTAAATATAAAACTGTGAACAATAATTTTTAAATGCCGAAATCAATAATGAAACGATACCAAGATTTCTATTTCTGTTATGACTGATTTCGCATATAATATCTAGAAAAGGGTGCATACATAGTATTTTATTTGGGAAACTTAATGGAACATTTAAAGAACTAATATATCTGTTACTAATAAATATATATTATTCTTTATAATTTTATTATTTTATTATTGAATAATTAAGGATTTAAAAAGATATACTGGAGAGTATGTAATTTATTTTATTAACACGTTTTATACAAGATTTATAATTAAAATGCAAATGACAATGATAGATATCAATGGCTAAGACCAATTCTAATAACTATTTAAAACAGTTAAATATATTAATTTAAACTGCAAAATCAAGATATCTTTAAATAAATAAAATCGTAGTAAGCAAGTCAATCAAAATGCTTGTTTTCTCTCGCATTAAATTCGCTTATGAAAAGGACACGCCGAAGAAAACATTCAAATTTGTAGCACTTGTGAGGACGTACGAGCGATGGGACGGGAGAATTAGCGGAGACGAAGTACCCTCGCGCGCAAGATTTCCGGGAGTTTAATATAGTTTTAGGGGCGTCGGTCGACAGCTCTGAGGGGTGTAATGGCGTCTTAAACCTCAGGGGTTCTCAGTCTCGAATCTCCTCGCTCTCAGAGCCAACCAGCCAGTAGTCCGATTCTCTATCGTTAAAAATTTGCAAGCGTCGAATCTCAACTGCTGCCGCCGGTTAAATCTTTGATCTCGCCACTCCTCCGTAGCCGCAGAAGTATACATGCGCAGGCTGCAGCAGAGAATGCATCCCGAGTGCATTTAGATCGAAACTCCGGTGTTTTTCGCATAAGGGATAAGGACGGGTAAGGCGCGCTCCGATGGTGCTTGATTTTTACGAGCACGTAAATTCCGTGAGACGCTCGGCTTTTTTCTCTCCACCAGCTTGCCTCTTCTTTGAAAATTCCTCTATTCTCAGTGAATCCGCTCCAATAATTTATGATTTTCAATTTTTAATCGAACTATGTACTGAAAATTGTCAAAAAATTAAATTATTGCAATTTAAAATTACAATTTTTGATAAGTATAACTTCAAAAATTACATTAAATAAAAATGATATGTATGACAGTAGGTACAAAATTTTAGCTATAAATGTGATATGTTTCTTCTTCACTTTTTATTTAAAACTTGATTTATTAAGTTTTATTTTATCAATTATAAAAAAGTATCATATCAAATCAACTTCCTTATCTAATAATTTAATTATATAATTTTAATAAACAAATTTTATTCTTTTCTTTTTCGGTTAAGAATATAATCAAGATATTTTGTTAGCAGGTGCAATAAGATAACAATATTCTAAAATGAATTATAAATTAATTATTAAACCTCATGAATTCCTTATAGCATGTAAAAAATTGAACACCATGTTGATATTTCTTTCACGAGCATCCAAGACCACGTACGTTCTGCATGCGCCATATTCTATATTCTTTATTTTTCTTTTCCTTTTGAAAATTCCTCCGTTCACGCTCACAGTTGAAATTTTCTGCTCACTCGAAGTATTATTGATCATCGATCACCGTTCTAGTCACGCTCTAGAAGCTTTATTACAAAAGCATTGTTTTGCTTTTGTAATAAAGTAGTGGTATTTATAAGTTACATAAACAAATAATGTAATTTATATAAAATCTAATAAAATTTTTGCTAAAAATCAATCATCTCAATTAGTTGCCATATATAATAATATTTAAGAAACATTTACAAAAAATTGCAATGTATAATCTCGCAATGCGAATAAGGCATTGCTTCCAACAAATTTATTAACGTGGTTATTTTGACGCAGATAATTCTACCGAAGAAATAAACCCGACGGATCCAAGAGAGTTCCGACGGCTCTTGATTTTTATGAGCGCGTAAATTTCCGGCGGCTCCTTTTCTTTCTGTCTTGTCTTTCTCTTCTTTACTTTGTTTCCGAGAAACGAGAATCCCAGTAGACCATGGCGTTCCATTTCTACACATTATTCTCCCCTTCTCCTTCTTCTTTCTCCCGTCCTCTTAATCCTTCGTTTTCTCAAGAAAATGATATTTTAAAGTGCCACCCTCTCTCTCTCTCGTATATGAATGCTGAACTTAATATCTTCTCGACCACTAAAAAATGCCGCTTCGTGCTAGATATATCAACAATATAAGGAAATAAAAATAGTGACATTATTTCTAGATAGCAAACTGCGTAGAGTATACCATTGAATAAAACATGATGCACTGTGAAATTAACATAAGTTATATAATATATACACAATAAATAATATAAAGGATTATGTTATAAAATATTTTTTGAAATCTCTAAAATTTACTTTAAAATTTTGATAAATTTAGGATTTTCTTCTTACTAGTTTTATTAATTCCCAATATTCAAGATAAAATTTCTTGCTTGATGTATTCTTGACTAAATATGCCGAGTAGAGAAATTTATGTGATCCATTTATTTACTACTCAGTGAAATGCGAAGGATTGATACCGAGTGCGAGGGATTTTGGATTTTCGGATGGTTGTTCGCTTGGCAGAAGCGATATTCCGTAACCATGGCGAAGTCGTTGCGATATAGACGCGAAACGGGCAACCTCGGTGCGAGCGCTCGGACGGTTCTTGATTTTACGAGCTCATAAATTTCAAACGGCCGCCCTGCGCTTCCACCCCCGTCCTGGCTTCCACATCGGCGCTTAACTCCGCGAAAATTCTATCCGTTTCGTCTCACCCCTCGGCTTCACGTAGAACTCCGAGGAATTTCATCGAACGGCGGACTAGTCGGATTCCTACAGTACGCCCTCCACAAAAGCGCGTCCTTAACTCTGAATCCGCGCGTGAATCTTGATCCGAAGGGCAACGCAACTATGCGACTGATGTTCGCAGAAAATGACTGCATGAAGCATTGTGCGCCATATCTGAATGTTGATAAAGTGAAAGAATAATGTCTGTTAATTTAGGTCAAAATTTACAGGATATGTATTGCTCAATAATATGTCATTTAAAATGTATATTGTATTTTTTACAATTATATTTTTATCATATTATTCTAGGATTAGAAATTAACAAAAAAAGTATATATTTTGGAAAAAGTATTATGAAAGTCTTAATAGGGAATGTTAAAGTCAAAATAGAGTATTACTTAATAATTTATCCACGCAAAGTACGTCAGAATATTAAGTAAGATTATAAGATATTGTATTAAAGCTATCTAAAATGCGCATTTTAAATTAAATTTTTCCGATCGATATTCATGTTGACTTAAATTTCGGGAAAGATATCGCACTTTTATGGATGAAGGGGCAGCACGTCCGGTCTCGAAAAATCCTCGGAAAGAAGTAGCCGATATTTTTTCCCAGATAGGAAATCAAGATCGCGGCCGGGTATAATCGCGAGGGCGATCGACGGCCTCGTCGTATCTCGGCGGGGGCGAGATTGAAGGCTCGGCTAACGAGTTGTTTATGGATCCACCCTCCGCCCGTCGCCGTGCCGAGAAGGTGAGCATATATGTACGTGTATACCGGTTGCTCGGCCAAACGTATGGACGTACGGGGGAGTCCATTAACGGGCCCTCTGTTGCTCACCGACGGCGTAGTTCGCATCGTCGTCGTGCCACCACCACCCTTCAGCAGGCAACCGTTTTCTCTCTCACCCTCAGTCAGCAGCAGCCGGGTTATCCCGCCGGTAGTCATGGTAACACATGGGTTGGAGCCGCCCCCGGCCGCCAATCAGAGCTCGCGGCCAGGATGAGAGAAACGAGCGGCGACCCTTCCAGCCGAGTTTCTCTCCTCGCCCCGTAGACAACGAACCCCTACAGTAGCGCACATAGACACCCCTTTCCACTATTCGCTCTTCTCTCAGTCCGTCTCTCTCTGCCTTTTCTCGCCGCCGGGGCGGCTGAGATTCTCGCTTGGGAGGAAATCTTAACCGGGCGTGCCCCGCATCGCTGATGCCACCTACACCCGTCTTGCGAGGTGGCTAGCCTTCCATATCTTCCGTCTCCCTTTCCCTCCCCGTGGTCTTTCCCTTTACCTCAAGGAGAGTCTTGACCGAGCAGGATAGAGCTAGCGGCACTTCGGTACTTTGGGATTAACGTGCATACTCGCTGGAATGCGATAGGCGGAAGAGGAAAGCTAGATTGCGCCGTTCGAGTTTTCTGACTCTTCTTTTAAGTTCGTTGTACTTGACGATGAAATATCTTTATAGATAGTTTGGATAGTTTAACACATCTCACTTGTATATATATTTTTGTTGAAATTTTCCGATATATTTTGACTTTACATGTTTCAATTGTCGCACAGTATAAAAACTTTTAATGATAATTAAATATTTAGAATTAAATAAGTCTTTACACATCTAAGCATCCGGACATCCGGATAGCGATCTATTAGAAAGCTTAAACAGCCAAAAACGTAGTTAAAAACGTAGTTAAACACTTCCTATCTTCTTTCTGTTGCAGGCGAGAAACCTCATAAATGTCAAGTATGCGGCAAAGCGTTCTCACAGAGCAGCAACCTGATCACGCACTCGAGAAAGCACACGGGTTTCAAGCCATTTGCCTGCGAGCTTTGCGGTCGAGCTTTTCAACGAAAAGTTGATCTGAGGAGGCACCGTGAAACGCAACACGCCGACCTGAACGCGTCGCATCGACCACCAATTGGTTCAATTCCCGGACAGAATTCTCTACCCAGTGGAAACCCACCGATGATGCAGTGAGGCTGCGACAAGAAAGCGATTGATGATTTGCCGTCGAATTAATGCGAAACGACAATTGGAGAACGTTGCAATTAGCAAGTTCTTTTCCGCGAATCACGCAATACGGTCGTATTGAGGACACAATTACTGCGTAAAATGAAATCGTGAATGATGGTCTCCATGACCGTCGATGATGGCGGAGATACGGGAGCGTAAATTAATCTCATGGATAGAATCGTGAGTGAGGCGATTGCGGATTGCATTGTGATGAATTGTTGGCTGGAAGATATCGACTTTTTGCATTTTGTGTTGCCTTCGGTTTGCCTTTTTAATAAACTTCCAATTAACAATAATCAACTGAACGATATATTTATAAACTAAATTCCAATTTTAGTATAAAAAGAACCGTAGTATGTACAGTTATTATAATGAAATTTGAATTAAAAATTATCAGAAGGCAAAATATTAATATCCAGCATTCGCAGATTACGTCGAAAGATACAAAATTTTGATGTAAATTCAAATTGCATAACAGACGCAAAATTAATCGGAACAGTGCAATGCAATTCGAGAGTAAATTCTCGTAATAATTTAAATTTGCCGGAGAAAGGGGTCAAGCATTTTTTTATTGTGAAAAAATAAAATCTTCATTAATCTTAGTGGCTACATAAGTCGATATTTATTCGATTCTTTGTTTTGCGTGCATCGATTAATTTAATATAAATCTGTTACGACTTCAAGGACTCTTGATTTGCGAAATATACTCAGGACAAATGGAGAAAGTGAATTGATGATTTATTGCGACTTGACAAATAAAAGTGTTGCATTTGTTTCGTTCCTAAATGAAGTGTGTGTCGAGATTTGGTTCTTTCAGCGATTTGTATTTGAATAAGAAAATCTCTCGATGCGGTGAAAAATAAAAATTTATGAGTTACAAAGATACGTAAGCGTGAAAGTGAATGAACTGAGAACTGTTTTTGTTACGAATGATAGTTAATACTTTCTACTTTAATCGTCTAGCTATTTGCTAATCGATTGTCTGTTACTATAACTTAACTTCTCTTATTGCATAGATATTTTCACGACACGCAGTGCGACCATCGAGCTAGTCAAACATTTTGCAAAAATATAGCTGGATATTATTTTATAAAAATGTAATATATATTTTTATTAATAATCTAATGCACATTTGCTATCAAGTATTAAAAGTAAAATATTTCTTTTACTTCTTGAAAATCTACTCAGACAACACTGTGTTATTTTTAATATTGAGAAAAGTTAGCAGTGTGATTTAAAAACTATATTTTTTGCAAATTACATTAAAAATATTTTTCAAATGTAGATATCATTCGAGTAGCATGATCGTCGAATGGCGTGTAACGTGTCAAAGTACGACGAAAATGTACTGTATTTTGCATATCTCCCGCACCTGCCATTGAAGAAAAGGGCATCAAATCTCCATCAGTCCCTAAAGTTGCAACTGTGACCAAAAATTGTAAATAACACGTAGACCGTATCATGGTTAGTCTAAGCGTATAAATATATACATATAAATATGAATATAAAAATGAACCGAAGCTATAAATATTATAAATAGAGAGGGCACACAATATGTGCGGCGCAGCATCGTTCCGACTAATGGCGGCTCCCTCGCAGTGGCCTCACCAAGAAGTTATTATATTCTTCCCTTTTTCTCGCTATCAAAATTTTTATTGTTGTATCATTAATATTATTATGTAATTATTGTAATTAGAGACTCGCTATTAATATTATTGTCATTATTATTATTATTATTATTAACAATAAACGCTGTTACCATTTGTAAACGCTTCTTCTGTGATTTCTTTCCCCCTTCCACTTTTTGTAAAAAAAATTTGCCTTTTATTATTTATTTTATTGCAACATTTTATTATGATATTTATTACGATATAAAATTAGCAAAAAAAACAACTTTTTAGCAATATATTTATGTTATGAATATCTGAGATAAGTACAAATCAAAATGGAAATAAAAAAGTAACTGAAAATAATCATATTGTCGAATATGCTTATGACATCTTAATTTAGACGGACTTCCACTTTTCGTTCGAGTCGATAGCTCGATTAATCAAGGTCGCTGAATCTGGTACTGCCGGATCACGATCGTCCCAGCTTCACTCGCTGTAATTCAGGGTTAAACGGCCGTGCCAATTAAGCAGACTACCCCGAAGAACCCCTTAACAGCCCAATATGTTTTCTGCTGGAGAGAGTTTCTCTGAACTTCCCTTCTCATCCTCCCCTTCTCGCGCTCATTATTTCAGCAGTACAGGGGTGTACGAGTGCGATGCTGGGGCGGACGTGAGATTTTCCGTGAGCTCGTTTACAGCCTCCATCGTCTGCACCAATCGTGCAGGACGTCGCGGAGATAAAGGATAAGGGCCGGCAAAAGGGAGAGGAAAGATAAGGAACGTCGAAAAATTTATCTGCAAGAGAGACAAGCGAGGAGAGAGATAAATAGAGAGAAAGACGGAGACTATAGAGGGACATTACAGCACAGACTGCACGACACCATGACGCAGCCACGGGAGCAGATTGGACAGTTATTGCATTCTGGGTAAGATTAATTGATATGGGGACCGGTGGGTGGGCCGAAGGGCGCGCGGCTACGTCGGCGCTTAAACCTTGTCTCAGGCTGTACGAGCTGGGGATGAGAGAGCGGTGATTAACCGATTGCACCCTGAACCGAGCGGAACCGAAAACCATCCCTCCAGCGTACTTACTAATAGCCATTGAGTAATAGAGAGCTTCTCATTATTAAATAGCATTAAGCCTTTCAAAGATACGTAATACATTATTATTATGTGTCGAGCGCTTGTAAATTAATTTTATTGTGATTTGTAAGCTAAATAATAAATTTTGAAAGGTCTATTTATATTCTAATTATAATTCTAATATGTTTAAATTGCGTATTTGATATTTAGAAATTGTTTTTGAATCTCATGTTATGTTATTCAACCTTTTACCGCATAACGCAAAGGTAATAAAAAGTCAATAAGTCGGATCGACAAATTGCAGTGACAAAATCGTCTGTAACCGGAAAAATTGTCCGAACAATTTTGCAAAGTATATCTTGCAATCGTAATATTCAATCGTATTATTGGTATTGCTCGGTTGCGAGTACCAATCGCGAATATTCCTGGTAATTTCGCAATTTTTGCGACACCACTTTAGCGCGCAGTGGCTGTATGCGGTTTCGGTATCGTCCGCGCTCCTTCTTATATTCTCGCGGAAAACAGCCCAGGGCTGTATCATCTCGTGCAGACGCTGGCTATGGAAACGTTCGAATACGTTTTAGGGGACAACTCCATATACTCGCCGTATGCGGATACACCTTATGACTATTAAGGTATTCACGGCCCCTCGGAGGACGCCCCAGTTTGAAATATGGCGACTCGGGTCACCGCCAGCATATACTGCCAGTCAGAGGGATGCCGCTATCTCGCATCGTCGTCCTCCCCCTTCTCTCGTTTTCAATCCCTCTCTCTACCTGCTGCTCCGCTTTTCCTTTTTCGTATTCCTTCCTGCCGTGTTCTCTCGTACACGTACACATTCGGCGAAGTGTCGCACGATGGAGAGGGGTACATCTCCTCTTATACCGCGGTTTTCCATATTATTTACAACCCCCGTCCTGCGCGTTGCCCCCGCAATAACTCGGTCTGGATCCGCGAACGCGCCAGCGTGTCGCCAAATTGGTGGAAACCGTACGAGAACGTCGTAACCTGTCCTGTCCTGGCCTGTGACAACTCTGAGTGATGTAGTAGCACAAGGATCCGACGTACGGATGTGTCCGTTAAAGAACAGAGGGAAATATGATTGCACGACAATGTTTTAGGGTTGATTTTGACATTCACGACAAAGGTGTGTCGTTATAATCGATCGTTGATGAGAAAAACTGTGATCAAAATTCAGGTGCCGTGTTATTCCTTATCATAATAACATTTATTTATTAAACATATACATTTTTCAGATAAAAAAAAAATGTCAATTTTATATCATATAAATAAGAAAATGTAAATATTGATCGATATGCTATTGTTTTATTTATATAACAGAGGAAAAGGATGTGATATTAATGTTGAAATGATAATTAAACAGTTAGTAAATAAATTTTGAAAATGACAAAAATATTTCTTAAAATATTTTGTGTAAATTTTTTTATTGATTAAGTTAAAGTAAAATTTAAGATCGATATTGAACAATTTTATTCGAATTACATGCTACGTTTATTTAATTAAAGCTATCTTCTATACGCATCAACATTAATCAATTTAACCGTCTACGAACAATATGCTTCATCAACTTGCACTATGATACATGCGTAATTACTCTCAATTTGGCTAAACGATTCTTGTAAATCGCTTTAGAAAATTGTAAGTGCCATAGTATCGCTCTGCCTATTTGTCCTCATTCACGGAAAAGCGATACGCATTCAAAATTACTGTGTATAATGCACAGTTAATACATAAATATTTTTTTACTTGAAAATATTATTTTTATATTTTTTACTACGAAATATTATATATGCAATTTTACAACATTGCGCCGTTTTTTCTTTATTTTTCCGCGCGTTGAGTTTCCAACAAGAGTTAATAAGCGACCGGATAGCGAAATCTCATTTCGCGCAAATGCATCCCGGATGCTGCGTGGATTTGCACGTCAGTTGCATTTGCACGGGTCAACCGGATTAAAAAATGTCGACGTCCAATTATCGTTGGACATCGCGCGGCTAATGGAATTTTTGAGAGGGAGATTAGGGAACTCGCGCGCTCAATTCATGCAATTTTCGTGCGTTGCGTGCCACGAGCTAATTCGTTCCACGCGCGGATCGTGACGGAGATATGTTCCTTCCGTTGACGGAAACGTACAGGAACAAGCACAATTTCGCTCACGATCACTTACAGTTAGAGCCACATAGGTCAGATACTAACTAATCCGCACGTGCACGCTTCTTCGTCAATTCGGTTAACGTGATATCCGACCGAATCGCTTGTGACTCCTCAGAAATTATCAGACAATTCCAAATACGTTTGAAAGTTGCCTGTTAATCCCTTTTTCTTCTCCCTCTTTCTCTCTTTATTTTCCCTTTTTTTCTTTCTCTTTTATTTTTTTATAAATAGTCCGACATTCAATCGATCAGACGACGAGCTGTCACGGATGCAGCCATTTGTCAGTAGGCTTCTCTAATAACGCGGCGACTCTCTCTTTCTTCCGTATGCCGCGCGACTTTAAACAAATAGCTCGACATGGAAAGCGGGAAGAGGAAAACAAATGGTCGCTTACGCTTACGCGAGGAAGAAAAGGGCACGTCGCGCGTTCCGGCGATCAATCAAGCGTCTCCAGCCGGACTTAATACAGTCAGAGATCGATTGAATTCTGACTTGCATGAGTTCATATATTACATTTTTGTAAATTTTTGTAGAGAACTTTTTCTCATAATGTCGTGATATTAAAAGGAAATATGAAATTTATATATACTTTTCATTAAAATTTTGTCTACATTTTATCATAAAAATAAAGCATCTGATTTCTTATTTAAAATCAGATTATTACAGCAAATTAATCAGAATTACTGCGTTTTAGATTAGAAAAAGCTTAAAGAAAGAAGCTTTAAATTGAAAAGAACTTAAATAAAATACATTTGTTGAGAAAAAGTCAATGTTGAGCTTGAAAGATTAGTAAGCAAGAGAAACTGAAATATCGTACAATGGCAGTGTGACAGTGTCATTTCCAATTGACTATAAAGTCTCAAAGACTAGTAAGTCTTTGGGAATCAACAAGAGTTCACAAATAGGCTTGGCGATCCGCACGAAGGTGATGACGATGCTCCCATGGGCGTCCGATTCATTACCCATCCTGAATAAATGATCATTCACGGACACGGGTGGCTATCCACGGGAATGTTGAGAATACTTTGGAAAAGTGATTATTCGTCGATGCTATGTCGTCCTCGGTGAAATCGACCTCCAAGGACATGCATCGTGCCTTGCTGAAGCAACCGTGGGATCGTGTATCTCTTTCGGCTGCATCATTGATAAGCAAGATCAACGAATTCTCCCCGCCTCTTCGATATTTTAGCTCACAATTCTTTATGCGATGTTTTATGTGATGACAATATTACATTGGCAGAAGATATAAAATTAGATAATTATTCAATTTATAAATATGTCAATAAGAATAACATATTTTTATTAAAATATTTTTAATCAAAATTTAATTTCGCTTTGTATAATTTTCAAAACAATTAATAGTTTCAAATATTTTTTTAACTTTAAAACATAAAAAGTAAATTACGTTCAGAAAAGTAAAAAATATAAAAAATATCTCGATGCATAATCTTTCTAAATAACTTTCATTCAATCTCGTAAATTAGCATTACCTTAATTAATCTACTATACAATAACACTTTTTATATTGATTTTAAGTCTTATCAATTTTATATTGACTCTTTGTATTTCGTCATCACATACAGATATCATTATATCTGAAAATCTTATTTAATAAAGATTCATCGTATTCAATTAGGTAAACAACTACCTCCCTGGAATCCCTCATCTCTTAGTCGTAATTTTTTTCTACCTATTCGCGTTTATCGTTCCCACGCGTAACATCTCATCGACGGTGCAAATGGAAATATAATCATCCCTCCCTCTACTTTGCGATACCGTGCATAATTCCACGATCGACTTCGACGATGTCGCGGACCGTATCGCCGCCTGGACCACGTAGCAGCCGTAACTCAGTTTCCAAACGGATCGTCTCCTAGGAATACTTTATGCGTACTACACGTCATTCCAACCGCCTAGTCCGGAAAGATGGAAGTCGTCGTGGATGGGGTGGTACGGACCGCGGAAGACACGGATCCTTAAGTATTCTACGCGTCGTGCGGGACTAGTGCATCGGTCTTAAGATGGCGGCGAGGGAGGAGGGTTTGCGAGATAGGACTGCGCCGATACCCTTTCGTCGGGAGAGGAAATGTCGGTGGTAGGAGGTCCTTGGGTAATCATATAAGAATAGCTAGAGTCGCGCGAGGAAGATCGAGTATCAACTTTTGATCCTCCGATATCTCCGACGGACCCCTTCCAGCCGGAGGAGTGTGTCTGTATTCAAACGGCTCTAACTCGATATAAGCGACGCTCCCAGAGGCATCCTTCCGCTGGGAGGACGGGGAGAACGATCTGGAGGACACCAGTTTCCCTACCTTGTCGCTCACGCCCACCTCCTCGGATCTTCGGAAATAAGAGTATCCCGTGTAGCCGGTGCCTCCAATCGAATTTACATCCCGACTCTTTCACTCCCATCCCCAAAGATGTGGGGGGGGGGGGTGGATCTTCGATTTTGCCGAAGTGCCATCTGCTATGATCTTGCATGGACGAGAACGTGTAGCGACCACCAAAATGATACTATGGTCCACTACAGTATAGTACTTTGAGGCATACGCAATGAGATATCGAATAGAGACGGGTATCTTTTGACAAATAGCTTCTCGGAATATAACTGATGTGTTGGTATAAAAATATAAATTTACTACTTTAGTATAACAAGATGTGTCTAGTACGCAACGGAATAAATATATTATAAATAAAGAATTAATTGCTGAATTTAAAAAGTAACTCTTATGTTTCAAATTAAAAATACTAAAACTTATTTAAGAATAAAGTAATACAAAATAGATACATTATTTTCTAATTGTTACAGTATAAATAGATAAATTAAGAAAAATTAACGATTGATTCTTAAATTGTGAAGTCATTATATTCTATTAAATTGAATTATTTGAATACTTAATTATTAAATTTTTAGGTATACAATAGTAATATTATTAGTATTAACAATACTAACACTTCTTATTTTAGGATTGTATTCAGTTTTAATTAGTTTTTATTTTTGTTCTTATATTGACAATAGTTTTTTAAATTAAAATTTGTATAGGATCTAAAATCTAAACTACTATTTATAAATTAATATTTATTTATTCAATTATTTATTTCTGTTTTTAATATAATTTATACTAGAAAAAATACCTACTTTATCGTCGACGATAAAAGCATAAACTGTGTTGATAACAGATGGATATTGAAATTTCTATTTTCTATTTTCTATCAATTAGATAATAATAATAATTATCATCAAATAGTAAAACATGCGTTTTATTTATTTTTGTACAAAAAAATTCACATAGATGTCTGTCAATATTAGAGAATCTCAATAGAGAAATCAGTATCTGGACATCTTTGACTTCCTATTGATTTAGCTAGTCTTATATTAGGTCAAATATAAACTCTTATATAACGTTTGCATTTCAACATAAATTTTTAAAAATAAATATATTTTTAATTAACTAAAAATATTTAAAATTGTAAATAGAATTTAAATATCTAAGATTAATAATAGAAATAAAAAAGAGAAATATGTAACATCACAGCCTATATAATCTTGAAAGATGATTACTTAAATATCGTTTGTATACTTAAATATCGTTTGTTATACTTTTATTATTCAAAGTTAAAGATTTTATTGTCAAAAAGATCATGCTTAGTTTTTTCATTTTCTAGATCACCAATATCAATACTTCTATTTTTCTTATTTTACGAAATTTTTGTTTTATTAGTAAGCTAGAAAAATCCTGAACTTTAGTTTAGTTAATTAAAGAAATAAAATTAAGTTAACATAATAATTTTTTATAAAATAAAAAAGAATATTATATTAGAAGTTAAATCTGTTTTAATATTTTTAAACACATTGTCTATATGTTTGATGTAATATGTAGATTTAAAAGTCTCCATTTTGTCGATTCTTAAGCTCATTGCTCAAGATACGACGAAGGAAGGGGGATATTAAAAATGAATACAATTAAAACGAGAGTCAAGTATATTGTATCGTACTTTAATGGTAGTCTCTTATCCAAGAGTACGCCGCAATGGCTCGCGAGGATCTTCTGCTCAGAATTTCCCTCGCAATTTATGTTACTATAAAATGGTTAGAAGCCAGAGATTTTCGCATTACATACCCTCGCGAGATTTCTCGCGGCTTTCGAATTATATCTTGAAAGATTATTAATTGCGCTGTTACTTTCGTCGATGAGAAAAAGCCAATCCGATGCAACATGTGCATCCTAAAATTGGATTGGCTGCAGATGTATGCGGAAGAAAGCTCGAAATACAAAACATTAACAATTTTACGCATCTTAACTATATATAGTATAACAATACCATATATACTACTAATAATACTAATATTTAATTGTAATAAATGCAGTTAAGTATTGAACATATCTAATATTATATTTATTGTGATACCGTTAAACAAATGTGTAACGATAATAAAAATTTTTATTTATTACATTTGTCGAAATTAGGAAGAATTATTTAAACTTCATATAGAATGCTTCAATATATTAATCGTAAATATTAAACTTTAATTTCGCGGCTCTCTCCCACCTCTCGTCTACTTAATTAAAGATCGCTCTTTTTGTTTCTATCTATACTTAATAATATTAGTCGATAATATTTCAATCATACCAACACTCTGCTATAACGCGCCTTCTTAACAAAAATAAATAATGGTGAAAAAAGATATATCGATAAATGTTTTCTGATATTCATTATTACTGATCAATTAATTTACAAACATGCTCATGGCAGATATTAATTATGTTACGTATAATCAATCATTTGATTTAGTCATCATCATCCCATTTCCCAGTGTAATAGAAATCATCCTCATCATGTTAAATTGGGTATAACATTTTTTTATTACTTTCTGATAAAAAGAAATTTAACTTATTACTTTCTGATGAGAACAAATTTTGTTTCATGTTTGATTCATCATATTTTTATTTTGTTAATATTTAAAAATTTGCTGACTACTTGTTTTTAGATTTTTAAAGAAATAAAAAGATTCATTATTAAAAATATTTATAATTTTGATAACAATTTTGTTGTAACTCTTTTTACATGTAAAAAATTATTATCGTTTCCATAAAGAATTTATTTGCTCGATTTTATGATAAATCATAACGACTTTAGGTCAAGAAGAGCGCAAATCTACTCATTCAAGAAGTTAGAAGAAACTTGAGGTTAAGACTGACTATAAGTCATAACTCTATTCATTAAATCTAGTATTGGTAAAACATCTCATTGTAAAAAGTAACAATATTATAATAAGAATTTAAAAATTATAAAAAGTTACAAAATTATAAAAGTCTATAAGAAACAAAAATGCCGCGCTTTTAATTTCTTCTAACGACGAATTACTTATTTGCATGCCTCTATGTGAGAAACATGAGATTTTCAATACTCATGCTTCTGAACGAGAAAAAGCTGGATTCATCTCGCCCAAGATTTATAATACCAGTCTCTCTGAAAGTTCACTTTCAAGTTAACATAATAAAGACAAAAATTTTGATTGAAATAAAAGCGAAATTATATAAAGAATTATTAATATTCCATTTACAGTTAATAATGAAATGTTCGAATGTTAAATTTGAATTTTAATTAAATCATTAAAAGTTTTATGCGAGAAAAAAATACATGAAAATTCTAATTTTTCATTCATTATTATACGTTTCTTAAATGAGATTTTATAGATATTCCTGTTATGACTATTTTAGAAATCAGTTTTATTTATTTACTTTCTGAAAATTTGAAAAATTATAAAATACTTCAATACGGTATACAGGGTGTTCCGCGAGACTTCTGCCACTGCTCGTAAAAAAATACATAGGACCGAGATGAAAGTTCCATTTTGTGATATTTGCAATAATAATCGGATATTAATTATTAAAAATCACAGTGCAAACGCGCGGTAAGATACTCCCGCTCGGCGATCATCATTGATAAGCGCGTGAGGAATTGTTTATTTCAAGCGGATCGTGCGTAGCTACTGCCGTTTGAAGTAAACAATTCTTCACGCGCCTATCAACAATGATTACCGGACGGGAGTATCTTACCGCGTGTTTGCATTTGCCGGGCTAATACGATGATTTTTAATAATTAATATCTCGATTATTATTATTGCGAATATCACAAAATAGTATAGAACTTTTATGTTCATCTCGGTCCCATCTATTTTTTTACGAGCGGTGGCAGAAGTCTTGCGAAACATCCTGTATAATTATATTAAGATTAAATTATTAGAATACGTTGATTCAAAAAACTAATATATAACGTTATAAATAAAAAAACTAATAACAACTTAATGTAGAGAAAAAGTTTTGCGAGCAAAATGTATCGGATTCTTACAGATTAAAGATCTGAAGGTAAATATTTTATTCCAGTTTGGTATAAAATTTTATCGAAGCGTCCAAATATATAACGCAATGGTTTAATCAACATACACGTAGAAGTTTTCTTAACAATTCGATTATTTATCTGGCAAGCTTAGCAATAAATTATTTGGCACTTGACCCTCTTTGAAATCCCTGTTAGATATATCGCTAAGCTTTTTTTAATTCTTTGTGATAGATACAATGCTTTCTTACGTTCATACCTTCTTAATTTATGCCACCTAGTTCGAAATGCGCAACGTAATTCAGGCCTAATTTCGTTATCGTTACGTCGCTTACACAATTACACGTTGCGAGAAGTCACCTTAACCTATTGGCTGTTAATTCTAGAAAGACATTTCATTTATATAACAAATAAAAACTTCGCTACGAGACATTGTTTTATATCGCAATGGATATTCCATTTTTATGTACCATTTTTATGTTTTATGTCTTACAGGTTGAGGAAACTTACTCGCCATATTATTACTCGCGTCTCCTTAACTCAACGTAGAGTTCTTAATAGGAGAGGGTTACTTTAGAAAACTTAATCGAACATATTGTATATATTCAATTGCATATATATAAAAGCTATACATAACATCGTTCGAAATTATTTTCACCACCAGGAATGTTTCTTTTCACTTAGCTGCGCGTACTTACTGATTAACAATTTATTTCACTAAACTTAAATATAAATAATAATATAACATAAAATAATAAATATCATATATGTGTTTGTATATATATGTACATACACACACATATGTGTATATATATTTCATATACATCGCGCAACAATCCAATTAGACGATACCGATACGTTTAGCTGATAGATGACCGAACAAGTGCGAATACGTTGCATTAATTATTAATTAAGATATCCTATCGTAAAATTTTGGCGCTATTTGGCATTATTTAAATTCGTCCAAATTTTTGAGCCATGCTTTATCATCGTTTCTGAACGCAATTTTCAAACTTTTGACGATACAAACATGCGAGTCGTTGCGCCACTATGAAAAAACAAATAATTTGCAAAAATTTTTTAATTTATATTATTATTATATAAATTTATCAGTATTCATATTGTATCATCGTGAAACAAACGTATTTGGAGAGATGTGTCTAGATAAAAATTTATATCACCTGTAAAGCCTGATGCTGCATTTATTCAATGAACATGGAGCAAATAATGGTCCAATCATACAAGATGTCGGGTAAATTACTTGGCAAGGAAAAGTATACATTTGCATAAATTCTATGGAGACTTACAAACTACAAAACAAACGACTCCGTTTTCCTGTTATCCGATATTCGATCGCTATGTAATATCGCACTGGTTGCTTTCAGTCTCGCTAATTTTTGTTTTTAACGTGAATGTTATGCATTTGCCGGAAGATATTGACATGCCGACGACGTCATCATCTTCTTCTGGAACATATGGCAGAGCGGACTAAGGGGTCGAGTTCGAAATTTTCGTCTGCTGGTCGCCTGCTACTGTATGGAACACACAGTGAGATGATGCGATAGAGCGTGGTCCAATAGAATAGGAGTGCCTGCAGCCAATTCTGTACCGGCATCCGCGCAATCGTCTTCACAATCGAAGTAGTTGCTCTGCGCAAAAAAGGACAGTGAATATTAATGTTTGCAATAAGACAATAAAACACTTAAACCCAATTTGAAACAATATAAACTTATAAAAAAAACATAATAAAAAAACAGCATCATTAATAACATATTTATTATTAAGAAATTAATATATTTTCTATTTTTACAAATAATATTATTTTTAAAAAAAATTTATTTTTTTCGAAGCATGATTAAAATTATATGCTAATATGTAAAAATGTATATTGTTTTTTTTTTTTTTAATATATTAATCGTTTGAGTGTATTAACTTGGAAATATTAATTATTTTTTTAGTTCTTGAACATTTCTTTATTTAATATTAACAAAAATTTTATAACTAATAGTTATAAAATTCATAACATTTACATCGGCCTTGCAACCTTGATAGAATCGAATCAGAATTTTCCGACCGTAACTAACGAACCCTGAAGTGCGAGCCAAAATGGAACAAAATGGAGTAAAAAGAGTTTGTTCCGTAATCGATGTAGTAACAGAATTGTCCAATTAGTATATAAACTAGCCAATATCAACTCTGTGCGAATACAATTGTTGACATCATTTTGTATGCAATTGCATCTGCATACGCGCGATTCATAAAAAGAATAGACTGTGAATATTAAATAAATCTAACATGTATGTCGGTTAATAATTCAAATAAAATTCTAAAAATCACAATATTGCCAAAATGTAGCACTTACAAACATAATGCGATAAATCGTATATACAAAATTCTTAATATAGAAAATTCTTTAAATATAGAGTAGTTACATTTTACTAAATGTATTTCATTAAATATATATCATTCACTAAATATATTTCATTAAATTTATCTTACAATTTTGTTAAACATAAAAAATTACAAAATTGTGCCAATATAATTTCAAAATCTCCAGTCATCTAAACAATGCAATCTGATTGAAAATTAAAAATTTGATTCTTTTGAGATTACAAAATCGTTAACAAATTCTATTCAAAATTAAATCATTTTTTAAATAATCTAAATACCAGATATCGATATCAAATGAAGTATTACGATGTGATTATAAAAAAGCGTAGCATCATAAATCATCATTAAATATCATTAAATCGTAAGTAATTACCTGGCAGTCGATGCACCGACAGCTATCGGTCAGTGAGCAAGTGAGGCCGAGGATCTCAACAGCTTCCTTGTAAAGCTCGGCGCTCGACTTCCGCCGTCTTGGCGGCGAGGTGGGTGCGCTGACGGTGCCGGTGCCTGATGGTCTCCTGCTGTTCTTCAGCCTCGACGAGAACTCTCGAGACAAGGAGGACGTCGACGTTGATCCCCTCGGTCGATTGTCGCTCGTAAGCAATGCTCGACCTGCCGGAGATGCGAACAGCTGCAGCATATCCATGTCCTACAATCATACATTCGCTAATTAGTGGATGCTATACTTACGTGTTACGATATCATCGTGCAACATGTCTAATATTTTTTAATAAAATTTATTAAAATTATCTTTTTCATTAATTATAAAAATTTATATATACCAAAAAAGATATTTTATAAGCTGCAAGGATATAATAGGTAATTTGCTTCACTTTAAATAGTTTAGGTAATTTAAGTAATAATCTAAAATTCTGTCAAATTATGTCTGAAAAATTTGGAAAATAATATTTGTCATGGAAGATGTATATAATGCGATTTTGAATTACACAAATAACATCCAGCTTGTTAAAAATAGTTTTTATTGTGGAATCAAAGAGTACTACGCACCCAACGGATTTCTTTCCCCGGAATCCTATTCGTTTTGGATTGCCAAGGATTTCATTCGCAACACGCTTTCAAGAGATTTCTTTAACAACAGCGAGTATACCGCGAATATTATGACAATGAAAAACATATCTCCGAGATAGAAGAGATGTGTTATTAAAATTGTAATATTAATTGAAATGTTTATTGCGATGCTTGGGAACATTACTTTCCAGAATATTTCCTAAAATAAAAATGCATAAGACAAAATTCACATAATGATTTCTTTCCGTGTTTTTTTTTTTTTTTTCGTTCTCGAGAATAGAAGTTATTAAAATTACGTTATTAAAATTGCGAGTCTGCACGAGGTTCCCATTTAATTTTATATTTTAGTATTCTTCTCGACTCGATGTATGCATCTTCGTAACTATGTAAGACAGATATTTCGGGGCAATTTTTCACCGCGTTTCATCTTTATGGAGCTTGGAATATACTTTAAATCGAATTTTTCATATAAACGCATAAAATTACAGACAATGTTCTGAATATTTGTTCATGGATTTTATTTTGAATTCTTCTCGTAATGACCAAATTTTTTCGTTTAAAAAAGTTTTTAGCCATATAACTTATCTTCATTTTTTATGGAGAGTGGTGCAGGCATCATTAAGAATAAGAAACTACGTGCGGTCTTTTATCACCTATATAAGAGAAAACTTCTCATGTGCAAGACAAGAGGATATGTAAAAGTTGAAAACGTAAACTCGAATGACGATTTCTACTAGAGCGATTTGCTTAATTGCGAGCAGATCATTAAAAATTGTTCGCTAAAATGAACGTATTCATGTAATGAATGCGCTTCTACATTGCTAGTGCCCGAATCGCCTCACCGAAAAAAAATAATTGGGAGAACGAATAATTGAATTCAACTTGAAAAGTTAGAGAATTTTAAATAAAGATATCTCGTCTTGAGCGTGAAAAATCTTCCTTTTGCGAAACTTCGCAACTCCTGCATGAGTACCATTCCGTCAGTGTATTGAGAAAACCGTAATTTCGCCAAGTTGCTTCTGTGCTGTCCGCCATTATCTAGCTTGCTCAATGCTTGCTTACTCGTATTTTCGTCGGAGAGACTTTTCATCGAGTTTGCTGAAAATCTTATTTAAACTAGTTGCGATCACCGGGTCGAAGCAGCGCGGTTTTAAAGGCATCTTCAGTGCGTAGATCGGCGCTCGGGAACTGTTGCATATTGTGAACTCTCTCCGAAAATGTAAGATACACTTTTGCGAGCGCAACGAGCTTCGTCTATGAGCGCATTTGAAGCAGCTTAAGCTTTCCGCTTAATGTATCTCAATCTGCAAAGGATTTAAAAAGGAAAATGGAAGTCCTCCGAGAATAAAATCCAGCAATATATCGCATTCGGTGTAACTTGAAAAACAAATTTATTAAATAATCTCAGTTTTATTCGATATCAGAAAATGTTAATATTAGTATTAAATCCTTGACGTATTTTCATCATTGGTTTTACTATTCGTTTGACGAATTAATAAAATATGAACTAATTAAATATACTTAGCGTCAACTGTAAATTAATTAATTTAAACATTTGACTCAATTTTAATAAGAGAAATTATAAATAATTGAAGACGCAAATGTCTTATAAAATATATCAATAAATTTTATTATTTATTATTTAATTAAATTATTATATATATAGATTTTATGACGAGAAAGATAGAAAGAGAAAGATTTTATGTGGATAGTTTAAGTTAACATATAACGAACATTAGATTAGAGTATCGCGTTTTTAAATATGTACATATCTCAAAAAATTTAATTTAATATTGTAACCTTTAACGATAGCAGCTCAAAAATTTAATAAATTTTAATTACCTGATCAAATCGCATTTTATCGAGAAGTTCATGGCGAAATACATACGAAAGAGTCACTCGAGCGCGAGCGGCTCCTTTGTTTCGATAGGAAACGTGTCTTTGTCTTCTCATTGTTCAGAGTCTGTAAGAGATGCGGTTAGTGCAACTTTAACAAGAACGTCGATACATTACTGTCACGAAGAACTCCAATAGAGGTGCAATTATCATTTAGTTGTTTATCGCGTTCAGCGAAATCATAATTTAATTTAAAATATTTGTATAATATGTTATGTATCTCGATGCAGCAAAGTAGAAAGACACGTTATATTTATTTATTCGATGCATATTTCATTAATTATGCAGTAATACAAAATAATAAATTTTTATAATGTTTATAATTTACATATATATATATATATATATATATATATATATATATTAATGTAGAATATTATTACTTATTTCTTTTATGTATCGTAAATTTATAACTATAAATTTCATGGAAATCATCGATTTTCAGATATTCGAATATTTGACGTATTTGCAAAAAATTTCCGATTAAAGAAAATGATCAAGATATTATCACAGACTTCTGCGCTTAGGTTTAAAGTTACAAAACTGGAAACCATTCTTTCAGCGTTCCAAGTTCTTTATCTCTTCCTATTTCTAACGTTATCCACTATGAAAGAGGGATGAAAGCGATATCCTTAACCCTTTACCACGACCGATCAATTCTGTGCGAGTTCCCGTATCGAGCGATTATATCCCGGGGAACAAAAACTTTCTTTTTGGCTATAGCTATTTCTCTTCTCTCGGCAGCGGAGGCGCGATCTTTATTTTATCATTCAAGGATGATGTCTGAAGAAAATATCATCTTTAGGATAGCTAACAACGAACAAAAGAAAATAATGGAAAATGACAAAGAGATCAAATAGTGGGTGATAACAAGCGGCAAGTTGATTCGATGTACCAAGTATACCTTGGGAAAGATAGTATTCCATACCGATCCCTCGGGACGTATATCCCGTCGGTCGTAGTATATTTCCAGCTGCGCACGAACTTTTCTCGAATCCTTCAACGCTGATAAATAAGCCGGTCGAAAGGGCGAACTCAGATAGAACGACTGACGAAGACTTTTTGCCGCAAGGAACCGGATTCTGAGAAGGAAGTTTATGTAGTGGGGAAAGAAATAATTTTTACTTGATGTTGAAAAATGTACTGCAAGATATAGCTCGCCCACGATGTATTATCCATTATATTTCTTTTTACAAGCTCAAGTGGAGAAATTTCATTTAGGTGAATTTACTGATATATCGAGATAATTTCAATTATAATCTCATAAATACATAACATACAGACAAAACATTATATAAAAAAAAAGACTATTCAAATCTTTTTTGAGATTCAATTTTCCTTGTTCCAATTTTCTCCTGTCAGTAAAATTTTTCTGTTATTTATCAATCTTTAGCAATATTAAAAAATTGAACTGCGGAATATTGTTAAAATGAAATCTATTAAAGCTTATTCATTAAAATTGAGAATTTGACCATCCGGAAATTAAATTCTGTGTAAATTTTCAATATGCTTTGGATAATTAACTTTAAATATTGATTAGAGATTAGCGCAGTTATCGGTTAGCCGATGGAAAATCGGGTAAACTAAGAATACCACAAGCAATAGGTAGATTATAATACGTGATTTATCCAATTTATGTATGCCGAATAACTTAATTGTTTACACATCATTCCGATTGCTTACATTTATCAAGCCATGAATGAGGAATTATGTTAATTTTAGTCAAGAAAAGAAAATTATAAAATGAAGTGAGTTAATTAAAAAGTATGAAAAGTAAATAAAATCAATGAAATATAGACTAAAATTAACTTCAATGTAGAAATTGATATTAATTCATATTGCAGCTATTGCCGTTATCATTTAACAAATATACATTTTAAAATTTAATTAAAGAAGCTTTAATTAAAGAAGAAAAAAAATAATATAGAAAATAAAATTTTATTTTATTTCTATATTAATCAGCATGATACATTAAACCAAAAATGCGAAAATTGCAATAATGGGAGCAATAACAGGAAGTTCATATAAACAAAAATATCTTTATAATAACGCTTCCTTCCGTTTCCAATAATGTGCAACAATTTTCCAAATACCAAATCGGTATTGTTATATCAATGTTATATATTACATAAAGCTATTATTAATGTTCGTAGAATTTATGGATTTATAAAACGTGTTTAATGCAGTATTATTTTGTGATTTAATTCTTTTCTGTGTGGATATTGGATATTAAACATTTCCCATTCAGTGCAATCCAGCGTCATTAAACAGCAAATGTGCATCGTTGTACGGACACGTACAAGCTCGCGTGCAAGCTTTCCTGATCATTCCTTTGGAATTACCGTTTATCACTCTATCAGAGAATCGAGCGATGCAGCGATAATATTCAGCTGCATTTTGCTCGCTCAGGAGAGCAGCGCTCATCCATGTCGTTAATCTCCTATAATCTCATTGTCAACAGGAACCATCGAAAGACAGCTGCTAATGAAGAGAACCCAGCTAATTAAGTTAATTAATATCGACAGCAGCTCTATGAAAAATTTTCGATAAAGGGATGAAAACGGATGAAGGGGAGGTCACAAATGTGCATACGAGAAGGACACGCAAGGCGATTTGCGAAACGGGATAATTATGCCGGTTCCATCGTACCGATGGCCAGGTAATGGGAGAACATTATTCGTCAGAGATGTTTAGCCGAGGATTAATATGCGCGAACGATATGGCGCGTTAATGTGATCAAATTAGTAGAATACGCGCATGGCAAATCCACTTTTATTGAAACTGGTATTTTTATTAAACCCCTTGAATTAAGTTCGCGCACGCGTTCCGCCTGTAGTAACGATGATCTCACTTCTTTGTGTTTCACGAAAGTTCAATAATTGTCACGTGTGAATACGAGAGCAGTATTATCAGCGATATTTAGTCAAATCGTTAATAATAATTTGTGTAAAATGATTTTCTTTTTTAAATATCCACTTGACTGTATATAATAGTCAATTGGAATATGTTACAACGATTATTATTATAATAGAATGTCTAACATACACATATATATATATATATATATATATATATATATATATATATATTAGAAGCTAAAAGCTAATAAAATTAGAAGCTAAAAGCAAATAAAATTAGGAGCTGAGAATTGTTTTGTACTTTATAAAAGAAAAAAATATTAAAAGAAAAGATTGAAGTGTCAAATAACAATCTCAATGTTAAAATCTGTGTTTATCAACAGAAAACCCATTTCCAATTTCACTCTGATTATTGGCAAAGAAAAAACTGTTGGAGGATCATCTTCTTATTCTTTCATTGTGATTAATGGCGTCTACGACAAAGACATAGGGCCAATTTTGAATTAAAAGTTGCAAATTAATTAATGTTAATATAACAAACATCAAAACAATATTAAAGAACTTAAAATTGGAATATCAAAGGTCTGCGTGTGCGTGCGCAGGTGCGAGTGTGGATGCGATACAATTGCGGTTACAGTTGCGGTTGCGGTGCGATTGCGGTTGCGGTTGCGGTGCGATTGCGGTTGCGGCGATGGTGCAATTGTGGTGCGGTTGCAGTTGCAACGCGTTTGCGGCTGTGGTTGCGGATGCGATTGCAGTTGCTGTTGCTGTTGCGGTTGCAGTTGCGTGCGTATACGTTGTCTCTCTTTCTCTCTTTCTCTCTCTCTCTCTCTCTCTCTCTCTCTCTCTCTCTCTCTATCTATCTATTTATCTATCTTCACGCATTTCAAATTTAAATGTAAATCTTAATATGTTAAGAGAAACACATCTAAAACAAAGTTGAAAAATTAAAAAATGGTTGGATATCTTAAATTGTCATTAAATACAAAAATTGTCTCAAAGTTTATTATATTTAGATTATCATATTTATTTCGGATATTATATTTATTAAAAGTTTCTCCTAAAAGAAAAGCTACTATAAAATATAAAAAATATGATTCTAAGTGTACGGCTATGCATTATATTCTTTCTACACTTCTTTCATAAAAAGATCATTAGTCATTTTGTTTATTTTTGATTCAAGGAATATAAAAAATTGTAAAAAATTTTTTGAAGAAACATTACTTTAGAAAAATTATACAAGATATTGAAAAATTAAAACTGCTTAAGAAGCGTTTAGATCAGAAAACTTTTGAATGAACCATTTTATACATATCTTACGTCATATTGTTATATATTGTTTATTGTATTATATTGTCTGTTGTATTATATCGTCTATTATAAAGTGTTTGATGCATGAAATATAATTTAATACGAGCATAACATTCGTGACAACAAAACATATATTTGATTAAAGTTATTTTGATATATTTTCAGAAAGCACAAAAAACAATACGCGCTATGATGCGTAAAAAGGGCTTTAATTGACGCATACGACATTCGCTTAATTAATACATTTTTCTACGTTTCGAGCGAATCGTTTCGATGTGGATCGTACACATCACAAATTGCAAATCGTTTCTTTTTTTCCCTTTTTTACGCTGTCGCTTATATGCGATGTTCCAATAATCACAGGAAATCGCTTGCAAGCACACGTTTGCGTCGCACTGCTGATTTCACACTAATGCAAATTACTAAACGAAATTACTAAAGCTAATGCACGAGTCCAAACGAACGCACTTTCATTGGGAACAAAATGCTTCTCGCATTAATTAGCCAATCATGAGGCACGTTTAGTCGGTACTTTGCAACATCTGCAGGGCATTCCAAATGTATTATAATCACGTTTGTTAAATGATGTTATCGCCAATAGATTATCCGAATAACATATCAGTGGTACCGTTGCGCCTATCGACTTTGTATCAATTTATGCATTCCTAAATGCGCGTTTGCATCGTTATTCGTAGATCCGATTCCGATAGGCATTGTTATCGAGATAATTATTACGACAATTATTGTTTCCATAAAGGACGTTATAATATCACCATAAACATTTTAACACTAGTTGCAGCAATAATCTATGCATGTGTGATCGTGCATGTTTGAAAAAAAATCAATAATGTATTCTTCAATACTTTTCATTTTATTACAATTTATTCTGATATTTGCTGCGATCAATATCAGAATAAATTGTAATAAAATGAAAAGTATTGAAGAATACATTATTGATTTTTTTGTTTTATAATATACTAAAACATTACAAAGCGCGCCATTCGCGCACGCCATATATGGTTTAACATTATAATTTTATATAAAATATTTACATCATATATTATATAATCTCATCACTAAAACTTCACAAGTACTATTAATGACATTAAGATTTAACAGTTATTCTTGTAACACAAAGAGATCAAAGCGAAAGAACAATCAATGCCGCGGCAAAGCATCGAATTAAAATCTTACATGGCCTATTTTACGAATAAAATCTAATATAAAAATAACTCTTAATATATCCACAGTGTATTAAATTTTGTGTGAAATATACAAATTTACAAACATATTGACAAATATCTCCGAAAATGTTTAATATAATTTATTTTATCATATATCAAAACGATATATATATATATATATAATAATGGATTCACTATAATTACGAACAATTATTTTTATAATAATGATCTAATTCAAATATTTTTAACATTGGACATTTTTAAATTCTTATTCTGGCTCTTATTGTAATTTGCATACTATTATTTTGTAATACATATATATATATATATGTATAACAACAGCTGGTTCATTTATTGTAATAATTGTTTAGTGTAATACACACAAGGTATATAAGATATCTATATATCTATCTTTGATAAATCTTTGATAACGAGTCTATTAAACAAAATAGTAAACGCACGATAATAGATTATTTAGAATAGAAGTATTTAAAATATAACGATTACAGCATTTGATGTTGAGTCACCAAAGACATTATAGCGTTTCGTGTCAGTTATGTAGATATTCGTAATATTGTTGAATATTTCGTCTTACACGCTTTGTTAGGGCCTTGAGAATTGTTTACGCGCCGTGGTTAGCGCGTGCGGTGTGTACATACGGCAGGTAGCGCGTGGCGTGTTTATGAACGGCCCATGTGCTATCATTCATTCACCGGCGTTCGTACGGGCAGGTCACGACGCACGTCGCTCCGCATTTTTTTAATTTAGTACTTTAAACGTTGTTATATCTCATGAAATAATATCTTATATAATAATAAATGCTTATTAATTCACATAATTAACGATTCGTAAGCGTACCGAAATTACGATTTATAACAAAATTATATATATATATATATACTTCGTGACTTATTCATAACTTTTTGTAAATAATACCCCTCTAATGGGTACGGCCTTGACGTGGCAGAGGGGCTCAGTATTCTGGGATTACTCAAGTAACACTATTAGTCGGCAAAATACTGACTAGACGTTAGCCACTGTTGGTTCGATGATTTTTTTCTGATCAATTTGTCGATCAATTTGTGCTACTTGAGTACGTATCCCAAAGACGAAGAAGCTACCCGTTGCACGATTATTAGTAACATTAATATTTCCATTAGGTAATATTATTGTTATTAATAATGTATTAACACAACATAGCCACGAGTCGTGAAATGGCTCTTATGTGGCAAAATTGATTAATGCGTTTCACGCGTTTCATTTTGAACCGACATTCCGCCGTCGATTTAATTGTGAATGAACGAATTGCAGCCAGTTCGTCGCGTCGCGCGTTTGTTTCGGGAGTGCCGTGATCGGACTAAAAGACTTTTCCTCATCCTGCGAAGGCTCGTTCGAAAAATCATAGTTCGTCGGACTGTCCGGGAGTCGCACTGTCAAGGGGTGCAGGGGGCACGGGATCTCATTAAGTAGTCCTCACGTAACGAACTTGATATTTTTACGGGCAGTTAAACGCGGAGTGCGGAGTCAAGTATCGCGCGAAAGACTTTTATTGAAAGTTAATCCACGCGCGATTATAATAATTCGCGAGTGTTTTTCGCGAGTGTCCTGTGCTGTGAGGACATCCGACGACCCGACATTTTGAGAGGAGGAGGAGGCCTAGGACAGGCATCGGGCACCGGCGGAGCAACCTTGCGGTAAATATATTTTTCTTCGATATTAAACTCGATATTAAACTAATTGTTTTTTTTCGTTTATTTGCATCATTAAATTTAAATAATTTAAAATTTATAATTCGGGAAAGAAAAACAAGTTAAAATTTAATATGAATTTATTTCTTAAAGATCTATTAAAGATTTTTTTTTAATTATATAATTATTTTAATAAATATCTAATTGAAAAAAAAGTAGATTCGATATGTAAAAATTACTAAACTACTACATTTAAAATATCTATTATTTAGAACGTTATAATTTGCATATTCTATTTGTGTGTTACAGAATCATCGTAGCTACGTTAGATTAACTCCGCTGTTGCGCATCGTGTCGGTGAGTAATACATTTTTTTTTATTGGGGTAACAAATCTATGAAACTTACATTAAATTATTTTTATGTATTTATTATAAAAGTAATTGGATATATCTTTATAGATTCGTTGCCCTAAAATGGATAAACTTATATAGTTTAGGATATATACTTCGTCCTGATATAACATCATTTATTAATATATTATATTATAATAATATGATAAAAAACTAATCCTCGCGGAAAAGTGTCAATAATTAGAGTCTTACACTTCTTTTTATGAATGGATTCTATTTATTATATATTTTGTGTTATAAAAGTTATTATAGTAAAACATATTACTGGCAGATAATTTTGCTGTAAAACGATATTTGATAAAATTGATATATTTCTCATATTATACTTCTTGTAATTTGATCATTCAGATCTCTGTTGTTTTTAATAATATGAAAAAAAGAAATGTTGATTTCGAAGAGATAATTATGATATGAGCAGTATTTTTTTAATGCCTATTATCTTATGAAATTTCGAGATTATCAATATTCTTTTAAATAAAATGACATATTTTCATTAACCTAGTAATATAATAATATAATATTTTAATCTATATCTAATAAATAAATCTAGTAATATAATATTTTAATCTATATCTTATATGGTTAAATTTGTATTTTATGAATTACATTATTATGTTAATGAAAACGTTTCATCCATCATTTAAAAAAATACTGATGATCTCGAAATGATCAGTGATGAATTATAGAAAATCCAGTTTACTACATTAATTTATTCGTTAGATAGTCACAAAAGCTTTCACGTTCACTAATATAATACAATTCTAATTTAATAATAACAATGCATAATATAACACTAATATAACACACAGCTAATTATTTGTTTATCTCATATCAGTTCCTATTCCATATGCATTACTGCGATTAACATTATCTACGAACAACACAAGCAGAGCTGGCTAATGGATATCTATCTAAATAGATTTGCGTTAATTTGTATATGCAAACTATTCTGAAACGATTATTTAGTAAAAATGATCATTTGCTAGTAAATATTTTAAGGATTTATTACATAGATTCGTGGTTCGCGATTGTTTATCTCTTGTACATATTAATAGTCTTGAAACTTGAAGCCCGGCCGCGTATATGCTACTTTAATTTAATTGATATCAAAGTTAGCGCATCTCCTTTCATACAATTTAATTAAACTCTCGTTTAATGAGTATCAATTAAATACTATTGCTATTGATCGCGAAATCTAACGTGATTCTCGCAAATTACAGTTATACGATTGTTTGATTAATTATGTCACGAATATTCAATTAATCGGTTATCATGATTGGGATCTATGTGTTATTATGCATGGAATAGCGCAGAGTTTGGCTATGCAATTATAGCAATAATTGATGGATCTAATCGAGAATCGCATACCTATTAGAACATGGAATAATGGTATCGAATAATTGCTTATTTTGCGAGAGGACTGAATTTTCCGAGTTACCCAAATTATCACACCCTGCAAATCTGCTCTTCTCGCGATAGATGTAATCGGCTTTACAGTTAGATAAGAGTAATATTTTGTAACGCGCTTCGACATTATTCCTATGTTTACGTTATCTAGCCTGTTTTCGACCACAGGACTCCACCTCGTGATTTCGACGATAATTACAGTAAATGGGTGCATTTTGCAGCCAGCATTTGTAGTTCACAGGCTGATTACGTATTGTACAGCGTTGACGAAAGGTGTGCTCTCTGAATTAATTCTCTTCAAATATGTGCGTTAAGCCGCAACATTTGCTTTATAATGAACTAAGAAAGCTATTCTGTCCAGAGACAGCACGTTCATGAAATTGCTACTTGCATATAGTATAATCTAGTAACTAAGGTGACTACTGACTCGGACTATAATTAACTTATTAATATTCGCAAACGCTTAAAAACGTACGATAAATTAACGATAATGCGAGACAAACACAAACAGCTTCGTACAATTGTGATCGCGATGATTTATGAAAGGAAGCGGTCCCGGATCACGAGAGGATCGCAATAACAGCTGTACCTAAGTGGCCCATTACGTGCCGAATTGTACTCACCGGCAAGGATTCAGGCGTGTGGTCCAGCACGTATATGCTGTTCGTGTATCCGTACAGCATCGTGTCCAGATCTGAAACCCAAGGAGAGCGAGCAGAACATTAAATTGGATCTAACCGGTTGCGAGCCGTGCGGCACACTAATGCCGGTAATACCCGCGCGTACTCACACTCGCGGCTTCGTCACCGCAGCATTCTAATTTACGGATGCGGGATGCAGCGTGGCACACAGAGGAGAGCAATTTCCTAACACGGCCACAGGATGAGAGCACGCTCTCAAATTCCCGACGTGTTTCCCTCCTGTGTCCCCCCCCTCCCTCCCCTCCTCTCCTTGCTCTCGTAGCCCAGTGCATTTCCTTCAGGACTTGGCGAGTCGCTCTAACATTATCTTACGACAACATTGCGTTTAACTGAGTTCAATGTTTACGTACATAGAACTTTCTTGTTATTACGTCACGTTGCGTTATGCTACGTTGTATACCTCGACGCACCTTTACGGTTCTTTACGGTTTGATTGTTTGGATATACAAACCCATATTTGTTTTAATGGGGGTAGATACAAATAACTAAAAACATTGATAATTAGTATTATTGTCATATAAACAGTTAACATTTTTAATATCTATAATATAGTTAATTATATTTTTAATGACGAAATTGACGTGATTCACAGACAAAATATTTTTTTATAGAAAAATCATGTCTAAATGTAATTTATTGAAACCGCAATGTTGATTATAAATAATGCTGACGCAATCTATTAAAAGGCGAAACAAATTTTTATTGGCGCTCGTTGGTTTAATGAAAAAAATTCGGTGAAAATAATCGGGTAGAGACAAAAGCATTATAACCATTACGTGTTCACGAAAAATTAAATAGCAAGGCAACAGCAATTACACAATCAGAGAACCACCGGCTTCCGCCGATGCGAAATTTAGTGATTCGATTCGATCATGTGGATCAAAATACCACATAGATACGACCGCAAATTTACAATGTTAATGATTTCCTATATGCGGTTACAACGTATAAGGAACATGTAATGTTATAATTGTGCATATTATTTATAATATAACGCAAATACTAATAAAAACCTTCTACTATAATATAATTAAATTAATTAAAATTATTATGTAAAGTATATAACATTACTTATCATGTTACGTAATATGTGTATATGATGAATAATCAAATAATCGTAAAAAAAAATACTCTCGGTCTGACCAATGAGAACGTTTTCTCCTTCCGTGATTCCTTTATCACTATGCATATCAGTTGCATTTTTCAAAAGGATCGTTGCACGATTTCATAAGCAATATTCTAGAAAGATTGTTGAATGCTCGAACGGTTATATTCATAGTGCAATACCATATCCCATCGACGATTTATGAATCAGTATCTCGACACTGGCGAGCGTAACAGAGCAATTTCTCAAAAATTATTGCGCGATATTCCGCCAACGGACGAGAGGCACTTCGAACATTGATAGCGATTCATTGCGATATGAAAGTTTTCAACCTCCTACCTCATCTACTGCATCGCATTCGTGTTTCGTCCGCAATGCCAAGCGGATATAGCGGAAATCAATCGGATCACAAAACCATCCAACGATGGTCGATTTCCGATGAAAAGCTATAACTCGCTATTTCCGTATCTCTTCGATGAAGGATATGCGGCATTTCACGTTACTTTGATGATTTGATAAAAATTCCAATTTGGGCAATTTAGCATCGCGTTGCTAAAAGGCGCTGGTACCGAACATGCAGGGTCACTTTGAGGCTATTGAATGCTCTAGATCAACAAAATTTGTCTCGACACTTTAAGCTTCAGAACGAATGTATGAGTATAAATTTGACGTAAAAGAGTTTCAAAGAATCAAAATAATTTTTAATTTAATTTAACATAATTTATTTAAGAAGATAAGATAAAGATTTAAATATATGTTATACTGTGAAAAGAAAGATTTGTTGCTAAGGAAAGCAGTACGCTTACAGAATAGTTGATAATAATTTTCATTTTCAACTTGCATTAAACAAAAATATATAATATAAAGAACATATAAAACATATTAATATATGTATTTATATGTATATATATATATATATATATATATATATATATCTCAAAATATACAACATATAACATTATGAATAAAATTATATTTGCAAGTTTGATGCATATTGTAAATTGGTGAATTTTTGAAGATATAAAACTGTAGGAATTTGATGCATATAATGTGTGCAGTAACTCGAAAATGCGTGAATTATGAATTATAAATAAGCATAATTATGATCCAATAATTTCAAAATTCAGTTTCATGAGGATGTTTAATCGCGCGAATATAACACGTGATAACGATTGTTACGCAGCGTATTCATATAGAGAATTAGCATGGAACGGTCGATGATAGATAGATTTATTGTTTTTGATTTACATCTAGATTCAGCTTGCCAATTCTGATCAAAATTGCTTGATTAAAAATCGATCCCTTGTTATGCAAAAATTGATCACTCGCTGCAAAAGTTTTTATTCCAAAATATTATTCAAATGAGCAAGATTATCACAACCAACAGTACCAACAGTATTTATCTATAGAATTATCAATCAGAGAAGAGGAAGTAGATGGATAGTAATAAATATTTATTTTGAATTTAAAAAAACGTTAGAAATTTACAAAAGTTTTAAATTTTATCTATATCTAAGTATTTTATCTAAATATTTAAAAATTCTGAATGCACCATTGTAAATTACAAAGTAGTCGCTAATCTCGATGGCAACAAAGTTAATCTTAAAGCTTGTAAACTTTTTAAGCTTGTAAACTTTTTTAAAGAAAACAAAATAATTGTGGCTTATAAAATCTAAGAAAAAGCGTAAGAGAAAAGCAAAAATCTCTAGCAATTATAAAATGAAAAAGAGTATCTGTTTACCGGCATTAGTAACAAATAAAATTATCTCTAAAGATTTTATTAATTAACATGTTACATAGAGCGTTCGTTCAAATAATTTTATCAATACTGTATATATACAGAAATTATTTAAAATAAATTTACAATAAGTTAATAATATATTTAGTATTGCGGTTTAATAATGCTATTTTCTTCAGATTTTGTTATATATAGCGTTATATATAGCTATGCTAGAATATATAGACCAGACGGAGAGAAACTACAAAAGAGGCGGAAATACAAAGCTGGAATGCATACGTCGGCGTCCCGAATTGCGCCCGTAAACCGCATCGCCGTTGCATACCACAAATATCGAAATTGTTTCACGCCACTGATATATATCTCTCCCATATTCTTCGCGCGGCATGAACTGTAATCGGTTATAACTGCTATGACGCCGGTTATACGATGCGGTTTTCTATACTCCGTTAACTAACGCATAGACCGTGATATTGTATTAAAAGCTTCTGAGGTAACATAAATTATTGCATTTGATTTGTGTTACAAAAGTTTTATCAAATTCATGAAATCGCATACTTTCGTCATTATTTTTGAACGACAAGGAACTATCGATTATTTTTCAGAAAAAGCAAAACTATGTCTCTATCTTCGAAAATCGATCGTTTCTCTCAAAGAAAAATACTGTGAGTGATCGCAATGTACAACTGCAGTCCGCTCGATGCAGCAATGTACCATGAATGCATCAGTTACGTGAGCGCAACATCGAGCCAATCTTGACAAATCTCCTTGTGTTACGTGATAGTCGATAGATGTGCTATGGCCAAAGCCAATTCTCCATTCCGTACATTCCATCACGCGTACGCCCTCGTTTTTGCACGAGAATGTGTCCTATATTTGGAATTTGGCTTTGATCAATTTTTAACACATGAAAATCACGCTCGCGGGAAATATCGTGAACTGCAACAAAACAATCGTCCGATTGCTATGGTAAAACATGACCGTAAAAAATAGAACGAGTCATTCGTGTTTGCGACAGGAATTGAGAATTGACCTATCGAGTTTATTTAAAAAATTCTCTCCGTGCGAGAGATTGTTGAATTCCCGGATTCCTATTGTCACCTCTCGATTTTCCCTTCCAAAAAAGAGAGAAAGAGAAATAAACAATAGTTTGACGATTCGAGAAGATATATTGCAAATAATTGTTTATCAAATAAAAAAATAAAAACTAGATTAAAATAGAAAAAACTCCATTTTAATTTTATTCAATAAAATCCTCCTAAATCACTTTTTTTTAAAAAAAAGTATGCACATATATTATGTCTCATCTAGAATTCACTCTTTTATTCAATGAGGTATAAAGAAATCGAAATGAGCACGCTGTACATCAGACAACGAGAATTTATTGTTAATTACTTTTCCATATCGAACTCTATTGGACCACGAATCCCATTCGTCGTGGATTTATCGCCATTATTTTTACACTCCCTTGTGAATACATGACTAAAATGTATGCAGATATTCGAACATCGCGATATGATATGAAAAATGTAATTTATAGCTACTGATTACTGTGAAATATAAAGCTTTGTCTTTCAAAATAGAAGATAAAAACAAAGCTCTGATCTAATATATATAACAGATTTAAGATAAAATTGAATATTACTCTTTATTTTATATTACTCTTTATTATAATTTTAATAACAAAAATTTGTATAGATCCACAAATACTTAAACAAAATATAATAATATACATGTTTTCAATATCACATTTTTTTGCATATTTTAAATGTATTACAATATGTACTGCTCGTAATAATTTCTTAATTTTAATAACTAATTTTTCTTTTCTTTATATTGAAATATGACCAATTATTTTGATCGCGATGTAAATTCAATTTTAAAAACTTTACGGTTATGGATAACAACGATTAGATATTCCGCAAGACTGATTTAATTCTCTATTCGAACGCTAATTCTACAACTTTGCTGATTTGCGAAATACCATAATTGGTGAAAAACCATAATCAGCGCTATAAATGCAGAAACGATAAATTCAACTATAATCATGATTCGGCTGTTGCATTTTTCTAGTAATAATAATATTACTGATATAATGATTTACGTGTGACAAGACGCAGAGATAATTATTATTGTTACTCGAGATAATTCGGCTCACTAAACTGCATATATACATAATTCTACTCAGATTCTAAAGAAATTAATTGTATTTATAAAAATTATTTGATTATACAAAAGAAAGAGTACTTTTGTTTATGTAAAATACTTATTATATGGCTTGATTAGAATTTAATTTTAATCAATTATTACATTAAAAAAATGCGGCAATAATATTTGCGATGATAATATTCTCCAATCTTTTCCTATTATTTATAATTTTGTCACACTACTATCAAAATTGTGACAATCAAGATCGTTTCATTTCGTCCATTCGCGGAAATTCAGATGCGGTTCGCACTGACAGACCGATCACAAGATCGAAGTTCCACGAAGTCCAGGAAATCGTGCTTGTCAACTGCGCGCACGTCGACGCTCGATGCAATTTCCGTACAATCAAACGGCAAACACGGATTCGTTATACGTTGCTATACCCCGTTGCAGCACCCTTGTAATTCCATATGCAAATTCTATGCTGCAAGCCCGAGCACGCCGTCGTGCCAGAAAATCGAATCAATAATTGTATTAGGAAGGTCGGATGCTACGTTCAATCAAATAACTCACTTTATATATGTCGTAGCCATCATCATATCGAGAGATATAGCGTAACATTTTATAATTCATAAACAATTTTGTTGAGACAAATGATCTTTCGAGTGAAATTAAGCTCCGCTTTATTTTATCGATACAGAGAGTATAATAGATTGCTGGCGAATCCATTAGTCTTTCGAATCTTACTTTGCCATGTAATATCCATTACGCATTCATTCGTAATTCAAATTCACGTTTATCATTCAAACGAATTATTAATGATGATTCCCAACGAAGAGATTTTTATAGAGACGCAAATTCTACAGATAATTCCTTGCAAATTGAAAACGCAAATTTAAAACGCTTTTTCGATAAATGTCGCGAAATGACACACACACACACACACACACACACACACACACACACACACACACACACACACACACACACACACACACACACACACATATATATATATATAGTAAAAAATTGATATATAATTTATCTATTTATATTGATATTTATTTATTCTATTTATATTGATTTATTTATATTATTGATATATATTATTGATATATAATTTATCAAAAATATTATGTTATAATATTTTTGAAAATATGAAAGATAAAATAATAAGATATTTGAGATTGTAATAGATAAATAAGAGTAAGCAATGTAGGAATAGCTGAAGCTTAGGCTTTTCACAAGGCTTTTCTGAGTTTCCGTATCTCTATATAGCCGCATGACCTAGACACCCGCAAAATCTGGTCATCTATCTACGTTAATCAGAATACGAGCCGTTATAAATTATGACATTTGATATGACAACGGATAGGTTAAAGGTCAAATTAGACTGACATTTCCAAATTACGCTGGAACCAAAAGTGCTAAAATCGAAACCTGTATCATTGCACGGAATATTTTAGTGCTTGACGAAAATCACGCTACAGAAATGCATGAAAATGGCTTCTGCAAAAAAGATCGCTGGCGAAGCCATCGTTAAAAGTTAAAATACCAAAAGAAACACAACACGCGAAATTTCCGCACACACGCGCTATAAAATACGATGTACTACAGTCATATGAAAACAGTTGGACGATTTAAACTTTATGGCATACAAGCTGTATGGCAGAGTTTTTTCAGGAAGGTTCTTCAATTTTTTCACACACACACACACACACACACACACACACACACGCGCGCGCGCGCGCGCGCGCGCGTGACACTCTTTAGATTTTGGATTAAGAGAGGCAGATTGCGGCGCTTAGCAATGTTGCAGAATACCGCAAGTGAACAAATATTCCCGCAATGACGAACTTTATTGCACCGAGATGTGCATGGAGTTTTTGCCAGCCAATGCACTTCGCGGAGGGTTGATAAACAGCCGTTGCACGCGACCTGTTACAGACCCATTTTTTGCACCCATTTAAGCTGTCTCGCGCAAACGGCGATGCATAAAATCGCTCAGAGTGTTTATTGGTAAGCACCGGGAATGCTTATAATTTATTTTACTTTCTTCCAGTCATCTGTCATTTGTTCTTCCAAATCCATTTTACGAAAATTTTTCTTTGCGTTAATCACAATGCGAATGATTCTTCTGTTAAATCGATTCAGTTATTAGAAATGAACATTTGTTTTTCATACTTTGTAAATCATTGCATATGAGTTGAAAATTAAATGAAATATGTACAATACGCCGATTCGTATTATTTTTCAATAGGATATATGTATGCACGCGCATAATTCCAGTTTCAAACTTTGTTAAAAATTACACTTTTGTTGCGAGGCTAACATAGCGCGATAACAAGAACCCAATTAGCCTTCCGTTCTCGCTGTATTTACTAGCTACTTAGAAAATTCATGTTATAAAAGTCTGTAGCTTATAAGATATGCTTCTTAAACTTATTTCATAATCGATATTTTCACGTCGGTATTAAACTTCTTGTTGAAATAAATTTTAGTCTTATTCATGAAAAATAACATTACTATAATAAACTGTGGCAACTTTTTTATTTCTTTTAATCTATTTCATGAAAAATATTATTATAAAATTTTAGCAACTTTCTTGTTTTTTTTAATATACAATTCTACTTTTCTTTATCACAGGTTTTCACTAATTAATTTTTATAATAACGCGTGTTTTTCCATTGCGTATATTTTTTTATTTAACTTGTAGACAATTTCACTTATACCATATTATCTTATTGCTCAAATCCTTCAACATTAATAAAATTATTAATATAACAATTACGTTAATGTTAAAATCAATTTCTGCTAGATTTTTAGATTAATATAATAAGATTTCTACTAAAAGGATATTAGAAAATGTGAATCTAGAGAAAAAAAAAAGAAAAGAAAAAATTATTCGCCTAGGCAACATGTAATATACTTAGCGAGGTATATTCATTTCTGACGTGTAGATGATTGAAACGTGAGAGAACGGAAAACCGCCATCCCAATCAATAGCCCGTGATGAAACGGGCAACGGCTATTGGTATAGCATTGATGGCGTATAGACGCTCGGTCGGACCCTATGAATTATTCAATGTTAGCCAAGCGGACCTCGGTGTATTTGTCCCTACCGAGTTGGGCCCTATATCGATCGAGACACTCACTTGGTCTCTCGTTTCTTGACCCAGACCAATAGTAAATGCCACAACTCGTCCTATTGACCCTGAATAAGTCAGCTCGCACGCATAACTTAACGCCCACCGTCGTTACTACCCGCATAATATCGCATAAGGCAAACAAGAATCCGCTTGTTTTACCGGATGTATTGTAAAAGTTTGCCTTGAGAAAGTTTATCATGGCATATTATAATAACGCGTGAAATTATGTAATAACTTTCTCGCCTGTTTACTCGGCAAATATTGCCGACAGCATTATAAATCGTTCAAACATTCCCTGCAACACAAGCTAGTAAATAGTATTGGTATTACAATGAAAATTTCATCAGATATTAAGGTATTTAATCAAGGATGGGAAAAATATTTTAATTAAAATAAAAATGTAATGTTATTGGATAAATTCATTGGATAAATAATAATTAGCAGTAATAATAAAAATGGCAAATTCTATAGAATTCTTTGTACAAAATGTATAGATATGAATCTCTGTTATTAAATAAAATCAAGAAAAGATGTGTAATGTGTATCTTTATATAAATTATCTTAATTAACTTTTAGATTATTACAAGAAAGGCAAATAACAGATTTATTCTCTCTAATAAATTATTAATTAATTAATTAATTAATATAAATGACGCGCACATGCACGCAAATAAGTAAGACACTTGACAACTAAAACTATTTTCGATTAACTCTCAGAATATCGAATAAAGGATGATTGCTTTTATTTGCAAACATTTACGAACACGATACGAATCATGTCCCCCTCGGCGAGCAAGTTTAATTAGATCGAACCGTTCGTTACGGCTGATATCGAATTCTCGATGATATCGGGAAAGGAAAAAATGTCGATAGTAATCGTAGTCGCGATTCGCGCATGTAATTCATTTCGTCAATTATCACCGATAAATTGTGTTCGGAATGCATTATCGGTGCATGGTCGCCTACGCATATAAATATGGAAACGTGCAATATGCATCGCACGAAATACGATGCGCTATGAAATCGATGCGTAATGATTTATTCGCGAGGATGCGTGGCGCTTCGACATGCGTATTATCTGTTTCAAGCTCGCATGAGTATTGAGCTTTCATTCGGCTTTTGTGAATTGTGATTCGTTATTGCTGTCTCTGTGATATCACGAGATTAAATTTTTGATCAAATACTTTGTAATTTAAATAAAAACTCCTTCAAAGTTCTTCAATCGTTAATCATCTCATAGATGGCCATTTAGCAAGTCAATTAAGTTTTGGAACAAGTCATTCAATTTTTTATTATATCTTCGAATATTGTTAAATAACACTGACGTCATATTTCATCGATTATAAACTTTTTCAAAAACATTTCAAACGTTGTTATTAATTCAATCAAAGTCGATTTGGTAGTTTTAGAAACTACCAAAAAAAAATTTTAAATAAAATTTTTTTTTAAATATGCAAAGAGAAGAAGAACATTAATATACGCAAAGTAATTAATGTATTCGGCGCCAGATGGGCTTCTTCTATATTTGAACAATTCCCGTGTAAACTTTTGCTATGTTTTAATCCCATTAGCGACATTTCGCATTCTATGCGGATCGCATTTATCCGAGTTCGTAACGAAACGCTCACATTTACTATGGGCTTCGAGGATCATTATTAATTATACAAGAAAACGGCTCCGCTGTCGGCGTGACAGTTGCCGATCTAGAATTTCATATTAATTAATACAACAGACGGCGCAGGATGCCCTCATGCGCGCTATTATTATTAATTTCAGTATGCGCGACTCGCTCGTCGCAAACTGTTTCCGCATTATAACTTCGTCCAATGTTGAATTCACGAGAGAAGTGTATATTATTTTGTGATGTACTTAAGCTATTATAAACTACTAATAATATACTATGTATTAAAATAAATGGACAATCATTATATTTTTTATAGAATTTATGATATGAATAACCAGAATAAAAATGTCAATTACGTCAAATTTTAAGATGAGCTAAACTATGTAATATCGTTAACGAACTATTGAAAATAATACGGTAGAAATATTTTCACTGCATTTATTATTTGGTTCCATTTTATTTCATTTAAACAACATGAATATAGCATAATATTAATATGTACAAAAAATGTAATAATACGGTATTATTTGTTAATTATGATTGAAACTTACTATTTTATAAATTAATTATTAAATTATTCTAAAAAGAAGCATTTCAAAGAGTAACAATCTTTCTCTATTTTGCATCTTCTGGTCATCCATTCTTCCTCTTATATTGCCAATGTGTCAAGCCGGTCGTGTTATAAATTTTAAGAAGCTTAATTCCGCGTAATTACCAAAGTTTCTAGGTTGCCTCGCGAACACGGGAATAACTGCGGGGCAAAAAGAAAGAACGAGGAAGGAAGAGAAAGAAAGAATGAAGACGAAAAGGACCCTTCGAAACTTTTTAAGACCGAGCTCTTTAAAACATGCCGACAATTTTCGATCGGTCGTTATTTACTTTTACACGATCCCGGCAGCGCGAAGACTCACAAGAGGGTTAGAGGAAGACAAGCGGCCGCTACGAAATCGACGACATTTTGATTTATGAAGTGAAGATGGAAATCCCACACCGGGGACACAGGACCGAGGGTCGCGTCCCTCGGGACTCCCAGACGCCTTTATCCCGTCGCGGCGCCAATTTTTTCGATCTGCATCTCGATCATCATCGTGCACGTCACTCGCTCGTAAGAGAGCACTCGCGAGAGTGCTTCCTCATGAGATTTATGACGTCCCGATGCTGTGGAAAAATGGAGACTGAAAATGCGACGAAAAGAGAATCGATCGTTTCGAGTGGCGCGAGTTTATATTTCGCTGTGTGAGATATGCCATTTTCGTCAAAATTAAGTTATTTGTCTAAATCTATTTTAATTTCATGTGGCAACGAAATAGAAATTTAACAAGAAATTTAAAAATAATAGTTTATTAATTTAATTTGTACTTTATATTATTCAGAATACTGCGGTTTTTGCAATTTGACCATAACAACCTTTTAATTTTAATTGCGACTGTCACGTTTGTTGCAATTTTAATTTTATTAGGTCAAGTTCGCCACAACGTTGACCGCAATTCTTACCGCAGCTATTTCGCTACTGACGAGTGATCGAAGCTCCTCTGGCAAGGACTCTCGTCGTTGGCGGTGCGAGGGGTTGACGCGCTATTTCAGGAAGGCATAGTGATTACGCTTCGGTCGCCAATGAGAGCTTATCTCGGCGGCGGCTTTTAAAGAAGACGCCGCTGTGTACACGTATACCGTTAGTAACCACCGCCAACGGTCTTTTCATCCCCTTGACCCACCCGTGGGCTAAACTTACGCCAGGCTCGGTAAGTTATTACATCGTGAAAATAAGGGGAAAATTGGAAAGCGGTTTAACCGTGAAAACGGTGTCAATTACGGTGTCGATGATATCGCTCCGGGGAGGGAAATGGCGTTTCGCGGTCTGTACCCCCGCGTCAGGGAATGCTTTTAACGGCACCGACACAAAGGACGGATGCGTTTACGACAGAAAATTTCTCGGCGATAATTTTCTAACGATGCTGCCGGGTAAAATTGTAATTATCAGGCAGAGAAGGAGATAAGAGAAGAAATTAATTTATTGTGTTCTGGGGCGAGAACGACGGAATGCAATCTGATGAGACGTAACGAGGGAGTAATTCGTCATACCTTAGTTGGCGGAAATTTGTAACATTGCCTTTCAGAGGTGAGTGATAGCCGTCGTGGTGTGATGATAAAGTTTGAGAGATGGACGTGAATAGACGATGGAGGGTTTGTGCTTATCAAGCTAGTGCCGGAAAATTTCTGACTTTGCAATCTCGTTTCTTAAATGGCTTTTCTTGCTTAAATACGGACGTGTGTCCGTGTATGTGTGTGCTTCCCTGTACAAAATTATTACAATATCCCTAACTCCCATCTTTAAATTTAGTTAAGTTATAGACTAACAAGAAAATTATTTTATAATTTCATTCGTTATTTCTCATTTTAATGTAATCACGTTGCTACGATCACGCAATTAATCCTGACATATTTCATTAAATTATCGAAAAGTGAATAATATAATTTCTCTACTTTGGATACACGAATATTATTGATAAAGTTCTCAATTTGCCAAATTTTATTGTACTTTATGTAATCACGACGATTATCAACAATGTACAATGGCGTCAAGCCGTAGCCATCTATTTCAGAGCCCGTAAAGCCATAACGGAGCGTGTTTACGCGGACTAATAAATTTCGGGAGTTACCGAAACTCCTTTCGAACTTTATGATAAAGCGTCGGTGTCACCTACCGGTGGGTGTACATGGAGTTCTTGCTGCCTCTACGAGGTCTTCGCGACTTCCGGGCGGCGCCTCCAGCATTGTCGCGCTGCCGGAAAATTTCTTTACGCACAGCAGGCTTAACGCTAAAAAAATACAAATAATATATATAAATAATATATATCAAATATTATTATTTAAATATCATTAATATATAATTAATATATTATTATATATATGATTTTTAATTTTAAATTAATCAAATCTAATTATATTGTAAACAAGTGCAATGAACAAACATTTACTTTTTGTTGTAAGTCAGTGCAATATGAAAAAAAAAGTATTAAGTGCATCTGTTTATATTAACAATTTGTATTTATTTTTTCTTGTACAAGATAATTTTGTAATTAAATTTAAACAGATATATAATACTTTTTATTATATAATTCATAGTTTGTTATCTTATAAAATTGCAAAGTACGATCAGTTAAATTAAAATGACTTTGAATTAGGAATATTAATTGCGAAAAGAGTAAGTGAACTTCCAAGAAAAAATTCCTGATTAAATGACTTCGTCGGTATAATAGCAATATAATTAGGGCACAGAGATTGCTTAGCATTTTCAAGCGATGTAGTCCACTTGACATTCGATAGCACTTTCCTAGGAAATTGGAGATGCCACTATACATATTTATAGGCAGAATCCTTTGGGAATTTGGCAAGCTATCGGAGTAATACTCTAACTATCTCGGGATAAAAAGATCAAAAATGCCTGACTTGACTCATGCTCATGGGAGCATTAATGCTATTCAGTGTGCGCATATTCAACAGTTAAATTTCTTTTTAATATTTAAAAAGCGTATTTTTCATTTATTCAGTCAAGAATACAACTCAACTATTTTATGAAAAATATTTTGTGAAAAGAATCGATGAATCATAAACATTTTTAGTACATAACAATATGTTCCCGATATAATGCTTTTAATCTTAATTAATTCTATAATCATATAATATTAAAATATTTTTATGCATATGATATTAAAAACAATGACTATGTCATTAAATAAAATATCGCTATTTATAATATATATTTTTTTAATAGATATATTTCTGATTTTTTTAATTTACTTATATTTTTTTACGCTTACTAGATAATTAAATATTTTACATTTTTTTTGTAAAAAAGTACAATTATATAAAGTTCTTCTGAAAATATTTCTTTTATCAATATAAAGCTTTAAAAATTATTCAAATCGGAATTTGCAGAAGTTTTTAGCAAGAGATATTCGTTGAAATATTTTTATCTGTTGAAACAAAAGTTTGAAAGAAGTGAAATTTATTAAAACTTGGAAATTAAAGTTTCGATGAACGGAATTATCGCCGCTCTTCTCATTCTTCATCCGTCATCTGGCTCATGTGATACATATGTGAAATTCAAATGCTTATATATATCGCAAGAATTCAGATCACACAAAATTTTATTTATTAGAGCCCATTTATGTTCATGCACTGCACTTTTCCTGCACTTTTTTGCATGTAATGGTCCCCCGATCGAAAATGCAATTCTTCCATTAAAAACTCAAATATAGTGCACGTTATTTGAAACTAGGTCAAAACGAGAATTGAGAAAGCATTATGGCAACCTAGCGGCACGATTTATAGAATGATACAATATAATATTGTTAAATATTACTAATATTAGACAGAATGATCTGTTTTCATCAAAAATGAAAACTATGTGGGGCTAGATGGGAAAAACTAGATGGGGGCAATATGAAAAAAACTATGTGGGGGCTAGATGGGAAAAATACTTAATATTTTATATTTATAATTTTCCATTATTGTGAAACTCTGACAAATAACAACGTATGAAGAATATTTGCTTTGCGAGATAAATGTATGATTATATGCAATTTGGACGAAAAATAACCAGAAATAAACGCGAATATACAATTGCACATTGTTGTGTTATGCGTTGTGTTATATCTCACAGATGCTAGATTGACTTGTAACTTTATTAGTTCAAAATATAACATTTTAAATAAAAGCACAGCCAAGCGTGTTTTATCAACTCACCCCGCTTTACGTCTCGCCACGTGTTCGTGATTTCGCCGAATCTGCCCAGCCCGTTTGGTGTCCGTCCATATATTCCTTTCACATCGTTCAGATGTTCGGTTTTTCTCGATCCTGCAACACAATAACAATTTTATTATTAATGTATGTCCTAATATTATATTTCCTGCAATATTGTCCGTGAAATATTTGAAATAAAAGCTTATTATAGATTCAAAAGAAGAATATTTCCCCTCAAATGCGTAAAACATGAATTATACAATTGAACAATGCATAAATGGTAAAACAAAAACTATTCGAACAGTTAAACGCGGTATGAAAAGTTTTTTTTTTTACATACGAATTGACGCCAATGATCAAACGAAAAGTCACTGACCAACGAATTGTCGTAACGCCAGGGGCATTTCATGCGTGAAACTTCGCGGATGAATGCGTCACGAAATAATACATTTGCGGCGGGGTGCGTGACGGCCATTCTTGGTGAGAGTGACTTTTTCCACATGTCGAAACTCCATTTTGTTCCGCGAGATCTACGGAGATTACATTCATGTCCGCATGGCAACTAAACGCGACGCAATTTGACGTGTTGCACATGCAACAAATGCATAATGCGACCGACCTGCATATGCATGAAGTCACGAAACGCATATGTACACGTATTGCGATGTGCGCGCTGTAGAATACAAGAGGATAAACACGAGCGACGGGTAAACAACCGCGCGCCACAAAACGCCAGAATCGCTTTGGAACATTAGAACATTGTAACTTAAGTTTTATTGCAACCACTGCGGTAACGGGAATAGTAAAATAAAGTCCGCCAATGCCGCAATGGTACTTATTTCCGTCTCATAGATTCTCTTCATTATACTTCACAATAAATATACATTTAACGCGAAGAAATATTAAGTGTAGACAGCGTATAATACTTTTATTTGATGCAAAAAAGTTATAATTTATCGCGCAGTACTGTTGAATTTAACAAATACATAATAAAAAATAACGGACTCTCAATATTCATAAAACAAAAAATTAATAAAGGGCACTGAGAATATAACATGGTAATTACATTCATATTTTCCTCCATCCAATCATATATTTATTCTTCAATTATATTCCATTTGTTAAATTTAATTTAATTTTGTCTATTACTCAGATTAACTTTTAGTCAGGTTTAGTCAGGTTTCTTTACGCCGCTGATAATCATGACTTCAAATAATATCCTCATAAATCGATTTAATTGCTCTTACACTCTGCATAATTATTTCATCATTCTGTGATGCGCAGCAAATGAGCGTGACTTTTACATTGAACATTCTTGTGGCGCTAATAAAATGTGGCCGACAGCCGAAAGTACCTTTTACGATTGTCAGACGCAAGTTAACGCACGCGGGAATAACGCGTCGGTGGGCGAAATTGCTCGTAAATTCTACAGTCCGGGAATCTTTTATCTCTTAATGTGATTTCCCCGTGCCGTTCCTTACCTACTAACTTACGTTACGAGATAAGGGATGCTGCCTACTCGCTTCTTAATCTTCGCTTTTTCACTTCGCTTTTCAGTACGCCCGCCCTATGGTCGATTGCTTTAAGTGCGTATTTCTCTCTCGACGCGAATACAATTTGTTCTCATATCGCTTTCACTATTTCTATAACAAAAAAAAAGTATAACAGCACATTATATATTTATACATATTTTTAAAATTATTATGATAGAGAAAAACAAATCCTTGTTTTCCAATATAAAATATCTTACTATGAAAAACTTGAAAATGCCAATAACCGATGATAACTGGATTATTGATTGGTCGAAAGTATTATATATACTATACACCGTGATATTGAAAAAAATTGCATTCACTTCTGCGAGAGAAATGTATTTTTCCTAAATGACTATTGGTGCGCAATGCTTGGCTTTGCGAGTGTTATCTTTTATACTGGTCTTTCTTTTTTTGTTATTAAATAATTGTTATTGCTATAAAAAAAATTCGTTGTTCGTTAACAAATAGACTGTAATATGGGATAAATAAATTTAAAAACTTCGAAAAAAATATGATCAGAGAACTTCGTTTGTTTGTTTGTTGTTTTACGTTACGTCGGTTTTTATTTTTACGATATGACAATAATTTTATAAAACGCCAAATATTCAGAAGATTAATATTTAATAAAAACTAAATGTGAAAATATGCATATACTAGTGTTGTAGAAGTATACTATTAATATTTACTGTTATGTCATATGCGAACATCATTCATATATGAACGACACTTCTTGTTTCTTGTGAAAGCACTCTATCATTTAAATATGGATGACATAAAATTTTCGTGAAAAGCTTCGTCGTTCAATAATATTTTATAAAGAGAAAGAAGAAATAAATTATGAAAGAAAACATATTTGAAAATTTTTTATAAAACTGAGAGAGAATATTCATATATGGATAGCATGGTAGCATTGAATTAAAGATGATTTATTAATATTGATGATTTATTAAGAATTAATAAATAATTTTCATATAAAATATGAGCATCTCTCTCTCTCTCTCTCTCTCTCTCTCTCTCTCTCTCTCTCTCTCTGTCCTAAAAATATACGTCTCCGCTAAATCATTCCGTGACGTAACTACGTGTATGATTTCCCATTGGTACTAAGTATAAACGGATATGACAGGTAGGCCAAAGAGACGTTCAAAGAGAATGTAGATATTAATATCTAAATTCCCGTTACATTTCCAACTCCTGCAGAAGCAATTTCAAATGCCAATAATGATGAGAGATATAATAATAGAGAGAAGAGAAATTAAAACGAAAATAGAAACTAAAATAGAAATTAATACGAAGTAAGAAAAGTAAAGCAAATTGCGGAAAATTATTAGACGCATTTAGTACTAATAAAAAGTACTTAGATTTTGTTCCGTATTATATTGGTACGTTTTAACGCAGGTGGAGGAAGATGTAAGACACTGTAAAGAAGCTAATAAAGATGTTACAGAGTCTTCGATAAGCGGAAATTGGCACGAAGGAAATCGATTGATATTGCAGAGGAAGGAGAAGAAAAATGCTAGCCAAGTTGCATCGCGGTAGAAACTACACTCTTCCGTCATGTTACTCCTTTCTCTTGGAAACGTTTTGTTTTGATGCATCTCTTTCTATCTGGTGTATCGAATCGACGCATTTATCTGAACTTTGCAAGGTACGCATATCCCTGAAAAGTGCGGTACAAAAAAAAGGAGGAGCTCGTGACCGGGATTACCGACAAGAATATAAAGCAGCCGATGCAGCAGAACAGTCATAACCATCCGTTTCTTTACCAATCATTTTTCTTCTTCGTCTACTATCAACGCATTAGAATCGCATAAGAAATGCAATAAGAAATTTGCGTGACGATCAATAGCCTTGGCGGATTTCCAAAACGCAAATGCAAATTAAACAACGTGAAAGAGATAGATGTTAGCCATGACATACGTATGCCGAACAAAAAAGGTTCTTTGGTCGGTTCTTGTGTAAAGGAAACAAATTTATTGGTATTAAAATTAAATGTACTAAAAAAAGATAACCTACAGATAATAGCAAGTAATTTATACAGATAATTAGACTTGCACTTTGCTTGTTTTTAGCGTTTTAAAATAAACAACACAATTAATGAAGAGAATATTGTCATACAAAAAATAAATATATAATTATACTTAACTATAATTAATATTGTAATTAATTAATATCAATTGGAAAAAAGAGTAAGAGTTTTTAAAAAGTAAAAAATATTATATCAAATGACATGAGCTGTCAAATGATATCAATTGATAATAATTTAAATAAATCTAAATTTTTAATGTCAATCAAAATTTTATCTCATAATTATTATATAAATACTTTTGTAAGTTAAAAATATATTTCTTTTATATCTTATTCTATCGAATATCATTATTTAGTCTCTGATAACAATAGTATAATTAAAAAATAAAAATAATTTGCTCAATTAATATTTGTCATTTTTAAATTCTACAATTTCAACAAATAAAAAGATATTTAAAGATAAAATACTTTTCCGTAATGTTCTTTACCGAGTAAGAGAGGTAATGAACCGTTTGATAAGTATCGCAGCCCTTAAGGGATACTTAAAGTATCACTCAAAGGTAATTTCACAAAGGAAGGACACCCTTGACGCTGCTAGTATACATAATGCATCTTGGAAAGTAATTAATCATAGATCCTTGAATTTGTCTATTGAGGACAACTAACAGAATCCTTGGGAAATTGAACTGCAGCTCAACACTTCAAGAAACAAACATGTCAAAAAAGAACGATTATTCAAATTTTAAGATTTTATAATTTAAAATAAAGAGAAATTATTAAATAAAATTAAGTTAAAATTATGTTTTATTTCGTAACATCTCGTATTTTAATCTTAATAAAAAATTTTTTTCAAAATTGTTATAATTATTTTAAGTTTTTAAAAATTACATTAAAGTGATTAACATATGATGCAAAATATAACAACTCTTTAAAAATTCATCAATACTTTAGAATTGTAATAATTAACGAGAACTTTACAATGATGTTTAACGCTGCTTCATAAGAGCAAGTAAATTTTACACATTACAGAACATTTATATTATATCACTTTATCTTACTCTTATTCTTATATTATTCTTTCCTGCAAGAATTTTTTTTCTTAATCCTCATATATCCTTCCACCAAATTAGTTGTAATTTAGGAAACAGGACGCTCTTTTGTCTGACATTTCGTTTACGCGTCATTAACCGGGCTAGTAGTCAATGTGTTATATAAGTCCGACAATCACGTAACACACATGATATGTTTACATTTAAAAGCTACAAGCAGTTAAAGATAATAAATCGATCACTACATATCCTTTTAATATATTAAAAATTATTTTTATTAAGAATTATTAGATCATTGTAGAAAAATTTTAAGCATCAGAATATAACATCTAAAAAATTATAAAAACAATGCAGTAATAAAAGTAAAGTAAATTTATATAAGGATAATCTGACATGAAGAATTTATGCCGTTCCATCCACAAGCAAGAGACGATATTAGATTTCGTGATAAATGTTGCCAGAAATTATACGCTAAACGCAATTCAAATTCATTACACAGCCTTGCACTTAGCTGGAAATGCTGTAATTTGCATATTTCTCTCTGTAAGATCGTTTCATCACTGAATACGTCACACAGTTAGTTGAGTACAGGACAACGTCACAGTTGAAATTTACATTTTATTGCATTAGTAAGCATCACGTGATGTCAAATTATTTTATGTTTAAAAGTTTAAATTTTAATTTTTCTATTATTTTTTAGTATTAAATATTTTAATTTTTATTTAGTTAAATAGTACAGAAGTTTATTATTATGCATTACAACGTGACATTTTTTGCACTAAAATTTAATTCGACCAAAAGAAACGCGATCCTGCAGTTGAAACAGACCACAGCAAAATTACCATAGCCAAGCAAACTTGGCGGAAAGTTTCGAGTAGAAAGCAATAACCCGACCGTTCTGCGAGGACATTGCGACGCCTCCGCAAATGTATTCATTTGGAGTCCACGCGGCGATGTTCCCCTTTTTAAAGATTCACTTAATTAACCGCGAGGACAAAGGACGAGAAAACCTAATAAGCCATGTTGTTAAAGTTCCCTATTTTTTTTTTACAAAAATTCAAAATTAATTACTTTTTTAAACATATACAATTGATAACCTCTAAAATTCGTAAATTGTTTTTGTACACATTAAATATAAAATAATTTTCAATGATAGTTAAGAAACAGTTATTATTTCATCTTAATTATTATCGATTGTTGCCATTTGTATTTGTGATTTTATTTGTTAACTAATAGACTAATAACTGACGATATATGAGAAGAACGACATATATGAGTTTTACACACCAATTATGTCTTATGATTCTTTTAAATTATCCCGATAACTCTCTTTGCTGATGTCCAAAAGTCTCGAGGGGTTCTTACACGTAACCGAGTTCCGACTGAAGAAACTGTGCATTGAGAAGTAGCAGATAATGAAATTGATACGTTTCAGATCGATTTCCGCACCCACGTTGCTCAATTACATCTCTCTTTTTAAGCCTTATCATCTTTATTTGTCAAATGGCAGAATTGAGAAGTTGGCCTAAAAACATGACAAAATATGTAATAATGTGACAGTTATAGAATAATTAAAAGATATTTTATTTACAACATCCGTCTCAAAGAGATATTATTTTCGAGTAATATGATCGGAAATGTCGTTAATATGATTTTAGAAATATCAGAATAAGTGAAAATATTGTTGCACAAATTTAAAAGTATAAAAATATCTTTATTATAATTTGATAATACTTCGCAAATATCAATTTATTGTAATAATTAAACAAAGTTGCTCATCTATTTAAGGAAACTTTCGATCACACTTTCCAAGTTATAGGTGATAGTTGACGCGATGTTTAAAATACAATTCGATTGTGTAACTTCGTGTGTAAAATTTAAAGGGTCTCACTCAACACTGATATATATATATATATATATATATATATATATACATATATATATATATATATATATATATGTATATATATATATAGGAATGTCTCGCAGAAATGTCGAGGATATTGGATGCGCCCATTCTAAAACAAGATCTCTCCCGTTATAGATTCAATACACTTCTATCTTACTATGAGACTAGATCTTACTATGTCGGCAATTGTCCGGTCTCGATAAATATTTAATACGATTATAATGATATTTAATACAATAAAAATAATTAATCGTCCCAAGAAGATTGTGATCGTGCTAATATACATTTTAAACAATTTTAAATAAAATATCCTACCTTATATTTAAATATAATATCCTACCAAATCTATTTTAAATAATTAAGATATAATAAATTCTTTACAAAGAAAAAAGAATTTTTTCTTTGTTAGTATTAAAAATTATTAAAAGACTTGTAAATTAACTTGATCTTCAATTAAATATGATATGTTAAATTAAAAAAAGATGTAAAAAAGATAGATCAATGTAATTAATTGTGTAAAAGCAAATGTTTCGCGAAATCTTCTTAGCGGCTAAGACATTTCCTGCATCTTTGACACATTGTCTAGCTCTGCATAAGCCGCTTAGAATTTGTGCGCATGCAACGCCTGCTTTCGGGACACACGTACGCACTGGAAGCGTAGTGAGATACGGATTGGAACAAACACAGCAGCGATAACGCTGATATATCGGAGGATTAGGAGTTCGGCGATGCCATTGGAATAGAAAATTTCCTTTCCCTTTAACAGAATCTCTTGACGGCAAAGAAATTTTGTTGTCGTAAAACTCCAACGTACCAGTCCAAGAGATGAGCCGCCGTAATGACGAACTTCTAACTGCGTCTCACATTCAGAAAATATTCGTCTGCCATTCGCTGCGATGGAAGTTCTTTTTCTGGTTATCGTTACTCTACTTTATGTAACTATGAATATTGTAACATTGCAACTGTAATAATCTTGATCTTGAGATGGAATTTAAAAAAAATTCTTTTAGAATGAAAAGAATATTTTATTTAAAAAATATTTTTTTATTTCAAAGAATTTCTGCTATATCATCACAAAAATGGAATTGAATTTTATAGCACAATAATTTTGCGATTGAAATATAAAAATAATAAAGATAACATATTAAATAAAATTCTGATAATAATCAAGCGTCAATAAAATTATTATATTATTTACATAAAAACTTATTTAATAATATTAAATCTACAATAATTATATATATTTACGTAAAAAACATTTAAACATATATTTTATTATAATGATAAATGTTTATTATACTTTTTAGAATATATTGCACTTTTAGACCAGATATTCGACAATTTCAGACAAGAATGCGGGTATGTGAGATTTACAGCGTCTTTTGTCCACCTGATAAACGGTGCTGGATTCTCACGAGATTCCCACAATAATGGAGTACGCGCATTGTGGTGAGCACAATGACGATCTCGTCTGGACATTTCAAAAACGAGTGTCTTTGGCAGTTTAACAGAATTTGTGAACAGATATCGAGAAAGTCTATTATTAAATAATGCAGTAATTCATACTGCTCAGAAAATTACAAGTTATAGTGGATTTTTTTCAGTTATGATTAAATTAACTAATGGAAGTACAATAATAAGCACTACATTGCTCATTTGCCAAATAAATTTATTTTATTCAAAATTATATAAATTAATAATTAAATTATATAAATCATGATTAAAACACTTGTCAGATATAATAATAAGTAATGGAGCTTTTGTTCACAATCAATAACAAATAAATGGAATAATAGAATACTGATCGACTAAATAATTCAAATTACAAGGATTTATGAGAATACGAAATGGGAAATAATGGCTAGGATTCCCGTAATTCTGTTCTGTATATGTAGAGAAGATGTAAAATCATCATTTGTCCTGTGGCTTCCGTCCCTTCGGTGACTTACATTTCCCTATCCCTACGTCTATCTTCATTATCCCTTATAACGTCCTTCTCTCTTGAGATCGGATTTTGGGATAAGTCGATATAGCGTCAGCTCTGAAAATATTGCGATTACTATTTACGACAAACAAAAAATTAAATCATGTATCTTTTCTCTAATCATTGTAATTTTAGAATCGGAATTGTTGTAAGTAACAATATTGTATGTAAGTCACAATATTTGACGTTTATAAATTCTGAGGAGTTTTATTTTTTAGTCCAGCTTAATTTTATTCCACAACAATCAAAAAAATTTATAAGTTACATTGAAATATTTACTCAATAAATACTGAATATGAAAGAGGACTATCAACTAAAATTTTGCTGTATTGTATAAATTTTCTGATGTGATAAGCGACTTATATAATACATAACAATACAGCACAAATATCTCAGAAACGTTGGAAAAATACGTTAACTTCACTTAGATCTCAAAGACGCATTTTATCTCGACATTCCGACTTCAGGGAATTTCTGTTGAAAATATATTTCCGTCCTACTGGCATGCCAACAAAAATCATCATAGATGAATGTGAATTGTATCCGATGTGCAGCAATTGCAGACGTTTGTAAACGTCAGAATAGTAGCCGTCACAAGTTTTCTGCGCGAAAACTTTTCGTTCGGGGGAATACTTTGGGAAAGTTTGGTGTGATAACGAGAATGCATCAGTGGAAGTGTTACAGAATTTATGAAGTTCCGACGATGTGACCTGATGCTATCCCTGTAAAGATCTTTCTCGTAATCTCACCCTACTTTTTCCAGATTTCCGCGCTATTTCTTCTCTCTGCATAATGATGGAGTAGGAAAAACTCTCCGCAATTGGCAGAAGATCGATTACAATAGGTGGGGCTAAGTACTGCCCCTGGGAAATTACAGAAATTCCTGACAGCAAAAATTGAATTCGACTCCGTCTCTGATGAGCATTGGATTTATGTAAAAAGTCAACAGCAATATCACGAAGAATTCCGGTGGGATGGTGGGCGTTCCTAATGTAATATGCCAGATTGATTGAGAGTAGAGTTAATCAAATCTACATTAAATCTGCACTTAAATGCACTAGATACCACATCGTTGCTATTATTCATTTTTTATGCGGGGAATAAATAAATATTATAAATAAAATGAACAAATACATAAATGTCGCCCTCAAAATAATATTTTGATCGTAAAATCGCGCTAGCTATTTTATTTTCCGATATCTGCGGCTTTTAAATTTTGTAGATACTTCATCATCGCCAATTCTGACGCCCATCCGAATTTGTTTATGTCATCATGTTTGTAAAATCCCATGGCATTTTACTGTACTTATTAAAGCTTGAAATACTATTAACAAAAATCATCAAATGTCAAATAAAATTGATGTTTATTATTTAATATATAGAATAAAATTGCGTATTGTAATGAAATAAATAAATAAAATAAGAAGGTTACATTATTATTCGAATGTTTCGATTCGTGTCGATTTTTTCTCGTTTTTTATCATATCTTATACGCCTATCAATTTAGTCTTCACTTCTTTGTTATAAATTTAAAATTTACTAAGTATATAAATTATTGAATTTTTATAAATTCTGTGTCCCAACGAACAAATGGATTACCGTCCTCAAAATCGATTTTTGCAGCTATTGTTTTGGAAACGCTCCCACCATTTGTTATTAATATTCCAATATCCGTATACAAGATAGAATCGTCCATTCGTTTTGAGATTCTCGTCCTTTAACTTTTAGTTCCTCCATTATGGTCGTTCTTATCGTTCGCGGAAATCTGTTTACTTGAGTCACTGCGACGTGCTTGGCACACTTCCTCGGCTTTTCTAACTTTGCTTGGGCTAAGCTGCCAAATTGGCCGCCATTACTCATGCGTGAATCGTGAAAATAAAGCGAGGAGAAATAACAACGAAGAAAGAACAAAAACAGGAGAAAAACAGAGGAATTGAGTGAGAAAGCAGAATTGAATAAGAAATCAACATCGTCCTAATTGAAGCTGAATTATCGACGATATTATATATGGCATTTACTAAGTATTTTTATTTAAAAATTTATAAAAAGAAAAATAACATACATGAAAATATTAAATACTATGTTTTTTCATCAACATACAAAACGATATCTTTTCTCTATCTCTTATCTATATTAAAGAAAATAAGAGAGTTGCCAAATGTCATGTCCGTTTACAATGTCAATATAAAACACATTTTCTCGTAGAATTGATCGCGTTGGAAGGTATAAATTATACATCGTATTGGAACGCGAAAATGCACAATGTCGCATCAGATATGCATCTGCGACAGGTAATATATATTTTTATGTTACTGCAGTGCGTCATCTTCACGTGGCGCGGCTTACCACGTGTTACTACGATTCCTTCTTTCCTTCAGTTTGAGTCCGCTCTTATATTTTCAAGTCGCTGAAAACGCTTTCTCTTCCACTTTAGTTCTTTCTAAGAGCGTCTTTTCACGAATAATAATGAAACTTTTCACATTCAGCCATATTCTGGCAAGTTACTCCCGCTACTTTTATTAAGGAGCTGAAACAGCTTTTACTAATGCCGTAGATTTACATTATGCGCGTGTATTCGTTGTATTCAACATTATGTCGTGTGCATGAAATAAAGAGACGCGTATAGTAGTAACAATAATCTGCAATAAGCAAACAGCACGAGTAGAAATTAGACTGCAACGACTGCAGCAGTAATGTCCGCCAATAGGCAGACAACAGAGAACATATCTGATTCTCAGCGCTATTGCTAGAAATTTCAGTTCCTCTTTTATTAGAACCACGTTAAAGAACGCAAAGTTATTCGGAACGTGCATTTGAAAAATACGCGCAATTGGCTCTTCTACCCGATAATTTATCTTACGAGAAAAGTTTCGTGAGACCCAAATACGGCTACTGTGCAATTAAGCTTCCTATTATTTATCACCCAACAAAATGCGTTTTCCAACACGCGAGAAATGAGATTCAAACATACATAAAACATCTCCCGCGTTTCTCATTCACAACATCGTTTCTCGTCTGTCTCACATATCTACCGGTATTACCGGAACACGATATTCCACTTACAAAAAATTTTTATACGATAAATGCATATCTTCATTCAGTTCGCTGGCACTTTAATATTCCTTTGATAAATTCGACCTACTTAATGACATCCGGTTAGTTAATATTCTTGCTACACTGCTTTCCGCGTGAATTTTTAATAAAACCGCGCATTCGCCGAGCCATGTCTATATTATTTCGCGAAATATCCGCCTGAGAATATCACCTGGTACTCTCGAACGTAAGCAACAGAAAATACACTACCTCCGGAGTATGAAATGCAGCTGAAACAACAAAAGCTCGATTACAAAAAGAACATAGTCACTTTAAACGAGATAATAATAATAATAATAATAATACGAAACTGGATAATACGAATAAACTAATAATACTGGAAACTGGAAATTGGAAACTGGAAAATTTCAAAATATATTATTATATTTTCCCGACAAATCATATTTATGCAAATATTTCTTACATGAAATATAAACTGCAGTACAGTATATTGCAATTGTTAGTTAACCATGCTTTAAAAGAAACATTGGGGATTTGAAAATACAATCATAGAATTTTATCAAAAGTTTAATTTTTATAAAATCTAATATTTGTTTTACCTCTATCATATTAATTATAAAATATCTGAAATAATTGATTTATTTATTTTTCAACTTTTATAATAATTATTTAGATATTACTTTAGATATATATTTTCATTTTATACAAGAATCTCTTTTCTAATTCAATCTAAAATTAGAATGTACAGATTCATAAATTGATTTCGCGAGTGTTATATACGTCGACATAAAAAAGGACGCTCCTAACAGTAGTAACAATAACGTGGTTATTACATGGCGTGTTCTCGGATAATCAAACAAAATGAAAGCAAAAAATTTCTCCCCGCACCGTCGACAACGAAACGTGGTTTCGCTCGCAAAACTTTATTATCGGGTCACCATCGTTGCTGAAAAAGAGAAGGCAGAACGATAGAACGTATCCGGAAACCACGGAAGTATACGCGGTTTTGTTTTCAGTGTTCCGCGGGATCGTGTGGAAAAGTTTGCTATAGGAGTTAAGGACATGTCATATATACATGCATAGGACAGCTCGATGAAAAGCTAATATGAAACCCTCCTGCGATATCGAAAAAAATCGGATATATCAATTGCAATTAGAATTCCATTTTCATATTCATAATTTTTATTTTCATAAGAACAATGATTCAATAAACAGTAATTTCATAAAATTATAATTGATATTTATAAGAGTAGAAAAGTTACAACAAAATAATTACATTAATATATCTTTAAAACATTAAAATTGTGACACAACTACAACTACATCGTTCATTTTTATATTCATAATATTTTCAATTTAATAAGAATAATAATTTAATAAATAATATATTTTAAAAAATTATAATTGATATTTTTTTTAAGAAAAGCAGGAAAATAGGTGATAATTGTACTTTAATATATTTTTAAAGAATTAAAATTGTCTGACACAATTATAGTCACAAAATTCATTAATTAATATAATTGTACAAATACACAATTTTTATTTTTATATTTTTATTTCTAAACATTGTCAAATTTATGAATTTCTACATTAACATAAGTTTTTCTTTATAACCTTTTTAATTAATTATATACAGATGAAAATTTCCCATAAGCTCATAGATTAATGAGCTTAGAGAGGATTCTGAAGGCTTAACATATAAAAATAATAGATCCTGTACACGAAGGAACGAGAGATTATTATTACAGCACGATAAAGTATCTGTACTTCACGCAAACATGAATCATAAAGGAAAAGATAGGGACATTATTATGATACTGATAGGATACGAAATAACATCAGAAGAGAGAATTATACGAAAGCATACACTCGAGCTAGATTTTTGATGAAGGCCAGACAGAGACAAAGATGCTGTCAAAATATGAGGAAGAAAGCACGAAGTCAAGATTTATGACTTCACAACCAATATTGATACGAGGCTATAAATCAGTTGTCATTTCTGACTCCTTTTTCTCATATCCATATTTCGCCTTCTTTAGCGAATAATTCTTCATCACGTGTCTTATAAAATATAATTTATTAGCGATAAAATCACGAAGTATGATACGTTATCTAAAAATAAATTTGTTAATAATAAATTAAATACTTTTTGTCATTGTGCATATATGCTGCATTAAAATGAAAGAAAATATTTCACAAGACTTTATTTAAATTAATTTCAAATTGCAATATTTTGATCACAAAAGTAGAAATATGATACCAAAGGGATCAATATGACAATGTATGGCTCTCCGCATCCATCGCAGTTCACAGTGGTTTATGTTCTGTCACGTCACTTGGCGTAGCAGTACGTTATTGTGCTAATATCTGTGTGCCGGCGAGTACATATACACACCTATACTAATGCGATGCCATGCGTGGATGTGACCAGTGCACTGCGTGTACATCGCAGTTACGAGAACACGAACGGGAACGAATACATCACAGTTTCGGACAATTAACCGCGTCATTCCTTTCATCCCTTCCCGCAGAAAGATATTTTTCGGAATTAAAAAAGAATTGTTTTTCATTAAATAAATCTATTTTTCAATGACATTACATTAAAATATTTCTAAACAAGCGCAAATATTTCTATTTTATGTGCATAAACAATTATTTTTAACAAAATCTCGCTTTATCTTTTGAATTGAATTTTTATATTTAATAAAATGAATGGAACGTAAATCACTCGAAAATATGTCATTGAAAATTAGCATATATATATATATATATATATATATATATATATATATATATATTCCACGATATCATATTTTTTTCTCTAAAAGTCGTATGTAAATGAATGTCACGTTTTTTTCTCATGTCATGTTTTTTTCAGTTTGATAGTTTAGCTTTATTTGTCAGCATCGAAGTTGTCAGCATTGAAGAGTTCGGTAATATAACGTCAAGGATAATATTCTGGAGCTTTCTCTATCGACTAAAGTATATACTGGAAAATAAAGTAACGAGCGAATTTTCCACAGGCGAATAACTTTTTTATACTCATGATGGATAGCTAAATTAATATTATTTCGTTATTTTGTGGACGAGAAGTATTCATGAGACACTACAGCGACGACAGTAAAATAAAGTATAAAAGTCGAACAACGTAGAATAATTATGAACGAATGAAAAATTCACGAGTGTCCGATTGCATAAGAGACGAAAAATATTATTTCGTCAAACGTAGGTATTTCAATAAATGTGATTTATGTGAAATCTTAATTTCGTCGATATCAAATAGCAATTCGATAATATTGAAAAAATTCGGTAAATGAACCGCACTGAAATGTTTGGCAATTAATTCAATTTTAAATATGCACAAAAGTATTTACTATATTTTAAAACAAATTAAATGAATATTGGATATACGAAACCCGTATTGAGTTTTTCGCTACTCGAATTCCATACAACTATACAGCATTCATCATACAAATCGATTCGGATTACAAGTGGGTCCCAGACGTATCTTGCTAGCCAACAGAACGAAGTTAACAGTTTCTGGATAAATTTGTTCCGGGTACCTGGCACAGAACGCAGGCTTAAAACCTATCTCGGGTTACTCGCCGTTAAATTCCCCATTTTGGCAACAACATACGTGCGACCATGGGGAAGCGTCCGCTAAAACGCACAATTAACTATTATCGCCGTCGCGCATCCTGGAACTTTGCTAATCGAATTTTCGTGTGATTACGCGCATTTTCCCATTCAATGCGAAACGCGTATTAAATCCCTTCCCGTAAGCAAATTGCGCAATTGCCCTCTTGCCTTGTCACTGATGATCAATCACGCGACATTCAATAGGCATTGATTAATTGGAAATTAAATTGATGCGACTTATGACGGCATATCAACCGTGTCTATGTTAAATTGCAATTGCTTTATAATACAATTAATTACAGAAAATAGTAAAATTTATTATTTCACGAATAAAATAACATATTCTTGTTATTTTTTTACTTAGAGAAAAAGAGAGGAAGTATGTATTGAAAAAGATATATATACATTTTTCCTATATCGCGGTTTTAAATTGTAATTTTAAGTCTTGTGCTTCCTCTTCAAGCGATTGCAAAAATTCAAACGCTACGGTGTACGTTACAAAATTCAACTTTCAAAAAATTAATGAAGCCTCCGTGGGCTATGCGAAGAGTAATGCGCACAGGTGCTTATTCTCATAAGAAATAGTCGAGCAGGAAGCGTGTCTATTCACGCCGAGTCGGACCGATCTGCAAATGGAACATGAATGCAAGCCGTGCTGAATGGTAAACGGTGTAACAGCAGGGAGATGAGTCTAAAGCAGTAGTTGACGCGGAGAGCTCGATTTACTTCGCGCGACGAGCAATTTGACGGAGTGCGCCATAAAGGGAAGTACCTGGAGTTCGAGAGAAGGCGTTCTTGCCAGTGCAATTTTGATAATAGCGATCCACGCGACATCGGATATCATTGTCGATCATGTCTATCATTACAGTCTATAGAGAATGTCTACAGAAAGTATCAAAGCCATTCTAGTACTTAATAATGCTATTTTTAAAAATAAAAATTATACTATTTTCATGGATGCCACACTCCCTTTCTTGTATTGTTTGATCGTAGAATAATATTAGATAACAATTTAATACAGTTCATTTAAAATTTATAATCAACTGTGTGTCATGATAATTTATAATTTATTTTTATGAGATTATTAAATCCATATATTTTATATCCAGCATTAATATATCCGTATAAAACGTTCTTCTGAATATTTAATCCAGGTTTCAACAAGATTTATTTTACAAAGATAAAAAAACCTGAAAGGAAAATATTTGTATGAAAAATATAGAAAGAAATAATAGTTTAATAAACAAGTAGTCGATTTTAATCATTTTAACAAAGGTGAGTATGAGTATAATTTCAGATTGATTCACGTTCTAAGCCTCTCACATGCCGGTTTAATAATACGTACTCTAGGCGCATATTGATTACAGGCGCTTAACAATGGACACGTCAGTTTGCAGTCGCTGTTCCATTTATGCCAATTTCCCCCGAAGCAGTTCCAAGCTGCTTCGTTACTGCTCATTGAGTGTGTTCCAGCAATCTTATTAGTCGAACCTTAGTCGACGCGCCGGCGGACCAACTAGAACGCTTTGATAATTCTACATGGCTTTCAGTGCACATGCCATGATTCACGTCCACCAGAGTAATTGCAATCTCGATATTACTATGCCATTGGATATTATTTTAAAAACTTGAAAATTTCAACTCTTCCATTTATTGTATCACTCTTATTTATGCAAACTAAATTTTAATTTAAAATGACAACATCGCACGGCAAAGTCAATATTCTATGATTTATAAAAAATACATAGAATTTTATTTCGTTTCTCTTATATATCCAAGTTTAATTAGAGATCACAAGAGTTGATTTATCTTATATAGCAGAATTATATAGCAGAATTTTGTAATTTCACGATATAAACAAAAATGATAAAATATTTTATATAAAATATGAAGGAAGTATCTTATATCCAGAGTTCGTGCGACCCATTTTTCTCGAACAGTGTCACATCCGAATTTTTTACAACACTGTGCAACCTCGAACTGTTTGCGGCCGCTTAAATACGTGACTTCGTGCCGTGAATAACTGATACCGTGGAAACAGAGCAATAAAATATTCTCGCATGAGGACCGGACAATGACGTCATTCTAGAAACTAATTTCGATCTTTCAAATCTTTTTCAAATTCCATTTTATCTCCTAACAAATAAAGAATAGAAATAATTTTAATTTTTTTTCTTTTTTTTGCTACAAAAATAAATTATATTAATTCAATTTCAATTTAAACAAGTGACTATCATTCCAATAATTGTTGGATAACAAAGATTAATTCGGAATAAATAAAAAATCTTACAAAAATTAAAAAATAAAATTTATTTAATAAAATAAAAATAAATTTATAAAAAAATTTTAAATATTGTCTGAAAAGAGTATAGTTATAAATAATATTTAATTAATGTAACATGTATTTTGAAAATAACATCTCATAAAATAACATCTCACAATTTTTATTTGTCCAAATAGTTAATGATTATATCTGTTATCAAAATGATTATCTTTAATTCGCTAATAAACTTTCACGATTGCGGCATTTTTACGAAGCGTAACAATTTATTGTTATAAAAACACGGTAAAAAGGTAAAACATAAGATTCTAGAATCCTAATCACTTGCGATAGAGGAGAGATTACGAATTCCTATATAAAATTACGAAGGGAACAATAAAAGAGCCAGAATAATATGCCGTTGCGGCAGATTTTTAAATGTCGCGGAAGGATTATGTCGTAATCCACTCAGTAGTCGAGGATTTTCGTTTATTGTTCGGTAGAAAAAAAACGAGTCTGCAACTTACAACTACAGATTTGTAACTACGAGGAATTATGCAAAAATAATCCGTAATTAGTACTTCTAAAAAATTTCGCATCTTCAAATTTTACATGTGCGTGTAAATGCGTGCGTGCACATGCGTTAACTCTCTGCTCAATGATTCTAACCGGCGCCTAACAACATCCGCCCACGCAAGCATGGATCCAGACTTGCGGCAATCCAAATAGTTAACCGCCGCCAGTCGGCCAGCTCTATTGATTTGGTGGTCCCGAGGTGACATAACGCGGTTTTGCAGATTCTGACGCAGTTTCCCGAAGTGTGTGAAACGTACTGCACGATAATGCAGCTCGTGACAACTTCCCTTTAAGCGATAACTACCGGAAATCGTGCGAGCGAGATCCCTGATTTCGCCAACACACGAATATGCACGAATATCGCATTTTAACCTCGTTGTTTGTCGTCGTTGTTTGATTTGACAGTGACTTTGTATTATTTCAGAATTATGACAGAAGTTGTCAGAAGTTAGCCGGACAGTAACACTACTTTCCTTTGATCACGGGAAAATAAAATATTCACTCACAAAGTTTTACCGTAACAACTTCAAGGGAAACTAAATTAAGTTAATATTGCAATTTTATGTGATACATTTTTATACGTCACATGGTACGCACAAAGCTTTTATTAAAACGATTTGAAACAGAAATATTATTTATATGACCTGAGTAAAAAATTGTAATAGAAACTGTACCGCTCGATAGCTTCCGCTTTAAGAAGACATAAAATTACTAAAGCTATAATTGCAAATAATTGCTTCAACGGGTCGACATTTTACTTTTACGACTGCAACTACCCGCCGAAACTTAGCGTTCCTGCAACTTCCCTCATATGCCCGTTAAATAAAAAGTAAGTGCCCTAGGGAGATAGTCCTGGCCCAGGAGAAATTACGTAGAGTACTCACGGTTTAGCAACTAATAAGCACAACAAATAGATTGTTGCCGTGGATAAATTCGTAAATGATAAAAACAGAAAAATTCTCAAATTACTACTGTAATTGCCAGCATTCCGTTCTGCAAATGACATAAAACTAAGTAACAGTTTTATGTGAAACTTTTTTTAAAATATTCTGATGAAACATCCAATTACTTTCGTTATCATATACATTACTATGCTCTATTGTAAAACTTTTGTCTTCATGCTATGAAATTCTATATTATCAAAGTTCAATCTGACTAATAATATTATAAAGTCGAGTTTGAGTATCTACTCTCTCTTTGAAATTTAGATGAATTCAACTTTGGTTATACAGAATTTAACAAGCAGTAGCAGCAGCAACCAACTTTAACCTTTAATCAATAGCGATAATATCGAAGTTTATGCAATAACAATGAGAAAGAATATTTCTAAAATTATCATTGGAGTCTCATGTAATGGAAATTCTACCTTCCATTGTATTCTTTGCAAAGCTTCATATTGAAATGTTTTTTCCAATTTTTTAGATCAGGTTCGGTCTAGCGTACTATCATAGAAAAATATTCTCAAGATAAGAAGTTATCTTTTCTTCCCTTCAGACGCAGATCAACCGTTATTGTACGCTTCACAAAATTTGATATTCTATGTTCCCTTGATATTTTACCTATAAATTCAAAGTTTGTCCGAATCGATCAACTTCATACTACAATAAACGATGCATTATTTTAAATAACATTCAACTAAAAAAGATAAATAGACAGTGAGAAGAACCATACTACAAACTATATTTTACAGGAAGCTGACAGCAGTTCCTCGGGCTTAATTCTACAAATCCGACGCCATTTTGTAAAAATATTTATCATACAAAAATGTATCGCTGGGTTTTACGATCAGTGACACGGAACTTAATTAAACAAACAAATAAATAAAGCAAACATAATCCGGTGTATGTTCAATCTCGAAGGATTAATTTATCTTTCAGTGCACACATGTTCGGCCGTATCCATTTTTTCTTACTTTTATTGTTTTTATGTTCGTAATTCGTTCGTTTTCACGCTGCCGGTCGAAATGCATGCACATGTATGTGCGTGCCCCTATCGATCGACGTTTGGCACAACAGGGTGCCGTTATCACGCGACACAACGCTATCAACGTATACGATCGTTGCAGAGAGATGTTGCTTTAGTTGCAGCAGCCACTTTGCGGTGCCATTGACGTCAGAGCGGATCTCTAATCGCTGTTTGCGTTTCATGCGCCGAACAATAGCTATGCTTTGTTATGAGAAGGAGAAACGTTTCCATTCCTGACACGATCGCCTTAAAGAATAGATGCGCGATCCGTGCAATTCCAGCTCAAATAAAGTTTGCATTATGCGCAGATTTCTCACATTTGCCGGTATTATCATATAATATGATGACAAGGCAAAATTACATTGCTTCCGCAAATCGTGAATAAAAGGACAAATTACATTAAAAAGCTAGGAATAAAAATATTTATGGAGAAATAGCGAAATATAAAAGCATGTGCTTTGTTATTACTAATACTTTTGTGATAAAGATAATTCAAAGTCTTTCTTATCTTAAATATTTTACTAAAAACTGCATAATTTTAATAAAAAACCTAGTACGCTTTGTTGAAGATAGAATGATAATATAAGACGTCATTAAATATTGTATAAATTACATTTAATTTTTATAAATCATAAAATGTTTGTGAAATAGTCGAAGGCAAATAAATCATCTGCAATTCCAAAAATGTCCTATGGATTGTTGTCATCTTTGCCAGCACGAAAAATCTATAAAAATATCTTATTAAGATTCCACCTATGGCATGGCCATCACGTACTGAATCCTGTTATTGAGAAACATGGATATAAGAATAGTGCAGCATAATCCGTTTCCAGCGTGATTTTTCTATGTCGATTATAAAATTTCTTTACGGAGTCATAAACGGAATCGAGTTTGTGCAATCGATGTCTTATAAAATACGTGCATCCTTTTAGAAATATATTTTTATATATTATACTATATGTATATATAAAATCTACAAAACTTTTTTTAAATTTGCGATTTTTAATTCCAAAATTATATAAAAGTAAAACATCCAAGATGTTTGATGCGCATTGTTGATCAAATTGAGACAAAAAAATTCTTTTATGTATAAGAAAATTTAAAAAATCTTAAAAATTTAAATAATTCACGATTTTAAGAGATTTATTACAAGCAAACATTAGGTCTTTTTCTTTAAAAATAATTATTCTGAAATTTCTAGGTATCTTATCAAATTATTTGATATTTGTGATTCAAGCATTAAGGAAATTAATTATTATCGAAACTAATTAGCACATTCATTAGAAAACTTTTGACGTTATATTTTCCTCTTTTTGTGTATGAACAACTTAATAAATTCTTTTACCGGTAAACATGATTTCTGACTTCTTTCGCATAGGGATCTTTCGTTGTTAGATTCAGTCTGGTCCTTACATTGAGGAGACGTGCGGAAATCCAACTTTCAATAAGCCGGCACGACCTTATTAGGTGCTTCCATCCTGCTCGCAAAGCCATTCAATTTACCAAGAGAGATTTTCGTCACTACGGAATGGAAGAAAAATCAACGATAGTGGACGAATAAAAAAAATTGATGACCAGCAGAAGAAAGATAGTAGAGATTCAAATGTTTGCAAATTTTATTAGCATATATTTCTATCCCATAAATTTTAAATTATCTCAATATTTTATAAAAATTGAGTAAAGATATATAAAATATATTTTTTTTCTTCTTCTAGTATAAACTAATTTTTATACGGTGTATGTCACAAATGTTTACACAATATACAAATGTACATACTTTATTCATTCAGAATATAAAAATACATTTAGAAATAAAAATTTTTTTGCATTTCCTTTTTATCTTCTCTTTGCTTTACTTTTTTTATAAACAAAAATCTTAAAAATTGTAAATATTGAAACTCAAATACATTCACAATCGGAAAATTATGTTTTTGCGCATAATTATCAAGAAGAGAGAAGATGCAAACTTATAAATGATGCAATAAAGTCTATTTTATAAAATTACGTAATCGAGTCAACTGCGCGAATTGACGAGATGATGACGCGAAGTAAAGGGAAGCATTTTCTCATAAGAAAATACAATCACGGAGAGAAATAAAAGGGGCGAAGAAACGAGTAGAGGCGACACGTATATATACCCAGCGGGCGACGAAAAAAGAAGGAAAGAATTTGCGGATTCTATTTGCGCGCTGGGTGGTATGGCGTATAGTGAAAATATCAAGGCTCCAGGCGTTTATGTGTGTCTGTGACGCATACGCAAGCACGAATTGTTGTACAGCGAGAAGGAAAAGCAATTTCCACCCGACGGCGATGCTGAATATGTCCACTATTCGAGCTACTTTCCTCTCGGCCATTCGAGGTTTCGTCCTCACTCCTTCACGATTGAATGAACGCCAAAGGCGTACAAATATTGCGAGAAATCGTAGAAATTAATTACCTCCACAGGCAGACTTGTTAATTAAACTACCAATTCTCAACAACCAATCCGAGAAAAAGAATTGTCTAATTGAAGTCAATGCCGCCTTTTATCTATTTACTTTTCTCAAAATTTGAAATTGGCGAATATTATGATTACAACTCCTTAATAGAAAATATGGCTGAAATCGATGCATTCGTGTACGAAGAGAGAGAAAGAGAGAGAGATAGAGAGAGAGAGAGAGAGAGAGAGAGAGAGATCATTATTGGTTAAAATATAATTCTTGATAAAACAATTTGCGTTTTAACATTTCTAAGGCGAATGATTTTAATTTAAAGAGAAAAATATTACTTAATATTTCAATTGAAATTAGCGCGCGCGCGCGCGCGCGCGCGCGCGCGCGCGCGCGTGTGTGTGTGTGTGTGTGTGTGTGTGTGTGTGTGTGTGTGCATATAAATGTATATATATATTTTTTTTTTGTTGGAATAATAACACTCATAGTTTTATTTCAATTAATTCACATTACTTTAATATCGCACAACTCAGCTTATAACATCTTAATGAAATATTAATACGAGATATCGTTACATCCGCAATAAACGAATCATTTCACAAAATGAGTAGAAATGATAAAATATTATTTTATCAAGAGACAATTTGCTTGCTTTCACAAGGATGTCACGTAACGAATTAATGATATAAGCAAATATAATTAAACCACGATAAACAGAGATCTAGAAACGAACTCGTACATGGAATACCTCGATTCCCAAGTGGTATGTGAGTGTGCTCTGAGTGTACTTTCTTCGTATGAGTTTGCTTGATCAATCAATTATTCTTGAACTTTTTAACATCTATCAACTTTATTCAATAATTTGAGCAAATTCAACAAACAATTAATTAAACAGAATTTCTACTCATTACCAAGTTGATCAGGAATTAACCATCTCAATCGACAAAATTTTCAAGATAACGATGGCGCGTCGCAACAGGACAACATTCCATTATTTTATATTTCAACAAACGAGAAGCGGAATAAAACAACGTGCACACGTGCGTAAAGCGAGGCAGGCGAATACACTTCGTTTTTCAATTTTGTAATCTCCCTTCTCTCTTTCTCCCTTTTTCTGAGGGAGTTTCCTACGGAATAACAGCCAGCCAGTCCATACTGGAAGAATAAATTTCAGATTACCGTTCCCGGGGAAACAAGCTTCTCTTGCAAAATAAAGAGAAATCCATTTAGCTTCTTTCATGAAAATACAAGTGATTGAATTAAATCTTGCGCAGCACGTGCTGTACACTTTGCATTTCTCGAACTTATGAACGCTTCGTCATTCACTAAATGCTCTAAAACTAGTATTTTCGATCAAAGCCGATAGTCCTTCTCTTAACGTATAGGTAACCAAACAAATAACCGACTAGATCATAGATTCAATAAATTGTGCACTGAGCTGAGAGATCGATAAGAACCGTCCTCTCGATCCTCGCTGCATTTCTGAATAAACGCGAATGTCTCACGGTAATATTAAGCGAAACGATGAGCCACATAGAGCCAAACGCAAATGCAATAACGAAGGAACTTATCGTGAAATGGAATAAATTTTGTCCGGTTCCATCTCTCCAACGAGTTTGCAGCGCCGTAATTGCCGAAACGGCGTCATATAGGAATAAACGATGAAGTTACACTTTCCCATTCTGTTCTTTCATTTTATCTCTCGCTATCACGCGATGTAGCAGCTGATTCGTCCAAAAGCTTTCTTCCACTTTCATAATTATATCTCATTTTTTTCAGAGTTGTCGTGAATTAACGTCTACTTATTCGTTAAAGTATCATCAGCTTTTTACAAGATAATCTCATGAATGTGTATTTCATAATTTCATTTGTTCCAACAGCAAAAAATTACGCATGATGAATAATGAATAAATCTTTTTGTATTCTTTAATATTTAATCTCACTAAATTCACTTTACATCAGAATCTTTAATTGTCTATCGATTTCTTTCCATTCGCATGTATATGGAATTGGTGTTTTGGCAAAGAAATGATCAAACGCAGCTCGAGGATCATCACATGATCTAATTTCCAAAAGAGCTCGCTAAATGATTAGTATTGTCATTAAACTTTAAATTTAACGGAAAATTTTGTATCAAAGAATTGTAATTGTATTACAAATTTTTTTTTAAATGAGACATATACCTGCAGTACTTTTATATCGTTCATCTTGTATATTGAAGTATCAAAATTGTGCATATAAAATTTAAGATTACGAGTAGCATCAATTTTGTCATCTTCTTGATGAGAGATATACTTTTGTTGAACAAAAGATTGATCTCTATATAGTTCAATTTCCTCTGGTTCGTCCATTACCACATAAATTCTGTACATATTTCACATTTAGATATAATATAAACTGATTTCTATTTCTTTTTAAAGCTTGTAAAATAAAAAATTTTTTTATAATAAAAATAATTTATTTAAAAGTAATGCTTAATTCCCTTATTTAAAAGTCATTTATTTATAATTTAAAACGAATTTTAAATTGATTCTTTTTAAAATATAAATTGATGTCGATAAATTGAGTTAACGTTAATTTAAATTTTAGAAATGTTTAACTTCAGCTCAAATTTCTAATTATTAAAGTAGAAATTTATTTCGGTATATACATTAAATTAAGTCCTCCCTTCAGGCTTATGAAATCATAAATAGACATATATTCTTGCTCAGAGACTTGCCAATAAATTCTAAATGGTTGTTTTTGACATATTGCTCCAATCTGTTAGTAAATTTATTCGTATTATAATCAATAGATAATAAAGATTAAATTTGTACACAATCATAATTCGTAATTATTATTAATATTTTATTGAATATACGTAACATGCATACATATTGAATTCATTATCCTTATTAAACAAAATTAACAAAATACTAGTATATTAATTTCTCTCAATATAAAAATTGTGAAAACTTGAGCTCTATTTTCAAAAAAAATAAAATAACAGGAGAGAGAGAGAGAGAGAGAGAAAGAGAGATTTGATATGCAAACAATGAGGAATTGGGTGTTAATCGTATCAAATTTATGCATTGCAAGTGAATATTAATTTATTTTGTGAATGTATTTTTTATTGATGAAATGAAATATTGATGTATATTTTTTGCATCTGATGGGAGTAATTTTTATTATAACATGATATAAATCGTATAACACCAATAATAAATTTCATAATCATTACAGGAATTTTGTATCAAAACACATTAATTGAAATAATATTTTACACTTCGAAATATAAATAATCTGATAGCTTCAATCTTTATTAGAAATCAATTAAAAGTATTTATCTGAATATAAGAGGCAAATACAATTTATTTATTGTATTGTTAAAGAAATTAATTATTGTCAAGAACATATAAATTTTGCATTAAAAATATATTTTATAATTGCTATGTTCTACCTCTTTGATTCCTGCTTTATTTAAATCGCGCAATACTTTCTTTGATAAAAATATTTAATATATCTATTATTAATCGTGAGAATTAATTAATTAACACATACTAACAATTAAACTAATTGTTCGTAAGAAATAATCACATTTAGCTTTCCTTCATATTTGATGAAATTTTAATTTGATGAAAAAAAAAAGACTACATGCAAAATAGATAGTCGATATGTGCGAGGTTTTGAGTTTTGCGGTATACATGACGACATGGAGATGACCTCACGTACACCAGGAACCAAAACAAAAACGATTGCATACTAACAATATTGTCATTTCATTGTATTATTTAAAACAATGCTCAAATTTCATTATATTTTCATTTCATTATATTTTAACCCAATTCCAGCATCAATGATCACTGATTTCCTTTTACCACTTGTGTCTTCAGACACCAAATGTATGTAACTATGCGTGTGATGTTTTATCTCAGTCATAATTATATCATAAATATGACGAGAGCGTACTTTTTTCGACATAGAATATACATTGTCTTTTTAGATGAAATATACAATTAATTTTGATTTAATACATAACATTAATTTAATACTTCGTAAAATAAAATTATATTGAATATTATGTTTTTTATATTTTAAATAAAATATATTATATAAATATATATTTTAAATAAAAATAATTTCGATAAGTGAGCTGTTACTGTACATTTTTAACGTCATTTTATGGATTCATTAGCGTCATCTAAGAGAACAATTAATTTCCAATCCAATTAAAGAAAGAAAGATTGAACTTTAGAATAAAATTACTGTTATTCCTATTATAATTGATGAGAAAATTTTAATATAGATTGATATATATATATATTATATATATATATATATTATATACATATATATATATATATATATTATTGATATATATTTTATATACATATATATATATATATATATATATATATATATTAATAATAGCAATTATTTTAACTGCTATATATGGATTATGCGTTTCTTAATATTTACATAAATTATATATGTTATTTAATTGTTTTAGTTTAAAAACGATTAACTATTATATAATATTAATTCGTAATTTTTAATTTGAATATCTTTAAAAAGCATTTTTAAACTACAAATCAAATTTTGTAACGTTCTTTTCTCAAACTACGTCTAGAATATTTAAAATATTTAAAAAATTTAAAAATTATTAAATATAACTAGTTTATTTAAGTTTCTTAATTTAATTACGATTGCAAATATTAATAGTAATAAATGTGTAGTAATAAATGTAGTATGAAAGTTAATATGAAATTAATTTTCAAAATTTATTTCTTAGAAATCATATTTTATGTTATTTAACTAAATTTTCTCTGTAGAAATGCAATTAGAAATAAAAATTATAATTATTTCACACAGCTGAAATTGAATTACATTCGATATATATAAATTTGATCCATAGTATAGAAAAATTAATTACATTTTCCATTATATATTTTACAATGCAGTTTACAATGTGTCATATTATTGCATATTATTGCAATTTGCACTAATTATTTACACATATTATAACTCTTTGCATTATGGAGTATAAATTGCACAATATTGCATATATTATTAATACAGATATTTTTTAAAATAAAATTGAATATACTAGTTTTACAAAAACGATTTACTAATTAACATATAAAAAGCAAGCAATATAGCAGACTAATGTTTTATAAAATCTTGTAAAATTACAAATCTAATGATCTTTGATCAATTTCCATTAATTTTAGAATTTTTAAAGAATCTCATGCAATGTAAGCAATTATAAATAAAAACGCATTTACATTAGTGAATAATTCATGAATTTCTGGAAACTGTTCGTTTTTTAAGGTTATCATTGTTCTCTCGATTATTAGACTCGGATTTCGCACAAGAATTACTTGAACATTTAAATGCAATTTCGGCGGCATCACTACAATTGTACATACATGTTAAATTTAATCACAATTTTAAAAAATATTTAATATATTTTTATCACATAATATTTTATGTATTTGAAATGAAACGAAATTATTAAATTATATACAACTTTATATCAAACTATTATATCGAACTCGAAAATTTAAAGAAATCGACTTTGTGAAAAATTAATTAATTATAAAAAGGTTAATGACACATAATGTGTCATTGTGTTATAAGAATATTACAAAAATTTATAACAAAAATAGATTAATAGATTAATAGTTTTGGGTTAAATTTTTTAAAAACATGTTTTTGTTAATTTGTTGATTCTAAGAACTATATAATCTATAATTTGCAGAAAGAGAATGTAAAAAAGTTGAAAATATTAATAATTTTTATAATTTAATTACCTTCATCTTACAAAAGTTTCTTCTTTATAAAAATATCAAACTTTTGTTCTTTCTTTCTATTATTTAATTTAATTAAAAATATTTAAAAAATTATCTACGTCAAAATCAATTTTTTGTATTATCATATATGTTAACGGTATATTTTTATGATAAAATACTAAAGCTTAACTAGTCATTAGGCTATTAAGCACATATTATCATTCGAATATTCTACACTCATTTTAAATATACTCTAAATACATAATCAATATAAACCGAGTGATAAATTTCAAGAAACAAATCAGAGAGAGTATTTTAATAGTACATGAATTGAATAGTGCTATACTTCAGTAATATTTTTTTACAGCGTAACATTGAAAATAATTACAATATTTTCATGTTTGCAATCTTTCGGATTCAAGAACACGCGCACAGGAAGGACTTCCGAAACTATAAGAAATCATCGAAAAGGACGGTCTAGCGAATATATTTCGAGTTCGAGGTCAGGCAGCCTCTTTCACGAGTGTCTCACATACATATTCGAGTGGCATCCTGCGGCTTGATCCACCCAAAAGCGGCCGTCTTTATAATGGAAATGTCTGCTGGCATTGCCTGCCACCGTGTTTCCCCAATGCGAAATCGTATCGCCGTGTTCTTGAACTCCTGAGATTCCCGCGAGACATAAACATTCGTCTGAAGAGATGCTGTATAGACAGAAAAATAGCCTCTCTCTCTCACACACACACACACACACACACACACACACACACACACACACACACACACACACACACACACACACACACACACACACACACACACACACACACACACACACACACACACACACACACACACACACACACACACACACACACACACACACACACACACACACACACACACACACACACACACACACACACACACACACACACACACACACACACACACACACACACACACACACACACACACACACACACACACACACACACACGCTCATACATGTACAGTAACTTTCTTACAGAATTTAAATGACACCTACATCATAGCTCGGAACAATAAAATACTTCTTTTTTGACAAAATGATAATTCATTGTAATGATTCATTATACTTAAAATCTTAATTCCATGAAAAATTGATTCTATGCCAAATTAATATAAAGGGTTTCCTCCTTTAAGTAACAAATTAATTTCACAGAATTTATTTAAAAGAATTATTATAAATGTATTGAAAAAGAATTTATTAAAAGGTGTTATCACAAAATCCAGTAAATTCTATCTCTTTCTCTCTCTCTCGTCATATAAAACAAACGAACAACGAAAAAATGCAATTTCTCGCATGATCTAAACTAGTTGAAAAAATTTCAATATTTGTTCAACAAAGTTCTATGTCTTATTAGAGCTGTTCCTGTAGAATAGAAATGAACGCCAGTCAACCGTAGATATCGCATGATTGCGCTGTGATGCATAGAATGTCTGTCATGCTCGTCAGGACGTTCGTCAATCTAGTTATCAGGACAAAAGTTCAGCCACCCATATAATAATTTCATTTTTCTCATTCATAGTCTACATTCGCATTTAAATTGAATATTGATTTGTGTATTATAAAAATAGTTATTTTTTTCGTTAATTAATATAAATCTACAAATGCATTTTGAGAATTATGTTTCTATATTTATATTACATTATAATAATTGAAAATTAGAATTATAAAAAATCATATAAAATATTTTTTACATCAAGCATAAAAGATAAAGGAGGCATACAAAGCTCGGTAAATGCTTGTTTCCCTCTCATCTCGTTTCTTTAAGCATCAGTTATTCCATTAACTTCTCAGGTCAGGTCACTGCATGACAGTAGTTTAATGTTAGATGCTTCCAACATGTCATGTGGCGGAATACATTTTGGAGAATATCACTAAAATGTTTATCTCGATTATACAAAGCGGCTCTCGATGAGCGGCTTTCTGACTCGCGATTCTGACTTTGCAAATGGAGTCGCGTCTTTTCAACAATGGGCAAACAGAGGAACGGTCGAGATTTCCGTGCGCTGAGGACCTTAATTGCGTCCGCGGCAAACATTTGCATTTCAAGGGGCTTTCACTTGTCTGCATAATGTGCATGCATGATACAGGTGCGCGGGCGCGAGTTGGTTCCGGCTGATGGGGACCAGTATAAGTACCATGAGAGAATGCTCCTTGTACGCTCGTGTATACTCATACTGTACACGTATGTAGTGATGAGCTACTCGAGACTCAAACAGGTGCACACTCGTTTAACGGAGCGCGAGCCGACTGTGAAACTCCGGTCGAACGCGATACATTGTCGCACTCCTCGTATGCTTGCGATAAAGTGGATTTTTCTTCATTCTCATGAAAATTCGTTACGTTTAATTGTTGTTAAATATCTCTGTAATTTATATTCGAATGGATCATTTTGTCATTAAAAATAATTCATATTTGGCTCGTGTTAGATTCATTATAAGAGAATTATTGTTTAGCAATTGTTATATTAATTTATATATATATATATATATATATATATATATATATATATATACATAACTCGATACATACATTACACTTAACGATTAATGAATCAATCAACCTGCAATTGCAAACAAATCTATAATCCATGAGCTATTGTATAAATTACGTAGTGTATAATCTAATTTTAGAATTAATAATTCAGCGTTTAATAGAATTTAATTTTCAGTTCATTATTTTACTCTCACATTGCACATGATGAAGCATATATACTGTATAAAAATAATCAATACAAAATAAACGTTCTTTAAATTATTCATTTTTCGCGGAAACATTTTCTTTTCGCGAGAATGTCCCACGCGATGAAGTTGCAATTTTGCGCATTACACGAAACTAAGTGAAACTGGAGCACAAGCGAGTCGGCTGTAAACTACGATTAAAGTTCGAAACGCGCCGTGCCGTACGGGCGTTATCAGTAACGCCATTCGTAACAACGAATCCTCTCTTCGTCCTACATTCTCCCATGATAAAACCTCCCCATATTATTTTCTATATCGTGACTATCTGAGGACGATCCATTGTGTTTCTTATATTATAAGAAATATTACTTTCGCGGGCTTCAGCTCTTAACAACAATTTTAACGTTTTCAATCGTAACTAAATTTATATAATAAAAGAGTAACATCACGAAAATGTTGTATGCATAATAAAATAAAATTTCTGTATTTTTCAAGAATAAATATTTAATATCATTTTTTTAAAGATATAAATATTTTCATGTACTACTAAAGAGTATTAAATTAAATAAAAATTGTAAACAAAATCCTGCAAACGCATTGTGCTCTAATGAGTTAGAGTATTTGTCGTGCAAGAAATCATGTGGGAAATGGTTAGGCTCGCACTAACCAGTAATTCCTAACCAGCGAGCTTCAAATTTCGCCTGGCTCTCTTGTGCGAACGATTTACGCGAAATGCAACGAAGCGTGCACACACCCGTTCATCACGTTTCCCCTCGTCGTTCTCTCGAGCATTGATTTTGTTGCGGCAATCAAGAGAGCCGGACCCACGCTGAAAAGGAGACAGAACGAGATAGAGGCCAGCGGATCGGAATCCAGTGGCTCGTGTAACTCCGATGGAATCGAAAGGTAGTCGTTTGGAAGAAAATCGCGGATCCTCCTCCGCATCCGCGCCCCGCGTTTCTCCATCCGCTCTCTTTCTGGTTTAAACTTTTCCTTTTCGTTTCGTTCTTTCCTCTTGGCTTCCCATTTGGGCAACGGCTATACAGCAATGAACGATCTTCGCAGCATGTCTGACACTGACCGGCAGTTTCTACTTCGCAATGGCGATTATCGTTCAACCTTTCCCCTTGTTATCTTGGATTACGCTTCGTCGTTGTACACGCTGCATTGGTGAATCCAACCTGATATCCAATTAACGATATATTGAGTTACAATGGATCACTGATGTGTGTTAACGACAGATAATGGTTACACAAATATATAAATCAACGACTGATTCGATTTAACTCTGAATTGACTTAAAAAGAAAAGTAAAAATTTGAATAGATTAATAAATTTTATATATGCAGCATACAATTTTATTTTAAAAATTTATTATACATATAAACGATTAATCTATCCATTTTTGGAAAACTATTTTATATAACATGTTTATGTGTGTGTGTGTGTGTGTGTGTGTGTGTGTGTGTGTGTGTGTGTGTGTGTGTGTGTGTGTGTGTGTGTGTGTGTGTGTGCGTGTGTGTGTGTGTGTGTGTGTTTTATTTTATAACATATAAAATACATTAAAATTTTCTACTTTACTTTTCTCAGAATGCTTTCGCTTATATCACACTCTCTTTTTCGTAGAGTGAATCCATCATTTCTGACTACATTTGCTTCCAAGATATCGTACGGCAATCAAACGTTTTGTCTCTCATAAATGTTCGCGTGCTTGTCTCTGAGCAGTCGCGTGCGCGGGCGGAATATCGCGGGCCCGATTTAATCTTTGCACGCGCCCACGAGTCGTTTCTATCGTAATTTTAAACGGGACGCCAGTGCTATTATGCGCAACGATGCCTCAACTGTTGCATGCGAAGGATTAATTTCACGTGCCGGCGCGGAGATCTTGTTTGCAATTTCTTGCCCCGCGGGTATTAATACAGGGCGAAATCTCCGGGCCTGAAATTTCTCCCCCGACCCAATTCGCTCTGTGTACATACCAGCCGCGTGATCCCGTGGGAGATCTAAAGTTCCAGTCATTTCTTGCCCGGCAGGGCAGGTCGCTGAGATGATCAATGCGCTCATCGTTCCCCAAAAGTCCTTTCGCGATCGATATCAATCAAACAACTAATTCCGATGCCTGCACTGAAAGGCCACATTAATCCCGAAAGTTATAGGGACTAAGTTATAAGGACACTATTAAGTGACCGTCCTTAATTAATGCTTATTAATCAACGGGAGAATTGCGTACAAAAGTTATTTTTTCAGCTATTTCATAACTTAATCAGAAAATGTAACTAGCCAGAATTATTGCGTATATATATATATATATATATATATATATATATATGTGTACGATATTGCCAATTAATTTCGAATAAAATTACCAATAATTTCGCGTGCTAGAAATATATAATTTAATTGATTTTGATACATATTAATAATGTCCAAATTTGTTTCACAACAATTATTTTTAAATTACTTTTTTATTAATAATAAAATAATAAAATAAGATATTATTCACTGCTATTCACATATAACAAACTTTAGTTGGATTTAAATGAAAAATATAGTGAAAAAATCTTTCACACACACACACACACACACACACACACACACACACACACACACACACACACACACACACACACACACACACACACACACACACACACACACAAATTACATGTTGAAAAGTACTCGAATTTTACTAGAAACCGATAGGATCTACCCTTGCATTACAAATGTTAATTCAAGCGATTCTACGGATAGCAGTGTTTCTGCTCAGATGGATTCGGAATACTAGCACTACTCCGGTATTTGACCCTACGGCTCTTCAGAAGCCCTATTGCCATCACTAAACTCCCTTTACACTATCGTTCGCATCAGTACGAGCTTCATCGTGTAAGCGCAAGGTCATACCTTGAGAGAAGTTACGGCATAATACTCCGAGCCACTTTCCGGTCCATGCGAAACTTTCAGTGAATTTAGCAGACCGAAATTAATTAACGGAAGACAATGTTCACCTGCGACCACCAAATTGGCTCACTCTGCTTGCAGTTACGAAAATTTGACGACAAATTCAACACTATTGTACGATAATCATCAGACCATAAAATAATCTTCAGACATTTAAATTTATAATATAATCCTAATTAATTAGTGCGACACTATAAATAATAATTTCTTCTAATTTTCTGATTTTATTAATTTTCTGATTAATTATTATCTATTTTTATTTTTTCAATTTAATTATACTGTAATATAGAAAAAGAGATAAAATATTTTATTAAACTTCATTCTGTATTTGCTTAACAATTGGGCTTTAATGGGCTTGTATATTTCTTTCTATCATATTTTTATACCTATTTAATATATTCAACTTTTTTTTTTAAAACAAAAAATTTACAATAATAGTCAGTAAATTCCAAATAACAGCTTGGTTAAATTGATTATTATAATAACAAAGTACAATTTTCTGTGTCAACATTAACACGAAACTTAGTTCGTCATTTGATCGACATAGAATAATTTATTCTATCGATTATCCGCTCAAGTGGCATAGTCAGCGCGTGTGATCGACATGCTGAAACTCAGTTAAAATCGCCGACGACGCGGCAAAAATTTTTAATGCACAAACTGTCAAGCACGAACGGCGCGAAAATCCATTAAAATTTTCGAGCGCCATTAAGAACGACGACGTAACTGTTTTTCTAGACAAGATGTCGAAAGTCCTTCCGTTATTAATATTTTCATAATGTTACATCTTCTTTCATAGGATTGTGCAAGTTACAAATTGTTTTTGCACAAAATAAAAGACAAGCGTGCACAGTTTTTCTCAAGCCATTTGCATCTTAATATATCGCGTATAAAGAGTTAAGATAAATACGCGAGGAAAAAAACCGATGCATTTCGTAATTACTTTCGCATTGAATCAAACTTTTTAATGTAAAACGAGTGAATTTAAAACAAATGTTTATTTAATTTATTGATTACGTGAAGTTTATACTTTTTATATTTTTTTTTTAGAGATCCCTCGATCTGACGATTGTTCCTCGATGGTCTATCCTTTAAGAAAATTTATGTTATAATAATGAATAATGAATAATAGAGAGTGGACTTACCTTGACCCAGGTTTCGTGTTTGAATTTCACCGATTCCCAAAAACGGACACCTCCCTCTCGTTCGCGCACGTTTTACAGCCTTTGTAGAGCGCTTCGTATAGAATCGCCGTGTCGCCGTGTCTTTCTAGAGAAAAGAGGAAACAACTGCCATCAATCTCGGTCACGCGAACGACAGTTTGCGAACTAGTCGATCGCGCCTGATTTGAAAATTACGAAAGTCGAGAGTTTACACTGCCGATCGCAACGGACGTGAATAAAGACATCAATGGCAACACGTTGAATGGCGTCTTGAAGCGGAAACCGTCGCGTACAGATAATGCCACATGTTTGTTCTCTTAATATATTACATACGATGGGTTACGGAAAGTTTAGACAAATTGCCGCGGGCTAAAGTCATTATATTTCGTTTATAGAACAAAGTTAAGAGCATTCCAGAAAATACGTGTCGAGTAATTTCGTCTAACAAAGACGATGTTTACGTAGTAGTATTATGGTTATTATGATATTCGTATAGAATAAACTGATGAAATTTTCAAATTACATTAATGTAGGTACAATAATTGTTTCAGTGATGATGTATACATAATATATAGTATTAATTAATTATTCTGTATTAATTAACTGTTGTTATAAGCTACGTATTATATATAGTATAAATGCTTTTGATAATATCAGCGTTTCCGACATGTGATGCTCACGTGTTTGGTATTTGTTATACAGTATTATGTTACCTTAAAAATAACACTAATATATTGTTTAAATCTATATTTTCTAATTAATTGGTAAAATAATAATAAGAAAATATTGGTATAGGTTAAAAAAATATATCTAAAAGACATATTAAAAGAAGGTTGTCAACAGAACTGCGAAATAAGTCACAAATAAGTGTGTAATTCTATTTCCTTCTTTGTATATAAAATTTAATAGTAAAAAAAATACGCGGATCGAAGCGTTTTCTATATATTGGGAAATTTCCTCTTCGCGGAGCGAAACTTTAAGAGAAAGTAATTTGAATATTTCGCTTCACGTGTGCGTACGTTTCATCGACGTTCACAGTCTGCTTCGTAATTTCAACCGCAAACATGGCTCACGCGATACGATTCATATACCACGAAAACATCGCTCCAGGAAGCTTTATATCAACGATCTTCAAAGAGCGGAAAATAGCGCCGCGCCTTCTCATCCTCCCTCTCTCCACGTACATTGCCGTATTTTCGTCCTGCCTTTCTTGTTTCATTCGGGATACTCCGCCCAGTCAGTCTTTTCGGCACACTTTATCGCGTACTACATTGGAAGCGGTTCATGTATCCGCCATAACGGCGCGTAATTCTTTTCCTTTTTGACAAGGATCTCAGATAGTGAAAATGAGATTTTCAGGAGCAATTTGAAGCGAATTTGCCTGCAAAAGGGTCGAGATGGGGGAACAGATTCAAAAACGAAGAGGAAGGTCACGTTGAAGAAACATGACTACGTCGACGATAACAGCAACGGCTACAACGAAGAAGATGAGGAAGAAAGAAAGACGACTGCAGTACGGGCAACTTTATTATGGCTTCTATTCAGCATCTCAGATTTTTCCGTTGAGTCAGCTTTTGCATCGTACGCTGTAACTCTCGAGATTTTTCAGCAAACAAAACACCACGAAACCAATCCATGGAGATCTTTTGTAAACGCATCTTTTGTAATGCGCGTTTCACCTATGCAAAGCACACAATAGTGTAACACTGGTCGAAGCGGCGTTAAAGTTATTTAAGCCATATTAAGACTTAGGGATGTTCAAAGTAAGGCGAAATTGCGAGGCTGGCACTATATATCCCAAAGTAATCCGACATATCTTTCGCCTTAATCCCCAAGACCGGATACGTGCGGCGCAAACTTGCCCCACAACTTTCCCCTGAGAAAATTTCTGAGAAAATTGCGCTAACCGCAGAGTTCGTCGATATGTGAGGAAACTCGTGTCGTGTATTTACCAGTATGTATACATATTCAGAAATCCATCAGTAACGAAAACATAAACCACGACATTGAAGTTGCTAAACTGCATCGCAAATTGCATGCGTAATAACTCTGCAATCGAGTAAACAAAGTGAATCAAATCGTTTTCAAATTAGGTAGAATAAAACGAAGTCGAGGGAGATTTTTTCACTCTTTTGTCCGGCAAATAGCGCATTAAATCGCAACAATGGTGCTCGCGCGAGCTGTGAATTTCACGTTACTCTATTGATGGTCTCTTTCAATGCTTCGAATGAAGATTGATCGACGAAGAATGACGTAGTACAACGTAACATTTCATAGATACAAAAATCGTTTTAGTTACTACTAGCACTGCGTACTATATACATAGTTTCTAATTATATTTTGTTTGGCTATTTTTTTTATTTTTTTCAAACTATTTTTTATATCTTGAAATTGCCAGAATTTCAAATTCGATTTGTATAATAGTATAACAGTAGATTTAAATAAATTAATCTATCTATCGTTTGCTCACCGCAAAAAAGTAACAGTCAACTATATACCGCAGACTTTCTAAATTTTCCATCCTTGTTTCCGCCAATATAGGAGCTGCACAAATTTCCATAAAATTGGGAAACTGCGGCTGAAACGAGGGTAAAGTCTAGAATGTCGTATAAATTCAAACTTCCGCATCCCAAATTTCTTTCCGCCGATATGAACCACATTCTGGCATATGTAAAGAGAAATTAAATTTTCACGAACAAGAAACTTTACGATTTAATATAATATATTTTTTGTTAAACTAATTTATACATTTTTTTAAATATTAATAAAACTATTTATCAACTGAATTATAAAAAATCGGATTAAAAATGTAATTTGTTTTAAAGAAGAAATTAAACAAATAATGATACATCAAAAAGAGCTAAAAACTTTTCAAAACTTTTAAAAATATTTTTATGATCTATATATAGTTAAAAATCTAAAAATTGTATAATGTGTATAAGATATTCAGTGCAAATTCATTTTTATATATATTTCCATCCTTCAGAAAATTTCACGGATATACTTTCAAATTGCTACTCGAAGGACGAAAGTTATTTGATGTTCGTACAAGTACATGTCGATTTTTTCCAATGAACCAACTTTGCAGAAATAAAAATGGAAAAGTTTTCGAAAGAATTGGTGCCATGAAAAGCCACGACAAGCCACCCTGGTTAAGCAAGAAAGAGCACTTTGAAGCTGGCCTGGTACCATCACATTCGAGTGGGTAATTTCTCCAGGTTTTTCGTGACGACGGCAATCCGACGCTTCAATCGTTGGTAGTTTTACCTTTAAATTCTTTTATTTGTCGACGTCGCTCTTATTTGTAAAGATTCAATTATTTAAGTGCTATTTAATCGCACACAATTTCGATATTCTTTGATTTCAAAATTTAATTTAAATGAATCTATTATAACTAACATATATTTTAGTATTTTCTTGTAAGAAATTAAAAGTCTAATTTTATGAAACAGGTATAATTTATTTAATATAAAAAATTAAAAATTCAAAAATATCTTAAAAATTTTTATTTTATGTTGAAAAAATTCTTATTTTATGTTTATACGTATAGATCTAGCTTCTTAAATAACATCATCGTTACTGTTTCCTTACTTATCAAATTTTTTCGTTCATTAACATCCCTTTAATTTAACATTTTCACTCATATTGCCCTTTGATTTTGAATCTTTTGAACTTTTGCACATGATCTCACTCAACACGGCAATTTTCCCCCTTCTTTTGTGAAGAGTCTAGCAATCCGAATCTTCAAAACGAGATCGTTACCGGGTTCCCTTCACTTTGAACACATCTCCGGTACAGCAGTCGAACGCAGCTTCACCTTTCATTATCGTACTTCAAACTGACTTACAAAAACGTAACACTATAGAACGTAACGTAACACTATAAGAACTTGTACGCCAAGAAATTCTACAAAAGGAAAAAATTAATATTAGGAACAACAACATTACTATTTAATATTTTTTTGTAACTCAACATAATAAAAATAAATGATAACTTATTAATGTTTGTAATTTATTAATGATATAAGTCTAATTATATTAATAATATATAATATTTAATAATTAATAATATATAATAATATATAATAATATATAATATATAATAATATATAACATTAAATTTATTTATTATTTATTATTATTTATTATTTGTTACATGATTGATAAGCAAGTAATTTTTCACTGTTTGATAATTTTATCATTATAATACGGTTTTTTATAATATTGCATTGTATTATATAACAATTGCGTAAATAAAAAAATATTATTATTACATTCTTCTCAAAATTTAATATATATAATTGTTTAAATGTACAAGAAATAAATTATTTTTAAGAGGAAATTCTTGTATTGAGAGCGAGGATTTTGGTACGAAAGCATTTTTAAAATCCAAATCAAATGTCGCGGAAAAAATCCATCGTCAAAAGTTAATTGCTTTTTTATGATTAAGAAAATCTTCAATGAGAATCTAGCGCCAATAAAAGTGATAAAAGCAATGCAGATATTGGTAATTGCCATCGGCGATAAAGACGAAGGAAATAAACGAGATACTGTTTCCGAGGCACTTTCAGAAAAATACGTGGCGTGTACTTGCGGCATCGTGCTGCTACAACCTGCATTAGAACCGAGCATTTCCCATTATTTTCCCACTATTCCTGGTTCAGATACTTTGCCGGATTTTACTACCGAAATAGCGAATTCAATTTCAAATGTGATAACAACTCAAAAGCAGTTAGAAATTATTGATAATCTCTATTTGTATTTCGAAAACAATTTACCTATTATATTTGTAGAAATTATATCATCGAAACTTTCTACATAAAAAATAAACGTATTATAAAAAGATAAAAAGATATGTGTAATCTGTGTAAAAAATCGGTTTTTGTTTTTTTTTCGAAAGAAAACAATATATATTATGTTAATACACACACACACACACATAGATTAAAAAGTTACATACAATGTATTTTATAAATGTATTTAACAAATTTCTTTCTAAGATCCATTATATTTTTAACGGTAATATATATTTAATAATATTTGAAATCTGTTTAAGATAAGTTTTGGAAAAAGTAATTTTTTATAACAAATCATATACATTAAGCTTCATGAACTTGCAATCGTTTCTCTTTTTAGCAAAAGCTAAATCTGGGTGTATATATATTTAATTACATACATTTAAGTTCATTAACTTAATTAACCGAAGACGCAGTAAATAACTGAATTGTACTGAATTAATGAGAATACCGACTCAAAACATGGTAGATACGTAATTAAAAGTCGCGCAAATTTTAACTTTCATTTTATATTGCATGGTAGAGTAAACAAGATAATCTGTAACATTCCATGCGCATAAAAGATTTTCATGAAACTCGCTCTACCTGCTTGGAAAATGTAATTATACATTTATCCATTAGTAAGATTATATATATATATATATATACAGACTTCAATATTTCATTTTGCTTTTATTTGTTGCAATAGTTTATACAGGAATATATTTGAATTATTCTTGAAATTATTCTTCTTCGCTTTATAAAAATATTTATAATAAAAGCAGGAAATAATTAAATGCATAGATTTAAAAAATGCAAAAGTTTCTAATATTTCTTTAAATTCTCATATTTCTAAAACATTTTTTTTCTTGCTAAAAAAAAAAGAGAAAAGGAAAATATACTAGAGCTTTATTATTCCAGCATGCTAGTTAACGCATGCACATAAATTGCTCCTGTTGTGCAAACTTTTCCGAGAAATCCACATAAAAGAATTGCAATAGCCAGCGCATCTTTAGATATTCAGTTAAATCTACAATGGTCTACCGTTATTCAAGTAGAGAAGCGCAGTGAACAAACATCGAGAAAATATTCGGTACGCTGGAGATCATGCCGTTCCGAATAACGGCGAATGGCCATCGACGATCCAGGAAGGAGGCCATGTTCGCTGGATATAATAAAAGCGTTCGTTCGTCGAGCAGTGAACCTTTGGCGATATTGAATAGCATGATCGTGGTGCAAGGGACCGAGCTGTAAAACCATCGATACGCTTGTCGAGCACTGCACCTACTAGTCCGGTTGAGCGCGGATACGAATACGCGTCTGACCAATACTCGACTGCACTACTGAAAATTAGGAGCGAAGTTCTCAAATAGCATGGGATATCTGCTATATATAACGAGTTAATTCAATGCTATCGGACAATGGAAATTCTACACGGAAGATAAATGTAGAACTTTCTCGTAATAATATTCTCGAGATTTGTACTTATTTTAATAAGAATATTATTTTTTGCGAAAAATTGAAATAAAATTGACGATAAATTGATTATGTAAAGTATATATTATTAGTGTATACAAAAACCTATGTACTACTTCTTTTGAAATGATTGATAAGGTAAGAGAATTTTTGAAAATTTTAAAATTAAAAAAAATCAGAATTATAATTTAGCAGAATTTAACAGAGTATCAATTTTTATAAACTTACGTGAAAATAAATTCCTAAATAAAGTAAATCGCGATCTTGAAAAGCCGAGTCTCCCTTCCTTCCAAGCTCGCAAAAAATTTGTCGGCGCGCAAAATATTTCATAAGGATACGAGAATTATTCACCAGCCGATGAATGATTGGTCACATTACCAAAAAATGGAGCCGATAATCGAATTTTTCCAGCGAAATCCATCATGCGCGCTAGGGGAGCGGTACGATTATCGATTATCACCGCGCGGTGTAGCATTCCGCGCGGCACCGCTGCCGCGATTAATGCTTAACAATATACGCCGTGGATTAAGTGCACTCGGCAAGAGTAATCGATGTTGGTACCTGACGGTCTGTGAATGACTGATCGACACCGTTTCCGCATCCTCGCATTTCTGTCTCGCGTCGCAGTGCCATTGTTCGTTAACTAATTAGATTCTCCTCGAGATTAATTTGAAGATCTGTACGAAGCGAGAACGGAGGAGCCGCCGATTATTATTGCTTGTCAGAATAATCGACGACTGGATATACGGCAGAACATGATCGACTAGCGACAACTGAGTGTAGTTGATGGAACAAAGCCTCTCGTTAGGTATTGCTTGTTAGGAAAATAAGGCACCACTGTGTTAATAGCCATTATATCTGACTTGAATGGCGAGCCCACAAATAATCATAATATAATTCTCAATGAAAATATTATGAATAGATGTAATTAAAAAAATAGTTTAAAAAAAGAATATTAAAAAAAAATCTTAAAAATTTAGAAATTGACGAGAATCCTTTGAATTATTCTAAGACAATTCGATAGTAAAAAATTTTATTTTCAGAAAATCAATAAAGAAGAAAATATTTGGCGTTGAAAGCTATGAAAAATATGATAAAAAAATAAAATAGAAAAATATAAGCGAAGAAGGAAAAGGAGAACTCAACAAAAATACCGTCGGCACCATATCAGAATAAATACAGAAATTAAATCACGAAATAATGATCCATTATTACACGCTAAAAATAGCATATAAACATCTTGCAATGTGAACAATTTTATCCTCAAGGAACGCTTTACTACCAAACTTTTCAGAATCAATCCGCTTAATCGGTCATATATGACATGTAACTCAGATGAATCCATCATTTTGTGTAATCTAAAACATTTATGATAGGAATTCCACGTGAAGGAAATTTTGATGCATGAAAGAAATTTTGGTTATCTTTTAACAATCTTATTTCTTTTATAAACAACTTTAGATATTTTTTAGACATGATATACTATGTAAAGTATCATTTAAAAAAAAGTTCATATAATAAATGTATAAGATATATAATATTAAAAATATTGTAACGTTATATATAAATTTAATCGCAAAAATGTTTGCGTCAAACATTTTTTGTTTCCTATGTTGTTTTCTATGTTAGGTGTACTGCGAGTGTACTGTTTTTAGTTGTAGCAAAATACATAACCAATTTAAAAACTCAAGTTATAAAAATATTACTACCGTTTTTTTCAGTTGCAAATGTAATTACAGTAGTTTGGACGGAAACTGCAGTAAAAGCAGTAAAGCAGGAATTTACGAAAAATACGTAGCGCATACGCATTTATGCAGAAAGCGAGATGGAAGGAAGCAAACATTTTTTTACAACGCTCTCGAAAAATAATTTTTATGTTTCGCATACAAGAAGAACGAAAGTAATGCAACCGACATAAATCTGAGAATCGTGCTCATCTATGGCGTCGTTAATAATCTCTGAGCATGATCCTTTTTCTTCCGTTCTGTATCTTTCACGTGACGCGCAACAGCCAGCGGGCAGGCCGGTGCCGAATTAATTACAACGATAAATCATCCGATCTCGTGCTGACCTCTCTCGAGTCACTCCCCTCGGTCTTCGTGCCAAAAATAAATTAAGTACTAATTAATTTGTAATAAATACCTATATCTCTCCATAAAAAATGAAAAATGCCGTGTTATGAAAAATGCCGTGTACAATATTCGCTCTTTGAATAAAAAAATATATTAAATATGATATCAATTAAATTAATTATATGAAATTAAAAAATGTCAAAAGCTATCAAAATTAGACGAATGACAAGTTCATATTTCATCATCGTGAATAATTTGGAAAATAAAATTTGGCATGGCAGCCCTTTATATATTGGTGACTTAACGAACGTATTCACAGATTTTTAAATCGCGCACAATTTTCCAGCCGAGCCGAGAGAGCTCGGATAACAGTGAGCAAGACACTACGAAAAAGACAGAAGCGAAAATTTATTCGCGCTAAATGACGGGGTTTGCTCATGGTAAACGCGGGATCTAATTCGCGATCAAATTACAAACTGTCTCCAGTAAAGCGTTGAAAATTTTTATCGAATTTACCGCGGGAACGAAACGCCCGCTTCGCAATATATCGCATATACTGAATAAAAAATAGGCATCTTCTCTTCTAAAATATGTTTGATACTATAATTAATGTTTATCTCCGTTAGACAAGTGCATAAAAAATTTTACATTACCAACGCGTACATTCAATCTTGGCTATTAATTATTAAGCTTATCCTTCGTTATTCTCTGTCAGTTAATTGAAATATTTCAAATGACCATATTTGTAATTCCATTTCATTAATATCCTGCGAAACGAATAAGCATTGACAGCTTTAGAGTTATGTTATCAGAAACATGCGAAATTCCACAACTTTACAATTACTTTACACTTTCCGTAATATTACAATTTTTTATTAGATATTTATTAAATATCAATTTCAAAGGTACGTCGAACTTATAAAAACAAACGTAGAAACAGAGGAGTCATTGAAACGTGAAAATGGACTTTGAAAGAACGACTCTAGCAGACACAAAGAGCAACAAACACGAGAAAGAAAAGACGGCGCAATGACAGACGGGGCGGAAAACCCCGGCATTTCCGCGGGCAAAAAGGCCATCATGAGGGACGGAAGGGGGATTCTCCGCTTCCGCAGTTTCTTCTTCCTTTCGTCCTACCCCCGACTGGCAACAACGGCACCCCCGGGAATCCACGGCGTGAATGCAAAATCATACTTGCCATGACCGCGCCGAGCCCTCCCCGGAGAGCAACAAGCCTGGTAATTACAAAATTATTACTCGCCGTTCCCGCGATAGCTCTTGCGAGAGCTGAGTAACGAGACTGGCTACTGGCATTTTTGCACATGCGAGCACATGCAGCTGCAGCTAACGTCGCGCTTGTAGTAATTGAGTCTTTAATCCCGCCTACGCCTTTAGATTATTCCGGTAGACAATACACTGGAGATTTAAAGAACTCTTTTAAATCCTCGATCTCTTACAACTCGAACTACTTTTGTTAAATCATGATAATATATGCGTCTATATATTATTGGAATATTCTGCAGATTTTTAGTAGCGTTTAATGGCTTTTAAATTATTATCACGTTAATTTCGTAACTGTTTCAGAAATTAAAGAAATATAACGTTCAGTTTATCAACTCCATAACCGGTTTTAAAATTACAGCAATAAAACCATTTTAAATATATCAAGCGTTCTAAAAGAGAAAAACAGACATTAATATTTCGACATTTATATTTCGATTTCAATTCTTCACACATCCGGTGAAATTGATATTCTAAACTTCTATTTTATTCTAAAAGTTTATAAAAATGCTAATTAAGCATAAAACTTACGATAATAATCAAATTCTAATGATCAATCGCGGTATTTCACTACTATTGGAAAAAATAAACTAGGATTTAACGCATTATTGCAGTATTATCGTAACTTAAAGCGATAAAATTGTTATGCATATTTAACACCCTTCCAATAACGGACGTCGATCAATATAATCCGTCATATTAGATGAAAACAAAAATATTTTTTGATGCGGAAAATACCTCTACGAGTTTCTCGTTCGCGGAGTTTCCGTTCCTCGACGTATTCCCCTGTTATATCGGCGTTACACACAAGAGCTATGGAATAACAGAGCAGATGTAATATTAACGTGCAAATAAAAACGGAGAACATAGTGGAAGTCGCCGAGCGAGAAATGCGCACAAAGCGCAACAAACAAGCTAAGCCCGCGAGGCATAGGAATACGGACAAAGCGAGAAAATACATTGTAGCTCCTGATCATTGGAGGATAGTAAGCTGGGTAAACGCGGGATATTCTGCAACTTGCTCTTTATACCGCTAATGAATAGCAACAACGTAATTCTATCCTAGTAATTTATATCACGCAGCTTTTAACCCCCTCCCTCCCTGTTGTGTTAGTAAAATATAACAGTACAGCATCATTTTACCATATTGCAGTGCTGCTGCGCACATTTAGTTCTAAAATAAAATGTGATATTTTTTGTATACAACATATTTATTTCTCGTTCTGTGAAAATAATTTTTTACTAAACAGGATATTTTCCATAAAATGAGATATTTAGAAAAATATGTTTCGCTCAATTTCTATATCTTCACAAAATATTAAAAACATTCAAACAAAAAAAATTACAAAAATTTTATTTTTTTCATTGTTATAAACATTCGCAATGATGATGTGCAAAATTGTTAATTATTAGAATTTTATCTTGAAGTGCTACGGAACTAGCCTAGAACTAAGAGAACTCTCAACGGAGATCATAATATTCGATTGCCTCTTGTACATATTTTGCGAGAGAAATATGCATGAAGCATTAGCGCATTTTTGATTTTTCGAACCTCAATAAAAAAAAAACAGAATAATTAGTTTTTTAGAAAATGTCCGAATTGTATATTTGTGTAGCGTTCATAAAATACACTTAGTATAAGTGCTCTTGCACCTGTTCCATACAAATTCAACACTAAATTGCATGGCGTACTATATAGACGACCAACAATATTTATGAGCAAATTATGCGGACATCTTACTCGCTCGTACGTAAAACAGAAATTTTGTTCGAGATAATAATTCATATTATTTCTGGTCGACGCAATTTTTTGCTATACCACTGCTATAAATATGTAATTATCGTAAAGGAAAAAATATCTCTCAGCATAAAATAAATAATTGAAGAATATAACACAGTAAAACATTAATTAATTCCGTCATATTTAATATTACGCCAACTGCGTTAACATAATTAAATTTTTTTCTCTTTTTATAAACAACAAAAAAGTAGCTTATCATAAATGTTACAAATTATAAAAATAATTACCACGTATTAAAAATATCAATATCATTTGTGACAATGCTTGCATGATAAAAAAAAAATTAGTGAAATAACAAATGGCAATAGAAGCAACATCATTTATATAAGGTATAACTGTCGAAGTATTGTAAGGTCATGAAAAACGAGGCAGTCCGAAAATGGATCATCTATCCGCACGCAGGTGTTGTAAGAATTATTGGGTCGCTCGCGGACGGAAACATTCGCTAACATTGCGTCCTAGAAGATATATCACCCGGCGAGAAGAAATTTACAAGCTACACTCTCGGTCATATGGAACTTCTCGCGCGCTAACTTGCGCCAGCAATCCATCCTGGCGAAGTTCGCGCAATGGTAAAACTTTTGGAAGAACTGTAAAACTACGGTGGACGGAATAGAATTCGTCGCGGATTACGAAGGAGAAACTGAAGCGGTACTTCAGCACGGAATATTTTTTGCATTTTGATTCTTTCACCTGAATTGTAAAACTCGAAATCCCGAACATACAATCGAAGAATGCAATTTCTTGTTATTAGGATTATTAATAAAAAATATATCTGTATATATATATATATATTTATTTCTTGGCATATAAAATAATAATTATTGTATTATATGCTTTTGCACGTTACGACAACAAAGTATTCCGATCTTATTCATTTGCACTCAAAGTTATATCTTATATTTCTAACGCAGCGGTAAATTTTTCAATCAAAACCGAAATTGCTACAATTTTCTGCATGTTGCGGGCATTACTGCATTTCGCGATACAACGCAACGTAACTGATACATATTCGAGAAAGGGTGCACGAGCGGAAGAGAGTTGAAAGTGCTACGATACTTCACAGATCTAGTCACTGCAAGCTTCTTTCCGACAAACTTCATCGAAAGTTTAGTGCGCTGCGGAAGCGTATTCCATCGCGAGATTCTCACAAACTTTCCTGTATCTGTATTGTTTCTTTCTTTTTTTCCGTTCTTCCCTCCCTTGTTTTCTTACGCGTCCATCCCGTCTGTCTCTTTCTTTTGCCCTCATGTCCTTTTTTTATTCGACATTTCCAATCGTTGCAAGCTTACGAGTAACACGTACTGCTGCTTTCAGCAAAATCGAACTTTCTTTCTGCGGTTGACGTTTCTGAGATAACTCTCCGTGCAGAAGTATTGTATACTATATTTCTGAAGTCAAACATTTCTCTGCAACTATTATATAAATTCTTCAAATCTAATGGATTTAGAGAAAATAAATATTTTTTTTTAATAAAAGCTTAATTAAACTTTATATCTTTTTTCTAAAGATTATTTTCCATATTAACTATCTCTTACAAAAATTAAACAAAATTAAACTATCTCTTAAAATTTCATTACAATTCCATTACAAAATTTTAATAATATCATGCAATGTTATAAAATTATATATTAATGATATATAATTTGTCACAATACTCATTTGCAAAATCTTTTAACTACATTAAATTACGTAAAATATTGAATTAAAAGAGTTGTGAACGACAGCAACTTGCATTATTTTAATCTATTAGCTCAAAACAATCGTCCGCTGGCGGAGACAATAGTGCCGGAAGAATTGCACAAGCATCAATTTCTATAGATCCAGCCACAATGCATTCTTTATATCTATAACTTCCAAGAATTAAGGATAAGCATCAGGTTATCCTTCGATTACTGGCTAATGCAGCCGACGATATCAGAAATAAAGAATAATCTAAAATCCATTAAATCGTAAATAATCACAGTAACAATTTTAAAATCAAAAGGAATTAAAAAATAAGAAAATATTTGAACATTTTACATTTCTAAGCACTGATACTTGCCACAAGAAAAGTTGGAAAAGGAAAGATGTAATGAAACATAAAAGATGTATTAGTATGAATAATGAATATTGAACGAATGTGTTACGAATGAATAATTCGATGTTCAAACTTCACTTTACTACTTTTCCAAGTTTCGCAATCTGAGACATGAATATTCACATTTTGCTTCGTGAATTGCTTACGGCTTATGTTTTTCTTAGCTGACAGATTGCAAAAGGCGGATAAAGAATGGCAAGAGACAAGAGAGACAAGAGAGACAAAAACTCAGGAAGAATTACAAATGAACATTTTTTGAAAGACGGAGAGCGCCTGTAATCTCTTAATTAAATAGCTAAGCAGCGTATATCTTCGAAAAGAAAAAATTAACGAATAATCCTGCTTTATCGCGAGGAATCCAAATACCGAGACGTCTTGTCGCAGAAATAATCCTTTAAAATGCCGCCACGCTCATTGTCTTCAATCCGCAGAGAAGTAATCTTCCTTCTTTTAGTTTTTTTCTTTCTTCTTTACAATCAAATGACGCAGCTACAATAATGATTAAATGTTTCGAGAATTTGTTTTATTATATCCCACAAAAGAGTTATCAAAGCGCTTATACAAATAATATAAAAAACACGATTATTGCTGTCACAAAAATTTTTTTTCTTTCTACGTAAAATTAAATACAATTTTTTTCAGAAATTATTTAGAGTATTTCATTCACTAATTTTTATATTAATAAAAAATGTTAAGTTTTTTTATAAAAAAGAATTTTACAAATGCAGCGGTTTAGAAGTCATTTAGCAAAACATGAAATTAAATAGACTAAAATAGAAACTAAATTGCTGTACAAGCCAGAATGTTAGAGAAACTCAACTTCCAATAATCACTAGTTTGCAAATTCTACGAATACCGAACTGTCACAATTCTTTGAAGACCAAGAAAGTTTTCAAGAAGTTACAAGCAACACGAAGCAATATATAAATATATAAATCTAGTTACTGAAAGTTAAAGAAATTTTGATGAATGTCTCTTTTACCTCTCGGAAAAAATATCAAAAATTTAATTTAAAATTCTTGTGATATTTTATATTGTATGATAAATCCGATAATTTTCTTGTGATATTTTATACTGTATGATAAATCCGATAATTTTCTATTAACTCCAAAATGTTATATAAACGTTATATAATACAATAGTTATATCTATATAATACAATAAAAATAGTTTAACGATGTTAACAGCTACATTAACTTTTCTCAATTCAGGAAAAAATAGGAATATAAATTTCTTGTCGCCCTATCCTTCGAAAAGATATTAAGATGACTTCTGCTCTATAAACGTTGGAATGGTGAAATGACGATGTTGGGAATGGAATGGAACTGGTGATTGCTATTGCTACGGGAATTCTACAAGGACTAATCTAACGAACCACCCCTTTGAGAGATTAGAAATTAAGGGGGAACGGGTTGAAATGCGACTGTTGAAGGAAAAGCAAATATTTCTCCGTCATGCCTCATATACATATATACATATAGCAAGAAATATATTAACAACAGCGTATGTCAATAGCAAAGCAGCTGCGTTGATCTTGTAACTTATCTAGGAAATTAATTTCACGAAATTACGAATATTTTTAATAATAATTAATTGCAAATGATAATATTTTATAAAACACAAAATGTCAAACGTCAACAGAAAACATTTAATGCGAAATATATCTTCTACCAATAAATCTTCTTCCAATAAGTTCTAAAAAATGTTAAGATATGCAATTTCATGTCGAATTCTGATCAGACTGAGTTGTCGTACGCCCTGTTGAAGTTCAAACTTTGCTCGCCCCGACATTCTGCACGTCTCCCTTGGGTTTTTCACGGATTTCGGAATCGCAGGTGCGAAGCCCAACCACATCGCCTCGAGCAGGACTTTACATAACTAAGCCTGGCCGATGGATTTACTCTTCGAGCTTACATCCCCGACCACGTTCCCCGATCCTCCCCATTATACACACACACACACACACACACACACACACACACACACACACCACACACACCACACACACACACACACACACACACACACACCACACACACACACACACACACACACACACACACACACATATTATATACGCGCACATACGGCAAACGGAAAGAGAGCAACGTTCGTTCTCGACGCGACAGAAACTCGGTCGTTCAGTTTGATCCGGATCTATCGAGGATGCTTCAAAGTCGGAATCGAAATCGAACCTCCTCACCTAGGACCCGTCTCTTCACCTCGATAGCTGAAGTATCCTGTGCCTGCTCTTCTCACAATTTGATCTCGGAGCGACGTAATCGATTTTAGCCGAACTGTACATTCACCGCTGAATAATGCTCAAAGATCCGTGGACTTGGAAATAATCGAGTGTCCTCGACATCTGAGGATTCATCTCACACGCAACTAAATTACTATGGGACATTAATGATATTATTGATATATTACTCCACGGTATGCCAAATGATTAAAAATTAATTTCATCCTTTCTCGAAAGACGTATATAATAATAGCAACAAAATATAAATATAGTTAAAAATCTAAATATATTTATTTTTTTTTTAACTAAAATCTTTTTCAAGATGCATGTCACACCCTTCAGAGGTAAAAATATATTGTCGGTTAAGTCTCAAAAAACTAACTATAAATTATAAGCTAAACTTTTTCTGTAAAGCAATAAAAAGTAATGCGTAGTACATGTCGACCATTTATGTATCACTTTAACGATCTTTATAAGACACGCGAGTCGTGTCAGTGAGAACATGATGCTGTTTGCTTTACGAGCAAGCCGACGACATAACGCCTGTCGTTAATGTTCGATTCCCGCGCTCTTCTTTTCTGACTGTTTCTATGACCCCTCCAGGATCTTTTTGCCGCCACTATTCCGCATCCTTAACGATTTTCTGTCGACGCACGTGCCGCGGGCGTGGCGCTTCAATGGCTGCTCGAGAGCACATTTGAATTTATCGGTCGATATCGGAAACTACTTTGCTGATCCACAATGGCTTATTGTGGCCTCGTGGACCCGCGTGCTGCTTGCAAAGTGCAGCCGCGGTTTCGCAACGTTAATATCACAAGCTCTTCTATCCGCCGCCCCCGTTTTTATGATCCGCTTCGATTTATTCCTTTGGCCATCCTTCCATCAGCAAACTTTACTGTTTTATCACACATAAAACTTTAAATCGAAAAGGTAATAAAAGATTACAATACTTTGTTGAATATTGAACGCTAACTTTTTAATTACACAAGGCATGTTAAGCCTTCAAGTAATCTCGGATATTAATAGGTGCATGCGTATGCGCTTTGGTAATTATCAATATTTAAATATAAAATATTTTTGTGTAAAGTATCTATGAAATATATGTTGCTCTTAATAAAAATATTCAATAATTTTAAATATTTAAATATTCAATAATTTCAATTATTTAATACATATATAATACATATTTAATACATATATAATAAATATTTTTAACTTTTATACAATTACACTCAAGTTTTTTTGTTTCAAGAAAATTAAACAAATATAGTTAATATTTAATTAAAATATATCTCTCTATGTATAGAATATATAAAAATATATAAAATACTTCTAACATACATGAATGAACTCCAACAAGATCAGAAAAAGAATTATTTTAATCAGCAAATCATCAGCGAACACGTATCATTAATATCCATAATCAACTCAGAGCGCTCGTTCTTTCTCACAAACACTTCTTCGATATCCGATAGTTTCGTATGCATCGCAGCGGGGACTAATCAAAAACTTTCGGAAGTTTCAAAACAGACGTCAGGCGCATCGCGAGCAGCTTCTTCTCACCAAAGAACTTCCCAGGTGCGAAAACTTGAAACTAAATGCTGCTGGCTAGATGCAAAAGTTTCCGCCGCATTTCTTCGGCTAACGCCTGGTCGGCAGAATAATCCCGATCTTGACGAGGATAAGGCGGACCCGCGCAGGATTGTCAAAACTCTTAAGCCAAAAATCTTGTGCCTTTAACTTCTCTTTCTACTCTCTTCTACAACTCTCCCGTCCCTTACAACTAATACTTTACTGTGGAATTAACCTTTGACTTTAAAAAATATATAAAGATACAGTGCCCCTCTGCTCCAGAAAAATTTTCTCAGAGAGTCTTTTTTAGATATCCGCTGTCGCAGAATAAAAATCCAATTAACGTTAAGATAAAGCAAGAGCGTGAAAAAAATTGGGTAAAGTCACCTTTGTATTCCATGCATGCAATTTTTAGCCTCGTCGTCCGTAGAATAACGCGGCAAGATGAGAGGGATGATATGAGAGAAGGATTTTATTCTCCTTTCAGTCACGGACACCCGCGGGAAATGTGCAGCGAGACACACGCGAAGTCCAATAACTTTTTTTCCGTACACATCGACGGGTGTGGCGTCGCGATGGATTGCTCTTCAATCGCCGGTGCAGGGCGCGATTTTCTCGCGTATGTAGGTATGTAGCAAATCAGCAATGATATGAACATCGGAGATATTGCTTCTTGGATATTGCTTTCGATATAGCTTTCGATATAGCTTTCATCTGACGATTTCGCAATGAAATCAATTGTTTACGATTTGACATTCTCCCTGCGAGTCTGACGTTTAAGTGGCGCGAATAAACGTATTGTTACTTTTACATTTTTTCGCGATTCCATCTCTCAAAATGTTATAGAAAATGCAGACATTTGAAATAAAATGTGACTGTCATTTTTAACTTATATTCATTTAAACTTTAATGGCATAATTTTTACTTGCTGATTTATAAAATTTATTACACGTAATATGTATCATAAATTTTGTCCTTACATTGTTATAAATTGTATTAAGATCGAAATTTTTAATAATTTGAATTAAGTTGGCAATCTACAGAAGTTTTTATTCACGATGAGATAATTTAACTTTAAAAAATGTGAAAATAGTTGTGAAAATATATAATTATAAAAATGTTAAAAAGAAATAAAACGCAGCTATAAGAGAGAAAGACGAATCGATTGCAAGACTAAAATGATGAGTAATTGGGTCTCGTTTTCATGAGGCGGTATCAGTAAAGAAAACAAATGACTCCGCACTGATAAAACTGACCCGCAGTCACGTCGAGGCAATAAAGATTTGCAATGGAAATGGAGCCGTTGCGATTCCTCCGGCGACAGTACGTTACTGTTGGAGCATTGAATCCCTGCAGTACCGCACCCGAATCGTAAAACACTGACCTTTTGCAACGGTATTATTTATATAACAAATATATGACGGAAATTATATTAGATCATAGAAAATTTTTTTATATGTACGCGCGCGTTTATGGTGGAATTTTCTTTAAGTTATTCCATGTGGAACAAGAAAGACTAAAAATGAAATAAAAGAAAGTGCATATGTGTGTGTGTGTGTGTTTGTGTATATGTTGCATGCTATGCGCACGCGTGTATATAATGTGTATACACATTATGATGGATACACGCAGTGAATAACATGATTTAAACCAATATTATTTTTCTCATCTTTAAAATTTTGTTTATATAAAAGGAATTTTGATAATAAAAAAAAGATGAATTCATATAAAAATTCCATTAAATGGGAAATAATTATTGAACACCTTTCCCATAGAATAGTATACATAACTACATCCGAAGCAAAGCGAAGGATCTGCTAATGACTAATTCATTGCACATTCCGTTCCGTCAAAGCTCAACCGCATAGTGCTTCTCGAGTAGTATAGGTCAGTATTGGATGCAGCGTAGTGGAATAACGAGCAAAGCTGTTCACGAAAGCTCTCGACGCAAAAGACATTTTGCACAATAGTAAAATATTTCATAGTCATAGCAATAATTTAATACTTGCTTTGTACAAATCCGCGCTTTTCCGAATTTTCGATCTAAAAATAAAAAAAACGCGGTATCAATTTAGTATTTACGTCTAAATATTTTCTCACGAATAAAACCAATACGTTTGTGAAAAGATTCTCAAACACGACATGCAATGTAAATAAGAAAACGAACAAAATCTGTAATGCAAATATGAAACATTATGATTTCTAATTGAATTGCTGCTAAACGAAATGATGAATTTTTCGTAATTGTAAATTCGAAAAATTCAGTCTAAGATATTTTTTGTAACTATCTATATATACTAAGTTGCAATATATTATATAATATATTACAAATAGAATTAATAAGATAATAATTAAGTAATATTCTTTGATTTTTTATAAATATCAATATTTTATGACAACTCATTTTTAAAATATATTTTTAATAATAAAGGCGTACTGTATTTAATTTTTAAAAAAGTATTCTTATATTTAACATAAAATATACTAATTGTTCAAATAAAAAAAATTCAAAAATCATTTCTTAGGAATGTAAAAATATTTCTAAATTGAATACAGATAATAGCTTTAAATTCGATATAAAACTCGCATCATAATACGCTCTTATTCGCATCGTCATAAAATCGTGGCGCGTCTTTGTAATAGTTCTTGAAAGCTAGAGAGTCCTAGAAGAGCAGGATGCGCTCATCTTCGTCGAGCACGAAGGAAAACGAGCATGAAAGCGAATGGAAAGCACGAAACGCGAGAGATGATTTACGACGGGCAATTTCGAACGGGCGTATCTCAGCCCCGGGTTCCCTTCACACGTATTGTCCGAAGAGTCGTGGTAAAGTTAAAAAAATCTCATTCGCGTCGAAAACAGAACAGTACGTTGCGTAATAGACGTGCATCTGTGCGAACAAACGTCGATGATTGCCAAGAGGAAAATACGTCACCGATTTCACTTCAAAGATGTGAATTGCTGAAGTCGCAATGGATAGCATTGATTTCACGTTCGGTGTATAAAGCACTCATCAAAGTGAGAAGTAATATAAAATTTAAATAAAAATATTTAATCTAGTTTACGAATTATATTTACTAAAGAAGAGTGTAAAATAGAATATTTACATTTTTAAAACAGTGTACTGAACTGCTGGAAAGCACATACGTAAAACTTCAGACTTTAAATTGAATAAAATGGAATGTAATGGAATGTGTCAATCCAACTCGCTTGAAATTATCTAAATGCGTCTATATCACAGACGAGATTATACGAAATATACGAAATATATAATGAGATCCCGCGGATAATCGCGAAGCTAAAAAGGAGACGAGATGGCTGTGAATAATTGATGAAAAGAAGATTGAAAGACTTCGGTTTGCCGAGATCAAAATGGGATAAGAGATTGAGAATGAAACGCGAGAGAAAAGTAGTAAAGAGTGACATTATTATATATAAAGGATGCAGAGACGGGGAACTCTTTTTAGAAAATTAAGAGAAAAGTCGGGTGGGATTTATCCTTCAATTCATCTGCTATTTGATCCTTGATGACAAAAAGCACTCGGCATTTTTAGAATACTGCAGTTTTTCATTCATATATTAAAAATGTAAATAAAACATGTATGAGATATATTTAGAGGGATGCGAAGGTGTTAAAATTAAATTTCATTAAATTTTCTTTATTTTTATTCACAAAATATTGAATTGTTAAATTATTCCTGCTGTATTCTGCATATAATAATACGTGCTTACGTATTATATTGACAGTTGTGCAGAATCTAACGAGTCACGAATTCAATAATTTTTAAGTCGGTGATCCATATAACTTGCTAATATGGATCAAATCTAATTTAAAAGAGAGTGAACACGATTTATCCCAATAACACTGGAGCAGAAAACAATGAAAGCTTCATCGTCATATTTTAAAGATCAATTCAGTGAGACGAGGGAAGATTAAGACGTACTCCCCGGACACCAAAAGTCAAAGGATCGATTAAATGAGACTTGGAAGGGATGGAAGTCCCTTGGGCAACAAAACCTCTATGAGGGCCGACATGGCAAAATGGATTCTAATCGTCCTGACGCTTCGACCGTAGGTGTTGCAAAGCATTATTCCTCCATTAGGATACTGAATAATTCACAAATCGGATGTCTTAGTTGTGCAAACTCCAATGATGGAACAAGGAGAAGATGGACGAGGGATAAAAAACGGAAAAAGCAAGAGGAAAGGGAAAAAATCTCTTAATTTTTTATTTACTATTCTATAATAATAATAATAATAATAATGCAAAAAACAGACCGATTTTCTAAACTCTTTTGATACTAAATTTTTTACTACTCGTTAACATTTGAAGAAAAAAAACTGATATGTTCAAATGTTTTTGAGTATATATTTTTTTTTCATAATTTCATTATAATAGCAAAAAAACTAGAGTTTAAATATATATATAAAGAGAGAAATAATAATGGTAATTTTCTGCATTCTACAAATTATATCGCCTTTCAATGTTCAATACATGTTCAATACATCAATACTGTTATAAAATGAAATGCATTAAAAATGTTTTGTTGAAATTGCACTGTACGTGCATGCATGAATTTATACGATATTTCAACGAATATCAATCACCGTGCGTCGCTCGCGTAATGAAGTCCAACATTATCGTAGCTGCACCTGCCTTCGAATCATGCTCGATTTTCCATGCAAAAGTTGTAACGAACCAATGGCGATCAAGCCTCGATAAATTGTCTGTGACGGTACGGCGGAACGTTGCATGATGTAGTGTACATGCACCGTGCGTAGGTGAGAGATTGTATTATGCAACCAGAGGCCGAGCACGATCGTGCGCGCTTCACGCACGGGGGCTAACGAAGTGCCTCGTGGGAATTGTGCATCGGTTATAGCTGCAGATGGATCAAAGAGATGTACCAGTAGTCCTTCGAGACTACAACTTGGACACCTATTCTACCTGCCCATGTAGTGAAGCTACCATAACATTCAGCGTAGAGCCAGCCTGATTTACGATCGTGATAATGGGCATTTCTCTAATCTTGTTAAACCGTCATGATAAACGAGAGACATAAACATATTGCGATTTAACAAAGACGATTATAAGCTTATTATTACTTTTTAACTCTATTGATAACTGCGCACTTGCGTACCTAACGATTATTTTTTATAATATTACGCATCAATGTGTATATTACTTCACGAGGTACATATTACTGATTCAGATTTAGGTAATTTTAATTATTTCAGTTGCAATTTTTGAACAGAAAAATTTACACCGCAATGTATCTCCGGAGCAATCATTTCACGAAGCACTACTCATGCCGTGTGTATTGAAGACAGCTGGTGTTATTCCGGAAGATGATTGTAGGTCGGCCGCAACGGCTGCGGCTACACCACTGAGCCCGTGGCGTTGCGCTGTTTCTACTGTGATGAAGGTGGCCTCGGCGTTTGCCTTTACTACTGCATTGCCCGTAGCGCTGCGCTTTGTTCTACTTTGATGTCCGAGATGCCCGGTGCGTTCCACAGCTGGCCATAATAGCGAGCTAGATCAGGGCTGTGAAAATAGCGCTTTACTTCAGATCTTGTAAAATAGATTATAATGAGTCACGCATACTTAATTTCCGCATACTTTAATCCATGTATTTATAACATAGAAAAACATAACCAGAGATATATTTTGATATGTCATCGTGAATAATTATTCTTATATAAATAGAAGCTGATATTAATATTAAAATAATTATGGGTACCTTTTAATAATCCATTAATACATTTAACATATTTAATCTTTTAATAACTGTCATGTATTGGTACAATCTTTTATGACTATCACGTTTTATAGTGCCTCTTGTAATTGTACTTTGAGTAGTCTGCTATGTATATATAAAATTTTCTTTGAGAGAATTTTCATATTTCAATATCCCGAAAAAGTGGCAATTATTCTAATATTAGATATCCGACAACGTCTATGTTCGTCTATTGTCTATGTAATAAATGATAAGAGAGAGAAATATTTTCTACATGTATACTTTATTATTTAGGTGCTGTAATGCATATAGCGAGTCATTCGTCTTCGTGAATTAATGAGCAATAATATGGCAGAATATTGTATATGATTAATTGATCTCTCAAGCTGTTCTCTAAAATGCTGACTCTGTATGTTAGCAAAATAGGTCACAATTACTCTCTTATATATCTTACTTTATATATCTTACTAAGATATATAAAAGTTTGAGTTAATAAATAAGCAACAACATTTATTTAATTATTAATCAATTCAATTTTTCTAGTAAAAACGCCCATGAATATCAAAATATAAAATTTTTCTTATTTTATTTTTTCTTATTTTATTTGTATAAATACTCATAAATACATTAAATTAATAAATTCCCCTTGGACATTTTGAAGAGCATTATTTATTTTGCATATTTTTAAGAACGGAAACATATACGTGTGCGTGTAAATAATTCTATTCCTAATTTTAATCAATCCTAAGAGATTCCAAAATTTACAGCGACGTAGTATCTTGAATTGTAGCAAGTGTAATCGATGAATCGATTTGTACAATACAATGAAGGTAATACAGCGAAGTTCTGTAATGCGATTCAATGCAGTTATTCACTGCAGTTCTATTTATTCACTTCAGTCTAATATAAGTCAAACTGATAATAATTTACTTAGAAAGTTTCAAGAGCGACGGATCGAAAGATATGGCCGTACGCTGCACTGTATATTCAAAGGTCCCGTATCGCCGATTCGATTTTATGTCAATGCCGCATCGCGCGGTGACAGAAGAGAAAAGGGAATATTTCGAGTACAATGGTGGCTGATAGTCGAAAATGAGAAAGTTTCAGTCGGCTTGCGTAACAATTCTCCGCGGGTAATTTTAATAGTTCACAAATTGCGCATAAATTGTCACTCCATGTCAGTCCATGCATCGATAAACTTTATAAACTTTATAAAGTCCGAGTGTAATAAACTGTTTCAATATTTATTATATTAATTTTACGGTTTTTGGTCTGCTCGCAAATCAACTGTCGCAAAATATCTCAGAATTATACCAATTTCGGATTTGTTAATATTTATTCGAAACACATTAAACGAAACACTTTACTTTTCGTATCGCTTAACTTATGATATATCTGATACTTTCTTATATGGATTAAACAAAGCGACCGCACCAATTAGCTTTCCGTGAGTTAACCCGGTTATTCGCCCACGTAATTTCGTTAATTATACAGCGATCACTCGGGATACATGGCGTTAATTACAAATCTCTCTGTATACACACACTCGCCTATCTGATCTATACTTACTTACTTCGGCGATGCATGCACAAACAGACACAAGCATATCAAATATCAAGATAATGAATCGATAATCCGTTCGAAGTTTATGAATATCGCTACAGTGGAGTTTCGACAGAAGTACAGGAGATTTGCAAAAGCCGCTTACCTCCAGCTTTTCTGAACTTTGTCATTTATCGAATCGCCGCCAGGTCGGTAAAAGAGGGATAAATAAAACGGGAAAATAGATATGGCGCGCAACGGCGGCGGTGGCGGCGGCGGCGGCGGCGGCGGCGGCGGCGGCGGCGGCGGTGACAACGACGACGAGAAAAAAATGTACGGGTTGCGCAGGGATGAGAAGACAGGCACAGCGCGACGTTGAAAAATCTATTTATATATGTTCGATACTCTGGCCCGAAGTATACCTGGTGTGCCGATGTGTCAGCGTCAGATGTGACGACATCACACAAGCGAGATGGAACGTCCGTTTGACCCGCGCGACATCGAGTTTTTCCTCACAAGGTCGGGATTTCTCCGAGATCCGGATATGTACGATGCTTCTTATTTGTTGTAAATTCAGAAAACTTCTCAGGCACTATGAGTCTGAGAAAACTTCTCGATGCCCCTTTCATAGCTTGTTAGTAACAGCGCGTGCTTAGCATCATTGATAATTGAAGAAGATTGAAGGGGAACATTAAGAAAGAAATAACGTAAAATGAGTTCGAATAAAACAGAAAAAGAGAGAAGAGAAAGTGATAACAAAGAAATATAAAGGAAGAAGGCTTTCTAAGGCTTACCGTTTCTCAGGGATAATTTTTGATCTACGATATTATTAGCTGAAGCTTATATATAACCGATATCTATTTCCATCTATTACTAGTTCAATTATTGCATCCAATTAAACGATCGGTTATTGCGTAATGTTAATTTCCCAAGCGGTTTTCCATGAAAACATAATCGACATGAAACAATACAATAATCGTTCGCGCATAAGGATTATCCGTTATGATCCACTTATCTACATGATAGCTTAAGCTCTCCGGGATTGTTCGATTCGAGCTACTTTAGTCCGCTATTCGCCTTAAATAGCAGGATTTCGCCTGATCCAATTGTATCCGATTTACTTAGTAATAAAATACTCATTATACGGTAATCTCTTTCCGAAATGCTGTAGGATACTATTAACTAGATATTTATATGCTTCGTTCCAATTAGAGGCGTTCTCTCATTGATCAGCAGAATCTTCGCCTCGAAGTGCTTCGATTAATTCTGCCTGAATTGTTTTTAGCTACGGCTGCATCGCATCCGATAATCGTAACAATGCCGAAATTTATTGCATTCCGTATTACAATGTCCTCTCGTTTCTTCGAAATTCGAAATTCTTCCTATGAAACTAACTTCATTTATCTCTCCCTAACCCTCGATACCGTCGTCCTTAACACTAATCCTGAATAACGACGTTCCGAAAGACGCGCCCATAAATTCCGACTAATCCATCTTAATTTGAAGGGAAGAGTGACTATGTCCGTTCTCTCGACTACGAAATTTTATCATTGCATACAAATGCATTCCACCGGAAGGATAACGCGTTCATAGCAATAATAACACCGGCAATTATATTGTTTGTTTAACTTAACTAGATACGTCCAGACTTCGTTAGAAGTTATTCCATTCGTATCGTTCCGATCTTCCTGCGTTTTCGATCTTCTTGTTTTTTAGTCGCTTTTCTCACTTGTCCTATTATTGCTCCGTGTCAAATTTGTGCAGCTTCATCTCCTTATTCTTTTCCTCTCTTTCATTCTTTTTACAGGATTTATCTTCTCCATAAAAATGCAAATAAAATAAAATCCAACGTGTCATTAATTTTCTATTGAAAACGAGATAAGTGAAACATGTTTCCTAAATAATCGCATACTTGATGGGCACGTATAAGATCGTCCTATATGTATAAAAGTCTGGAGTACTTTACAAAGTTTTCTACTTTTCGCAGGAAGAGCACGAAGGAACGCTTTCACTTGAATCGATTAAAAGACGAGTGCGATACAAACGAGAATATTCCCTTCTCGTGCAAATAATAAAATAAAATTACATTAGAATCAATCTATAACTGAGTAATTTAAAACATTTCTTACAATACTCATCAATTTTAACCAATAACGTTCAATAATGTAAATTACAATTAAATATATTAAATAACATAATGAATAATATTCTCAGCGAAAAATTTAAAGACGATTATTGATAATTTATTAATAATTATTCAAAGATAAATTATTACTTAATTATTCAAAGAGAATAGAAAAGAGAATTTCTAGCAGACATTAAATATTTATTTTCTTTGAATTCCCAAATGACAAAATAATTAATTAATAAATTTTATCTTCTCTCATATTCACTTAAAAACTAAGCATAAGATAAGCGATATTAATCAAATTGAAGATCTTCGGAAACAATTGAGAAGACACGTATCTCCCTAAAAACTGCATTTTTCTCGCTTTGTGCACGTTTATACGACATTGCGGCTAAATTACCTCGTTACGACGATATAGTTGTTTTCTGTTGAGCCACCTGCAAGACCCCGTTTGTTCGTGGCGAGAAGAGGAAAAAGGCTAAGGAAAATGGTACTTTTAACAGAGATTAAATACTCGCCTCTCAGAAAAAATGAGGGAAACGAGATAGGAAAATCGTGTTACGGCTACGTCATGAACGAGCAATTGTTTAACAAGGACACTTCACAATGTACGTAAACGCACTAACAACGCACGTCATGAATGTTTAAGGTGAAAAAACACAGAGAAAATGAGAACCATGTCAGTAAGGCTACGACTATTTAAAGGTTTTGTGAATTTTTAAAGTGACGTTTTAAATTATTCCCTGTTTTCTGTAATTTCGTCCTCATTTAATCGTCGCAAAATCAAATTTAACACAATTTGCATTTATATAACTTAATTTAAATAAATTAGATAATACGTGTAAAATGTAAGTTTTCTAATTCAAGTAATTGTAGCATAACAGTTTGCTCGAACAATTTGATTCGTATTTTGTTCGCGTATCTTGTTCCTCGCACAATTATATTCCATATTACAAAATATATATATATTATCCTAAAGCAATATTCCATCCATCAGTGTTAGTTTAATCTACGATACCCGATCTACATTTATATAGAAATTTTGGCAACAACGGCCTAATCCAGCAAATAGGATGTACGAAAATGAACTCTGATCGAAACTCGCCACGTTCGCCATTTCGCACGAATGGAGTACGCCCTCCCTCCGTTGTAAATCGTGGGATTTCTTAATGCAGACGTGTGGCCGCGTTTGCGTTTCGTTCTGACGTGTGACAATGAATGACTGTTTCTGCATATACGTGAACGCGGAATGTCGAAAAATAAGGATCGATATGCCCTTAAGAGTCGATATTTCCGATTAAACAGTATTGGCTGTTAAAATTATTTTGGCTATGTAATCGGAATTGATAGTGTTTTTTTATTATTTTACAATATTTGTAGAGATTTGCAAAAAAGATTTATTGACATATGCAAAAATAAAATATTAAAATTTACAACGGCAAACAATAAATGGAATAAAAAATAAATATTAAAAATGATATCTATATCATATTCTATTTTTTCTGCAAATATTCATATCACATATAATGCTAAAAATGAAATGGTGGGAAATTATATGCCATGTATAATTTCATATGACACGTACTTTATTTCAGTAGAAATAATACAATTGTGTAAAATATCTCAAAAATATTGCTATATTTTTTATTTACAAGTTATTTTACAAGTTTCAAGTTGTTTCTTCTTTAATGAAGACATTGAAGCGTCATTTTCTTTCGCTATATCAACTTTAACGGATAAAAATACTTCAAAATGTATTTTCTTACAAATATAATAATAATCAATAACGTTATGGAAATAATACTTTATTATTTTGTAGTAACGGATTAATTATTAATTATTAACATGTACATCTATATAAATTAATATATTTTCGATTTCTTAATTCTCTTCAATTAAAAAACCAATCAGGAAAATTAAATAGAAGATTTGCAGAAAAAGCAAATAAAGATTTTCACCTTTAACATTAAAGATATAATCTGTTGAAAATTTTACGTAACATGAAGGTTACTTAATTTAATATAAGAGTGACATTTGTATTTTATAGAAAGTTAACCCACGTATAATAAAAGGAAAAATATTTTTATAAAACGGAAACACAATTATTTTATTTAAAGTGCATAATTATCTTTCTTTTTATCTTTACAATTATTCTTAATGCTGCTGCAACATTGAGTCATATTGCATGATTCATCGCAATTGAGTCCGATTAAATTTTAAAATTTTAGATAAATTCTAGAGCATAATCTTTGCACACGCATTAAAATTCGCTACGTATCCGGACGATTATTCTTCATTTCGCAGGCTGAGCGCCCGTCGCTCTCGTCGTCATTGAGATTCACCTTCGTGATGTCACATAGATCTTCGTAGAAAATACGTTCGCCTGATGCGAATAAATTGAGTATAGAGATCTTCGCGGCTGAGAAGAGATTATGGTAATGCGAGATTGCGCCATATTTAAGTGGAAGTCGCTTGCTACCCAGTCAGCAGTTAGCTATTAATGTCAGACTTCCGCGTGACTCTCTGCGTGAATGCTAATTAGAATAATAATGTCAGCTTGTCAGAGAGTTAACGAAATACCGAAGTTAATTGAAATATTCTAACGCGATGATAAGCGGATGGAACTGAATCCAGAAAATAATTATATAGCGCCGGCGACATGCCGGCAGAATCACAAAATTAATTCTGTTATTTTTCAATAACGATTTATATTGATAATAAATTCAAAACAAAATCTAATGTTTGTTCTGCGAAGATACATCGGAAATTTTTTTGGAAGCAAAGCGTTTCCAAAGATTCAACGCAAAAGACAATATTCTATATATTAACCGTTGAATGTTTATCTTTGTATTAAGTAAATGAAATTTGGTATTAATTTTTCTTTAATATTTACGTGTATCAAATCATGTTGATGAAAATATCATTCCAGTAAATTTTAACTAAACTTAGAGAGAAAAATGATCCCAACTTCAGAATTACTCAGCTCCAGCGTGTTCTCTCTCCTATCATTAGGCTGACTAATTTATTTTCCGCCGTTAAAATAAAATACGATTAGTTGTTCGTCTTTATACAAAATCCTAATTAAATTGTGGCCATTACGAAAAGACAAGTACAATATACGAATATAGAAGAAGCTCTTGGAAGTTCCGATCTCCTTCATGTTTTTTAATAATATAATAATATGTTACTATTTTCGTAATAAGTACTTTGATGTTGAATAAACAAAAAGATTTCATTTGGATAATTTAAAGTGACAATACGCAATAACCATTTTTATGGAAAGATTTTTCATAAAAAATATCGTATAAAATTCGACAATTTCTTTGACCCAAAAAAATGCTATTCGCAATAATTCCTCATTAGTCAACTAATTGAGATTATTACATTATTAGCCTACTAATTGAGGTTTCTGTCGCCCGAAATACCGTGCGGCACGGCGCCAGCAGAAGCCAATTTGCACGGTGAATTTAATTGAAAAATGTGGCCGGGTACGGGCCGAGATTACGCGGCGAAAACGTGCAGAAAATTCACGGCCGTCTGCCGCAATTAGACACGATCGAGCGATTTATTTCTGACATAAAATTGATCGAATGAATCCCGGCAAACTTATTAAAGCCTGACAAATAACGATGATACTTTCCCATTCAATTCCAACTAGAATCACATGTGCAACTTTTTGCTGTATTAAATTTTATGTAATGTTTTGCTCATTTTATTAATTTATTTCAGTGAAATCTGAATATTTGCATATTTATTATCATAAAATCATTACGGGAAGTTATATAAAAAATAAAAAAATATATAAACTGGATATATAAATAACAATTTGCGTTATAAATTCCATAAATTAGATAAGGATGATACTAGTATTGTTGGAAATTCTAGAAAATATAATCAGCTTGCGCTGCGTTGAAGTACATATATTTCTCAGTCGGTCTTAAATTATCCTCCCGCGCTTTGCCGGAATTCTTTGGCGCAATCGCGATACTAAGCATGGGGAGATCGTCCTTGAGTCTTTCGAAATTCCAAAGAATCCCTCACGAAACTGCAGGACCGAGTATTCCGTCCGGTAGTGAGGGAATAAACGGCGAAACCATGGCAGCAGGACTTAACGGGAATGTAAGTAATCCAGAGAATTCTCGCGTAGACGGAAACGGCTGTTAGAAGAATTTAATATCGGTACACATCGCCAAACAATGTGCAAGTCGCTGACAATATTTGGCATTTCCCCTCGTGTAATTAGTCGCGCCTTGATTTAATCCCTTCGACGACGGCTGGGAGGATTAAAGCGATCGATCAACGACGACGTCGTACACTGTTGACGATCGCTTAACCTTAGATGAAGGATGTCAATATTTTACTTTGCATAAGGAAGCGAAACCGCTATTCCCCTTTTCATAACATGACAAAAAGAAAATGCAGACTGCAAACTTAAACACAATGCAATTTAATATAAACTGTATGTAGGCTTTATTAATATATTTTTTGTTACAAGATCAAACGTATAAAAATTCTTTAATTTCTCATATGGGATTAAGGTTCAATAATTAATTCTCAGCGACTTGGGTTAATCCGCTTAGATTAAGATCTCGTTTTAAAACATTAAGCTCGAAGATACACCAGTGAAAGAGTTTAAGTAATTTTGCGCGGAAAAAGTACGCGAATGAGAAACGGAAGAAACGCAAAAAAATATGCGGCATAACGGAAAATGGCACGAGCTCTGGCTTTATAAATTTTCCCGCTATTTTAATCCAACACATAAGCTGCTCGATTGTACCCGAAGCTTTCGCAAAAATTGAAGGGCTTTAATGCCGCTATTCACGTATTACGTGTGTGTTTTATATATATATATATATATATATCAGTTACACATAACGAAAACATCATGGCACATCAGTATGATGTCGTTCTAAACGCATTTTCAAAACCACTTTATTTCTCGTACAATTTCTAAAAACAATGTCAAATATTTTGAAAATTATCTATAAAAATGCGAAACTCGAGATCTCTGCAAACAGAGTGTCCTCAGTGCATAATGACATTTTTAGATTATTTAATAACTGTTTAATGCTTTCAAAGCTTTAACCAATAGATATCATTTATCGCAAGTTATTAATTTTATTAATTATGTACATCTAAAGTTAAAATGTTTTCTTAACATTATTAGTGATTTATGTCCCAAGAAAATATATCTAAACTACGTTCCAATTAAAAGTTGTGCGACAAGAACTAACCTCATTTTTCTTTGAAATTAATGATAACAGAGGGGAGGAAATGATGAAGTATAATATCTACATAGATAAATAATCTAAAAGTTCTTTCATAACAGTTATTGAAGTTGGCTATTATAAACATTACGGATAATAGAACTGTGAAACAATATGGATTTTAAAATCGATACGTGATAATATTTTATTTAATTGTTACATTAAAAACTAATTTTTTATCTAAATAATAAGTAATGTGTATATGTATAATAATACGTTCATGGTTTTTTATTATTAAAGATTTCAGCATTTCAGAAAATCGCACTGTTCTAATAGATAATAAACACAGAGATTTGTATTGTTTATTTAATTAAAACTTATTTAATGTATACCGAGTGCTTTTCCACATCATATAACTTGAGAAAATTTAATCCATTTTATGAAGAAAAAAAGAGAAGAACATCGTTATCAACATTTTATCAATAAATCCATAATAATCAATTCTTTTAATTAATGCACACAATTTGTACTTATATATAATAAGTACGATAAATAGAATTTTCATATTTTATTCCATAAATTCTTCTTCCATAAATGCAAATAAATAATATTTTATCCAAGCTTTATCAAGATTATATTAACGAATATGGTCAATTTATCATTAAATATATCGAGATTGAAAACGTCATATATTTCCATACATCACACTGCTCCGATGAAACTTCAATAATGCAAAAATATTTATATATATATTTTAATGCTTGTAATATATATATATATATATATATATATATATATATATATTATATTTATATATATATATATATTATATATATTATCTTTATATATATATATATATATATATATATTATAAGCATTAAAATATCTCCGTATTTTCCAATGGCGTGTATAAATTTAATTTAACAGTTGGAGATTAAAATCTGATGCAGTAATTTTAAATATAAAATCGATTTCTTTCTTTTGTCTTTATCTCTCTAAATTAAACTTTTGTTACAGGGGATTCCATTCACAACTTATCCCGATCACATAACACGAATAGTTAGAGAATCTTCGATTAAGAGAAACTATCACATTGATTCTCGAATCCCTCATAATCCTATGCCTATCGTTACTTATCTGACCCAGTTTTCGTACGTTTTCTGTATAAAAAAAAAACGTAGAGAAATTTCCGGTTTAATCAGACTTCCGTCACGTGCAGCCACAAGTATCGTCGTCATCCTAACGATGTTGTTCGATAATGCCTGTCCCCGGTTTTTCTCGAAAAAATAATAACAATAAACTTAATCCGGATAAAAACTTGGAATGCCCCAATTTCAGGGAGGTCTCTCCCGATCTCTTCAAATCCTTCGTAGCAGGAACAACAAGCCCTGCCATTAAGCTTACAATGTCCCGCAGGAATAATTAAAGGATCCATCCGCATCAGATATCATAAAAAAAAAAAAAAAAAACGAAAAATCGTATACCTTAAAAAAAGCAGAGCTTGGATAATCTTTAAATATTATTTTTCTTTTTAACATAATTAAATGAGACGAGACAAAATAATGTAAAGACATAATAGCGTAATATCTCTTTTATTTGTAGTTTATTATTTGTAGCTAAGAATTACTTCTAAGAAATCATTAAATATTTTCTTAGACTCTTTTCAATTTATTATTATAATTATTTTCTAATTTATAAACAGAAAAATTATAAAAAGCTTAAATAAAAAATTTGACAAGATAATTTCCTGTTTTAGCTACATCATTTTTAATTCTTATTAGTCATCTAAATATTAATACTACGGAGAAAAAGCTGTTTGATTTCACTTAAAAGACTTTTACAAAGTTGAACAAGATAATAAGCTGCCTTTTGTGAGATAACTTTGTGTACTTCAACTTGGATGTAGCCACGATGATCGTGGCCACGAGAGAGGTCCGTGTCTGGGCGGCTTTAACTATTTCCTACCGGCCGCGAACAAGTGCGGCGTGACCCAGTCCGTGTTTTTTTTTTTTTCACGAAAAAAGTGTGAAGAGGGGAAAAATAGGGTGAAAATGACGCCGGTGCTTTGCATTCTCGGGCATTCCGCGATAAAAGAGGTAAACGCGTGTGCCCTCGAGCTTAGGAAGCTGAAAATGCACCAAAAGTGCGTACTTTTGAGTATTCATCTTGTGAAAAAAACATATTTTTATTCTACAGTAAATTGAAGGGCACTAAAGTTAATAAAAAGAAATTCATTAAACATTTGGTAAATGTTATTCACAAAGTCATTTCACTCATTTTGAAAAGTCAATTTGGAGAGTTTCTCACAGAGCTACACAGAGAGATAAAAGTTTATATATACATCCTTTTATTTTTTAACATGATTTACTTTTATATTTTATTAATTACTATTAACCAATATTATAGATATGTACATACATGTTTGTATGTACGTGTGCGATCAAAAATGAATCAAAAAGCAATGAATTACCAAATTAATATGTACTGATTTAACTCACGTTAATGTTTGCGATGACATACGTAACATCATCCGTGATAATCCCGCGATACGCTTTCTTCCTCATTAAATATTTGCTACAATAAATTTATTTTAGCGATTCTATATATAAATGGCAAAATGAAGTCAAGATAATTATTGGAATAATACAGTGTAGTATTTTGCTGGAATAATACAGCTATGAATAGGAATTGTCGATAAATACATCGTTATACATTGTGCGATAGCTTTTTCATCGCGTTTTACATCTACTCGTTCCAAAATGTTTGAAAATTCGTATCGGCAGGAATTATTTGTGTTCGCAACATAACAAAGCACTTTATCCTATCATCCGCATGTTGATTACAACACAATTTATTAATACTCACGTTTGCAAGACTTTTCTTTTATATATATAATATTATTTAACGTAAACTTTAAGTACTAAACAATTGAAATTCTTTTTTTCTCAAATAAACGTTTTTCTTTTTTTGTTTTTGTTAAAAAAACATTTTAATCTTTACTGGACAAAAATAACATAGTATTTTTATTTCATTTCCCTCAAAAATTGCTTATTCCGTTTTTTTTTGATATTTTATTATTTTTCTCAAAATCATCTTAACTATCATTTCAAATCCGATGTAGACAGAAGAAGAAAGAAAAGAAATTCCTACTTTCACCTTTTGATTATGACGGTGCATTAATTATGATGCTTTAATTACAAGATTTATCGACCGACATAAATTATTAAATTGGTATCTTTAAAAATACACTGAAAAATAAACAATTCTCTTAAAAAAAAGATACAAGAATTGTTAATATATTCATTTTTATGTATATAATTTGCAAGATTATAATTTACTGAACTGTATAAGGAATTTAAAACAAATTTGAAAGTCTTTTCCATATAAAATATTTAATAAATTTTAAAATCATGAATAGAAATTTTTAAGCATTAAATTTTAATCAAATATTTTTAAGTATATGCTAACTTTTTTATTATGTATAAAAAAAATAAAAAATTCATTCGGTATAATCTATTTACTTCGTTGCGAGAGCAGTACGTTTTTCAACTTGAAGATTTCAAATATTAGATTTTACGTAGTGGTCCATTATTCTTATTATTACTATTGATTTAAGTCGGGAGAAACGTTTTCATTGGCGGCTACAGTAACGAAAGCTTTTCTCCCGTTGCGATCTATCTTCACCACCCCTCAGAGAGTCGAGTGCACTTCCTCGCCATCCAAAATCGGATGATACCGCGCGAACTCATTATAGCCGCTCGACTCCGTCCGGCGATTTGCATAAATTTTCCATGACAGGGAATGAAATTGCCCGCAAACTGCGGCGGATGGTGAAGTTCCGGTGTGTTCTAAGCAGTCGCTAACGATATGAACGCGCTGAACACGTGTGTGGTGTGTGTGTGTGTGTGTGTGTGTGTGTGTGTGTGTGTGTGTGTGTGTGTGTGTGCGCGCGCGCGTGTGTGAAGCGCATTGTTCTGGGTATGTGGATTAACCTTTCGCGTTTCGACGATGATAAAATAATAACAAACTCCATCGCGGATGAATATGATGATACTAGTGCAGAAATTGAAAGAGCAACGGTATATTTCCAGAGACGCGCCAACAATTATTATTTAATGAATAAAGTAACGTCAGTTAATCGCGTCGATTTTATCTCGCCTGCGCTTCATAATAGCTTCATGCACTTTTTAGTAGCGGCATATACCATGAACTTCATCGATAATCCGGCATCATAGAGCAACCTGGCATCATGATTTAATACCGGCTGTTGCGGCGCCATTAGTCGAGCTCATATAATTTCTAGCTTGCGCATTATTCGCTTTAAAAAGCTTTCCGATGCTCGCGATTACGTACACTTTCTCTTTGCGCCACCCGTTAACTTGGCCGACAAGCGGAAAAAGTCAGTCGCGCGTATAGATGAAAATATAAAAATAGGTAATGCATGCATATAAACACAAATACAGTTGACGTATCGATGCTTTAACAAACATACACCCGTGTCAATTTGATCGGTTTAACTTAATCGATTAGATAGCGTTGAGAATTTTGCATTTTTATCAAAACTTGATTGACTGAATCTTTTATGCAAAAATTAAAAAATCATATAAAGACATCTGTATTCATTAAAATAATCAAAAATAATAATATCAAAAAGTATCAATAATATGTATGAGATATGTATGATATCTATAATATTTAAAGATTTAAATTATTTTTCAACGCAAAATCACATTTCATTGTTTCACTGACAATTAGATACGGATTTGTTAATATAGGAATGGGGATATACTTTGTATATATCTACATATATATCTACATAATGGATGTTAGCAGAAATATCCTATTAATGACAGTCCATTAGGCTGCCAGCTCAAATTTTCCCCAATGAATCCTCTCCAGTTGCGCGCTGACGCTCGGGACCACTTTCATTAAAAAGATAAACTTACTTTGGCCTATATATATATATATATATATATATATATATATATATTTCATTGTTCACTCCATTCATCCAATCCAGCATGAAACAGACGACAAGTTTATTCACTTTAAAAAAATTATTGACACTCGCAAAGAACGACAGTTACCGATCTCTGTACGAGAAAGCTGAAACTCGATGCATCACCGAGTGATAAAGTTGCAATAATTGTGACATAATTAACATGCCAGCACAAATTGAAAATTTTTTTAAAATTAGTAATATAAAAAAATTAATAATAATTGTACATATAAATTAATTTTATAAATAAAAGAGCATAAATAAAAGAAGAGATAAAATATATATATATATATATATACTCTGTTAATCAAAAGTCATAAGTGCAAGATAAAGAGTAAAGATTAGGTAAATTATATGTGCCTGTTTTATAAAAATAAAGCGATTTATTTAAATTTAACTAACTGGCGGCAATTTCATGTTTTATTATAATCAATAACGATAAAACAAAAAATAGGATTATGTAGATGCTCAAACGCCTTAATTATTATTCACAAGGTAAAAGTCGAAGCGCGTTGAGGAGATGTAAATGCAATCCCATGCAAATGACAGAGCACTCGAACGAGATTCGAGTGTTCGCCAGCTGGAAATGCACGTTCCGCGCATAAAAAAAACTCGATATAAGAAATGAATGCAAAGCAATGTAGGAAACGTAGAAAACGAGAGAGGAAGAGAAACCGTATCCAAAGATTTACCGTGCTGAATCTCTTGCTAGCTGTCCGGTGGTATGTTGTCCGCCCCTTTTCGCGATACCCTTTTAGCAGCCGTAAATTTATGTTATGCAAATACAGATTTCCACGGGAAAACATCACGAGAGAGGAAAAGTGACATTTCGTTTTATCGCGCGAAGAGAAATATAAAACTCGCGCTTTGTCGTTTTGGCTGTCGACGAAAGTTTCATTACCATGCATTAATATAAATCGAACTGAAAAATCACAAATAAAACGCTTCAATTAAAAGCTTTCAAATTGAATCGGTTGTTATAGCTGCGTATTGAAGAAATAAATATATAATAAATTTTAATTAGACGGGATTTTAATTCTACGCGAATATTACAGATTACGAGTTAAAATAATACGATTAGTAAATAATGAAAATAAATATAATCTAATTAAGATGGAAATTAAAAAATTCTCGTACGATTAACCAAACAAAATTTTGCTTTTACCGAAGTAACAAATTTTTGTCAAGATATTCTCTCAGATGTGGCTCGGAATAAAATCAAAATCGCGGGAATGATTCGATAACAACAACCGCCGCCACGGTGAACCACCACTATGATAGGTTACCGCCGATTTAAAGTGGAAGAAGCAATTTTCAGACTATCGTACCTATTTTCGTGCGCGTCACAAACAGACGCCAGTTATGATCACGATCTACAGCCGACAATTACGTAGCCACAACTTTAAATTGATTCCCATTGTATAAAAAAATTATTAAAGTCAAACTTGCAAAATTTGTAAAATTATTAATTATTAACATAAAAAGATATACTATCTGTAAAAAAACAAAAAGTAAGCAAATAATTGAGAAATATAAAATTGCTTAAATTATATTTACTCTAAATTATATTTACATTTCTGTAATTTAAGTATAACATATAGAAATAAAATTTCAAAGGTCAGATTTTTATAAATTTAATTAAAGAGATGTATGAAATGTTCTTCTGACAAAAATTCTAAAAATTACGCTGATAATAATCCTTTACTCTAATCATTATATTCTAGGTCGCTCGATATAGTATCTCAGGCTTGGCGCACGGGCAAAATGTTTTATTCACTTAACTATTAACAACGCAATATTCGCCTTATCTACAGGAGACAGGTCTATAGCATGATGCTTTGACGTTGTATGCACGGCAGACGTTTGACATGAAAATTATCTAATATAGGCTCATCCTCCTCCTGTCTCGTTATTCTGAGTCTTCCGCTAGTACACACAATGTGTATGTGTTTGTAGATGAAAGAAACAACGTCCATGCATAATGCAGAACCATGTGGGTGTTGCATAAATATTTAGAACTGACTTCTATGCAACGTATAGTTCAACATTGACAAGGTGACATATATTATAACGGCATGTATTATTGTTAATACGATGCATTGTCTACCTCTTTCTGAAAATTCATACTATTATTTTTGATATACCGAGCATTAAAATAATGAAAATCACGATCTTTGTTGGAAGGCAATCTTGCACATTTTTTAATTGTGTTTAATTAATTACATTTTTTTAATTATATGACTTATACGTTATATTGAAATTCATGTAAAATTTAAGTTTTAATGTAATTAATAAAAACAACTTTAAACAGCAATTCTATATATTGCTTTATTATTTATTTGATTATTATTATTATTCATTTACTTAAATATTTTATTATTGCATATTTCAAACTCATGCTTCTTATATTTCCTTTCGTATAATCAAAATATTTTTGTGTATTAAATTAATATTTGACAAATTTTGCAACAGATTTTTTTATGTATTATAAAAAAAAGACAACATTTTAATTAAATATTTTAAATTAAAACATCTCGAATATTGATTTTTACTTAATTATTAACGTAAAATTAATTTTCAATATTAATTTGAAATAAACAATAAAAGAAATATAATTTCACATAATGATGTACTGATAGGCGTAACGTTTTAAGTAAAATATTACTTTTTTTGTAATTCCGCTTATCAGGATTTCATCGCAAAATATAAATAGCATACAGATAATGAATATTATTATATTCAACGAATGTTCTCGGAAAGTTCGAAAAAAAGAAAGCTGCTATAAATATGAAAAATCGTGTGTTAGCGATCTTTAAATGGATTTTTCAAGTGGATCGGATTATCAACCGAGTATTTTGTTACGATGAAGAAGAGCAATGTAGGACATTAACGCAGCTCGTTTCCAGAAGTTTAGAAGCGAAAACAATTTATAATAGTAGTTATAGATGCTTGCGCTTTTGCTCCGTAACTCTGCAATGAGGAAGAATGATACTCTACAACTCTACATTCCGCACGTTGTTTCTGCGATTATTTCCTAAATATGACATTTCATCTTACTCGTTAATGAAAACATGCTCTTTTCTTAAATATGATTAACATTTATATCTTTGGTGCCAAATTCTGTGTAAATCATTCAACAATAAAGTCTTGATATTTTAACAAAATGAATAAAAGCAATAATCTACATACGATACAATATTTCATATTTCAATATTTATGCATATATCATTTTTCAGTATGGATTGTAATTTTTTGCTAAAATCATTAATGTCAAATAGAATATAAAAATATAAAAGAGAATCTGAAAATATTTTTGCATATTTTGTTTAAAATAATTTTACATAAAACAGAAAAATATTCAGATCAGAATTATCTTCATTAATAGTATATTTGAATAGAAAGTAGTAGCATAAAGAATATTGTAGCGGCATGTTGCTTCTGTATAAATTATTAAAAATTTTAATTATTTTAAAAAATATAGGTTTGTGAATACTTTGCTATAGAAGCATATTTTTTGCTTAAAATACACAATCAAATCACAATAAAAATTTTCCTAATGAATGAGAATATTCAATCTCATATCCGGATATTTTTAATTTTATAATATACGTGCAGGCTTTCTGAAAATTATTTTGCGTAATAATATGTTAATAAGTTTTAATATGTTCACGGAATGAACATCAAATACGCAGCGTATTTGCGAAAAGCGGAATTAATTGCGTGGCATCGATTGCGCACAATCGTTGGCAGAATTTTAATTTTAACCACTCGTGCAGATTTAAATTCCCGTTTCGAGCTTATATATAATCGTTAGTGATAAGGATGATTATCTAATACGTCTAATACGTTGTAGATCCTAGAAGCAATCAATCGCTCATTTGTCACCATCCCTACTTAAGCATCAGTTTGAATCAGGTTCGAATTACGTCATGGAAACTGTCAGATTGGGAAATAGTTCACCAACTATTCCTGCATAGATGATAGCCGAGTTTCTGCCCGACATTGAAGTCTCGTACGAGCCATGCGTTAGTAAGTGTTGGTAAGTAATCTTCGTTATTCTAAACGTATCGTCCTAATGATCAGCCATTTTGTGTATCCTCCTACGAATCGCTGTAATAATCGAGCATTCCGGATCTCCTTATTGTAGTGAGTGATGTAAACGCAAATTTACATACTATGTACACTAGATTGCATCATTAATCACTTCGGTAAACAAAAGAGATAATCAAATTTCCATATGTCAATATACGGGCTTTCGCATGGAAGAAGGAATCTATAATATTTGTATAACGTGTACATTTCGAGTTACGAGTCTCGACAACGAAATCGAGATTATCCACGTCCATGATTCGTGCCCCGCGCGAATACTTCATTAGGCAAACTGCGCACGTTGCGCGAAACGAAATTTGTAGCGGAATGTAACTCGCGCGCACATTTAGAATTAACTATACGGGACCTTCGAAGTAATTCAAATTTTCTTTTGGGCAACTGTAACATATATCATGCCTCCCACGTAACGTGCTAATTAATGATATCATCGTAAACTCAACGGATATTAAAAGTTTCGAAGAGAAGCTAAAAATGACAAACGTAGGAATTCAATTAGGCTGAGAGAAATAAATTATCAGATAACATTTTATGTTTTGCACATAAATAAATAATCACGTATGTCTAGCCATAAAAACGATGCTGTTTGTCTGGTTTAAAGAAATGTTACACAATAATAATTTCTTTTTCACGTCACATTTCGTAACTACAGTAACATGAGAGATAGGATTTTGAGCTGCGGATTTTCGTTATATACATCCACCATCGCTAAGACGTATGTGCGGATGTGAAGAACGAGGAAATGCATTTCCTCGACTTCGAACAAATGATTGCGGCTTAGAAGAATAATAATACGCATCCTGCACATTTGTGAAGACAAGAGATCGCTCACCGTAACACAATTTGAGGCTAGACTGTCTTTAAATGGATAACATCTACAAATCAAATACAAAGCAGCGATTTTTTAATCGAGTCTTTTAACTATATAAAAGAATAAAACTTTCCTTTTACGGAATTCTTTGACCTAAATGTTTAGGTATTTATAATACGAAAATTCTCCTATAATTTAGACACGATCTAATCTTGTGCATATATTTATACTCGCTTTGCATAACGTATACGGTATAACATATTGTTTACGTGGCTAATGTTAGTTCATAAATTATCTGTGTAGAAAGGTGCATACTTATGCAAATTATATATTATATATAATCGGGCTAAACAACGACTGTTTATGTTTGCGGAACGATTTGCATCGTTTTAGGCGAATAATATTTATATATATAACAGTTTCAGAGAATCCGAAAATTCCAAATATATATTTAATACTTAATTAAAATTAAATTTTAATAGATGGTTTATTTTAATATTTTAACATTTTAAATAGATATTTTAAATCATGTGGAAAGACATATAATTATCATTAATGAAAGGTTAACATTTAAATTTTCGCTAAAGTCAAAATATGTTATTCTTGTATAAATAGTATATAATCTTGTGTGTGTGTGTGTGTGTGTGTGTGTGTGTGTGTTTGTGTACACACATATATATATATATATATATATATATATATATATATATATAAAACTGTACAAAATATAAAATAATCTGTCTTGCAAGTTAACAAATAAACTCATTCAATGTAAGTTAACTAAATATTAAAAAAGTTTCTTGTAATAGAGAAATACCTCGAAAACTGTTTCGAAATATGGTTCATAACACGTCAGGCATTTCGCAAAGCGAATATAAACTGAAACGGGGCACGAGCCATATGGAGTGTATGAAAGCCGTCGTTCCTTAGAAACTGGTAATGACGAAAGACAGTTAACCACGAGGACGGAAGTCGCGAGCTGTCTCCGTGAGAAACTCGCGCCGTAACTTCGCTTTGCGACGCGTACTTGGAAGGAAATTGCACGCGCTCTTCCGCTTCTGTCTCTGTCTCGCACCCTCTCTCTTTCTCTTTCTCTTTACTTCGGTAAACATCATTGCGATCTACGTTCTACAGTTTACAGATGTCAAGATAAATCTCAAAGACTGAGATAATCATCGGTCTTACGAAACACGCGTTTCCCATCCGTCGATAGAAGTGAGAACTCGAGATAACTTTTGTACAGAAAACTCGTTAACTCTTTCATTTCGAGTTACAAGAAAACTTACACAGGGAACAGATTCGATTACATGAGCGAGAAACGCGTATCGATCTCCATCGTCGAGAAACGTAAGGCCGGTGATCCTTTTTGAGTGAGGAAATAAAACGGAATGTCGCGACAATTGAGTCAAATTGAGAGTCCGCTTGCTCATTAGAGTTTTTGTTTCGACTTCTATTACTTTTCTTCACAATGCTTATTGAACTGAAAAGAAAGAAGAATACGTAAATCTACAATTCCAAGTTTGATCGATTCATCAGGATAATAGTTTTATGATAAAAAAGTTAGATAGAATATTTGACTATGACTTATTTTAATCCCATAACTATAATTATGTTAACTATGTACAATATAAGAATAGATTCTTAATAATCTGATCAGTTTGATAGCGCGAAAAAAACGCTACTATGAACATCAAATAAACGTCATCACTTCGAGATTTAGCTTAAGCGCGTCTTATTTTTGCGTCATCATATCTTTTGCGCGTCATATCTTTGCTTAAAATAAAAAGGATAGGACATATATCTATATGGGAGTGTATAATATACGCGCACCGATTTTATGATAAAAAGGAGCGACTATGGTAGCGACTATTTTTGCTATCCTACAGTAAGTAATATGAAATGAGAAAAAAATTAGGTCTTTAACAGGTCAACTAGGAGTGCGAATAAAATCTTATTATAAAATACATCGGACTTGAAAATTGCCTTCAAAACAGTATACATTTCGAGATTGCTAATTGACCTAAATTGGAATGGAGTTGCCTATATAAAAGCTGTCACATTCGTTACTATTAAATGACAAAGAAATGACAACTTCGTTTTGTACCAATACATTTGTTCGAACTTTTGGCGCATTGACGAAATCTCATGGTGACGACACGCCTACAGACAGATTGTGTACTATTCCTGGCGAACGTGCATCCAATTTGCAACAACGGATAAACGTACGATAAATTATTCGCGACGCCCGTATGCCCCTATTATTCCCATTTTAACGTAATGGAGAGCTTTTCGTACCCGTAGAGACCGATGGTCCCCTTGGAATGACTCCAATGTTGCAGTGCGATATGTCGCATCGATATAAAAAGCTAGTATCGAGCTGGCGATAACGGAAATAACGCGCGAGTCCCGACTGCAACATGAACGATACATGGCCATGATCTGCATTTCTTTCATTCTTTCACTACAAGAAACATCGAAATATAACAATGCAGAAAGTGTATTATTAATTATATATACTGCGTCAGGTCAATCAAATTATTAAGACATTTTGTATTACGCGCACAGAAAAATTTGGTATCCTCGGTATCGCTGTAATAGTTTCGAAATTAGTTCTCACACATTTGAAATTGGAATAGCCTGACTTTCATCTGCGAACAATCGAACGCAAGATAAGTTACGTTCCGGCGATCGGGTATCGATTACCATGAATGGGTTACAGCGAGGAAATCGAGGAGGAAAGAGGGGAAAAAAGAGGTACGCCGTCTCCTTAACCTCGCTTTCTGCTTCCGCGAGCAAGGCAAACACGTTTCAGGCTCTACCTCATGCGAGCTCCTCGAACGTGCTGCACACCAGCTTCGATTTGAAACTTGGCGACGTTTGTCGCAACTTCATTTTCAGATAAGTGTCAGACACTTTATCGGTGGCAATTGTGCCTCGATCCCGATCTCGTACTTCGTACCAACTTTGAAAGATACAAATAACAGTTATTAACTTTTTAAACTTAAAAACCTTTTGCCAGATATATCATTTTTATAATAAATTTACCCGGGACTATAAAAAATTACATATATTTACGCATTCAGCAAAAATTATTATATGTCCTTACAGGAACCTATATTTAGAGATTTATAAAATATACTTATAAGTTACTTATAAATAGTAATAGTATACTTATAAATTTTATCTCTTTAGTAAAATAATCGTATGCCTTTCATATATATCTATCAAAGATAAAAATCGTCTGCATTGCAAAATATCAAATATCGGCGATTATGTCAGTAATAAATAATTCAATACATCGACGAGTATATAGTATATATCGAACTTGTCATCTCAAGATCGACAGAAACGTGCCACCCATGCTAATTAATCGAATCGATATTCAACCGATGAGCTTTAATAAATTCGATTAACTGACTCGACTGTATTTAACAAAAATTACATCACGCCAATTTCGTTGATTGTCCGATCGCGTTATTTTAACAATTAAAACATAACAAGTTCTTAATGAAGCGACGATTACTCTCTATTGTGCAGTCTGAACTATTTCCCGATAAATTTGTTCGTTTCAAGTGTAGTCTCGTTGGCGTTTACTAATTTATTGGACAAGCTTCCTGATTGTCAAATTTAACGAGCAAATAATGAATCACAGTTTATACTTAATTCCCCTCAACGACAGGGAAATCCATTCGCCAATAAATGCCTCTGTTTCATTGTGGAGCCTCGGCATCGATTGGTTCGTGACATTCATGAGCTTTGAAACGCTACGTTTCCAAATTCAATACGATTTCTCGAGATAATTATATATATCGATAAATAATATATGAATTTCACTCTTAGAAGAAAATTATATGAAATATTTTTATATAGAAAGACACAACACAATCTTCCTGTATTGCGCTATCATTTATGATATGTTAAATATTTGTTTTGTAAATTAATAATTTCATATGATCATATAGAAAAAGCTTCATTATGAATTATAGAATGACAAAAGATATGTAAATATTGAATAGGTAGATATGTATATTTAGCTCATACTAAAATCTCTGTTTACCCTTTATTAAATTATTCTTAACAAATCGCGTATCGCTTCGTTATCAAAAATCTGCTGATATTATCACATATTTAAGTTTAGTTATAACCGAATAGTCTCCAATCAACTGCATCAAAATCGAGCATTCGATCAAACTTTTGACCGTTGAACGCGAACGAAGTCTCGAAAGAACGACATCTCGGTTGATCCCTTTTGTGGTTTCCGACTGGACGCTTACTCACCCTTTGTCGATCACCCGAGGGTCGGATGCCCGCACAATCTGTGACGTCGACAGGAAATGTCGCACAGATCGGGGATCAGCTGAAGCGGACGAAGTGTGACGTACCTTGCACCACCCGGTGCTCGCAGTGGCGAAAATGACGATATAACTTTTCACCATCGAGCACAACTGCCCTCACTATTCGAGGGTGCGCGGACGACTGAGATCCGACCGTCGCCGTGGGTGTAGCTGTGCGGTAGCAGCTGCCTCCCTCTCACCCTCTCACCCTTTCACCCATCGCGAGAAAGCGCACGCTCTCTTTTAGCCACGAAGTGCTCTCTCTCTCTCTCTCTCTCTCTCTCTCTCTCTCTCTCTCTCTCTCTCTCTCTCTCTCTCTCTCTCTCTCTCTCTCTCTCTCTCTCTCTCTCTCTCTCTCTCTCTCTCTCTCTCTCTCTCTCTCTCTCTCTCTCATTCTCTCTTTTTCTCTTTCTCGTTCTCTCAGCCACGAATTCTCCCTTAACTTCTCGGAATCTTCCATCCTCCTCGCACTCATTGAAGCGTGTTCTTCGTTCTCGTTCCGATGTTTTTCCACGCAGTCGCTCCCTTATTTTCCATCTCGTATTGCTCTTCGCTCACATTCCCAACTATCTTCATCCCCCTGACGTCGATCTGACTCCCTCTTCTCTTCGCGTTTCCGCACGTTCCTCTCTTTTGCATTCCGGACTAATGTATCCTTTCTCCGATGTGTAGATAGTCTTCTCTTCTTCTATTACTTCCTCTCCCTATAACAAAGCGGTATCTCTTGTTCTCTCACTCCAGGGTGTCTCAATCATCTCATTCATCTCGCCTTTCTCGCGCACGATTCTGGAGCATTGCTTTCGTTTTCTCTCTCTTCAACCCGCATTATTTCACCCTCCACCATCTAGATCTTTCTTCGAGTTACTTTCTCCTTCTTTATCATCTTATTCCGTCTTTTTTGCACACACGCATACTGTCTTGGAAAATTTCACACCCTCTGGCAATCCTAAAGCAAGAAACGGACGCTGGACCCGATTCGTCGACCGAGTCCATCCAACTCGACTGGGAGAGAAACCGAGAGAGAGAGAGAGAGAGAGAGAGAGAGAGAGAGAGAGAGAGAGAGAGAGAGAGAGAGAGAGAGAGAGAGAGAGAGTTAGCTTCAATGAGGGAGGGCGAACGAGTGAGTAGTGGTAGCTTCGGTCAACGGAAACGACAAAGACAAACGACGACAGCACGATCCGCGAGGCAAGACGAGGGAGAAAAACGAATTATGCGTCCGAGCGTCCATCGTAGATGGGAAGGGGCCCGATTTATTGAATTCAGGGGACCTATCGTGAAACTACTTGCAATTCCGATCAAAAACGAGTATCCAATAGCAATATTGTACGTGTTTTGCAAACATGAATCTCTTTCAAAATCGGTTTATATATCAATGATATAGCAGTACTAAAAGAGACCCGAAAAGAGAGAGAGAGAGAGAGAGAGAGAGAGAGAGAGAGAGAGCCAATTTATTGAAATGGACTTTAAAATATAATATATAAAACAGCTAACAAAGCAATTTATTTTAAATAGTTTTATTTGATCATATATTACCTTTTACAAAGAGAAAAGATTAAATATTTGTATGTTTAACTGTGTATTTATAATTTAAAAATAATTAAAAAAAATTTTGTAAAAGTATCATATAAATTTAGTATTTTGTAAAATAAAAGAAGCATACTATAAAAAAAATTATTTTATAAAATGCAACACACAGAATTAAATAAAATCTGTTAATGGAAAAAGTTGATCATTTTTCGACAGATCGATCGACAGTCGATCATTCTGTCCATCACTGCTACGTTATTCGAACGGAAAATCGAATTATTTAGAGAAAGTCTCCCGATACGTTACAAGCTTTAATGCAAACGGTCCCTCGCAAAAGGATCTGCTTTAGTGCCATGCTGGCAAGATTCAGCGATACGTATATCAGAACAGAGATTTCCAAAAGATTCATGTCGCTCATGGCGTGTAACGAAATTTATCGCATCATTCGTTTTCGAAATAGAACGAATGTGCGCGACGTAAAACAAATATCGGAAGCTCGTTAATCCCCAAATCGAATAATCTCGAAAGCTTTTTCCTCATTTTTTAGTAAAAATTAAAGAATTAATCTGTTTGCGAGCAATGGCGTTTGACATATTTATTTTCACACTTTAACATATAAAATTATTACAATAATCGATATATATTGTTACGTTCGCTGCGATCACTCTTCTCGCACTCTTTCACCGCGCAATCCGCGCGATCCGAAGGAGTTGCGCTCGGCAATGAACAACACTTTTTTACAAAACACAAAAGGTTTATTCAAATTAGACAACTACAGAAATTCGTCACGGACACACGTCCGTACATCACAAATCACCATGCAGAACATTAACATAAACCGTTGCCCCTTTTTTTCCATATAGCGGCTCGACTTCACTCGGCCGCAGAAGACTCGCGCGGGCATAACAATATTATACTATATATCAAACATATATATCATGCAATGTCTTACTTGGCAATTTCATCCTTCCTCTCTCTTCTTGTAGCTACGCATGAAACGGAATTAAACTGTAGCTAGACAATTCGCTTAACTTTAATTCGCATTCTCGCACCTCGTATTTTCATGTCCGCGGTCCAGCCGTACACGAAAAGCTAGAATTGACAATTTCTCATCTAACTTAAACAGTTTGCGTGAGAACAACCCGGCGTCCCGACATCGTCGCGACTTGTACGAAACAACCATGTAGACAGCTTTCAATTTGCCACGAAATAATTTACACTTTCCAGTACAGTGATTCCAGTGGGAAATTTATTGTGAATATGCATGTAGTACTTATGAATATGAATATGAGAAAATTATTATGCCAACGGCGGCGCGCGATGTGGGAAGTTCGCACATAGAGAAGCCCTTCTTTCTCCGTCTCTCTTTCTCTTTATTTCCCTCTTACTTTCCCTCTTTCTCTGTCTATTCATCCTTCTCCCCGAGTTCTCTCTCATTTTCAAAATTCTCAAGAAAACGACGTTTTACAAATGAATAGAAAAGTCATCGTTATCATCATCATCATCATCATCATCATCATTGCGTAATTGACGGCAGAAATTAAATTTGCGCGAATGAATAATCTTGAGAATTGCGATTATATGTGACAGTGCAACAAACTACATTTAGTACATAGAACGTTTCTGTAATGTTCCCTGGGTAAGTCACGACAACCACATTACTCGTGATTTAGCGCAATGGTCAGGAAACGTCTGTGCGCAACACATGCTGTAACGGGCACGCATTAAAGTAAACTTTAGGCTATTTATTCAGAAGTAGTGACATACGAGCCACAAATCAACTTGAATGACATAAATAATCTAACGTCACAAAGCTGAAGCTTATTCTGCTCCGAGTAAATCCGAGTAAAATATATATTTCAAAATAATGTAAACGTTTAGAGATTAACTTAAATAAAAATTTCTAGGTGTAAAAGTCAGTAAAAAAAATTTTAAATGTTTAAAATCCGTATTCATAATCGATGAGGCGATGAGGTCTCGAAAACGAAACGAAGCGGAATGAATAAGAGACTGAAAACTGACTTGAAAAGAATAATAAATTTCTTATACAATCAGTATTGCTGTTGAATTTTTCATAGTTTTGTGACCAAGACTTCATAAATCTGTATATCAATATAAGTGTCTGGTTCTCAATATATCATTTCAACACTATCAATATTAATATTATATATATATATATATATATATATATATATATATATACATACACACACATTAAAAACATATTATTTCAAAATCAAATGCATTTTAATTAACGTGAAACTAATTAATCTCAAAATAATATGAAAAATTTTCTGTTTACAACAAACCATAAAAATTATTAAAATTCACGTATTATTTTACTAAATAAAAGATTATCGAGATTTTATAAAAATCTGAAATATTAATTATTTGTTTTCTATAATATTCAGTTTGCTTTTTATATTTATTTAAGTAACATTAATCTAAGCAAACAAAAATTCGGTCATCTATATTGTATTGGATACTAACATTAATAAAAATATTAAATAGAAAATAAATATAAATACAAATATCAACAATAGATTATTGTCACAATAATAGATTATTTACTCCGAAATTATTTTACCATCGATATCTTCTAAGTCTGCTTCTCTTCTCAGGTTGTTGATTGCAATCACATAACACAACACACTCACGTACAATAATTAATTACTATCGCGCGACTAATTCTCTATGATAATACGATCGCGCGACACCTAATATAGTATTCCTGATATTAAAATTAATTGAAACACAACGAATCGTTCCTAGTCTACTGAAAACAGGTGTACCATCAATTAATTAAATTAATTTATAATTTGCAGTCAAAATCGATTGGATCTCCATTTCAAATAAATAGACTACGCAAAACGTGTACCTATTTCGATAATTGCTTATCTGAAATAACCCTCAATTACCCATCTAAAACACTTAAAAATCATTAATTGTTAAATTGTACGGAATGATCGCATCTTCTGGTACTTGTCGTGATTTCCGTTCAAGTGATAATCGTTGCGTTGCTGCATATCCGAGACCATCGCATTATCATTTGCATTGCGAGATTCGCGCAGCTGCTCAATACATCGTCGCGCAACTATTATTCCTCGAGACATAATCGCGACAAATGCTGCGAGAAAACGCGATTATTCCTTACGAGCTATTATTCGTTGTTATCGCGCAGTTACTTAGAACTTTTATCACTAATAGTTTGCGAGCGTATCGAGGCGACTGCTGTTTATCCAAACAGATCATGCAATTTATTCGTTAGCAGTTATAGAAAGACAGAAAATGAAATGACAGGGAAAATTTTAATTTTTTGTGATATTTTTTTAACACGATTTAAATAATATAAATATATCTCACATCGCGCACATCACATTAAATTTTCATATCAATATCATCAATATATAATTTGTTCATTATGATTTCCGGATTCAGAGATCGGAAATGTAGGAATCATTTAGTTCAATAATGAATCAATTAATTCAGATAATGACTGATATAAAGCGTGAAATAATACACGAATCCAGATCACATAATATACGTAATGGAAAGCCGTAATGTGTACGACCTGTTTATTAACAATTAATTAAAAGTGCGAAAAACAAAATGTTTGATATAAAATTATTTTGTAAAGCGTTAAATATTTTGTAAACGTGATTCTCTGTGAGAGAGATCTTATATAGAGTGCATGCGTTTATACATAAAACGCATTAATAGTTATCTATTAATAACAAAAAATATTTTAATTGTTTGTTAATAATATTTCGTATTTTTCGCAAGATTGCGTATTTTTCACATGCGATTAATATTGGGAGTGCTGTATCAATTATCACAGAATTATCATATTCTTTATCGCTTTCAATAATTAGTCATCGTTGTTATTGAATTTTCACAAATATTGTGTAGCTGCAACTAAAGAAATTGAAAAGATGATTTAAAACATTTTATCTATTAAATAATACACTACAACATGACACAGTGATTTAAAATAGTGTATTATTATACAAATAAATTATTTCCACCAAGAAGAAATACTGGTCCTGATAAGAAATACTGCGCCAATTTTTCTCTGGCCTCCTTTTCTTCTCTTATTTTCCCATTGTCACTACTTCGTGGTGTTTATACATACACAAAATACCTATTCGTAAAAACACATTAATTATAATCAAACCTGATTAATCACTATACAACAGTCGTGTAACATTTTGTACGACATTCTCGACGTTAATTGCAGGCGATGCGCATCTAATCACATTGCGATAACAGAAAAATTGCCGCGCGAAAATATGGCATTCGCGACATCATATAAACGTGAATGTAAACAGAACGACTTTGAAACAAAAGAGATTCGTAAGTCAGCAATTAACTTCATAAGCTTCACCTTCTGTCACGAGCAATTAAACTGGTGACCTGATAAAAAATGTAAATATTAATTAAATTGATTGAAAGTTAAAAAGAATAACTGCATCTTGCAACTGATGGTTATACTAACGAATAATTTATATTTAGTGTTATGCATGTGCAATATAAGTTCTCGTGAATTCATATTCTAGCGTGAAATAATTCGGTTGGAATGCAGCCTTGGCGTTACTTTACGCGGCATAAAACGTGCCATTGCAAACACAAAGCCACCGCGCTATCATTCGTATTCTGACTCGGGTAAGCAGATAAGCAACACGAGCAATTTCTTGTAACATCGTATTATTTTTTAAAATGCGATTTAAAAGATTAACACTTTATATACAATATAATTGCAAATATAATAAAATAAAAATTTTCTGTGATAGAAATTTCTATTTTAGTATATTACAATTCTCACAGTAGCAGCTGTAATAGCGATTTAATGAAATGACCTATAAAGTAGTCGCTCACGGTAATAAGATACAATAGGGCGAAAAATTGCTGGATTTCCGGATAAACATTGCGGGAAAACAAGGGTGGCGCCGCGACGTCGCCCTTGTTCCTGGCGCCATGCGTTCTTCATGTACAGTAGACGAGAGCATTAACACTTATCCTATTTCTGTCAACGAGTGAACTGTGAAACGTAAAAGAAATTCAATTGCATCGTAAGTTTAATCAAATATTTATTTAGTAATTTGAGAACATTCTAAATATTACAAGAAAAAATTCTAAATAGTTAATTTAACCATAATAAATAAAAATTAATTAATTTATATAATTTAATTTTATATATATATATATTATATATATATATATATATATATATATATATATATATAAAGGATGACATAGGGAAAACGATAACAGGGAATAATAATGATTGAGCTGGTATGTGGGGATAATCAAATGAAGTGGACGTGAAAACGGGACAAACGTTCACCATTTAATCTGCCGACTATGCGCACTCAAAAATAGTTCAAGCCCACTCATCTCGGCAGTATGTCAGCGCCCTCGTAATTTATTCATCCCTTCGTCCTCTTTCTCTGATCTACCCTATGACGTCACGGCGACCCTTAAAGTCCATCCGGCTCCCGCGATTGCGTTGCAGGCGGTCGACACGGTCCAACTTTTTCCTGGCAAACAAACGACACGGAAGAGAATTTAATATGAGCCGACAGCAGATCTCTGTTCGTTTCGCGAATACTATGAATTCGTAAAAAGAATCGGACGTGTTTGCATTCGCAGAATAATGCATTGTCTCCGTGTATTCCTTTGAAAATCCCGTAGTAAATAGCATAGATGTGCATAGATAAATATAGAAAGATGTGCATTTTAAATTAAATCACAATTTTAGTAATTCTCAAATGATTTTCTATCAATATTTATACAAGTTTATACTTATCTTTAAGAAATATAAAAATACGGACATTTTTTTGTACAACATAATGCATATCTCGAATATACACAAGCTATTTTTGCAATATTTTCCAAACTTTCTTCAAATCAATGTGTGCTGTTAGGTGCTGGATCAAATATCCTAAAAAATAACAAAGTAAATAAATGAAAAATAAAAAAGCGATGGGAAATGGATGTTGTTGTGTTTCACAGCCCCCGACAACTGTGTGTACATTTAAAAATTGGGTGAAATTTCGTTCACATCGAAATTTATTTTAATCGAGTTTTTGATATAGAAAAGCCTGCCAATTTGTGCTCTAATTATATTTACCAAATCAATTTCCCTCTTCACCCGCATGGCTTTGCTGTATGCCGACAGTCGTCGTTACGATATTAAGCCGAATATGTGCTGAGCATACCAATCAACGCTAGGCAGAGCTCGTTCATCCAGCGACATTAATTCGTTTGCAATTAGAGCGAAATGTCGACAACGATATGACAACGGAATGCATCGGTTTTAATCCACATTTACCAAAAGCGAAAGGTTGGACAATAAAACGTATAATACCTGTATTGTAGATTGATAATACATGTTATTGTGTCTTTAATCACACCAAAATTCACAAAGTAATTTCATAGATTTAAAACATGCAAGAGGAGAAAGCGAGAGAGAAGCTATATTACAATATAGAATCAAAATTAATTTCCTGTGAAATTATGATTAATAATTCTGTAATTATTTATATCTCGTTGCGTAATATTTTTGCACATTTTTGTTATTAATTAAAAGCCTATTTAGTACTTTTCATAATTATCTGTAATTTATTCTTATCTGGCATTTATTACATATTTTAATTATTTGGTCAACAAACACTTTAATCATAAGATTAAAAAGCGATTAGAAGGAAATAGATGACATTAATCTGGTAAGAGAAAAATTGCTAATTAGTATAAAGACGAATTAGGTTAATGAAGATTAATGAATATAGTTCTTAAGTATAATTATTATATAACGATGTGTTCTCTTTTTAAAGATCAACTATTATATTATTAATATATATTCTCTGAAAAGTAGAATTAAATATTAGTATTAAAATTTAGCAATTTATGTTTCAATTGTATGTTTCAAAGAAATTTCAAAGAAAATTATATTTTTTTCCTATATATTTTAATACATAATAATTTTTTCAATTTTCTCTTTGCCTCTTTCTTTCCATTCTATAATAACTCTTTTTATATTATAGGTGATTACTAAATTCAATGTTTTAATCAATATTTAATATTGTAATAATATTAAGACTTTATTGTCATAAATTTTCTTAAATATGTAAAATTTTCATAAATTTTATTGAATAATCTCCATTATGTTCGTTTGAAACCTCAAATTAAAAAATTGAAAAGCATTTCAAAATTCGTCAATACCTGTTTTCTTTACGAAAGGGGAAAAATGAAAAAGGAAATGAAAAGGAGTAAATCGCAGATGAATTTCCTCATCGAAACAGGCTCGTTATCGCTTTTTTTACTTTTGTACGGTGGTTTATCCACGAATACAACGAAGCGAATTTTCACCGACACGACACGCCGCGTCGCATCTCGATCGGAAATGAAAGAAATCGGCGAGCCATCACCTTGTAATTTCCGGTGGAGCGAGATGGCCGAATCGAGAAAAAGAAGAGTAGAAACACCAAGAACAAATTCGTGATTGTTTCGCTATTGGCACGTTGTGACGATAGATCTTTTTGCTTTTATTAGAACGACTGTAACGCCATTTCTGACAAAAAGAATACACGGTAGCTCGAGGACTATTTGTTCGAAATATTCTTTTCGTCATATATTTTATATTTTATTAACGCAGCGGCGATCTAGCTGCTGGCAATTTAGCTTGACAAAAATATATTTTGAAAGCATGAACGGTTTTATCTTTTTTGTATCCAATGTCCAATATAATGGACGTGCCTTTTTCTCCTTTATAATTAAAAACATGCAGTTTCAAAGTTACTCAGTATCGTTATCCAGCTCGGATAGTAGAAAATTACTGCAAAATTCTACAGAATTATTCTTTCAGTTCGTTTTAACCTAAATTACATATGACTACCTACAAATTATTTCTTTATCTCTTTGTAAATATCACGAGCTCGAGAAAACCTGCAATTTGCTCCGAATGTTCAGCGACGATATTCCACGATTATTATCGCGTTCTGCTTTTGACTGTCAGCATGTCGGTGACAGGCCAGTCCTAATTGAATTTTCGCGCAAGCCTTTCATAGGGATACATTCGGCCTGGGCTTCTACATGCTCTAGGTATACCGCCACGTCGCGCGGGGCTAATTAGCCGTCGTGTGACATCGCCTTTGATCCCCGTAAATTAATAATGGCATGGCGCTACCTCGACAGGGAATTCCATTCGGCTCCTAATGTTTTCAGCAATCTCTTCTTTAACCCAAAATGTTCTAATTCTATTCGCATCGTGATTATCAGCAATTATTCCGAAAATAGAAAAATCAAATATGAATTAAAATACTGATTGTAATAAAATAGATTTATAAAAGGAAAATTTTAGAAAGAAAATGTTTAAAAATTTTTTAATATAAACGAAAATATGATAAGTAATAATATGTTTACGATTTTTAAATATTATACACTTTTAGGATTAATTTTGAAAATATTGTTATAGAATATATATTGGCAATATTAAAATATAAAATGAACAAACAAAAGTGAATTAAAGCGTCACAAAACATATTGTCAAAAAAAAAAAAATAATAACCACTCGCTTTTACATTGGAGCTGCACATATGAACAAATTGCACCGATAAACGTATTGGATTTTTAGCGTTCTCCATTTTTCCATCGTATCGCCTTTCCGGTCGCTTTTATTATCACCTGTATGCTATACAGTCGTGTGCGTGTCACTGTTATCTTCGATTGAGACAGCTGCACTTTATACGCCCGTGACAGGCGTTTCTGTAACGCGAGACAAGAGCTGATGGGACGACAATAAAGTGGACGCACGAAACGGCAGTATATGATACCGAAGGTGTAAACCGGGAACATTCCTCTCTTGCGATTTTTCTCACGCCCGTGATTCTCCTAAAATCATACGAGACAAAGAATTGTTTGAATCTGCACTCTAAAAATCTAGAAGAAAAATTATTCTTCGTCTGTTGATCCTATATGTTTGTGTCTTCCTTTTTCGTAAAAAGTGTTAACCAATCTCAAAATTATTGTCACAAATTGTTGATTATATTAGTTTCTATTTGTGTGTTACACTGTAAACAGCGTCCTAAATAAACGAATTTATTACAGAATCCAATTGCACTTTCGCTCTTTAAATGTTGAGATATCACAAGCAAGGGATTGTGTCACAGACATGTACAGAATTGCAAAAGAAGATTACAGCGATAATAGGCAACTTTATAGCGGCATAATAAAACTTGTAAGTACGTTTTTATTATCCACAGTAAAACTAAATAAGTATGTTGAGAGTTCTCAGTTTGATCCTATAAAAACCGTAGAAATCTAACTGAAAAATAGGATTGCTTCTCTTATTGCTTTAAACTTTGTTGACAACAAAAAATGTCTAGTTTGTTTTAAAGACTTTTAAAGCAAATAATATGCTATTAAAAAGTTATTTTATAATAATATATTTATTTTTGTAAATGTATTATATATATAATTGTAATATAATTAATTATATTATATATCTATTATCTAATAACTAAATATATTTCACACATTAATAATAATATTTATCAAATAAAATATAATTTGAATTTATTATTTCCATAAAACAATAGATCTAAATATTATTAAATTAAAAATTTTTTAAATCCACTTAGAAAATAGATACAGAAATGCGTCAAATCATCATTTATTATAATAAAACAAACGAAGGAGGAATAATTATTTTGCAAATCCTAATATAATTCTATATACATTCATATAAATTTAATTTGCTAATAGGATAAATTTTCTTATTGGAAAATAAAAATTCACGATAAGGGATACTGCTATTATCATAAACACTATAAGCTGTCAGAGGAAGACGCGTGTTTATCACGCATTTATCTTTCGCCGATATGATGAACTGTAGCGCAATCTCGTATATTGCGCGTGAAGATGAAGAAGCTTCGCAAAAATGAGCATCACGTAATAATATGTCAGTTTTTACCTCCTATAAATGAACATGTTATTTTTCCAGTTTATAAATGTCATGCAGGATGTATAAAAGAGAATACCGTTCTAATTTTTTTTAAATCATTTTCTAAATTTAAATAAAATTGAAAATATTATTGTTATCAAAATTTAAAAATGAGATTCTAGATTAGGTAAAAGAGAGTAACCAATAAAATTTTTTACGTTTTCTAAACAAACTTACAAACGATTACATTACAACAAAACTTTAAAAAAAGATACTTTTAATCGCAAAAAAGCAATTCAGACGGTTTATAAATCTTAAAATAAGACGAGAAGAGAGAGAAAGAGAGAGAGAAAGAGAGAAAGAGATTTTTCCCAAAAGTGCCATAGCTCTCACTTCAATTCGACGACCAAATTTTATACTGGCTTTACAACGACGACAACGTGGCACGCAAAATATAAGATCGTTCATCGTCAGGAAAGGTTGACGCAGCGCGCGCGCACACACACAACAATACGAGAGGAAAGAGGAAGGAAAAAGAGTGAGAAATAAAGGACAAAAAATGGTTTCCACGTTGCTCCACCACCCACACTTCTCCCTATTTTTCATCGTCCGACCTCGGTGATGTTCTCTCGACCGTTCTTTCATTTACGCGAGAGAAACAGGAGGCAAGAGCTGAAAGCTTTCTAAATTCGATCTTTCTCTCTCCGGGTTTCGTGTATGATCTCTCTCTTTCTCTCCCTCACTCTCTATTTCCTTTCGTCAGTATCCTCACGTTTCCTCTTTCGCATTAATATACCGACGACTGGATTAAGCACGTCTACGGTTTATCTCCTTCTTGCAATACGTTTAGGCACCTTCACACATACTCGACCTAGGCGAGATAGGATAGGACGGAAAGCTCATTTACCGAGGAGCTTTATCCCTTTTCCGCCACGCGTCAACTCTCGAATCTAAGCGAGTAACTCGACGAACTTGACAAAATATATGTGTACACGCGATAGAAACAGATGAACAGGGAAGGAATTATGCGCGGGAGTCACGCGACACTTGCTCGACTTCTCGCAGAGATTCGACTTTCAAATGCGAAAAATCCAACTGATTTGAATCAGTCGGCGAAGAAACATATTTGCCACCGTTATTGCCCACGTAGTTTTAAAAATGCAGATCGTCAACCTATAGGCAAAAAGATTCGGGAAATTGCACGGAAAATACCAGTAATGAACAGAAATTCGTGAAAATTTAGAAAATAAGAAACTTCATTTTTTAAAAGGAAGGTATCACGATGCACGAGAAGACTAGCCGCGAGGATCGAATATATAGGCGAAACTAGGTCATACAGAATGTGTAATGAGACATGGAAGAATGAACATGTCCAAACCGATTTTATTCGAAAGACTCTTTTTATGTTTTGACGATATTCGCTCAATCAATTGAGAAATCAATTGAGAATGCCTTTCCTTTGTTAGTTAGACGTTACAAAAAAATGCAATTAAATCTAGTGAATCGCACTTTGCGTTGCCAATTTATTTCCATTGTTTACTACTTTTATACTTGTCACGCTCTTATTTTAGTACCGTTCCTTTTCAACGTTTACGATTCTTTACACTCAACTCCAGTTCAATTTATTTTGATTATTAATATGTACGGAAGTAATTATTTTGTTATGCCGATTGAAACATCGCGATAATAAAAGTCTACAAGGTACATGAACAAGTACAAATTGCATCAAACATCAATACAGTAGTAGCAAGTCCCGGTAGTAAAACCAGTACACGTGTTTCAAAAAAATTTTTCTCTTATAAAGTATACAAAAAAAGAACAATTGCGACTTTGCTCGCGTCATTTGAAGATTACTGTTTACATAAAATTGCATACGATGTATTTGTGAAAATATGACATTTTTATTTATGATATCATTTCTTCTAAACAGCATTACTATTTATTTATTTATTAAAAACAAAAATGAGATGTAATTATTACATTCGTTATGTTTTTGGTACCTAAATTATAAAGTTATGTAGCATTACGAATATATAATCAATAATACACTTTTACAGAATATCTCACGACAGGATTACGCGAATATATGAATAAAAATAAAAATGTAAAATCATGAAACATGGGCAATGCAAGAACGGGAGCATCGATTTCGCATCAAAATCCGAACGTCCGCAGAAATTCCATTAAATACCCGCTATATTCCTCGCGTTTATGACACTTTTACTATATTCGGTCATGAATCACTGAAATAGCAATACAGCAGCTATGTAATATTCTGATAAAAATAGTTTAAGAGAATCAAAATTTTTTTACATGTCTTAGACTTTAAAGTAAAAAGTGAATCTGAATTTTTATCTATTTGAGGTCTAATTATTAATACACATTATTAAAAAATAAAAGGTTATGTAGGAGAGTAACATAAGCAATAATTAATTCTAAATTTATAAAAATATCATTGATTTTTTTATTTCTAATAAATTTATATGTAAAAATATAATATAATCATAGCCAAGGTAAATGAAATAAAATGCAATTAGGATCATGATACTATATATGTAACGTAATATGTGAAAGATTCTGGGAAATGAAATATACATGGAAGTTAATTTATCAAAAACTCTTCACGTGTGGAGTAAAAAGGTGAGAAATAGTATAAAAGGAATCTCTATTTTTTTCTTCGAAGTGCTTTGGTTCGAAAGCACCGACTTGGAAGAGATAAAAATTGGTTCACCTTTTTATACCAGAGGTACAATTGCATTCGCACCTTTTTATTCCGGCGCATTATTTCTGTCATAATGATACGCGCCGAGACACACTTTACAACTTGCCAGTAGTGACTTCTTTTTATCCTTTTATTTTTCTCATCCGGATGCAAAAGCATAACCCGCGTCCTATATAGATATATAATATCAAGTGCACAAATACTAAAATAGTGATCTCGTTCAAACTGTATGAATGTATGAGAGAACAGTAATTTTAATTGAAATAAAGATAAATAAAATAAAAATCGGTTTTATAACAATTTAAACTAAATAGTCAAACGAGTATGAACTGGCAAATCCATATAGTATAATATTCACAGTGTGTACCTTTATTCACGGTGTATTTACAGTACAATATACATGTATAGCATTCACTGTAAATATTATATGTACAGGCATGCGTTTGCCAATTCGTATAGATTTAAATGTCTTTATTTAAATTTAAATTACTTAAAAAAATTAATTCAAAATTAAAAATAACAATTATTGTTTAATTAATTAAATATAATATATAACAATGTATGTTTGTATATATATATATAAAATTTAATCAAGTATAAAAAAATTATTAATTTAAAACTTAGTACGTACATATATGTGCTCCAATTCTATAATTTCCAATTTCACTTTAAATACATCATATTTAATATATTGATTGCCACATTATTCATGAATGAATAGTGAATACTTAAAAAAAACCTGCTAGAAAACTAAACGTTTTTTTTGTAATTTTTTCTCTCTTAAAAGAATAAAAAAAAAATAAAATATCGAATGAGCTTATCACGTAAATTTTATATCCTTTAAATGATAAAAATAAAAAATATCGTTCATACAAATGGCAATGTATTAAGCAAATCTCTCTTACAGATTGTAACCTATTTTAATTCTGAAAGTAAGTATTAATTATTAGTTCAGAGATCACCTGATATATAAATTTTGAAATTGCGAATAAACAGAAGATAAGTATTAAATACTCGAATTTTATTTTCAAGTTGCAATGCTTCTTGTGTCTATGTTCTTTCTGTCTAGAAGATAAAAGATATGCATTAAATAATTATTGCACTTATCATTCTTATAAACTTCTGCACAGACTGATCTAGTTTCATTAATTCATTTATATTTTTATGTCTGTAACATTTTTAGAAAATATATTAATAATAATTAAGGAAAAAGGAGAATATTTATAAAATCATAATTATGAAGTTATAAAATTTTGTTTTATCCAAACACTCTATAAATTTGTAAATTTTAAGTAACATTATACATCTTAAGTATAAAATCAAAGAATAGTTATCAAAATATTAAATATAATTATAATTTAAATCAAAATTTATAAAAATATAATTTTTCCTCTCTCTCTCTCTCTCTCTCTCTCTCTCTCTCTCTCTCTCTCTCTCTATAATATTATGTTTATGTATTCAGGAAGTTTTATGAAAAATAGAAGAGATCTTAAATCATTAAGATTATTTTATCAAACAATTCTAATTATAATATAATATTTTATATACCAATAAACTAGGACAATTAAAATTGTTTGATCATTTCTAATTATTACTATTCATTTTGTAAATACATTTCAGCTAGACAATTTTTTTTTTTTTTTTGAGAAAAACTTCTTACTGCATGATATTTACATATTTATATCAAAGATATTTATATCGAAATTTGTTGATAAAAGCATTGTATATAAAATAATATACATCTGGAAAATTACATTTTACCCTCATTCATTTATACACATATAAAACTTTGAATGATCTTATTCTGAAAATAGTTATATTATCAAAGATACCATTTTAATTATGTTAGGACTTATAATCTTGCTTCAACTTTGATCTCATAATTTTCCCACTTGCATTCTTCGGAATCTCATTAACAAATGTAACTCCACCTGAAAAAAAGACATATATAACATATAACATATAACATATAAGTCTGGAATTTTCTCCATAACATTTATAGTTGCTTATTTTTATTTCTGAATTTTTTTAACTTAATTAGATAACGTCATAATTAGATTTTTTTCGAGACATTCGCAATGTTCTCCCTTAAATATTCGATTAATAATTATTTTAAAGACTACAATCCTATCGATGTTAATTAAACTGATTAAGGGTAAGACCAGTAATAATTAAACAGAATCGAGTTATACCTTCCAGTTGTTTGTAGTCGGAGACTTTTTCTTTTACAAAGTTCTTAATGTCGTCTTCCGTAGGTTTCTTACCCTTACTTGTCACCACAAATGCTTTCGGTACCTCGCCATACCTTGCATGCCGAATACCAATCACTGCCGCTTCCTCCACATCTGGATGCGTCCGCAACAGCGCTTCCAATTCCGCCGGTGGTACCTTCGATCAGCCGAAAATAATGTTTTAAATTAAAGGAGGCAAACACTTTAAACGCCATCGAAGATGTCATCAAATCGCAGAACTTCAAAATTTTGCGACGACATTTTAGATACATTGTAACTGTTATTTATTATCCATTTTCTCAAACTACATGAATAATTATAAAGTCCAACGATGACAAAATCAAAATTCTCTTTTTATCATAATAAAACTTCTTATCAATAACAAGAGAAAAAAAAATAAAAGAATTTTAATATGTTCCAAAATTTCTCGATCAGATTTTCTTTTCACTTATCAGAGATAAATAATTTTGCTAATTACTGCAACATATAATTATGTTAAATAATTTAATTATTTTTAAAATATAAAATAATGTTTTAATAATAATTAATTTATGATTAATAATAAAAGTTAATTACTATGGTACAATACTATATAATTATATAAGAATGAGTAATAAAATAAAAAGAAAAATGTTTTCTATTAGAAAAAATTATTACCTGGAATCCTTTAACTTTGATAAGCTCTTTTAATCTATCTGTAATATAAAAGTCCAAATCTTCATCAAAGTAAGCAATATCGCCCGTTTTCAACCATCCATTCTCGGTTAAGGTATTTTTCGTGGCGGTTTCATCATTTAGATATCCTTTCATAATGTGAGGTCCCTTGATCCATAATTCACCTGTTTGATTAGGAATGCTGATATCCTGTTGTGTGGTTATATCCACCAAACGTGCTTGACAACCAATTATATTATTTCCAATGCTGGAATATTTCTGTCCTTTTTCAATAAATGCCACTGGTGAACTTTCTGTTAATCCGTAACCTTGAAAGAAAATCATAAAACTTTCAATAATCAAACTTAATATTAATATAAATATTTTTTATATTCTACTGATTTCTTTCTCTTTTTTGTATTTAGACTTTATCAACAAAATAAAAAATATAAATGTTTATAATGTAAAATTCCTATTAAAATAAATAAAATCTTTAAAATAGTTACAAATATGACTGTACATATATGACTGTAAATTTAATAATAGAGTAGAGAAAATTGCAATCTGATATAAAAAACAATATAAGTTTGCGATATTGCGTTATTGCGGTATGTATATATTACACGAAATTCAAAATTCAAGTCAAACCTTCTTTGAAACAAAAACGATTTCACCGAAAAATTGTTACATATGCTTGTATTCGGATGAAAACTGAATTTGACAAAAGAATAAATAAATAAATCCTGTCGGTTGATACATGCAATTTTTTTCAAACTAACACAATGAATCAAATTTTACGAATTCAAACGCGCATCAAAACATCAATTCAAACAATAGTAAAATTTAATATAACGCTCTCGTTCTCGATACGACAAACTTTATTCTAGAATCGGTACAACCGATTCGTCGGATCTCGTTAAAAATTGAATGTGTACCCGCTCGTTCGTTCGGGCTCGCAAAGCCCACAAATGCAAAACTCGGCCTTCCTCTTCTTTCTCGACATTTCCGCTCCCGCTGAAAAAAAAAATATATCCGAGCCTTCAAAGCTCGCGCACATCGAAACGCGACCCTGGAAATTCGATCCGTGAAATTCGATAAACATCTCGTTTACTCGCGGGTCGAGAATTCTGCGATTTTGCGCATACCTACCTTGACGAAACTGGAAAACTTTCGGGTCAATGTTGAATTTTTCATAAAATCTGTCAACATCTGTTTTGGCAAGTGGTGCGGCACCACTCATCATGAAATGCATATGGTCGAAATAATGCTTCTTCACAAGAGGGGAAGTTGATAAAAATAATACTATAGGTGGTACGCAAAATAGAATAGTTGCCTGTAAAGTGCCATAGTATCGTGAATTTAATGTTTTAAGTTTTTCATAATTTTTTTTATATATATGTAAAAAAAGATTATAAATTTCATAATTTTTATGATTAATAAAATATATAAAAACTACAAAAAATAATTTTTGTCTTTAAATTAATCTTCTAAGTACATTAAATCTCTCAGTATTTAGTGAGTATAATATTTTAAATATCCCATTCTAGTAAACCAAAATTTTCATTTAATAAATTTATCAAAAAATCTAAAAATTTATTTGGGCATATTAATCGATAAATCACCTTGCTTTTTTCCAATATATTGAGGAACATCTCGGGTACAAATTTTGGAATAGTGATTATTCTTGAACCGAAAGTAAGACGTTGAAGTATCACACCATTCATTCCATAAATATGAAAAAATGGTAATACTGAAGGTATTACTTCTTGAAATGTACCTGGAAAAAAAAATTAAGAGAAATTGAAATGTGATAAATGTCAAATATTATTAAATAATTTGATACAATTTTAATAAGCGATTTTGTAAATAAGGCTAGCTAATGCATAAATTTAATTTGAAACTTGATAGAAGCAAACAAAAGGAGTTAGAAGCTAAAATTGTTTATTGAATAAAATAAAATAAATACTTGTAGTAGGCCGAGTTAAATCGGAAACAGTAAGATGTGACATCATTATATTAGCCACCAAATTGCGATGTGTTAGCATAACACCCTTTGGTAATCCAGTCGTGCCACTCGAAAATGGTAAAACTGCTACATCATTACAAGAGCTATTAGAACGTACAGGTGGTAATGTTTTACCTCGTGTTATAAGATCCTAAAAAATTTTACATTCTTATATTTATTTTTAATCAACAACGTTGTATTCTTTTTGTAACATTTAAATATTTCTAGTTTGTTGGTGCAAATATCTATTTTAATACTAACATCGAAAGGTATCGCACCCTCTGGAATAGGACCAGTCTTATCATCAATCACAATAAAAGGCGTATTAGGAGGAAGACATGCCTTCGTTGCAGCGAGCGCTGTGGGTGCAATTATGGTCGAAGTGATGACTGCTTTTGCATTAACTTTCAACATCTGCCTCGACATTTCCTCTGAAAATTTTCATCAGATCTACCTATATTGTAACAATATGCTTAATTCGCCCACATCCCTATCCTACTTTTATCTTAACAGTGACATATTTATATAGACACGTATATGAAACACTTTCGCAAGTAAATGAAACGTTTTAACGAATAATATTAAAGCTTACCAGCAGTATACATCGGATTCATAGGAGTAACAATAAGCCCGCCTGATAAGCTTCCAAGCAAAGCTAAAACTGTGTCTGGAAAATTGGGTGCTACTAATGCTATCACATCGCCCTTTTTGAGACCCATGTTCCGTAGACTTCTGCCGATATAACTTGTCGCATCCTTAGCTTGTGCGAAAGTGTATTTTTTGCTACTTACACCACATTCCTGCACAAAATATAAAGTTCATATTATAAAGTTTACTTTCTGTGTGTTTAAATTCTTCACATTCTACATTTGCCGTTTATGAATAGCTTCGATAACTAATTATATATTATTATATATGTTACCATATTTTCTGTTTCTTTTTTTTATTTTTCTATGATTCCTAAATAAAAATTTTTCTATGATTCCTAAATAAAAATTTTTTTTTAATTTCTTTATTTTTTAAATTTATTTATCAGACTCTTTGAAAAAATGATGAGTTAGAAATATCTTATATAAACGTTTTATATATATAAAATTTATATATAAATCGATAAATTTACCAAAGCAACATGATTAGCATAATTCTCACTGTCGTTCCAAACGAACTCATGAATCAGAGTTTCTGGATAAGAAACATCTCCAGCAGAAGGCATAATAATCTTCTCGCCATTTGGCCCTGGCACAATTCTGGTTTGCGATGAGGTCGACGCACGTCTTAATGTCGAGTTCAGTGTCCTTCCAACATCCACTATTCGGCTGAGCCTTTGAATATCACGAAATACATGTGTCGCCATGCTTACACAATGATACTATTAACTTATCAGTAATTACACGGTTCGTAATCTGCAAGCATAAATAAAATAAGATAAATATAAATACAAATACAAATACAAATACAAATAAAATTATAAATCAAAAAATCAAATTGAGTCATAATAAATTTGTCAGAAATGTTGATAATACAGAAATAATAATTCCTAAAATTTCAATATCTTTATCAGAGAGAGACGTGTTTTAAATTAAATGTCCATATATAAAAATACAAAAAAGATATCCATTTATATTGATAAAATTTATCTATATATAAAAAATAATTTATAGTATATTTCATCTGCTAGGATAATTTATAAATATAAATATAAAATTTAAATTTATAGTATATTTTATCTGCTAGGATATGTGTAAAAATGAATATAAATTATTTTGTTTAAAAATAAATTAATGTAAAATATTATCATTATTGTTAAAATATTATGTCATTTTGATATAAATATTTATACAGAATAAAAATATTCGTTCTACTAATTTATTTGGAAGTAAAAATCAGTTTTGTAATTTTTATCTTTTCTACATGAATAGATTTGTGTAAAAAAATATTGTATATCAATGTAATCTACCGTCATGCAATCAATAAATATTTGAAAAATATATTATTTTATTATTTTTAATACCGATTATTCAATGATTATTAGAGAACATTATATTTCTAAAATTGATTAATCTTATTTAATACAAATATCATCAAGATAAGCAATGTCTATTTCTATTTTCACGTTTATTTATATTTTTATATCAAATAAATATATTGTTTATTGATATAAATAATTTATTGCAATCAAGCAACTAACTCATTTTAGAAAATTATAAAAAATCAAATGAAATTCTTCTATCATTCGTGCAAGGAGAAAAATAATAAGTAAACTATTTTGTATTATTTATAATTCGAAAAATTAATCACTTACATTTGTATCAAATTGTTACTGAATAATATTGTCAAAAATAATTTCTAAAAAATATTTTTTTATAATTTTATAATATTTACTTATTAATTTATTAAAAATGGAGAGATAATATTCTTTTTTCTATTTTAGTGCAGAAGCTCTCTATAGAAATTTATTATTTTAAGATTCCCTAAAAGAAAATACTAATCAATTTTAAAATAAAAATTTTTATATTTAATAATCTCTGAGAAAATAACATGATGAAATTAATAAAATCATCATACATAAAAGTATGTGACTAATACTAATTATTTATTTATTTACTTTAAATTGTCATAAAAAAAAAGATTAGCGCTTAATCGCTATTTATAAATTATAAAACATTTTTAAATATTTTTAATTTAGAATGGATTTATAGTGGATAAGAAACACTTTTTTAACTTTTTATACAAACATTTCAGATAATTTTAGCACGTTAATTTTAAAATGTGCAAAATATATAAACTGTAAATTGAAATATGCATCAATAAAATTATTGAATACTACTATATCATCATTATATATGAATTATAACAGCCATATATAAAATGAATTTCGCGAATTTATTTGCCTAATGTTTCATCTCTGATTTAAAACTATATCTCATATTAAGTAACACTGGTACTAACGATATCAAGAGTGTAAATATATTGACATGAATAAATCGACTACAGTTAAAAACATGCTGACTCATTCAAAGAATCGAAAAGTCAAGTAATTAAAGTCATGTGTGTAAATACATTCAATATCTAATGTACATTTAATATCTAAATAACAAGCGGATAATAAAATGTACACTGTTCAAAGTTCAAAGAATACTTTTATTATTATCTGTTATCTATCGTTACTGTTTAGAGTGATATATGATACCATATGATATGCTATCATCGCGAATGCAGAAACGCAATTCCTAATCAAGTAATAAAAATTTTTTCATTTATCTAAAGAAAGATAATTTGTTTAGGGAAATTTGTTCAGACCAATGTGTGTATGTGTATGTATATATATATATATAATTAAATACTGATTGTGAATATATCATCCCGTACAAGTTTATTTTGTACATAGGATAACATTTGTATAAAGTTGTAACACAAGATATATATATATATATATATATATATATATATATATATATATATATACAATATTTTATTTCTTTTTAATTTAAATATTTATTTTATGTCTTATGTAATGTATTTTTTTATATAATATACAGGTCATAGATTATTTTCCTCGTTAAATATATAAATAATGCTCAATAAATTATTACTCATACTCAATATAAAAAAGTTTTATAATAAAAAAATTAATTTTATTTGCACAAATGTTTGCATCAACGCTTATCTTCTGCAACGATTGAAAATATATCTACACATATCCGTTATAATAAAATTATTTTTAATTTTAAATTACACTAGATAAAAGTAATTTAAAAGTTATAGTAGATATGATCATTTGTACTTTACCTAAAACTTTAAGAAGTTTTACAAACGCAGTTAGAAATTATATTTTATTCTGTAATCAATAAGTAGCAATAGGTTTTAATAGATAAATAATCGATTGTATACAATGACAAATGGTATAAGAACAGAAGGTCAGGAAGATGAACTCGACGATGTTATATATATATATATACATATCTACGCAAATATAATACGCATATATATACGGGATGTTGCAAAACATCCGACAATATAAATCCGACATTATAAAGTTAATGAAAAATGATAAACTTAGCAGTGTTTTTTTTTCTGTAACTCATGTTCGAGAATATTTATATTTTTTCATAAAATTGCAATAAAATTATTAAATATATTTTTAAATCATATAAATTCACACTAAATATGCAATAAAATTTTCGTGCATAAGCAATTATTTCTAAAATATTAGTTTATTATTCTCTATTAATTCTTACAAGTTATCGGTATTATTTTGAAATATCCATATAATATAACTCATAAAAATTTCATGATTATGATAATTATATCAAAATTATTTATTACTTGTTGAGACTTACTGTTGTTTTTATATCCCGATAAAAACAATTATACATCAACAGAATATTATTCAATATGGCATTTCAATGCAAATTATCATGCGTTACGTTACATTCTGCATATTATAACATATACACAAGTATTATGTATACATAAGTACAATATGCGATGCGGATATTGGTTGATACAGTTTACAACTAAAAATTTTTAAAAATATATTGCGCAATTTCAGAGCGTAAGTTTAAGGATCGAAATCGTCTATATTTATATAAGTATCATTTTCAAATAGAAATACATTTGTTATTGATTATATTATTAATATATATTTATTTTTACATAATTCAAAGAACTTGTTTACATAATTCCCTGATTATTTACATTACATTAAAATAAATGTTATGCTATTACCAAATTTTTTGTGTGGTCAGTATAAATACATAACATCTTCAAGTTCGTCACAAAATGACACCACGATGGTCGGCCTTTGTAATTATTGAATTACATATACATTTAAAAAGAAAAGATTTAAAGTTTTACGCACTGACTAAAATACCATCCATTATTCATACATTATATTCTATTCTATTTTACTATCCATTATATTATCATTCATTCTATTATTTGAATAAATATAAAGTCATGATGTTATTCTACATATATATGTGTGTGTGTGTGTGTGTGTGTGTGTGTGTGTGTGTGTGTGTATTTGGCATGAAATGTATTACCGTACACCGTTTGATTTAAATATAATATTTACTGATATTTTCACCTACAATTATAATAATCGGAATTATATATAAGTTATATATATAATTTTCTCGAAAATAAATTTCTTTGATCTCTTTTACAACATATTATTTTCACAGAAAATTCATTAGTAAATATTTACCAATGTTTTTATATTAATATCCTGATATAAAATACATAACTTTTATTCATATTTTTATTGGCAATATTTTAGATAGATTTGAATTAAACTTACGTTACACGCCTTATTCTTCGCTTTGGTAAATCATAAATTGTAGCTTCTATTTATAGAGTTACAACGCAATCTCATTGACGCTGTAAGACCTTTCACAATGCTGGCAAGGAATGCAACGACGACGAAACGATGCTATAGCTAAATTTACAATTTTCGTGCACGTATATAATATTTCAACGCAAAGAACTCGCGGTTCTCGACGCGAGGAAACTCGCACAAACTAAACAATCGCCAGTTAAATTGCTAATGATAGATCGATCGTTCATTAATCTTCACGTAGCCGGTTTTACTAGCAGACTGTGTTCTTTGACAAACCAGCTGAACTTCAGACGAGGTTGGAGATATCTGACTCCCCCCACCATTGACTTATCCTATCGGAAAGAAGTGTGAGGAATGAAAAGAAAAAGAAGTCATATATAAAACCATGTGTTGTTACAAAGATAAAGTTCACTAGTGAAATTAAAATTAAAATTAAAATTAAAAATATATTAATAATTATAAATCATATATCGCAACTATTTAATATTTAAATGCATCTTAAATATTAATTCAAGTAGTTATACATGGTAATATATACATAGGTAATATAAATATATACATAGGTAATATATACATAAGTAATATAAATTATACGTAATACAACAAAAAGATCTTCTCATCTCGTAAAAAATGTATCATGGGGAAACCGAATTAATGCAAACAATGCGAAATCTCATTGAAAAATGCAGCTGTGAAAAAATGCTCGTATTCAATCATCTAAAATCTAAAATATTTATCAATCTGTTATAATTATTTTGTGAAAAAAATGAAGATTTTTGAAATAACAAATAAGAATTTTATAAACATGTTTAATTTTAAATTATATTGAATCATTTCCTGCTCGAGAAGTATCGCTGTTTTTATACAATTAAGAAATTATTACTATTATTTATTTAATTTAAAATACGATGAAAAAAAATATTCTATTTATCAAAGCCCATTCTTTATTCTGATGATTTCGAGTCTACAAAAATTAAAATAAAAAAATTCTGAATTAGGAATAAATGCTATAAAAATAATTAATGAAGAGCGTTGCAAAATTGCTTTATAATGTTTCTAAATTAGAATGCATAAACAAGCGCATGTCACATAAATTTAGTCGTACATGTCAATTACGTAAGTCGTATATTTACAATTCCTAATGAAAAAATGAGAAATGAGGAATTCTTTAGATATTTACGCAACATTCATAATACAGAATTTTATAATTTAAATCTGTCATATTATTTTATTAAATAATTACACTATTTTATATATATATATATATATGCAGTATATATACATATACATATGCATATATATATAGACCAAGATAAGATATTAATACGTGTCAAGTCGCTCTATGTATATATATATATATATATTGTAATACTATTATTGTTCACTTATTAGAAGATTAAATATCATCTGATATGTAAAGTCAGTATTGATTTAATAATATATGTATATAGATTTTTATTATACTTTTATCTATTTATATATATCCTATTTATATATATATATATATATATATATATATATAAATAGGATATATATAAATAATATACATAAATATAATATAAATATAAATGGAAAATATATATATATATATATATATATATATAAAAATCACTATATAATCATAGATACAAATCATATATTTTCATAGATTTTTCCGCTTAATAGAAAATGCGATGAACTTTACATTACTTAAATAATTTATTATTAAACCTTCATTATTAAACAAAGTAAATAAATGATTCAACTAAATACATACGACATAAATTATTCAGAAGAAATTATTATTATTATTATTATTCTAGTAATTAAATAATATTTTGACGTTATATAAAAATAATAATAAATATATACGTAATATTTAATGATGGAAGTCATGTCATTATATATCGATATTAATTGTATAAATAGTTATATAATATTTTACTTAATTTTATTGTATAAAACATTTTATAGCTAGCTGAAATAAATTTGATTCGATTATTACAAAATAATTAAACAAAAATTAAAATAAACATGTTTTACTTTGAGTAAAGTAAATTTTCAAAGACTGAAATATATCATTCTCTTGCCATCTAACGTTATACTTGGAAAAGTGCATTGTGTTTATTATGATGAATACGGCGCTCAATTTCTTAAATAAAACTATTACAAAACAATTGAAATATTTACAATAATAAATAAATTACAATAATAAATTAAAATCTTTTCAATTTTTTTCAAGTATGTAAATTTACATGTAATTACTATTTTGCTTTATTATTTTCTTGTTTTACTTTTATGTGATGTACTTATTTTCTTCTAGTTGTTAATTGGTAATCGTTATATTATTTTTTTCTTATTTTAATTTAATCCTGTCAATCAATTCTATGAAAATCTTATGTGATAGTAATTTCTTTATCTAACTTTAGTTTCTTTTTCCTTGATAGTCAATCACTCATTTTTAAAACTGGCAATTGATGCTTCTTTTAAAACGTCAATTTTTTTTCTATTTTGTTTTAAAGAAAGAGATTGACTCTTCTACTATTATACTATGCCATTTAAAATTTCTTACCTGATAGAATTTTTAAAGTCTCTTTTAAAATCAGCGGGACACAACCTTTGTTCCTTTTGTATCCAGCATAGTATTAAGGTAAAAAACGTCAATACGGAAACAGATCTTACCTGAACAGTTAGTATTATTTATAATAAGTAATTTAAGTAAGTAAGAAAATTTTAAAATAAAACAATTTAAAAATAAAAATATAAGATGTATATTTTTATATTGATTTTATTGTTATTTTCTTATTTATTCTTTTATGAAATTTGAATAATTATCGTAATTTACAACAAAGTAAGCACAGAGTATATGATTTCGAAATAATATTGCATTCCATTGTGCATAACATGTTCTTTATAAAGCCGCCAGTTCTGCGCGTTAGTAGTTTCGAGTTTGTTAAAGTGGTAATGCGTCGGCGCATCTTCATCGACGGCGACGCCGACGCTGATGACGCTTGCCAAGACAGGAGCGTCTCAAAGAAATCTTTCAGTAATATGTGTTAAAAAACTAAATAAAATATAAAATCTTTTAAAATGTAAATATATCTTAAGTATTGTTAAAATTAATTATAAGTTCAATTATAACAAGTAGATCTTAAAAGATTATTTTATTATTGTTGTATGCACAGCAATATTATTTTATTTTACATCTAAATAATATTTTAAACTTAAGCAGAAAAAATACTTGTAAAATTCTTACAAGATAATTAACAGTGCAAGTTATCTATTCTAAAGATAACGTAAACGTGTTGTGAGAATAGTATTTAAAAATAGTATTTAAAAGAATAGTATTTAAAAAAATTTAAATTTAAATTTACATACGTTGCTTAAATAATGTAATTAAAGAAACATACACGGTAATGTAAATGAAATCTTTAACAGTAAACTGTATTGTTAATACGTATCAAATATGTTATTATTTGTTTAATTACTCCTAGCAGTACATTTGCCAGCACTGCGACATCCCTGTCTATGCTTGAAACCTGCGCTCAAGGGTGACGGCCATGTCGACGTGGACCCTGCAGTGCTCCCACATACCCTCGGTTGGCGGCTACTCGTACGAAGAAACGATTGTCTCAAGGAATTGACAGAATCAAGTAAATCGAAGCAAGTAATCGTCACGCCGAATCACTCTTGCACGCAGCATTTGGGCTATGAATGAAGACCCAACCCTTTCACCTCGAGGTAATTATTCCTGTCCTCAGCGATATACCTCGTATCGTATTCGTTCGATGTGCCCGGGGGATTCATAATAAATCAATCGAATTGCTTCATGTGTGTGAAAAAAGTCGCAGGTTTCATAGATAAGAGAGCAGCACGGTCCAACGTGCCGTGATTAAGGGTAGTTAAAAAAGTATTAATGTGCGTGAGCAAGTGGTGACGTTTTTATCGATTGCATTACTTATGCATGTGTGCCTTGAGGAAGAGTACTCTTTGGCAGTATACATATATATTGTTACGGACTGTATAAGGTTGATACATTCACTCGTGCGTCACTTTGACGTTTGCCATTTATTAGTCGATCGTAATGCGGCCTTAATTAAAATGTCATATACGTGAATAAGGAAGCTGTCTATATTGTGTCAAAAAAAAAACTATTGCGTGTTTTATGTCGTCTATATTATGAGCGTTTATATAAACATTAAAGAGGAGTTCTCTCTTCTGACCATTTGTCTCATTATAAAAGGTGTTTGAAAGAAGAATTATAAAATTAATCTTTTAACTTTTTATAGAAATATTATACATTTCCGGCAATTAAATAATATTACATTATCTTTTTTCTAGGTTTTAGCAGTATTGCTTTTATCTGTGATTCCATGGCCGGGTCCCAGCATCTTTAAAATATCATGTCCCCGCGATCGAGCATCCGTAGTGAGGAGGATAGTTCACAAGGTTAGAGAGTGTGTATATCCGTTTATCAATGAAACAATATTAATAGAAACAATCGGAAATTAGGAATATCTCTAACAATAAAAAAAATTTGACGCAAAATGTTTTTATTTGAAAAATAAAATGTACGTATCCTTAATTTTTTTTTAAATTGAACAATGTTTTTATTTATTGAATTTATTGAATTATGAAGTTATAAAAAGATGAGATCGGAATAACAAGATAACATTTTATATTTTGCCGAAATTTCAGAGATGGATGCCAATACTGAAGAAGTATCAGGTAGAATTGCCTTTGGAATGCCCATTTCACGAAAGTCGAGATATTTTTCGGCCACAACAAAAGGCGAAGCATCAGCACAGGCCATCACAATGGACTTGTGGACTGTGCGGCAAGTCTTTCTATGCCGAGAAACATTTGGATGCCCATTTCGATAACAGACACAAAAGCAATGTGAATACGGTAAGATAAATTATGTGTCGTTCTTAACGCTTATTGATAATTTTTTTATCTAGAAAATGAAATCAGAATGTTCCGCTCTAGATAGTTATATTGTAAATTAAATAAAACTTAACAAATATAAATCAAACTAAATAATTTGAAATAAATTCTATTGTAATCACTTATAAAAATTATTTATATCAGAAGAACAGACAAACATATATAAATTTTTTACAATAATGTAAATATATATCTCTGTTAAGAGATATTTCTTTTTTCCTATTTGTGATTACACAATCTTATGAAACAAAAGTTGAAGACTTCATTTAATTTTGATAATCACCAATTCACCTTTTTTTATCGGTTAATATTGATATGGAGGAAAAATGGAGCTTTTATCTTCTTTTTTTAGGCAGAAGACGCGGTATGCCTAGCGGATTATTGCGATATCATGCGCTGCGACGTGCTAGGCAACCGCGACTTCGAAAACTCGGTGGACGATGACGGAGGTCATCTGAATACCGATATTCAAGTATGGCGCGAAACTACCGAGCAACAGCAACAGCGGCGCAGCATTTCCGTCGTGCCGTGCGGGTCGCGTGGCCTCGCCAGGATGTATCCTGCGGACAAATCCTGCGCCATCGCCGGCGGTGGTGCGATGACGAATCTGCAGCGTTATTGCCGTCGCGACGATCATGACAGCGGCGAAATGCACAATCATAGATTAGCGAGACCATCCTATCACAACGAGATTGCCGAGACGGATAACAAGAGCAACGCTTGTGACGAGGAGGATGAAGATGAGGATGACGAAGAGGAGCCGGAAGACGAAGAGAATCTCGTGGAAGCGGCGTTGCCCGCTGTCGACAAGAAACAGAGACGACGAGGGTTGCATTTGAGGAAATTGAAGTCCAATTGCAAACCAGAGGAATTGCAGAAGCTGAAGACCCAATGTGAAGTGAGTTGAAGTGAAATTGTCACATAGTCGCATTGTGTTTCGATGCTATAGCTATTTATCTCAACTTTAAAATATTTTTTTATCAAAATATATGTTGTTATCAGAGTGAGTATCGATGATAAAAGTTCCTGCACTATCTCCGACTATTATATTTTAAAGATAATTCAATTGAAATCTGGCTGGACACAGATAGTCGGAATTTACAGATAGTGTACGATCTTTGATCCCGTTTAATATTACAAGAGATAAAGCACAAGAGACACGCAAAACACGCTTGCAGACACGCCCGTCTGTATATACCAATGATATGTAATAATCGCGTTTATCACGCGATCGTCAACAGATACTCGTGCGCGATTGCATCGCCGGACTGCTTGCCAATCTTTCCGTACGAGATTTCCAAGAGATCGAAGGTACGCGATCGATTATGTTAATAACCGTAACTCATACTTAACATTTCTCGATCAATCGTGATTTATATCGACAGGTGAGCTAAACCGAGCGATTTGCTGGTATCTCAGCTGTGATAGATATTGGGAGGATACGAAAAGACCGCAACGTCACACACCATGGTACCTGCTGATTGTCTTCATGCTGCTCCTGTTCTCGTCGATCTACGCGTGTTATTACATAATCTGGGTCTGGTTCAAGTATGCTGCTTCAAGTGTGCTGAATTAAAGAAAATTCCTACAAATGTTTTCATAAGATAAAAATCGATGTATTAGTAGAGAAATTATCTCGCTTGTTGAAAAAGATGCAAATTTTTGCAAAAATTTTTGAAAAAGATGCAAATTTTTTTTGCAATTTTAAAAAAACGTTTATGCAAAAGAATACATATAAAAAAGAACTTTGTCTATTGATAGTCGAGAAATATCATCAAATAACAATTATCATCAATTATATATTTATTATTACGTATTCATCATAGATTTTTTAAATAAACTTTTATAATATTATTTTATGTAAGACAATTTATCTTTTACGATCTTCTCTTATACTTTAATTAAAATTAAGTAGATGGAAATAAAAATAATCATGTCAACTATCGATAATATTATTAGTAAGATGCTATGCATATTTTGTATTGTTCGTTATATTGGAATACCTAATAAAAAAAGTAATTCTTATACATATTCGTTGTATGCAGTACCGCGGATGAAGATAGGTTAGACGGCACCGGAAGTGTGGATTACAACGGAAGCACAGATCGTTCGAGTACTTCTCCGTTGCATGATCCTAGTATTCATAATGAGGGTAGGTTGGAGAGACGGAAGGGCGATCATGGGGATGAGAATCGCCCCTTGTCGAGCGAGGACATGCCCGATCATTACATCTACGTTTCGTATCCGCCTGAGCTAAAGCGGCGACTTCTGGAAAGGTAAATCAATTCGCGAGTGAAAATATAGAGTATATCAAAAAAGTATATCCTAAATCTCAATTATATATGTATAATGATTTTCTTGCTTACAGCTGCTATAACAGGACCACTCGTCTGTAAACCGACGAATCGAATTAGGAGAGAATACATGCGCGAAAATTAAAATCTTACCCCGAGCTCTGCACAAAGGAAGGCACTCGAGGCTGAAACTCCTCACTCTCATTTTTCTCGTTATCCTCGTGTTTTGTATACCAAATGTGAATAAACTGCATCGTGGACACAACATCAATTGTATATTCACTCTATTTTTCTTTATTATCTTGTTTTCTAAAGACAAGATTACATAGCGTCGACGTAAAATTTCGAGAGATAAAAAATACGTTAGAGATATGTATTCAATATAGATAACGACTGGACTTTCACCCTCGACACTTCAAGAGATGACACTCCAAGTAAGTCAATTAAATAAATTAAATTTTCATTTTCGCTGTTATTTAACCGATTTTATTATGAAATTTTATATCAACAAAAAAGGAGCTTAATTAAGACAAGACGAGTGAAAATATAATTTATCACAAGAATACTTTTTACTAAAATAACATTTATTCCATAGAATAAATTATTTCTTTATGTACATGAATCATTTTTCTTATATATAGTTATATATACCACAAATGTTTTATAAACGATAGAGATAAAACGCTATATATAATATTAAAAAATAATTTAATTGCAGGAAAAAAAAACAAAAAGATTTTATTTTGACTAGAATATGTTTGATTTAAAAAGTAATTAAAGCTAAAACCAATAAGTCATCTTCATAGTTCCATCAGAATCGCGTTGAGTATCCATTACGCTGGACTGACGAACCAAACGGCGAACATTTGCCGTGCTCGGCCGTTCTTCCAAAATAGATGAAGCAAGTCTCACTTCAGGCATTTCCTGCATCTCTACCGTTTCTCGCGTCGACAAGTTCTCATAAGAAGTCGTAATTGATGATGGTCTAAAAAACACAAATTTTAATACAATAAAATTCTTTAATTAAAATCATTAAAAAACCAACAAAATATCAAAATTATATCAAAAACAATTTATAGAATACATCGTTAAAATAATTTTTAAGTTTCTAACTAATTCAATCTTCTATAAAATAGTATTAACTATTAAATTAATTATTTTTATATATAATATTTCGTTATAATATATTGAAAAAAATTTTTTTGTAAAATCCGGGAATTTCAGATTAATAAAGCAAAATAATTTTCTGTGAGCGCAAAATATCATAAATAACCATTTAGTGTCAAACACATACTTTATTGGAACACAACGAATGCAATCCGCACATGACCAATTTTTGCCAAATAATTCTCCTTCTTCAACTGTTTGTGGTAGACGGTGATGCAATGTTTCTGGTAGCCGCAATCCAGATAATCCACCGATTACCGAGATCACGCCCAAGATAACCAAAGGCAGCACAAGATTTTCTTTTCCCTGTAGATTGTGTTCATAAAATATTCGATATATTATAAAAACACGCATTATAAGAAACAAATATATTTCTTTAGTATTTAATAAGATAATAAATTAAGCAATGCACAATAACTCTCTTAGCAAGTTTTGAAAGAATATAATTTATTTTGCAGCAGAAATAACAGCAGAAAAAAACAGAAAAATTATTGAAATAAAATTAAAATACGAACTTACGAGATATGTTACGAAAGGTATAATGATGAGTCCGAGGCCGCTGACGTATGCGGAAAAGCCAATGGCAACTCCGCGTAATTGCGTAGGATAGAGTTCCCCGGCGAAGGGGTAAATAATTAGAAAGGACGCCGATATCGCAGACTTCGATATGAGAAATAAGATCAAGGTCTCCGTGACAGCATCTTAAATGAAAAATATGAAAAATAGTAACTGTGAAACCAATACGCCATAATTTTTTCGTATTATAACTCTCTACTATGTTAAGTAACTGACTTATTACTGTCGGCAATATCGGCATGTTACACAATTGATTGATTATCTTGCTAATTAATCAAGTCATTAATTAATTGACCAGCAGTGCATACCGGGCGATAACAGCACCGTTGCAACACATGATACTCCAGCCACGACCATGCACAAACACAGCGGCCATCGGCGGCCCCATCGATCCATTACAACCCAGCAAGCGATGTAACTGGGAATCTCGGCCAGAGAAGAAAACAGAAAACTCAAATGTTCCTCGTTCCCTAAAGCTGGCCCGTAATAGGAAAGACCCACATACACCATATTATTGGCAAACCTATGATCATAACAAAATCTATTTATATCTTCTTATACTATTATGAGAAATTTTTATAAATTAACGTATTTTAGCTTTTGAAAAATTTACGAATCTCTAAGATATTTTATCTAAAAAAGAAATCAAAAGCAGATAATCATATTTGCAGATGGATAAATTGACACAAATGTTAATTAATTTATGTTTTTAGAAAGATTAAAATTTGCAATATGGATCCATATGAAATATTTTAAAAAATCACAGAAAAATCGTGAATAAATCAAACAAAACTTTTTGCTTCTTTTTTTTAACAATAATTATCAAAAAGGAATGTGATAAGCAAAGTCTAAAAAAGAATCACAAATAAAAAATAATCTCTGATACACGGGTAATTTGTTAAATATACCGATAATTTACATGATAATTTGTAACATATGCTTATTTTGACTTACCAGTTTAAAGTAATAAGACATGTTTTGAGACACATATTTGGCGTTTTGAAGAGCGAGAGAACACCGGGACCAGTTCGTAGTCTCTCCTCCTCGCTCTTCGATCTCGACATCGTCATACGCTGACGAAGTTTTTGTGTGAATGATACTGGAAGTTCTTTGCCATTCACACGGGCCAAAGTTTCAAGAATATCATTAGCCTCACTTAATCGACCTTTCGCTAACAACCACCGCGGTGACTCCGGTAAGAACCTATAACGATCTCTAATATTTTATGCAAATGCTTACATGTATTTGTGTATAAAAAAAAAAGTAAAAATTATTTCGAAGGACGCGGTCTCGATGACAATAAGAGCATTATGTTAGTGATAAGCATATTTATCTGTGTTTGTGTATCGCTATAAAAATTTTGATAATATAAAATTCAAAATCCGTTTAGAATTATTTCAAAATTAAAAACATTTGTTTTCATAAATTGATGACAACTCAATAAATTAGACAGATGCTTCAGAATTAATTAGTGATAAGAATTAAAAATATACCTTATCACAAACTTTCATAAATCATAGATGTAATTATCTAACGTCAATTTATATACAATTTATTCTTATGTTTATTATAATCTTCAATGGTAGCATTAATTGTTCACTCACCACCAATAAAAAAAGTATATCAGGAAAGGCGCACTCGTGGTTACGGCGAGTGTTCGCCAATCGCGTATCAAGTAAGTGACGCCTGCTAGCATGCAAAGGCCCATCGTATAGAAAGTGCAAGTCATAACCGTGACGAATGAACGATAATTTGGACCGACCAGTTCCAAGGCTATAAAAACATATTTATACTAAATCTCGCCAAATTCAATGAATTGATAGATAAGATTTTAATTAGACCGATTAATAAAATAATCCTTATCAATGATAAAATTCAAATTTATTTATTGTATATTTAAGTTCACAAGTAATGCTTACATATAATAAAAGGTATTTGATAAATTGCTGGTATTGTCAAACCAACGACAAAACGTGTAGAAGCCCAAGTCCAAAAATTGTTCGAAATTGCTGTTAGAAAGCTACCGGTTATTAATGTCGCCAAACACGTGAAAAAGGATAACCTTCGACCGATTCTATCCAAAATAAATTATCATTCATTAACAACGTTAATATATAAGAAAATTGTTTGTTAATTCAATCTGATAAAATTCCAACTGATAAAAACTCAATTAAATTTAAATATAACATCATTAAATAAATTAAAATGTAAGATAAATAATCTGTAAAATCCTATTAAAATCTGATACTGAAATAAATGGATAAGATATTTTGATAATTTTTAATTTGCTCAGGGAAGTAAACAAGATAATTGTGATAATCTAATACAAAAAAATGTGTTTGAAACGAGATTTATAAGTGTAGAAATCAAATTTTTTTTAATTAATAGATATCTACTTGTCTTCTACTTCTTTACCTGTCATTTAATGTACCGAACAGATATACTCCTATGGGACCTCCTGTATTAAGGACCACCAAACCAATCGTTGGATAGATCGCACGATCACACACGAGATCAAACTGTAACATGATTGCGGTTTTCTAAAATGCAACATTTGGCTGTTGGCCAAAATATTTTGCTCCTTTTATTAAAAAAAAAAGAAGTTTATTCTTGCATTTTTTTCAAATTAAAAATAAAATCTGAATAAAATATTTTATATGCATCTTCATAAAAAGATTTTAGTACGTTTGTGATTGTATTTTTTTATCAGAAACGGGTGAAATTATGTATCATCATAAAATTTCGAAATTCAATTTGTTTTTGAATAATACATTTATATTTGTTATTAACTTATAAATTATTAATTTAACTACGGTTTGAAAAGCCCAAATAACAAGTTGTTCAGTTTTTTTCTGTACAATTAGATAGACGGACATACATCGATGACGATAGATGATGTCATTTCCGAGGCCTCGTACTCCCAGCCATGATCGCAGGGCACGACAGACCACGATGTGTTGGGTATAGAATACGTCGCCACGATAGAGTAATTCTCCATCGTCGTTGTCGTCGTCGTCCAATCGATGTCGTATCGCGTACACTGGCTGTACGTTTCGTTATCATCCTGCTTTCACATGACATATCTTTTAGCGCCAGACTCTGCGACGTCGCATGAATAATACATTCGCTACAAACTGTAAGACGGGATTCATTCTACCGGAATGCATCCAATTGCGTGAAACAAATGACAGCCTTTACTCGTCCCAGGGTTTAACGCATTCTACTTGGGCTGCTATAAAATTACTCTTGTACAGCGTTGCATTTATCGAGGTTGATTACTCCTAACGTCAAAGTAAGAGTAAACTAATCTGGAATTAGCTTGCTCTATCTATAAGTTTCTAAGCACTAACTAAACAACCCAATTTGCAATTAAGTTTACGTACGACGGAAATAATCGAGTAAACGTTACACGTGTACAGAGAGGAAAATAAGTTATGATAGAATATAATTAAGAAGAGAATTACACCGATAGGATATACAGCAAATAGCACGTCTAGCGCTAAATACGGAAAGAAGATACGGCGTGATGAGCCGCAAATGAAGAAAAGGAAGTGACGCAACGCATCAACATATAATCGACGTCTTTACGAGTCGACGTACAAGAGCGGCGTTGCATCTACAAAGCATCGACATTGCATTCTCTCACACCATCGACTGCACCTGACTCGCGGGAATGGCGAGACGTCTTCTGCGAACGGAATCCATGTTCTCTAAACCCGGCACCTTGCACCAGTGCGATGGCGTGTCTGCCATGAACAATTGATTGAAGGCGCAAAAGCCGCAGGGCAAACACGCCGGCAAACAGACCAGCCATAGCAATTGCTTCTGATAACGACCAAATTCGCCGACGATCGGCAAAAGGTCGTCGAGATCGAAGTCATCCTGCGAGACATTTCGTGCAGAAACATTCGCGATCGAATCTCATTAGAAGAACATCGCTATCATTGTTATTTTTGGCTATTTTCATTTCTCTGAAGTCGATTAATAATGACGCTTTTCATTTTTAATATTTACGTTTTAAAAATATTTAATATTATTTTTGCAATTAAAAACTAAACTCTAAAAAATTCAGCAATAAAGTTAATTATAAGATATTTATAAAATTAGATTATTGTCATTCATTTGTTGAAACTTAATTCTCCATTAGAATTTTCATTTTTAAAAAATTATAGGAGTCGGTCATTATCTTTCCATATTTTTGTGTTACGAGACAATTAAAATTCTTTCAGAAATCTTTCAAATTAGTCAAACATAGTAAAAAAACTATTGACTAACTAAAAGATAAAGATGTTGAAACTTTACATCCTCATTTAAATTCGTCTTGGAGATTGGAAGATTATTGTTATATACTAAATCATGTTTTACGACATGTGATTAATTTGTATGTTAACAAGATAACGAAAAGTATGTCATTTCGATAATTGATTAGCGAGCGAAGAATCAATCAATTTAATATCTTTATATTTTTAGTATCAGATTTCTCTTCCGTGATGTAATTAAAAATCAAAAGAGATATCCTAAGAACAAAGAAATATTCTTCGAGGAAGCGACAATAAAAAAATAATACTTACGTCATTTTCCGCAACTCTGGCATTATCGGTCCGAATCGAGCCACTGTCGTCATTCTGTCGCTCCATTTCGATGAACTTCAACCTCGTTTCGCGTTATCGAAAGCCCTGATGATACCTTATAAAGGCGTCACGTGACGTGCATTAGCTTCCATCCGTGGATAATTCGACCGATGCGAAGCGCGTTGCATCGTATCTTGCCCGTTTCCCTCCGCAATAAAAGCACAAGAGTATGACTTCTCTTTCTTTGGTGGACTCACAAAAGTGCACCATGCACTTCAACGATTTCAGCACCGACGGCGATTCGCCGCACTTCGTCTTCTATTAACAGGACACGGGTCCAAAATACAAGAACACTAGTGAGTTCGAGTATTCTTCCAGTTGCCGAGTTTAGTATTTGATATTTTTGTAGATTATTTATCGGTATACATAAAATAAATTCATAATCCTTTCATTCACTTTTCAGATAAAATATCCAAAAAGATACGGAAAATATATAATGTGTTTTCTAATGTTTAGAATTTAAAAAATGAAAAAATAGAAATTTATATAATTAACTTTCCACAATCAGGATTTTCGATAAATGGGAACATAAATGATTTTCAGGAACTGTGAAGCACAATTACAAACGTCGATCTTCTTTGATATAATGTGATCAATGCACCAAACGTCAAATGTGATTTAGTTGTATTACATTCACGTTAAGCTTTGTCAGTTAAAAAAAACGCGATATTTGATTTATTATAAATAAATGACATGACAGCTTGATCGATTCCACGAGCACGTTTGTCCTATTCGAAAGAACGTATCAGAAATGCAACGTGCGGTTAATTTGTGACGCGTGTGCCGTGGAGTGAGTCCTTCTAATTCAATTAGGTTAAAGGTACTTAAGAGAGATTAAGAATAACGCTGACATATACATACTATTACGAATGATGATGCAACGATCTGATCGCTTCTTTATCCCTATTCTTTACGTATAGGTAATTTTTGTTTAAAGTAATAATTTTTAATTTCATTGAAGAAGATTCTGTAGATTAGTTGATTAGCTTAGATATTGAATTCTCTGGCGAGCGTAGAAACATAAATAATCCGAAGCAACAATATTTACAGAATGATACTAGAATTAAGAAACAAAATTCTCAAAAAAATTTAAGAAATTAAAAAAATTTTTCTAATTTCTATTCTAATTTCTCGAAGAATACTCTCGCAAGTAAAAAATGTATGCGACGGGTGTAAAACTGAGATGTTCGAAAAAGGATAATGACACATATTGATTGTGCTTGATGTATTTGAGCGACGACTGGTAATAATGGCATCACCGCGTGTATACAGATTTCAAATGAAATTTATTTTCGGGCCATCATGTTTTTTTTTGTGAGAGAAAAGGAAACCATGAAATAAAAATAGGAAGCAATTCGCAATTTTCGCCGATTGGATCTCGTTTTCACCTCTCGACATTTCGCATTCCCGAACGTAGACGCGAGCGCATCTCCCGCGTTCCGCGTGCTCGCGCCTTCGAAGAAAGACAAACCAAATCGGTGAAGAAACAGTAGTCGAAATGACTCGATATTGTATGGCACTGTCGCTTGGCGATTCGTATAATCTTGGTCTCTTGCACTCATCGGTACAGTCAGCCACATTAATGTCTTGAGTGATATGCAAATCGAATTGTTCCTGTGCAATACAACGTGAACGATGCATCGAGGACGTGCGAGCGCCGAAGAGAACATCCTCGCGTTTTAGCGAAGAGTCACGATATTGTGCCGCGACGTTTCTCCGTGTCGTAGAGGCCTCGTGAGGCCAATCGAGCGACCATTAATGTGACCAATTATACGCTAGACACACTTCCCGAAGAATCGTCCCTCAATCATTCCACGATCGCTCTGGCACTCACGTAAGCGATGTAGCCGAAGTCACATTGTTGTCAATTATAAATCACCACAGGAAACACAATCTCCGCAAGCACCACACTGACTGACTCGAACCGAATAGAAATAAAATGATAACGCGGTGCGTTGGTTCTCGCACCGCGTGGATATGCCGCACCCTCTCCTATTGAAGTCCGATTGAAGCTCCTCGCGACCGTAGGAGCGAAACTTGCAAAGAAACAAGTGAAAGAAGAAAGAACATTGTATTCTTCTAATTCTTATAATTATAACACTGATTTCGACCGTCCGACTATTCAATTTTCACATATATGTACGTAAATGCTGACAAATTAATAATCACATGAAAAATAGACTTCGATAGACTTTCTAAGCAGAAAATCCTTTTAAAAAACAGAACATTTTATGTGCACGGATTCAAATTTTAGATGGAATAAGTAACTTTAAACTATAATTTTATATATTGTATTAACTTTGAAATTATAAGTCAAACGTAAATTCAAATTTCTCAAATTAAAATTTAGAATTCGTAACTTGAAACTCTACAAGTATTACATATTGTCTTCATTCACTTGGCTCTCTAGAATTCCGGGATTTATTTGACGTTAAATGGAATACCCGAGTAAATGCTCCGTACAGCCTGAGATCTTGGTGGATCTTCGTTTGTCTTTCTCTTCCTCCTTCTCTCTGCATTCATTTTACTTTACTAGATTTGAAATCACGATATCCAAATATTTAGTTATTATCCTATGTTGATTGCCATGCTGTGCCGTCGCAAAAATGTCTGCGACAAAAATATCTTTACATCATAATACATAACATTTAGCTAATGCGGCAGCCGATCAATCGAATAAACTCACGCTATATTAAATCCGACGGCTCTACCTTCCCTTGCAAATTCCCCCTTAAGTATATACAAAATAAAATCTCTTCTGTAACATCACATTTCTCAAAACAGCGTAATTCTCTTTTCAAATTAATCATTTGTCAGAAACGATAGATGTTCGCAAGGCGCGAACAAATTTGGTGCCTTTCCCTTAGCTCGATACCGATCGCAGACGCAAAAAGGGCATCGAGTTGAGCAAGTGTTAACGATTACGTCCGATCTGCGAGGGTCACGCCATTCGAAATCCGGCGATTCGATTGCCACCCTCGCGTCGCGAGAATAGGCCATGATTTTTGCTCGTCGCCTATCGGCGCTCTTATCGCAGCACGAAGAAGCTATTATCCTACAGAGATCGGCGGATCGAGTGCCAGGAGATTGCTTGGAGGAGAGGGTGGAGCAACAGCGGCAGGCGGACGTCCACATTCAGAATCGTCCCCTTTATTTTCTTCTCTCGCTTCACCCACGCATATATAGGTCGCCCAGAAACACATTTTCTTCCCACCACGCGCGCCAATTATAATTAGCTCGGTCCGATCGCTTTTCTCGATCGGCAGCAACACTCGGCACTCTTTCGTACCAGACGTCATCCACGCATGCAGCTTTTTTTTGGGTTTTTTTTTCTTTTTTTTTTCAATTAGTTCGCCCACTTTGTCGCGACGGTGACGTCGCCCTCAACATTCCACCCTGGAAAAATGACGCGGATCGCAGGGAGTCTCGGCGAGTTTACTTTGACAAGATGATTCCGCGGCAATTTCGCGGAAACGAGAGATCCACCGAATTTTATTTAGACATTTCCTTTATTGCTACTGCACTATTGGAATTTTCATTCGATTTATGTAATAATTCGATTATGTAATAATATATAATAATTAATTAGTAGGAACACATGATTCTTAATTGACGGATTGCAGCATCGACAATTCTCTCCGGAAGTGATGTCCACGCACGATGCGATGAAAAGTTTTCAATCGCAATTTCCGCAATGTAAAATACTATCGATTCTCTAAGTAGACTACTCTGCTTCGACAATATTGCCGAGAATAAAAAAAAAAAAGAAAATAGGAATGCTCGCTTCAACTCTCCTGCGATGCCACCGTCGCCACCGCCGCGCAGTCAAGCATCGAACAACAGATCTACGCGTTGGGCTCGTGTTTCGCGACTCGATCGTTAAAAAATATTATCGAAAATATTGTCTCGTACGTACAAGGACACCGCAGGCGGAAGGCGAGTCGCGAAAAACGCTTGCGAGCCAGCGGAATCACGTGGAAATTTCGAAAGATAGCAATGTTGCAACTATTTTTTAGTTTACTTTGACAGTTGCTTCTCCATGATCCAATCTTTAAAAATCCCGTCAAAAATATACTTCAAATTAAAAAATGTTCCATTAAATTACGTCAAGATAATCGCGAAGAGAGAAAGATAAAAAACATACTATTGATCTTTCTCTTTCTTTGCATTTTTTTCAATATTCCATTAGGATTTTTAATCTAAAAATATATTAATATTTATTATAGATTTAATATTAATTATAGAGATTAGTTTTGATAATATAGAGATCACATTTCCCCGGGAAATTTTCCATCGATCCCGCAGACCGACAGGCGGCGCGAACCGATCCGCCCCGCGATACAAAATTTATATTTACTTTTACACATTTGCTTGGCCTTCTGTTTCTTCATGCATCGACGATCCGTTCTCTCTTCTCGAACGTGACGCCGCGATTCACGACGAATCACGAGCCAACCACATATCATCAACATCCTCATTATCATCCTCAGCATCAACATCAACATCAACATCAGCATCAGCATCAGCAATATCATCATTATCCAACATCTTCTCTCCCCGATCCGCTCCATCAATCATCATCGACGCATGCTTGGTAAACTTCCTTACTTACTTCACAGCGCACATCATCACTGATACAGCGTAATGCACACGACTTTTAAATATACTACGTAAAATACGCTCATATCACGTACGTTCGCTCTAGTAAGCATCGCACGCACTCTAGGAGTCTCGACGATGAAAAGGCTAAACAACTAATTAGTCGACAAGATAAGTCGCTTTGTCGTGCTATCGTAAGTTCCCCTAGGCTGGCTTCGCGTATCGACGAAAAATCCTTGTCATGAGGCTCTTTCGCTACAAGGACATGTTACATCGCTTCCACGGAAGCGTCACAAAAACGTTATTACAGTGGAAAAACTCTATTATAAAAAAGAACATAGGCTTTGCGCGAACATTTTTCGTTGACTTATGATCTAGGACAATTTTTTTCCACAGAGCAGTATCGGAATCCGATAATTTGTTTTCACATTGGATTAATACTTCCCGTGTTAATCCTCTATCACTTTTAAGAAATCTTTGGCATACGAATTTTTGGAATATCTAGACCTTTCTTGTTTAACGGATCATCCGAAGCTCTATTAAAAACTTTTGATCCTTCTGATAAAAGGATAAGGATTGGTTGAGAAATGTCTAGTCTAAAGAGTAAAGGATTTTAATTCTTCTTCCGACGAGGATGTCGATGCTCGTTACGAAGCCAGCCTGATAAAGCACAATACTCGAGAGCGAGTTTCCCTCTGGCGATGATCCCGACGTGTGCGTTTCAGGCTCGATCAGGTTGTCGAGGTAGAGGAAAAAGAGAAAAAGCTTCGATCGTAGGATATGCTAGGATCAGGATCGTCCGCCAGAGTTTCGTCTCTGCGATCGACAAAGAAATCGCGGCAAATCGCGAGGACCGTGCTTTCTTCAGGGCAGAATGTCGACTCCTCGCACACGAGAGTCTCTCTCCAAAAATCACAGTCACATATATATCTATTATTTCTTCTTTTTTTGTATTTTTGTCGTTTCTGTATCTTGTCGCTTCATCTCCTGCAATTTCTCCCTCTCTCTTTCTCACTCACTCTTCTCTCTCTCTCTCTCTCTCTCTCTCTCTCTCTCTCTCTCTCTCTCTCTCTCTTGTATCGCGAATCTTTGATTCATTCGTTCACTTATAGCGATTTCACGCTTCATTCTCGCACCTGACTTTCTTTCTACTGTCTTTTTCCCCCATCAACAAATTTGGCGACGCAATTCGCGGCGATTTTGCGTAAGCGTCGAGATGATCTTTTTGAAAACGATCTGATGATCAAGTATTATAAACGTACATTGAAACTCTTAGAATAGTGATTGGAACAATAATTAGATACTAATAATCTTCAGTCTTCGATAACTTTCGACACAACTTTTTGTTCAAATAAATGATCGACGATTTTGAAATTTTGAATGTTTAATTACAATGTAATGAAATTTAAAGAAAAGAATATTTTTATTTTATAAAACTTTTCTATTAGTCAACAACTTAAACTTGTAATTTCTTTTCTTCAAATTTTTCAAATTTAAAGCATTTGGCTTTTTCGCACTGCGAATAGATATATAAATATTTTTCATAAATATATAAGACAATAATAATATAAAGATTAATAAAAAATATATATATATAAACTATTCATATTTCGAAATTATATAACGTGATTTTTTTAAGGATAATTTCTTCGTTAATGACGATAAAATTCTAAATATGTATGTTGTTGCATAATTAATCAATATTAATGCGATTCTCAGAATCACCGCACGTTATGCTTTCCATAGTTTAACACCAGATTCATTTTAAGAAAACGATCGATCTCAGCACCAAAATCAGAACACGCTGCGAATTCCGGCGACCTTCACATACAAAAAAATGCAAATTCTCGATTGCGAATCAGAAAAACAGGTGAGCGATCGAGTTCTTTGCAAGATACGGAAAGACACGCACCGCTGTCCTCTCCGTCGTGGCACTCATTCTCATTCTTTCTTTTTTTCTGTCACTCTCTATTTATTTTATTTTTACTAGGTGGAATGTATAAAAGAAAAGGATATTTTCGCGTCTCTAGCAAGTCCGTCGCAATCGTGAATCTGTCGACCGCAATCGTTAATTAAACGCCCTTGGTATATTATAAAATGTTAAAATAGTAAATTAAGAGTTAATTAATTGCGGCAAAATTTCGAAATTAAGTATTATATTTTGACAAGAATAATCGAATTCTTTGATAAACAAAAATAAAACGAGAAAAAGATAACTATTAAAATACTTGACTATCGAATTTCTTAGAATCACCTGATAAACTTAGTATTACAAATTTGATATTATTTAAAACTTTATTAAAAAAAAAAAAGAATATTACAGATATGTTTAATAGATTTTTGAAAAACATTGATTATTCAACAAATAGCATAATCGCCTTAAAATAGAATGGCTCGAATAAATATTGCCACAAATTTAGAACGTTTTCCTGTTTTCGCAAGAAGTTTTACTACATGATTTATGAAAGATCTTAGCTTAGAAAAATAGTTAGTTTTCTCTTTGAGAAATAGTTTCGATACATATATATCCCATATTATTAAACTTTGATATCACTCGATAAATAGATAGATTTGAAATCGGCGATGAAATACTTCTTAATTATTTACAATTTGGCAATATTTCTATTTTTTACATTGATAATACTACCATTATCTCATCATCATTAAATCCAATAGATACGGCGATTAAAAGAAATTTTATATATACAGCTTTCAAATAACAAAACCAAAAATTCCTCTAGAGTTTGTAACTCAGGAATGTATAAATATTTCTCATAAAAACTCAGACTACGAAATATCGTGGCAACACCTATACGGGACAATTAATCAATGTTATCACGAGTCATGTGCGAAATAAATTGTTTGAGCACTTTAAAAGTATATCGATTTCGATAAGTGATTAAAGACGCACGAATTTTGATTTTCAGAAATGTAAACATAATTGGGCGAAGCATAATTGTTCTACGTGACATTCTCGTTGTTTTGTTCGTCGATACTGATTTCTGAAGAATGTGCGTCGATATTTACCAAAATACATTTGCTTCACATTTGATGAATTTAAAAAACTAAAGATTCTTCTACGTCACTCTACGCCATTATTTTCCTTTCGCACTTGGAAAATCGAAAATGAGAAACGAGTGTACGGATAAGGTATTCATAAACGTGAAATCGCGACAAGGTATTTAAATTACGCGAAAAAAGGAACGTTGGAAAAAACATTTGGAATGCATGGCACTATCGCAGACGTTTCTTGACGACAACGTGATTCCGTATTGCGTTATTACTGCAAAACGTCATTAAAAATCGCGATCTACAATTACAAAAGATCTTTAGATTTCACGATTCTACAGAACGGACTAGCGATGACGATTCGCGACGACAGTCGACACGGCACTGACTTTCGTCATCAAGGACGCGATATAAACAGAGGTAGAGATACGGGATACTTGAGACATCCCGCTCGAACGTGAAGGAGCGGCTCTTCGCGATCTCGCATAAATCGAAATGCGCGATTTCATCACGGACTTAGATTCCGTTACAAAAGAGATCCACTAGGCTACTTCTCTCCAGGCTATGACACTAAACTACGTCAATTTGATAGAATTTGGCTCGTTCAAATGCGATCACGGTACTTCCTCAAAGTCCGCGAAGAGACACTCCCATCGTACAAACGCATGAATGATGAGTGCTCCTGCGCGGCAACGCGCAGTCAGGAAGACGATCTCACCCAGAACAGATCACGAGTGACCCAGACGTTCCCAGACGAACGAGGGGAAAGGAAGAAACGAGTGTTTAAAAAATGTCTGGACAAGCCGTGTAGCGTTGTTCCAAATGGCAGTGCGAAAAGCTCCTCGTCTGCGACGTCACTCGTGAATACCGTGATCGCGCCAAATACTTGGCCAATTAGTAAAAAGGACTTACGTGATATCAACAAGGTATCGAGGTGAGATATAAAAGGGATAGAGTGAGGGAGAGTCGGGGATTGCTTTTGAGCATTCGATATCATTTGCTCTTGCGGACGTTCAGGCCGGACGAGGACTTCGGTACAACTAAATCATTTGTGCCAGCAAAATATTAACTTTAATGATCCAATCTCAACAGCAACAGACATTCACATACGGGGAAAAAGTAACATACACATCATTCCATACTACTACACAACGGAACACGCAGATTCTCGCGCAGCACAATCGGAGACCAGGGGTCGTCCAGTCGAGTTCTGTAATCTTCCCGACCTTTCGCACTCAGTCTCTCTCTTTCTCTCTCTCTTCCTCTCCCTCGCTGCTCACTCACGCCTCATTCCGTTGTATAGGAAAGCGACACTTTTTCGCACGCGCGAAAATTCTAAGCATTGATAGCTAAAAATCGCGATTCAAAATCTGCACGTCGTTGAGAAGCTCGATATGAGCTTTACAACGAGTCAACGGCGAGTCACTGTAAATAAAAGACTCTCGTTTTCTCTCTCTCTCTCTCTCTCTCTCTCTCACACACACTCTCTCTCTCTCTCTCTCATACACGCATACCCATTGCTACACATTGCTACATCATACATTGTATTACATTTGTCATTCGTTCTTTCTCGTATCTATCATGCTATCACTTTATTTCGGAAATTCTCCCTGAGTCTCTCGCTTTCACTCTCCTTCACTCATATATATGTATATTTTCCGTCCAACCTCGCATGGTATTCCTGTCGCGCTCTTTCGTATCTTCTTCCGTTCATTTCTCTCACTACCCACGATAATTGAAGTAGTCCTCTCTTTCTCTCTTCTCGGGGTTTAATCTTTCAATCACACGGGTAAATGCCGCAGACTTCTTTACATCAGACATACTTGTAATCAGAATCTCCATAGACTTTTCACTTGGCCTTAATTCATTCATCGGCAACATCCATTTGCACATCCTCATCATCCATTGTCGGAATCCGGCAGACAGGTATTTTGGTTTTCTTTTCTTTTTCTTATTCGCTCTTTCGTTTAGCATGCGCTCTATCTTTCTTTCTCTCTCTCATTCTCACTTTCTTTCGCTCTCGCGTTCTCGCTAAACTCTCTTTCTCTCGGATCCATATGGGCTGCATTCGACATCGATATATTATATCGATAAAATACCGTCGCCAGATAGGGACACGTGCAGACTCATCACCCCATCTCGTCATCATCGCTTCGGAACTCACGCACATCCATCAACTCGCATCCGCACCATCCAATCTTGTTGTCTTTGTATTGTGTTTGATAGCTTTCTAGTCAAATCAAATTGCACGACAGTACAACCGTGGGGTGATCTGTAAACAACAAAAGCGAGCCAAATATCAGTCACCGTCGCTCATCGGTGCTCATTCTTTTCGGAGAAGGGGAGTTTCGGGCGGGTGTTTCAAGTCGCGTACGCGGGAAATCCGAGGGACAGAAAACAACACAGAAAACACTATGACAGAAGGTAGTGCATTCCTATCGACATTGAAATAATTCTTCAGTGTCTTTTTATTCTGACGTGCGCGCATCCATACTTTCTCTTTTGCTCACTCTTTTTCTCTCTTTCTCTCTTCTGCCCTCCCCCTTCTCTCTTTTCTCTAATCAATCCTATCCTACATCCTATCTTCGCTATGAAAAACTCGCCAGTTATACTTAAAAACACCAAAGAATGTACGATGACATAGTAATCGAATCGCACAAAGGCGGAGTGCGGAAAAACGCGAAAAAAGAATCAATAAAAAATAAAGGAGATAACCTTGTCCCTCTAATGAGATACGAATTAAAGTACAAATTCAAAATGAAATACAATATTAGTGTAATCGCGCGTCAATTAAAGTGAGATCAAATCACATAAGAAACTCTGCGAATTAATTAGGCATGTATCGAGAAAATATAATAAAAAGGTACTCACCAACTGGACGTTGCATTGGCAGCAGTTTTGAGCTTTCGAATTTCTTTCGCAGCCCAGCTTGCCAGTTGTTTAGTTTTATGAAGACGTGACTTCTTTCCCTTAGCCAGCAAGTCATTTAGCGGCTCGGTTTCTACCATGGGCAACAGTTTAGTTCCAAATACCATGACGAGATCGCCCAGTAGACCTACCGCAGCTGATACATTGCCTTCGGAATGCTCGCGGTCTTGTGCTATCGAAGTGATAAATTGTATGATGAACGGCACGTGTGGCTCGATAAGGGAAATAGCGACGTCCGGACAATTATTCCCATCGCCACGCAATCCTTGGACTATACCGGTGTAAGCTTCGAGCACACCCTCGCGCAACTCGTTCAAATAATCAATCATATCGTAATCGCTCCTGTCCACATTAGCCTGCGATGCCTGCACCAATGTCTGCAATACCACGTCTAGGTATTTCTTGAACTCTGGTCCAATACTCATGGCAATGTCACCGAATGCTGAAAAGATTTGCGGCTTGACCGAACGATGAACGGCGTTATTACTGAGGTTTTCCAACAACAGAGTCATAATTTCATCGCAGTAAGGAAGCATTTCGCTCTTAAGCGCACGACAGATGTCCCCAGTGAGGCCGACCGCTGCGCAGCACACCTGATACTCGGCATAATTCTTCAGGCCGAGACAAAGATAAGGCTTGAAAGCTTCCATATATTTCAGGAAACCCTCTCCCAACACTTCAACCAAAGTTGAGACAGCCATGAGCGCGTCCTCCTGCACACCGCCCGATTTGCAGGAATTTGAGCTAAACATGGCGAGCAGAGCAGTCATTATCACGTCAGATATCTGCGGAGCGTCCTCTGTGGTGACTTTACGTAAAACGGATTGTAAAGTCGCACAAAGCAACGATTGCAAATCGTTGTATTGGGCGCGATCTGAATGGCTCTGTATGTGCGATTCCATCTGCAATACCTGTTGCAATCGTTCGAGTATTACCATTGTAGTTTTTTGTACTGTCACATAACAATCACGCGGTGAATTCTTCACCATCTCCATGAGAGCCTCATAAGCAGCAGATCTCAAATTCGCCTGTGCCCCATCTGGTCGATCAGTAGTTTCTAAAAGTCGTTGAATGATAAAATCGAAATATGGTGACATGCAATACGTTTCCGGTTGATTGCCATCTTCGCTTGCCTCAGCGGACTCGTAGCTTGCCTCTGCCAATCCCGTAAATGCCCAGCATACATTAGCGGCAACTCGCGGCTCCGCCTTCAATCCGTTTACCAAAGATTCCAGCAATGGTTTTAGATAAGTTTCGTTGATCGCGGCATCTGGAATCATCTCACATATGCGACCAAATGTCCACGCAGCAGTATCGCGAACGACTACGCTGGTATCATACATCAGTTCGATAAGAGTTGGCATAGCTTGCTCCACTAATGGTTTTAATGTAGCAGGTTCTAAACCACCGAGAATCGAACCAAACGCCATTAAAGCTGCGTCCCTATACCTCCAATCTGGACTCTTAATATTGTCCTTGACAAAAGGAAGAACATACGGAACGATAGCTTCTTCACAGCATGAGGATAGCAACATTAAGCAAACTCCAGCGGCCTTCGAAGGATTCCAATCGTCTTCATCATCAAATTCTTCTTGTTTAGTTAATTTCTTCATCAATACCGGAACTAAGTATTGTAAAGCTCCCTTAGCATAATGTCGCGAAACTTTCAGCGGTAGACGACCTCCTTCCGTTGCCTCTCCTTCTTCCATTGACAAGTCAACTTCCTCATCGGACACATTTGACCAGAATTCTATTCCCTGAAGTGCTACTTCATCAACATCGGATTTCATAGCTTCTAAAGTTATCTGTAAAAAGTTCCATAGTAAATTTAGATACGCATAATATGCAATATTAAAAAAAAAAAATAAAACAAAAATCTAAATAACACTCACAGGAAACAGCGCTGGAGCCATGTATGCTTCCATGTATTGATAATACAATGACATAATTTTCACAAGACATTGTAAAGCAGCTACTCTGATTTGAGTATTGGTGGACTGAGTAGCTTCACATACAACTTCCATTATGAAATTTCGTTCCGTCTATGTAGAGTTAAAATATCATCACATTAATAGCTTATTGCACAGAATGTAATAGTTATATATGAAAATATTTACATCAATAATGACAAATACTAAATACCTCCTTTTCAAAATTTCCTTTGGTGAATTCCAAAGAATTGTACAGGGCGCTTGTAGCCGCTAATCGAACGTGATTCGACGTGCTGGAACCCTTCATACCATGAATGATAGCAGTAAGAATCTCATTTGATTGTGATACTAGCACTTCGCTTTCGATTTCTTGGCAGATATATCCAATAGTCTCTAGAGTAGCCTCCTTCATCATCTCGGTACTGGACGGGTTGACAACATTATTGACTAACAATGGAATTAATTCGCTCCATTGCCCCCCTGGTAACTCGGCAACAGCAACGTAAGCGACACATTGTGCCGCGGAACTTGGCCTATTATTTTCTGTTCCCAACGCTCCTAAAATCTGCAAGAAAAAATGTACTTCTCTGTCACGTAAACTGTCATTAAAAACAAAAAAAAAAATTATTGCCCAATGTACTTGACACATCCTTAAAAATGTTATTTCTTGACATACAATAATATAATTTTTTTAATAAATACAACTTATTTTATCAAATTTTATATCAAACATCAAATGATTCAGTTGTTGGCTGAAATAGAAGAAATACATATTTATACTTAATAAATAAATATTTATACTTAATATTCTTAATCGGAACAATTTCAAATTTATAATTTTCAATAGAAGAGAAGAAACATTTAGATGCTAGATAAATCAAAATATCAATAATAAAAACAATAATATTAATTAATATTAATAATATTAATAATAATATTAAAAATATGATAAATATAATGACACTTCTTACATTTTTCTTGATATATTCCCTTGTTTCAACAGGGATAGTAAGCCAGCGTTGCTGGTACTGGAACTTCATGTCAGGATCCTTGGAGGTAAGTTGGTTTTTGAGCTGTAGACCCGCTGCCATGCGGGCGACGGGGCTCGCGCCGACTGTGACCAGCACGGCGCTGAGTCGTTGCACGAATTCATGCTGAAACAAATATACCGTCGAATTGCAATTGAATGTCACTCCTTCCACTGATATCACAAATTCCATTATGGAGTTTACTCACGAGATTGGTTTCGGCCGCCTGCTGCAGGAAATTCTGTGCTGCCAAGAGCTCATTCTTATCTGAAAACGCGATAGAAACATATTAATCACGTGGCGCGATTAATATTAATTAGGAAATCGCGAAAAATCATAAGTTTAGACGAGCACAAAGTGCTTCGGATGCGTGTCGCGCCAATGCGTGCGAATGCGATCATTGCGAGCAACCGTCACGGCGAGACAATACTTTTCCCGCGGCGAACAAAGCGCCTAGCAACAGCACAACTGGGCGCGATATCGCGCGTAACAGCGTGCGAAATGGCTCGCGATTCCGTTCGCGGGAGGATGACGATGGATGTGCCATATGAGAAGTCGCGAGGTCGACACGGCTGCGACGACGGCGGCGGCGGTCGCCCGATCGAAACACGTTGGACGAATATATCGAAACTGAGGAACGCGTCACGCGGTTGCTCCGACGTTGTTCTCGCGTGCTCAAAATCGAGATTCGCCATCATCGGCCGTCACCGCTGCTGCCGCCGCCCACGAACGTCGCGTTTCCGATCGACGGGATTCCAGAAAAGTCGCTCGGATTGAGGAAGATAAGGCCCGGCCTTTCCGTGATGTCGTCCACGACACAACGGCGGAGTTCCAACACTTACCCGACGAGACGGTCTTCTCAAGGATTTGGATCAGCTGCAACGTCGTCGGGTCCATCTGCATGACTAACTGCGGATCGCTCTCGTTTACGGCGTGATACGTCACGGATCCCGCGATTCGACGCGAGGAAATTAACGTCTGCTTCCTGATGCGAAAATTCTCGTCGCGACCGGCGGATATCCACATGTAGCCACCACCGACTCAACTACCTTCTCGACGTTCCCCTTCTCCTGCCATCCACTTCCTGTTGGCGGACGAGTTCATGCGTCTCCTTTGCTCTCGCGGACTCAGCCGCGCGACTTGTCATCCTCTCTCGCTCACACACTCTTTCTCTCTCCGTTCCTCCTTCGACACTCGTTGCTTCCTTTGCACACAGCATGCGGCGTAGTAATACCTGATACTCTTTGATATTCTCGCGCCCGCTGCGCACGAATCGTCATCTACTAGCACGCTTACGGGAAAAACGCAGTCCAAAAAGTGAAGACGAGCAACGTAGAATCGACGTGATTGTTGTGTCAAATGCGAGAATATCGTGACGCCTTTTTGTCGCGATCGCATCGCGTTTTTCTTCTTGCGAGAGCGAACTATTTTCTTGAGGCGTGCTTTTGATCGCGCAATGCGCATACGCCGATTGATGCGCGCGCGCCACCTAACACGGCTGTGAGAATCGCATTGGTTCTGCATCCATTTGTGAAATTGATCATTGGTGAGTTCTTCAACGTAACGTTTCGAAGCAAATTTTTCGCGCGAAAAATATTACTTTCTTTCACAATACAAACGATTATTTTAACTCACGAACATGATTTCACACCAAACTTTTCTGCCGTACTACATTTCTACATGTACATTGCAATAACATGTTAAACAAGAACAAGGTAATTAAGAAAATTATTTGCTTCTTCCATCCCATTCAAAAGAAATACAACATCTTGTTTTTTATATTCCAACTAAATTTTTTTACAATTATAGATTTTCAAATCAATGCAACAGAAAAATTGCAAGATATTACGAGTATATCTAACTACATCATATTGCAATATTGCATAATTATCGCGATATTATAAGATTGCAGTAATATTAAAAAATACGTTTCCTAAAAGATTTGGATACAACAACATAACGTTCAAATACGAAATACAAACACAATGGTGAATATTTCTAATCTTTAATACAAACACAATGGTGAATATTTCTAATTTTAACGATAAATTATTGAAGAATTGAATTAAAATTTTTATAACGACAAATCATTATTTGTTTACAGAAAAAACTTTATGACGATCTAATGCTTGATCTAGTTGCAGGAAGGTATGTAACTATTTTATCAGCTCTAACAGTTTCATTATAAAACTCGATCAAAATTAAATTGACTTTCTAGGAAATTATTAATTATTAATAATAAATTACCAAAAAATAAATTATTAAGTATTAATTTTAATAATTTTAAATCATTTAAATGCAATCAGAAATGTATATGGTCAATAATTATTTGCTATTTAAACAAATTTTGTGAGACCATTAATATAATTAAAGAGTAACAATATGATTATAATAAATCATTATATCTAATGAATCAAATATCTCGTAATAATTATTAAATTTTAATAGAAAGATGTTAGCCACAATTGTCATCATTTATTATTGACATTTATTATCAATATATATTTTTTTCCAGTTTTTATTTAAGCTGATTTATTTAATTTTTTTTCTTCTTATTTCAATGTTTTTTTATTTATATATAGAAAAAGCATATCTCAAGGAATAAAATTTTTCATTAGTTATTTGTATTTTAAAATAATTTTTACAAAGGAATATTGTAATTTTATATATTTTTGAGAATACAATATTAATGTAACATTATTAGCAATATGATAATATTTGATAAAAGTTCGAATGCTTATCTCAAGCAGCTGATGATCAGAATTTATCTTCCGCAATTATTTATATTTGTCGCTGAAAACATTTATAAAAAAATATAATGTAAAATATCTATGTTCTTCTTTTGCGTATTTAAATTCTAGAACCGGTATGACATGTTAAGAGCTATGACCAGATGTACGTAATTTCGAAGGGTGGGTTAATGTGAGAAACTATCCTTGAATAACAAACCCTTAGATCAATTTCTGATTGTTCACTCATACAGACTAGCAAGAAAAGAGGCAAGAAAAGGAGAAGAGAAAGAATATGAAAAAGGGAAATGAAAAACTAGTCGGTCCATCGTTTTAGTAGATTTAATGAAACGATATACAGAATACATTTGCTTTCGTAATGCATCGCAACGCATTCTCGCGTGCCTTACCATCTATATCACATGTCAATTTTTTTTTTATTTATAAAATATAATCATCATAATTTTTTTGTTCTCGCGTCTTGTCTTTGAACTGCCTCTTCGTCGTATATATCGAAAGTATATATGTATACATATTTATACATATGTATACATTTATTCATGTATATGTATACATGTATACATCTTTATTTATATATATATATAATATATTTATTTATTTATATTTGTGTTTATATATATATATTTATTTATATATATTTATATTTTTATTTATATATATATATATATATATATATATATATATATATGTATATTTTTCCAAGCAAGAGGGAACTATAATTTGTGGCTCAGAGAATTAACAACGAATCAGGCCAGAAAAAAGGTTTCATGAATGTGCGCGCGCGTGTGTGTACGTGTGTATGTGTGTTAATATTTGAGAATATTAATTTGAGAATACACAGTACATATTCACGTGATATTACGCTATGCATCGTTCCTACGGTCGACGGTCGTACGATGAAAAGGTCGACGATCAGCTCCTCACCAAGAGTAGTCTCCTCTCCGCGATTTCTTTATTGTCAGCCGTGCAATTACATCTGTTCCGCACTTTCTCTCCTTCTCTCTATCTCTTTTTCTTTATCTCTTATGCATCGATTGCGTAATCACACAGTGAGATTACACGATCTTGCGATGCAATTAATTTCAACTTTTCAACAAGTACGGCCGTCGATACGTCGACGTTTCCGTCGTTTCCTTCGATCTTCCCCCGTTTCTCTTTGTTTCACAATTAATGCATTCGTTCGTGTGCATTATGTTAGATACAACGTAAAAAAAAAAAAAAAGAAAAAGGAGAGTGAGAAGATTGATGAAATAGATCGAAAGATCTGATGCTTTTCGTGCACCAGAAATCGTCTTACGACACTTACGTGGACATTAGTTGCTGCTATTCACATTGTCTCTCTGTCTGTGTAGATACATGTTCGTCTGTGTTAATTTACTAGATTTATTTTCGGTGCAACGCTCATTTTTCATGGTGTATATGTAAATGTTAAGCGTGTGTAGTACATTTGTCGTACATTTATAAATGCGATCTTTCTGGCTGAGCATGCGGACGTTCGTACGAGAGAGTGAAGCAATAAATATTAATCTCATAATTAAAATAAATTTAAATAAGAAATAAGAAATTTATAATAAGAAAATTTATTTTGTGCATTCAAAGAAATTTATCTTGTTTTTAAAAAAATTATTTTACCGAATTGTTGATTTTTGTGGACAAATAACAAGTTGTAACGAAAACGAATTCATGTAAATTTTGTAAATTAATACGAGCATAAATCTATGAGCATTAATTATGCTTGTATTTCAATCAATCTAAAATCAAAATTAACTATAATTTTTGATAGAGGACATTGTACTTCTCTGTCTTGATTATTATATGAAAAAAAATGTATATATCGAAAAATTTATATAGATAGACACAATAAGAGAAAACTTAAGTTACATAAGAGGAATAAATTGTGCTTCAAAATGATAGAGAAAGTTCGGTAAGATTGCATAAAGAAAACTTAATAGCTTACATGAAGAAAAAGCAATTAGAAAGAGAGAAAGAGAGAGAGAGAGAGAGAGAGAGAGAGAGAGAGAGAGACTGATTTTGAATTCACTCGAGAAATTTAAGAGAAATTAATAATTTATATAATATATTATGTGACACATGTTTTATAACACGGTTATAGCATGGTTACCTTTCCATCATTTTGAATTCTCGGAGAACTTCCGTATAGTTTTCGCAGCGGCACACCCTGTACACAAACGTCCGCCGCTTCAGCAATAAATAATCCTCTCGAATAAATTCAGTTATGATATTAAAATCGAAAAAAATAATTTATTAACAAAATTTCGAAGAGAAATTAAATAATCTGTTGATCGAACATTTATTGCATACATCGATGAAACGGGGAAAAAGGGATAGATTTACACCTAACGGAATTGACTGTTATTTCGTTACAGCAATGACAGATAATCGATTTAAATAACAATGTCGGAACGATCGCGTTCATTTCATCGTGGGGACGATCTTACTGTTCACGCCCGAACGATCCGATTTTGCCTTCCTATCCCTGCTCCTTTCTCTTATTTCTTGTAAAAAATAATTTGCTGCAGCGCTGGGTCCAGGGACGATTTTTCGCGATCAGGAGCGGAAGACATCAGCCTCGCACGGACTCTCGTTAAGAAAAGATATATAGGAACAAAAATATGTCGCTCGAAACCCCATCTTCCGTATAACGGAGGCCGTAACTCGTCGGGGTTTCCTTCATTCTAGTCGAGCCCTTTGCGAACTCTCAATCTCGATCTCTTTATGACCGATAACTTCTCTCCCGAAATCTTCTCTGGACTCAACACTTTATTTGCACGGGCAAGAAAGTCGATTTCTATGTTCGAGAATCTCTATATGTTCTATCTAATGATGAAGACTGATATGAGGAGAAGATAAGGCGAATATCAGGCAAAAAGCGCTCGTCATCGAGGATTCTAATTGCGTCAAAACATTTTTTACAAATGTGAAAAATGATTTTGGATTTTTGTCATATTGCCGCAGATCAATGCCAGTGTGCAATCTAATTTTGTTAGTTTTGTTAATATAAAATTATCTTTTTTTTTCACTAGTCACTTTTATCTCTTGGAATTTTTCCTTCTATAATTCATTCAACTAGATTATTAAATTAATTAATAATTATTAATTAGTAATTAATGTTATTAATTAATTATTAAATCTATCTTCACAACGGACGGAGAAAATATATATATTTACCGAGACGTTATTTAGTAGATAAATGTTTCAAAGAGCTCGACGATTAACATTGTTTCTATATGCTTAGAAATATTTGTTACGATCTCTCATAGCTAAAGAGGCTTCTCAAAAAGTGTTCACTTTTAGAAATTCTAGAAAGGCAAGATTTTGTATCTCTAAAATTCCTCGATCAATAGCTCATTAAAATCTTATTCCTCTCTTTATAAAATATCCTGACAGAATGTGTATTGGCATCAATCTATCGTGAAGAACTTTCTTATCTTATTGCTATCGATTTAGTGACGTAAATTAGTTTCCCCAGCGAGAATAAGCGCTTTCAAAATTTGATAGCCCTCGAACAGAATCAACGTTCTCGCTCGTGCTATCTTAATTTCGATCGCAAGGGTCGTTCGAGTCTTTACACCCTCGGATCCTATTTACCTTGCATTCTTACCGGGCATTTTGTCTTTTGAACACTTGCGCGCGTATCCATCCGCAAACGTGGACGTGTCATTAATGAATCATCTGCTACACGGAGAAACGTTTTTAATTTGCAATTTTTAGAGGAAGGAAAAAACTTGATATGTCCATTCATTGCGAATTGCATATTTTTTTATATCGATACCGGATTATGCACGCTGGAAACGGAATTGATTTATTCCTTTATAGAAAGAGTAGAGCATCAAGATTGACCATTTAAAACGTCATCGCTAGTGATTAACATACGCGTGACATGTATATATGCGATATAAGATTTATATTTTGCCTATCGGCCAATGCAGCAACGGTGTCCATTATCGGTTCGCTCGTATGTCTAATAAGATTATTATGATAGATTATTATGATATATTTCAATTTGTATGATATTCTGGATATATTGTTTTTCAATACAGTATCAATCAATACAATATCAAATATTATATTACAAACAGCCAATTTTATTTAAAAATCAGATTTTTCAATTTCTATCAGAGTAAATGTGATTATTATGGCGAGCCTTTGATTTTTGCAGGAAACCGTTCCTTTATAATAATTATTATTAATAAGTATCACAATTACTAGTTAATCCTTCACGGCCAAAATTATTTTATCTGCAATTAAATATTATTAGTCATGGTAATATTATCACATGATGATTGTTCACACTTCTGAAAAGCATGTAATGTTATATAAGAAAATATTATTATATTTATATTTTTCCTTAATTTCCAGATTAATTTTATTTAATCTGGACTTAGCTTGGCATAAAATAGTGCGCAAGTTTTTCAGGCCGCAAAGCATTAAATTTCAATTAGCAACAAGAATTGAGAAAATATTTTCGAAATATCGCAAAAGCCTTCGGAATAATCGGAACAGTTGAATAAAGATAAAATATGGTCCGTTTCCAGCGACGGAAATCGAACGCGAATATTTAATTTCTTCCGTGCACTGTATCGTGTACGAGGTTGCAAATCGAGAATATTACGCGAACGATATCGCTGAATAAAATAAAGAAGACATTTAATTCGAGGAACCACAATAGAAAGCTAATAAAAGATGCAATCGGATATCAATTCCGCCACGTCCGCGAGGCGTCGAACATTTGCGGATACATACGACTTTAGATTAACATATACACATGTAATTATCATATCTATTGTGCACGTACAGGTAATTAATGTGGTCTCTGTTTATGTATGTGTCTGTGTCTATAAGGACAATGCCTGATCTGTAGTGTTACGGAGCTCGGATCGCATTGCAATGGCGACGGTAGTTACGATAAGATTACACGAGTAAAGATGCGCCTGAGCAAAAATAGATTTCAAGATTAACAGATAGACTACTAACACATAGACTATTAACGTAGTCTAGGAAAATAATTAATCGAAATAATCATAAATTGAGACTAAAGCTTACTATTACTTCCATGGAGATATCTTTCTCACGATATAAATAAAATAAAACTACTATTATAAAAGAAACCTTAAAAGCTATGAAAAAAAAATAAAAAAAAGGTTTTAATAATAAAACGATAAACATTTTAATAATATATATGTAATAACGTTTTCTTTAAAATAGATAAAAGGCGAAATTGAATGAAGAAGTACTTAAAAATTTTTATATTCAAATATATTTGCATGTATTTGACATTAGGTAAAAAATAATCGTGAAATCTTTTTTCGCTCGAATGCGAAGTTATTCCCGATATTGTAATCTTACTTTATCTTACGGTATTTTATCTTGAACGTGGATAAAATATCAAGATATACATCAAAAACAGAGATGCGTGTCGACTGCGGTAATCTTGGCGGCGAGGACGCCGATTTGAGAGCCTCGATCAGCATCCTCTGCCGTCTATCGCGTCGATCGTATGGTGCATTTTTTACGACGACGATGACGACAACGACGGCGAAGTTTACTGTAGCGAGACAATGGTAACACAAGGTGGTAGTAAAGGTAGCGCTGGTAACAGTGGTAGTAGTGGTAGTAACGCCATAGAGTAGTAACGCTATCAATGAGTAGTAATAAGTATAACGGTATAGTAAAGTTGTAGTAGTTGTAGTAGTTAAGTAGTAGTAGCGGCGCGTTATACGTATATAAATAGGACACTCTACGTTAGTTTGATTAAAAAAGTAAATGTCATAACGTAATAGGTAACTTTAAGCCGGGCCCGCCTCGCCGTCTCTTGCTGAATTCAACTCTCGCCCTTTTTCGAACGAGGCGGACTCGTGGTTGTTCGCCTTAGCTCTCTAAAATCACATAAACGCAAGAATAGTGGTAAAGAGTCGATCGATATCGACCATGCGCTTCGGACAGCGCTCGAATGACGTTGACGATGCCAAGCTCATTTGCGAATGCGTTAGATGAAAAAATGAAAAATTTACTACATGAAATCGGTAAAAATATCTAAACTGCATCGCAAGTTCCGAACAACGAAATCCAATTGTGGGCGCTATTTTGTTCTCGATATCAAAATATGCAATTGAGTTCAGAAATATGTCGACTTCTTCTACTTAATAATTTCTGGTTAATAATTTATGGCAAAGCTATTCTAAATTACTTTTGACTGATTATAAAATGCTTGTAAAAATGTCTAATAAAGGTTTGAGATAACCGATGTCTGAGATATTTGCTGAATCATTAACAACATTATTAAAGATTGACGTAAATCTAAAACATGTAAAATGTGTGTATAAAAATACTACGATTGAAATGTATCTAATCAAATAATTCTAAACTTTTCTACAGTTAATCATATAAACTCATAAAATAATAGCGCCACTCCTAAATTCACTTTCCATTAGCATAGATACCCGAGGGACGCATATCGCAACTTGCCGCTGCTTTTAAATGCATGTAAACTCACACTTTTCACTATCCCAGTTTCCACTGGTTTCATTCGATATTCTTCATTGCACTCAATCATATTTGCCTCGAGAACGCAAAGCGCATGTCATCAGTATAGATATGTCCACGATAATATATAGGAAAAACAAATAAAAAAATATACTTAACTTGATGTAACATAGAATTCCATTGATTCTTGTCATGCATGCGGACAAGTAATCAATGCGTGTAGACTCGGCATCGTCCGGCCATCGAGAGCACGACCGACAGTCACATCCTACGTCTACTGTCAAGACGGACGCGCGTTGTCCGCCTTTCCCGTCGTTACTCTGATATGTTGCGAATTGCCGATGCGTTCTCCCGCGACGTGCAAGGTATTGCCGAAGATATTACACGTATCCAAGTGGCGGGTCGCGTGCGTGGGCCATGAGAGCGACGAGGCGAGCCGAACGCGAGCACAGAGAGCCTCGTACAAACTAGGTAGAAAAGTGAGAAAAATTCGCACGGACAGCCTTTCTGCGAGAAAGAGAGAACGAAGAGATCCCTCCCGTCTATCCGAGTCCGCACGAAATCTATTACAGCTAGAAGGGAGAATAGCGAAACCGCGCCGCGGCCCGCCTCGTGCCCATTTTTCTTTTTCTTCTTTTCTCGCCCTTGTTTACTCTTTATTCGCGCCGATCCGTTCTCTAGCAGCAGCAGCAACAGCACAACAACACCAGCTGTGTAGTAGTGTACTTACTACTAATAGTGTAACAGCGTCGTCTGACACCCGCCACCCGACACGTTACGCATGCAGAGACCTGCGTCAGGACATTCTATACACTTACGTTCGCATATGACCCATACATACATACATACATACATACATCCTCTTACACTCATACATATGCGCATTCACTCATTGCGCTTATACATGCGAACAACAAACTTTCCCTTAAGTTTAGCGTTCGCATTCGCGCGGACAGCTCACATCCGCGCTCGCTCGTACGACCAATAATGGCTCTCCTCGCTCCTCCCGCTCGACGAATCTTCTCAGGACATATCCTTCGCGAAGCGCGAGGGGACGTCACCAGGACGTCATCGAGAACCGAACGTACCCGCGGGACCGCGCGAGATTACACGCGAAAAGAGAATAAAACTATGTGTAATATGAACTAAGAAGGATGCAATCAGAACGAAGATAACGCAACCGCATGGGTTTGAGAAAGTAATTGTTCTATCTGGGCGAGACTGCTCGGCTCGGCTTTAGAAGGGCAGGCTACCGACAAACATCGTCTCGATCAGGGGTGGTGCCGGCACCAGATCCTCCAGCTTGAGATAAAAGATCCGCTGGAGGCCCTGGACCGAAAGACTCCTCAGCTCCGGTATCTTCCCCAGTAAATAGGACAGGTACTGCGACTTCCTCTGCGCCTCGGCATTGTAGGTCACGTGGTCGCGCAACGATGAAACAATTTTCATCTGCAGCTGTTCCATACGCTGTGGCTCTTTCAATCCATACCTCTCTGCAAGAACACGAATCAACTTGAATAAGATCGCTTTCTCAAAACCAAAACTATAAGACGATTGCCACTAAATTCTGTCATTAAATAATAATAATAATAACAATAATAACATTCGTACATTCGTAAATAATATCGGGAACTTTATTGAATTATCGTTACGGATTAATCCTATTATTTTCGAAAATTAAACCGCGAAAATGTAAGCGATAGAAATAGAATACCACTGTTTAAAAAATTCACTGAGATTGATGTAATTTAAGACTCTTAATTACATTAACATTCATTAAGAAATACTGATAAATCAATTAAACTCCAATAATATCAGTCAATCTTCGACACTTAGTTATCCAAACACGAAAACTCTTGGACGAGCTTGTAAACCATACACCTGCATGTTCGGTTGCCAACAGCTCGCGTGCAGAACGCGGAGCATCGTTGTTCCTTTCGTCGGAACGTCAATAATTAATTGATCTGACGAATTAATTATTTATCCCGATTGGTATAACCGGAACATAAGTAGATAGAACCGGGTATAGGAAGATTAAAAGCGCCATGAGAAAGACCAACAAAATTGCGAAGTGACAACTATGACGACCACGGGTATTAATATCAATATTTATAATAATATAATAATTAATATTTATAATAATAGAGATTACACAATTGTGACAATTCGCTCAATCGTGCGATATTGAGAAGGTTAGTTGAATTTTAATCGAGTACTAACCAGTAACCAGAGTGAGAGCGCACAGGCAGGCAAAGGCGCTGATGTCGACCTCCAGGAAATGGAGAGCTTTGCAGAAATCGAGAATGCTATGCAGCCAATCGCCAAAGCTGCGCTGACATTGTTCCAGCGCGAGAACGACGCCGTTGCAAAATACCAGCTTTGTGTCTTCCGGATGCGTGCGATATGCCAACCTAAGCACAAACAGTTCCAGACTGGCCGATTGGAAGAGCAATTCCTGAAATCAAATTACATCGCGAAATTAATACAAGCGCATTATCAGTGAGTACCAGACTAAAAAGGTGTTTTAAAAAAACTTATTTACTATCAAATATAGTGATTTTACCGAGAAATAATCGAGCTAATTTTATTTAGCAAATTACAAATTTGAGACAGCGAAATCTTTGCTAGTTATAACGACAAATTAACGTCTATCTTTCCAAGCAGTCTGCTAGTCAGCCATCCGCGTCGAAAGCTCGTCAAGACTGACCTTTTAGAAAATGTATGAGCTATCGATCTCTATAACCTCCCAATGGATATCGCCTAAGAATCGATACCTGACCGGTGATATAATAACTGCATATATCTCGACGAGACCATCAGAAAAGACCATCAGAAAAAATGATGAAATAATGAACACTCATCATTAAATTTTTGAGATTTTTAAAAATTCTGTAATATGGATTTGTTCACTAAGAAATCTCTTCTTATTTCTAAATCTCTTTAAAATTGTTGTAAAGATCCAAATTTTATCTCATTCCTTTTTATATTAAAAGAGTAAACTTTTTACGTCGACTTGTGATCGATATTTCTCAGATTCGATCCTCATTCCACGTCTCGATTTATAAGAGGTTGATTAAAGAATCAAAATGAAGAGATATAGAAATTGTGTGGAACGAAATTGTAACTCATTATTGTTACTCACTTGATCTTCCCGTACTAGATCCGTGAATCCGGGGATTTTGTCGGCGAAGTTTCGGATAACATCGATCGAGGTTGTCAATAGATTGTAGAATTGTTGAATCTTTTCGGCCTCGGTCATCGGGGGGTCGCCAGGTCTAGGTTGTCGGTACTGTGAGTAATCGAGACTTGCCTTATCCGGCGTTGTGTCCAAATGTGCGCGAACCAGAGCGGTGATCAAGGAAACTGGTGGACTCGGTGGGGACTCCTGCGGTGATTTGGGCTTCGAAGGCAATCTGCCTCTGCGGCCCTTTAGGGAATCTGTTCTAACGACCTGCACGACAATTGAATAATATAATCGGTTACAAATATTTCACATTCATAATTTTACCATAATTTTATTTTATTACTTTTTAAAATAATCTTTAAAGAAGTATTTAATAATATAACTTCGATCTAATTTAATTTCATTATTTAAATCTTAAAGGCGCTTTTGATAAATGTTAAATTACTAGTTGAGAATTTACTTGTTGAGACATAAACATCTAAATTTTTTAATACTCAGTATATATATCTTCGTGGATTCAAAGAAAAAAATTCCGAAACATTTTATTTGCGACGATGCAGCGACGATGCTACTTACCTCCTTGACCATGCCGACCATCAGGCACTTCTGGAATCGACAGAATTGGCAACGGTTTCGCCGGCGTTTGTCCACCGGACAAGCTTTTTCAGCCAAGCACACGTACTTGGAGCCCTTCTGCACGGTCCTCTTGAAGAAGCCCTTGCAACCCTCGCAAGTGCGAACGCCGTAGTGCTGGCAGGCCGCGGTGTCACCGCACACGGCGCAAAGCTGGCTCGGGCTTGGGGGCGCGCGTTCGCCACTAGTGCCGCTTCCGGGCGATGGCGAACTGACAGTGGAACTCGCGGTACCGCCGCTGCCGCGCGGCTTCGGGGACTCCGTGCTCCCACTACTGTTAACACGACACAGGACGCGCATTGATCTATAACCCGTCGCTAGTCAGAACGAGGATTTTCCCAAAACTCGTCGCGTCTCGTGTCCTCGAAGCATATAATACTAATCATAAATGCGAAATCCGAACTCACGTCTTTCACTTTTCGAGATTTAGCAAAATTGAAAAAAATCTGTTATACGCGCGGATTTTCGCATGGTTTGTTTTATTATTTTAGAGTTGAATCAGAAATTTTAATTTTTTTTTTTGGAGTTTCTCTACACTCCGTAAATAGAGTTAGTAAGTGAAAATTACAATTGAACAGAATTAAAACAAAGATATATGTAAAAATTTGAATGTCATTAATTTATAAGTCGAGGAGCAATGAGACATGAAATTATTTATATTTATATTTGTAAAAAATCTTACCTTGCTGATTCTGATCTCTGAGTGGGCAGTGACGCCCTTCGTGGTCGGGTGGTACCAATGACGACGCTGGTGTCAACATTGGGACAGAGATCGGTAGGAACTACGGGAGTCGCGACACTGGCGATGGTTGATGGTGCCCCGTAAACCATGGGCATGGTTACAGCCACCCCATAGGATGGATCCTGCCGATGATTGGAGGGCGGTACGACCGCTGTTGTCGGAGTGGGTGCCGATTCTGTGGGGAAGTAACTTTGATGATGATGCGGGGTCTGTTGTTGCTGATGATGCTGTGGATGATGATGAGGATGTTGCTGTTGTGGCTGCTGCTCGTGATAAGGCACCGCAGCCGAGAATTCCGTTGGATAATGAGGAGTGCAAGAATATACTGGGGTATCGTAACATTCGTCGTCCATTTTGATACCGAGGCCCTGGAGTTCCTGCCTGGTGTATCGCTGCACCGTGTAGGTCTCCTGAAAACTCGGCAACGGCGTAGGACTGCGAACAAAAATGGATAATATTTTATAATCCTATTATCCAGAAATTTTAATAATTTAATAATAATGGAATATTGATAGTAATATAATTTCTTCACCGAGTTATTTGAGAAACTTTTTCATTAGAAATTACAACATCGTCAAAATCTTGCAAGTTTAGGAATAAGTTCACATACCTAAGGGAATCAGCTTGGATGTCTTCGGGAAGGGGTGGTGGTGGTGGTGGCGGTTGCGATGGCTGCTGATGGTGTACACTTTGCTGAGCAGAGTCGTCGACCGGAGGCACACCCTGCGGATTCCCGAGTTGCAATTCCGGAAAGGGATCCAACTCTTCGGGCAAGCTTCCGGCATCTGCAGCGTCCGGATAAGGACTATTCAGGAACTCCCCGAAATTGCCAAAAGGACTCTGCAATGAAAAATCATAATACGTTTATAAAGTAAGATATCATATAACGGTAATACAATATATATAATAAGTAAAATATATATTTTATATATATATATATATATATATAAAGTAACAAATTAGAAAAATAATAATTATTTAAATTACAATAATTTATAAATGTAAATAAGAGAGCTCATATAATTCAATAAAATTAACGATTTCTTAAAAATTTGATCAGATTTTAATAAATAACATAATGTAAGTTATCGTAACTAAATAAAAAAGCGAATAATACAACAGAAAGAAACGCAAATAAAGAATATACCTGCGTCACACGAATGACGTGAGCCAATTTGAACACCATACCGACATAAACTTTGCGAATCTTTTGTTTTCTATAATTACATACCGAATAAACGAGAATCGACTATTAACTTTAAACGTCGCTGTTTTCCTTTGGCAAAGCCGTCACGGTCTTCGGAGAGCCGTGCGAGCGGCAAATCGAAGCACCCAACTGCAAGACGGAAACATTGTTCGACCACAATTGTGAGCCGCAACGTCGAGACATCGATGTACAATCGAGGTGCGCAGTGAGGATGTTCGAGAGAGGATTGGACAAGCCGAGCTCGTATCGCGTGTTGCCTATAAGCTAGCGTTCGATAGAGGCTTAGAGCCTCTGTTTCTCCCTTTCCCCTCCCCCCCTCCTTTCTCTGCTCCTCTCTCTTTCCCCTACCCGCTTCAATCATTGATAGTCGATAGTCGATAGACGATAAAACACTATACAGCTCGCGGTTAAATATTCGCATGGCAATAAGGATAATAATAAACGGTCCGTATTGATACAGTTTGTAAATGAATCTCGATGAGAAATTGTGTACATTATATATGAGATACCCTAATGAATTACTTAATCTGTAAAATATTCAAACTGCAAGAAACTTTCAAAATTAACGATAAAGATTTATTACGCCATGATGTTCTACATAATCGTATGATAATATAATATTTTTGTTTTCGAAATAAATTCATTAAATTTTGCAAAACTTGCAAGCTTGCATTCTTAATCAAGTTAATCAGTTACAAAAATATGAATATAATCAAAATCAAATTCGCGTATTCAAATATTTATTCAAATTTTGCAATTAAATTCTAAAGAAAGAGAAAAGATATTTAATTATGGATAATATTCACAAATTTGTAAATGTAGCACATTATATTTGCCTTCATTTAAAATAAATAATATAAAACTAATATTTCTTAATAATTGAAATGTTACCAAAAAATCCAGATCATCATTAACAAATTCAAACAGACTTAAAAAAATGTAGTGGTGAGAAGAGTAGTGGTCTGCGCCGGTAGGGATGAAAATAGTATGATGAGAAGGGGTAGAAGAGGGTGGATATTCAATTTGCAAGTGCCGGTTCCGCTTCGAGCTGACATTTCGCTCATTGCTCCCCCGAGGACCGACGATCGAAGCCTCGTTCTTCCAGACTGTGAATAAATGGCCTGCTAAACGGTATCCTAAAAAAGCATCCCTTCTTCTCCAGCGTCTCTATTTTTCTTTTACTGAATTATAATGTATTGTTCCGCTAATTCCGCGGCACATTCTCGTTTTAACGGTTAATTGACCGCAATGTCATTTCATGTATCGCAAAAAAAGAGATCTAGAGAAGATGTAAAATAAAAGGGAAAAGAAAGGAGAAACAGGTAGGACGGCGTTCAGGAATGTGCATGATACGTGCAAATGACGATCGCAGAAATGTGGGAGGATTACTGAGCCAAGCGTAACTGTCATGGAATCTGAGAGTCCGAGGAATCGATAAGAATTAGATTAACTGTCACGACGCGATAATCTCAAGTTAGTCGTGCAAAAGCGAGCTTATCAGCGAGAAAAGGTGGATGGCAATATTTCAATGATAATACACCGCGAGGCTTTCGTGGTTAATAGATAACTACTTTGCGTGTTTACCGTGATAAGAGAGGAGCATAAGATAACAAATGATGTAAGGAGAAGAAAATGGTATACCGTTATATGCAAAATCTTCCAAAGAAAAGAAAAAAAATCTTAAAAATGTCAGGTTTCAGAAGTTAAGGTTGATTAAATTTTAGAACTTAACTTTTTGTATTATTCCTAAAAAAGACATTGTTCCTTAAAAAATAATGAATTCTATTAAACTTTATCAAATTTATACAATTTTAATTAAATAAATTATTTAATATTAAAAATTTTACCAATTAAATCGAAAACGTACATGTCACAATAATAAAAATTCATTTTTAAATCAACTGGAGATTATTGAAAACGTGGTACACTCTATTCCTGGATTGACTTTCTTTGAAGAATATTATATATATCCATATTTCTCACAAGACCTTCTTCTTGGAATTATTTATGAGAGACGAGATGAGATGAGATGAGATGAGATGAAATATGAGCGTTTACACGGACGAATATTATTACGTAAAATTACAACTTATGTTGCATCATGTCGACATGCAAGCGCAAGGGTTTAACCGATTCGCTCAATCGACATAGCTACAATCACAAGACTTATAGTCGCAGACGACATTTTAGAATGTCGATTATATTTATCAAGTTTCACTTTTCACCATCAATTTTATTTATCGTTAAAATAATCCCTTCATTTTCCTGACTTTTCTCTCTGAATAATTTCTAAATTTAATAAACTCTTAGTTGGAACTTAAGTGGAGAATTAAAGACTAAAACACAAAGCGAAGAAGTGGAGCTCACCTGTGTCTGCAAAAGCAGCATGCTTGATGCCACTGTGAGGGCGGTCGTAGTCGTGGTGATGGACGATTGATTAGTGCAAGCGAGAACCGGAACGGTAGCGGTCGCTTGACGTTGCTGCTGTCGTTGGCGATGTAGTTGTTGCTGTTGCTGCTGTTCTACCTCGCTACGAGTAACAGCCACCGCACGCTGGCTACCGTTACTGTTGTCGCTGTCGCCGTTCGGCGAATGCAGTTGCCCTGCAACATCCAAATAGATATTTTCGGTTATTATATTTTACTTTTAGGCGATATTAATCGATATCATTTAAGCTAAATTAAAATAAAAAATATAATACAATATAATATAATACAAATATAAAATAAGAATAGACATAACAATATCTTTTTGAGAAGAAAATGTAATATTATTTAAAGAATTCCATTTATTAGAATAGTAAAATAAGATTTTATTCGAGAAAAATAATTTTATATATTATTATTAATATTCAATTGTTATTAATATTTATTCGATATTCTTTATACGATATTCGATATACTTCTTTTAATCCATTTAAATATATGAGAGGCAAGATGTACAATATATAACACATATTAATAAGAGATGTGATAAATGAAGCGCGCATGCTGTTTATCATTAACAAATATGGAGTATGAACTAATGTTATTCATCACGCGCGAAGAGGCAAAAATGGATCGCAACCTCATTTCTGAGTACGGAAAAACTTTCTGATATGTCAATTTCAAACGATACGACGAGAGGACGCAGTGAGACACTTTTTCTATCGCAAGAACGCGGTTAATATTGATGTTTAGCATTCTACGTGATATACTGCACTTCCGATGCACAGTAAAAGAGCGACGTGTTAAGTGCAACTCGGTCAGTCTCCGACGTTTAAATCTCCATACTTTGAAATAGATTCCATATTATTATTAAATGAAAATGTTATTTCTTACAAAAAATGGAACATAATTCTTAATAATTCTTTTCTCAATTTTTATAACATGATAAGATGTCCAACTCTTAATATAAAAATTTTATTTTTGCAAATTTCAAATATTCCAAACATGTCATTTATATAATCAATATTAAAATATAGTTTCAACATCTTTGAAAAAATGACCGATTTACTATTTAAAGAATACATACAGTATCTACGATATTGGGAATGTGCATCATCCATGGCGATCATGTCTATATTATCACGACTTAGAAAATTATATTATTACAATGACGAACAATGACGAACTTATATTATTTTTAAGTTAACTCTTCTAAAATTTAATGACCAGTTAGAGCAAGGCTAATGACACTCGTCAATGAGAGAACTTTCCGAAATCACTTTCACATTCGGTCAAGAGACTCGCGGATGGATCTTGTTAATCGAATCCTCGTCGTCGACTGAGCACTTGAACGTCGCCGGAACGTCATATATAGGGTGGTCGTAAACACCCCGGGGAGACATGAAATCACTGGCATTTAAAATACTACAACCCCGTTCTATACAAATAACCGCGCGTCCCTTCCCTTCTTATATTATTATTACACGATATTATCCCCTGACGACCAAGCGATAGACAGTCTCATACCAGCGACCACGTTTTTGCGAGAGAACATCGATATTACGTGGACAGGGCAGCTTTCTCCGCATAATTAATAATAATTAAAAGATCAGTAATTAAGGAATTAGCAATTCTATAAATCTCTCCTAAAAAATTTCTTCCATTATACTTTAATTTACATTTCTGTGTGTGAAGAACATCCAAATGTACAAGACAATTAATTTCTTTATTTATTAAATAATGCAATTCCTGGAGTTCCGCTCATCTTTATAGCTAATAAAGATGTATTTAACAATATAAACATTTTTACCCAATTAATAAACAATCTGATATCAATATATACTTAACCAAGCTAAAAAAAAGTTCACAGCAGTTCGTATTTAATTACAGTATACTGTACAACGATTCTCGTTTAAATCATCGATTTGATTACAAGGAATAACGGGAATAGTCAGCGAGAATGATGATTTATCGATATTGGACCAGGAAGGGGTTCGATACGCGAGTAATCCGATACAATGACAGCCGGATGCAGAGCGTCCCGGCGCATCGAGATCCCACTCGTCGATAGTCACGGGCGTCGAAGTCGCGTTCGATTTAATTTCACGATCGCACCGCGCCGAGGACCACCCACGGCGATCGCGAAACATCGGTCATAAGCGATTTCACTGTGACGCCAATCGATCCTGCGAGGGGTGTGCTGGAAGAAATTACGATTAGGTACAATGGACCGGCTGTAACGGCGAATTGAACGCGCGCGTGCGAGAGGAGGAACGAACTCATTGTCATCCGCGAAGCTATCATAAAGTGAACGAGGAAATCGGCGATGTCTTCCGCGATCGATGAAACATCAGCTACATCAGATATAACTCGGGAATTTCCATTAATTATCCCGCGCGAAGTGAAAATGTGCGATTATCGAGGAGGATTATTGAGAACAAATTTTTGAAATTATAGGAATTATATATGCATTACCATATTGAAAACCAGTTTTAGAAACATTTGCTAGCACTCTGTGGAAAATGTAAGTATGTGCGATAAACATACAGATTTCTCATTTTATTGCCTGACGCAAAATCTCATTATTGCACATTTGCATGCTGCATATAATATAATATAAGTGCAAATTATATAAAACACATTTACAATTTTCTAGATGAATCGTTACAGCAATTGTTTCAATGTTATTTAGCTTTTAAATTAATGTATAGAATTATTACATTCACAGATAACTATACATTTATATTTAGAGAGTTATTTCGAAAAGGTTTATTACTAATTGATACATTTGTAAAAAAAAATACAATAAAAATAAATTTTAGTTTAATAAAGTTTCTGTAAAAAAATAAAGTAATTCGATCAATTTAACATTCCTGATATTCGAAAGGATATCAAGAATGTTGGATTACTAATTGCATCGTAAACATTGATTCAATTAGCAAGACTACCTGCCAGGTCTTGATAGTCGCGTGCTTCGCAGAAATAAAAATACATTTATACGTTCTCGCTTTTATAAAATATAATGTTGTTATCGCTACGCAATAAATTAGCCGATACCAAGAGACCGTCAACCCGTAACGCAGTACGTTACAATTACAGTTAATTGAACACCGTTGTATACCTTGTTCGCAGTTATTTTTACGCGCGAAAATAGCACTTAATAATCCGCTCGAGAAGATAAAATCCGTAAAATCCGTAGTTTAAGATTGCATAAAAGCAAAATGTGCATTGCTCGTAATCTTATAAAATATAATGGAAGTAAGCAAGTACATCGTAAAAGATGCACTAACTAAATACAACTATAATATAAATAACTATAATTACTAAAAAAAAAATTAAAGAATGTTACAGATTTTGCCATAGAACGACTAAAATAATAATAACGATACTAATACAATAACAATTAATAATGTTAATTATCAGTCATTAATTTCTTAATACATCAATTCTATCACTGCTATCACTGCAAAATTAGATATGCCGAATCTTCGATTCACTCAATTTCGCAAATTCGTAGCAAAAATATAATAAAAAAATCAAAAGTATATTAGGAATTCGCAACTTTGCTTTAAATTTGAAATTTGAAAATTCCAAAAGAGCTTTCTCGTCTCGATTCGTGGAACGCATAACGGACCGAAAACCCGCAGCTGCGGTGCACAAGAACGGTGCGGAAGAACGTGAAAGACGACGACGTCGTCTAACGTGCGCGGCAGCGCCGTAGGCAGGGGTGAACGGGTGCGGAGGCAGAGAGGCAGAGAGCAGAGTAGGGTGGCGAACGGCCGAGAGACAAGAGTAGGGTTTAGCAGAACAGCGTGTGCCAAGTGGATTGCAGCGATCTGGTGTGCAGGGCCCTCCCACGAACCACGCCTCTCCACGTGCCACCACGTGCACGTTCGCTCGCTCGCTCGCTCGCTCGCTCGCCTTGTTGGCTCTCCTCGCTCCGACGCGCTCGCGACTTCTACCCGTGCAACGCGCGTCTCGCCTTTCCGTTCTTCCGTTTTCTCGTTTCTGTGTTTCCTTGTTCCCGGTCCTTCCACTTCTCTCATCTCTTGTCTTCACTGAGAAAGCGATGACGAATCTGCGCGTAGACGATTTCCCCATTGTTTCGCATATGAATATCGAATATAATTCAAATGTATATCTTGATGAAGAATTTGATATAAAATCTAATTAATTATCCTCGAAAAAGCAAGCAAGTACATAAATTCGAAATAATTATTACATAATATTTATAACGATTAATATATCGCATTAGACAAAGGGAAAGTATTTTTTATGTTATAAATAATAAGATTGAACAAAAGTATTGTACCTCTTATAAATTAATTATTAAATATTTGTTAATTCTAGATAAAGTAAAATTCTTTGAAATATATTGCAATTTTGAAATAAGATGTAATCACGCGACGATATGTCTTATGTTAGAGGCACTCCGGTGACTTCAACGCGCGCATGAGAAATAACATGCGGATATCTCGCGAATCTCTATACCTAGCACGATCGATAAAGCCAAATATGATAAAATAAACTGAAAAATTTATTAACAATGGATTTGTGCAATATATTTCGAGCTAAGCACTATAGACTTTCTCCAATCGACCGCGAGTGGAAGAAACCCGCACAAACGCATGTTTCACACGTGCATAGATTTAGATAAATCTTACTTATAACACAAAATTATATCTATGTATGTTGTAACATGTGAATAGAATGGATAGGCGAGGAAGATGGGAGTGAGGAAGACAGAAAAGCCATATTGTTGAAGATTGCTAAATAAGAGAATCGGTTGTTGCTGTAGGAATCGCGGGTATAACTCCACTTTGCGCTTATGTAGCTACGAGGATAATTTCATCCTTAGAATGATTCTAGTTGCCATAACTGGTAAATTACCGTGGAACGGATTATCTTTAAAAGCGATGCGGAGTGCGTCTTAAGCGCCGCGAATTGCACGGCGAAGAGAAAGGCATATTGTTGCTGATCATCAAATAACTCCCGGGAGATTCACCTATTATGCAAATCATCCGGACAATTCTACATGAGCTTACAACGCTTCAAAGATTACAATCGGTTTTTCCGTCATTAACGATTAGTTCTCGATCGATGTGCATCGGCCGTCAGGAGAATGTCCGCAGGAGGAATGTGCGCGTCCTTCTCTCAATCGTCGCGATAGAAAAAAGTATGCAATCATTACAGTGTATAAATACACCCGATTGCAGCGAAATTACAATACTTTGCGATGTAATGTCAAGAGCCAATATGATGTCTTGCTTTAATTTTAACGTCACCCATTTTCTGCAGAAAACATTCATAAAAAAGAGAATTGGAAAAATATAATTTCCAGATTGTGTCGTATTCTATTATAATATTCTATTATAATTGATTTTTTTTAATTTTACAAAAATTAATTTTCTCTAAAAACATAAAACTTACGTGAAAATTGTTATAATAATCATAAAATATAAATTTAAAATTAATCCCAGTGCTATACGTGGCCTACATGAAAGCCAAGTGCGTGTAAAATGATTCGCTGCATAATCCTGAATAAATCCCAACTTCGGAGAACGCAAATTATCTGAGAGTTTATTCGAGACTTTACCGGTGTCCATCGCAGTTTCGTAAGGAATAGGACTCGCGTCTGAATCTAAAGTAGCAGAAAGCAGACGGTGTCTCTTACTTAGCAGTGAAAGGGTTAATTATGATCGTCCGGCATCTGGCGCGCGATCGGACGGGCCCGCGGGGCCCCTTGCGGGACGCCTCCATCGTGTGGGCGAACGCGATGAGGTCTTAAATCGAGGATATCCCCGCGGCCGCGGTTATGTGCCGCATGATATCGGGTCCCGCTTTCTCTCACGAACGCTCGCGCCACGCACCGCGGCGGAACGTTAGGTGTGCCCGCATACGAGATGAGTCCATTGATCGCAGCGGCACGACCGCGGAGGAAAGTCCGTAAATAAAATATCTTCTCCACGCCCCTTCGCATAGTCATCTTTTGCTTAAACGCATAGTAATTTATAGAAAAAGCATCGATGACGCATCGCACACTATTGCGTTTATTTTTGTCCACATGCGATAACTTCATATATGAGATGTAACTCTCCTAATATTTCATGCGGTCAGAAAACGGAACAAAATTTTCATACCAAAAATAAGTTGATTATAAAATTGTTACGTTAGAAATATTTGCTAATTTGCAAGAAATCAAATTTGCAACGGAATCGTAATCACCATTTCGCCAGAATCCCAGTTATTATTACCATAATATATCATAATAATATGATGAATATTGCTCTAATTTCGAAAAATGTTTAATTATGCAACGGAGATTAAAATATCAAAATTCTCCAATAAAAACTGTTTATAATCAATGCGACCAATGATAAATGACAAGTGGTAAACGTGGTAATGGTAGGATTACCGATAAAGTCTCAACTCAATTGCAGATTGATGGAATGATAATTGCCAGCAAATCACCGCGGCTTATCTATGTCAGGAGTAATAAACGTCAGATGATGAATCAATCGTAGTAACGATAATAATTCAATTCTGCGAGGTATCATGTCGCGCTCTCGAATCCTGCTGCATTTGCATACATTTTGCACCCGAATAAGATTACGCGTAATTTACGCACGTGCGTTATCGTAAACGAGTTGCAAAGACTCGACTAAATAACGCTAATCACCCATCTTCTTTATCTACATCACATTTTAAAAGTATTCAAGATACTACGTGTCGCTGAGACCGCCGTGTGAATCTCCGATGTCAGACTGCTTTCACTTTAATTAAATTTAGCAAAAGATTAATGTTAATGCGTTTTACCGCAGCGAAGTAATGCTTGAAATAGCGGGTGCTGCAGAATTAACGAGTCGTCTTTTATCCGTGAATTAATTTCGAATTGATTTTTTTTTGAAAGAAAAGATGGATGGTCCTTAAGTCGCGCGGCCCAAAATAAGAAACTTCTTGAAAATTAAACTTCGGAGGTATAAAAAAATTATTATATCATTCTTCAATTTCAAACGAGTTTAACAAAGTAAGCCCATGTAATTGACTTGAGTATTAAGTGCATTAAAATATTTACGATATAAAGAAATCGGAATTGACAAATGATAACTACTCCCGGCATTTGCACTAAGAAGGAAATGATTCGAGATTGATTGATGAATCCATAAATATTATAAAAGATAAGCTATATAGCTCTGAAACACCGTATATATTTGATGATTTCGCATGCGTGTTCGCGCGCCGGCAATCACCATTTCTCCGAAGGAGTTAAGGATGACGGCATATGCTCGTTGCTTTTATCGTCGGCTATTATTCAGCGTATTCAAGGAATCCGAAGAGTAGCCCACGTGACACCGGCAGATCTTATTACTGCCATTTAGCACTGGCGTTTAATTCTAAATATAATGATAGGCACTCGATCCTCTTAGTCGTCGTTTACGGTTAACTTCATCGATTACGTGTTTACCAGCTTCTATGCCTGTTTGAGATTGTAATTAAATTAATAGGTTGGTTGATTACATGGTATTCGTTTGATCGGTGTCTTTGACAAGAAATACAAGAATCTAAAGCCTCAACAGAAGCGTTAAATCCCTACGACTACACGTTTCCGATATCTACACAAATGATACTTTTTCTCTTAGTATCGACAACACGAGGCCTTTGTTTAAATTAAATCAAGATATCAAATGCTCTCCTTCTCCTCGCGCGACCAAGCGTATAATTTCTTCGCGAGATTAAGTAAAGAAGATCAATAATCAATAATAACGATTTCAAAGTAAAATCGGTCTTCACGGTAGGCTTTGCATTTACTTCTTGGTTTATCATTATCTCGATAGTGCATCCTACCCGCGCGAGTCGTGTGCACGCCTGCTGCCGCGGTTTCCCTCGCACTCGGGTTAGAGTGCGGTGTGTGTGTGTCGGTGGAGGTGAACGAAGAGGTAGGGGTCGAGTAGACGGTGAGATAGACGAGAATGAGAGAGAAAGGGAGGAAAAGAGACAAAGAGAAAAAGAAAAGGATGGGAAAAGGATACAGAGAGGCGCTTGCGACACGCAGACTCCAGCACAACCGGCCCGGTATAGGTAGGTAGGTAGGTAGGTATATCGCCCCCTGACCCCGAAGAACTACCGTGAGACCGGCTTAGCTCCGACCGCCGCGGAACACTCTCCTTTGCTCTCCGCTTTGCGCGGCGTGCATCGCGTGCATGCACGTGTACTCGATGTGCCGTGTCCGTTGTGTGTGTATGTGTATTTTCTTGCGAGGCGCCGCGAAGTGTAGGAAGAGAGGGCACGCGTGACACGAGGGCGAAGGAGAAGGGAACGACACGACGATGGATGGGAGTCTCGTGGGTGCAGCCGCATCCGCGCGGCTCGCCTGTGCTCTCGGGGTGCTCTCGACGATGGAGGATGCAGAGCGAGAGGGAAGGAACTCAATGGACCGTTTGGATTACGCCGCGACTGGTGTCGCAAGCGTTATAAATGTTTGCTGCGCGGAGCAGAGGATTTATGAACACGGAGGGGTTACGACCGTCGTCATCTTTGGTCGTCCATCGAGGAATTTGCTGTTCGCATTAAGAATCGTTGGCAGGGAGATTCGTTAACAGAGGACAAGTGGATCGCGAAGTGTAGGTGTTCGGAGAGAATTCTTGATTTCCTGGAATGAATCTTTTTCCCTTCCTAAATCTTTCCTCATAAAATGTCTATCTCTTCTACTTCATTTTCAATTAATTATTCCATTAACGTTTATAATTGTGCTAAGCTGAATATGATTTATACAAAAAAAATTTTTTTAATTTATTTTAAAATATATTTAATGTTAAATTTATATGTATTAGAAATAACAGAAAAGAAAAGAAAATAAAAATATCCTCGTAATATCTAATGTATTCAAAAATCTGGAAAAATTTTGCAACACTATCAGACAAACTCATGAAATATTTTTAACGGAAAATGCTATCAGAATTTTGCTAAAAAGAGTAAATTCGATGGACCAATGCAATAAAGAAATTTTTCGACAGCTCGTGAACCTTCGCTCGAACGAGCATCATCCGCGCGGATTTACGACCACTCATCTACTCCTAATTCCAGCCGCGGCCGTAAAATCCTAAGCGTGCGATTACGGCAATCGTTTTTTCTCTTCGAACGCGCGTGATTTACGCCCCGGACTCGTCGGACCTACTCTTTCGCGTTCACGGTTCATCGGCGATTTATCGCTGACCGAATATCGGCATCGTGGAGATTTTCCGCCATGAGAGATTTACCGACGGACTTTCGCCTGGACCGCTATACAGGGTGTCCCGATAGTAACGTTCGCGAGAGCGTTTTTCCCGGACGTTTCGCGATCCGATTTCAATTCACAGGACGAGCGACGTATCGAAACTCTTCGTTATATCAGCGGGAAACTGCAATATTACAGATTGACTTTCTCCTCGATCCTGCGATTTACCAGTACTGTTATCCAAAAGCCATTAAATCCGCCGTGTGCGTACACATTTATATAATTTTGTGTCGTTTACTCTTATCATGCGACTATTTATTTTCGCACAAACGCTTTTAATTTCACGTAAATGCAAATTTTTTACTTTTATTACGGGTGATCAATCAGCATGACTGTCAGTGAATCTGTTCGCTTCTCACTTTTCATTCCTTTAAAATTGCATGCGACGGTTTAATTAAATTTTCACCGTTCTAATACAAAAATAATTAAATATATTCGTGAATTACAATCTAAATGTTCGCGAGAATTTCATTTTACTTTCTTCTATAAATAATTATAGTATTCGCAAATATATTTTTTAATATAAATTTTAAAAAACAACGTTCACGTGAACTTTTTGCGTATTGCAAAACAAGTAATCGCCCACATTCCGCAGATGAAAGAGTAGGCAAATAGAAATCTACCTAGCAACTGTATATCGTTGGTACACAATTACGCGAGATTCGACTTTGTGGGCGAGCGGGAGACAAGTAGGAAATATCGAAAGAGAAGTTACAAGTGAAATTTTCATTAAGACAGGATACATTTAAAATTACAAAAAATATCAAGTTTCCATTGAAATTTAAAGATCCAAAAATCTCACGATTAATTAAATGCACGTATTTCTTCTCGCATATAATAAAAATTCGTTAAAAAAACCGCGATAAATTTTTTAATTCCTCCGTAATGTATAATTTTTTTTGAATTATCAAATTCACACAAATATAAATCTACAACGCGTCAAGAAATAAAAAAATATCATTTTTTAATACGTACCATATGTGAAATATTTTGTATTCAAATATTGGATAAATATATAAAACGCGAAGACCAAGGAGGGATAAAACAGAATGTACATGCCGGAAAGAATGGCGCTTAACGCAAGATGGCTGTGAGAAACGGTTCCACCCACGTCCCGATGCTCGCATGCGTGCTCAGCAATCTCATATATCGATTTAGCGGACCCCTTTCGGCATTGGGAACGATGGTCGCGAGTTCCTCACGGGCATCGAGCTCTCCATCGTTCGAGTATTACCGCAATTTCCCGAAAATCACGTAACTCATGTCGTCTTTCCTGTTCGGGTAACCAGACTCTGAGAAAGTGTCTCCTTTAAAACAATTTCCTGCGATATTTCATATTGATTTATAATAGTGAAGAAAAACGATGATTTTTTTTCCTTGATTTTAAAGCCAGCTCCTTTGAGAAAAATAAGAATTATTAAGATATTTACTGTAAGAATTATTAGAAATTTGTTTAGAAAATCTTGCAAATTAATATTAATATATAATTATAATTAATTGTAATTAATTAAAAAATTTCGTGAATCTTAAACTTTGAGCAAATCACTCGAATAAATAAACAATTTTTAATTTAAGATTCTAAATAATAACATTTTAATAAGATTTAAAATAATAACTTTCAATAACACTTTTTTTTAAAACATTGACGATTTGTGACATATTGAGATTGGATTGTAAAACGAGATGCGTCGTATATGATGAATTGCGAAAATTAGATAAGTGAAAATTATGGGAATCGTTAATGATCAACGCTAGAATCTCGTTATATTATAAATTGGCGATAATTACGCGAATCTTAATAGCAGCTAATAAACGCGATTATAGCTTCCTCTTCTTCGAAAATGTGGGGACATTTATAGCCGTTTACCGTGTCTCGTTACATATGAATCTTTTCGATGTAGAATCTGTCGAGCAAGAAGCAATTATACGTACAATACGGCTCATGTACAACGAGAGAGCCTGCAATTAACCAGAAAGGTCGCGGAAAGAGAGCTTAACCCCTGAACCGATAAAAGATGCGCGATAAAAATTCACGTTGCACGCAATCAAGTTAAATTAATGCCACGGCAGATGATAACTATAATATTTATTGGCTCTTCATGTAATAAGAAGGTGATTAGAGTTTCGTTAACTGCTTCCTACCGACAAATAATTTTCCGCGTTTTACTTACTGATGTATTACGAGAAAACTGCTCGGACTAATGAGTATGACATAAATTATTTAGTTACTAATATATTATATGTATAATATAATATTTTAGTATACTAAAAAGAATATATATATGAATATATATAGACACAATGTATATAGATATATATCGTCGTAGAACAAAATTTATAGTCTGAAATGTAATTAAGACTTTCGAATTTTCTATAAATACACGTAGCAGTTAGTTGCATTGAAAGTTGCAACTATGTTCGAATTTGTGAATAACATTTCAATATTAAGATATTTTCTTCGATATCAAATGTGAATATTTTTTAAACTGCATATGATAATGTGATAAGGTTCCTTCGATTTTAATATTCATTTTCCGTTATATTAACATGCACAAAATTTTCCATTTGCAGCTATATCGATAGCAAGCACGTGTCGGCGTTAGATAATTAATTTAAATCTACCTCCAGAACCGCAAAACCAGCCAGCCAAACCGACTAATTTCGAAGTCGCTTGGCGGCTCGATCGCAATTAAGACCGGTCGAACCTGCCTTGCCAAACGTCTTGCATAATCATTCGTGTGCGTTTCGCAGGATGCGCGCTCCTTTCCGCGATCGGATCATCTCTCGCACCGAGCGAATGATCCTCTCGTTGCGCCAGACGGAAAGTGATCTGGCCAGTTCGCGGCGATTACACCTTTACGCCACTCTCGATTAATCCTCTCGTTTCTCGCGCAGCCATATGGCCAGCGAATTAATTCTAAACTTGACAGGACTAAAGAAAAGAACTCTAAAATCGTTATAAAATCACAGATGGTATAAATGTAATTAGTATAATGAGTATGCAAATACTCCGGCGAAATTTTTCAAACTTTACACAGTTTTTCTGCTCTTTTCGAAATTCCTTAACGAAATATCTTAAAGTTTTAATACCAAATTCTGATTAGATCATAGTAACAAGGTGATCTAGACGATACAGATATATAAACAGTGATGAGCCATTTATAATCGAGAATTATGCAATATCGCTACTTAATTTCTACAAACACGATAACGGTTTATTTCTAAAAGAAACTCAATCACAATATTCAAGGACAACCTGTCACTGTTATAAAAAACGACAGGTTGTAACTATTAAAAACCGTCGACTCGAAATCGAAAAGTTGTGACGTTACGTCAGAAAAGGCTACACTACACGTGTGCATGTATATGTGTTTTCGTCGGTACTGGTCCTCCTTTCCCCATCGTCCAACACGTGATACCGGCTGCTCATCCTCTCACTTTCAGCAGGAAGATGAGAAGTATCGTGAGACACCAGGCAGATGACGTGTACTTTCATCGAAACTGACTGACTGAAGGAACAAATTTTACTCCGACGTCATCTGATGTCCCGCGGCAGATTTGTAAATAATTTTTCATACGATTACTCGTATATCATCCTTAGACACATGTTATGAAAGCTTGTTATGTCAAACTTGAGAAAGTTTCCGATGTTTCATAGAAACCAAGCTTCGAAATGACGAGTAATAGAAGAAGACGGCGGATTACGTAAACTATTAAAGAATTATTGATATTACGACGACACATCCGTACAATTTTCGTGCGTGTCTATCTTTCATTGCGTCAAATGTGCGGGGTAAAGTCATTAACAACATTTTCTTCAACAACGCGATATTTACTCTTATCGGTCGTCCGGGTAAGTCAGAATCTCGAAGATACGCAGCCTCTTCCGGTACACGCATGCAAGAATTTACCACAGCGACGGAGTTCTGGATCGCGCCATCAATTACCGAGCGGATTGTTACACGACTGCATAGCTATGCATCACACCCGCGCATCGTGATACATCGTCGGCGGTTGATGGATTCGTGCTGGCATAACGTAGTCGTGAAAAAGAGGAAGATTCCTATCGTTCGCCTATCAACGCGAAGCATCCGCGCGTGATGCATCGAGGTGTCGCGGTGTGACCAATGACGTAGTCAAGACATACGTTGAATGTAATTATTCACGGGGACTATCCCCGTAAAAAAAAAAAACAAAACACGAAGGTATTCCCGATATTTCGCGCGTACTTTGTAAGAAAGGTCGAGCATTCGCGGAATTTCGAACGAGCGAAGAGCGCGTTTGCTTAAATCCGACTATTCGTGGCACGCTGTTATTATTTACGATTACTCAAGTACGCTATCCGCGAGAGGAATCCGTGAATGGGGCGCTCGTAAAAACGATTTCGCGCCTCGTTAAGTATCGTAGATGAAATATCCACGACATAACTGGCGGTTGCTAAATCGCTGATAATAAGATAACTTAAACAGCTCTTGTTGATTACGCCATTTAACGTTTCGCGTTGCGTATACTATCTTATTTCACTCCGATATTCCAAATGTGATTTTAATTGTGCAAATTTGCTCGATCGGATCGGAGAAGACAGAGACGTGTAATTCTGTGATTTTACGAAATATTCAGTATTTATTTCGACATAACGAAGCGTCGAGGTCGAGAGGAGTTACTCGCCTTCGAGTCGGCGGCAATCCAGCCGACTCGATCCGAGCTCGTAACGATACGAGAACGCTGCACCCTAAATAGGAAATTGCGCATATCCCCCTAGCGGTAAGTACCGCTACGAAAGAGAAGGAGACGCGTATGCATTTGGAATTTAACGAAGTGCGTGGAGCCGATGCGCTTTCCGTGTTGCATAATTAACGAGCGGCGAGAAACTACCAACAAAGGAGCCTCCGCGCGCGCTACCGCGAGTCAAGACGGCGAGTCGCGCGCGTAAGAAGTCACGCGGGAAGAACACACGTCGTTGGAATAACACGTGTGAACGTGCACACGTGCCTCGGCACCTCGTGCGGCTGAATGCGGAGAGCGGAGTGCCGCAGCGCCGACGAGGTGCACCTCGGCGATGTCGCTCGAGGAGAAAGGACTTCGGGCCGGAGAGCCGCCGTCGTCGTCTCCGCTCGGGATACTATGGGAAAAGATAACCACCACCAGCTAATAGGGTCAAAGTTGATGCGCCGGGCTAGCGAAAAATCGCGTCGAGATTTCCCACATCGCCGGTATCGACGTGCAAGCTGCAAACGACGTTCCTTCCTACGGTCATGCTGACGACGACGACCGAGATCGGCCGGTTTAACGTTTGATGGCTCGGCCGATTAGCTCTCTCGGATGAAAGTCGAAATCGGTTTTATGCACTCCGATTCTTCATTTGGTTCCGCTAGAAATATTCTTGAATATTCACGACGGACTTGCTGACTAAATGTGTTATTTAAAATAATATTTACATCATCATTAGCACGTATTGATGCTTTTATGAAAGTATGAAAGTTTCTCATAAAGCCGATTAACACTTTGCTTTGCACTTTGCAGCATGGTTACAGGTGGCTGCGCATTAAGCTGATCCATATATGGATTAAGAAGAAACGGAAATTTGTATAAAGTTGGTTACTAATTATATTTTTCCTTTTTTCCCTTGAGTGTAAATAATGCGGAAAAAAGAAAGTGCAAACAAAATATTTGTAAAAATTTAAACGAATCATGTAATCGATAAAGATCGTATTTATAAAGATTTTTAATATTTTAATATTTAATTTTTTTTTTTAATATTTTGGGACCAAAAAGATCACAGTTATGTGTTACTAAAAACATTAATATAGATACTCATATTGTTTTAATATTTACAAGAAATTTGAACGTACTGGTAGAGAAATAAATTATGATGAAAAGTTTCTATAAAAATGCGGTCGTGAGTTGAATTTCTCGATAAGGCAAAAACCGGATCGTTTAATCGAGCTCTAATCACTCAATCAAGCGGTGATCGATGCTACCGACTTACGGATCTCCGACAATCAGATACGAGAGAATCGCTTTGAGAAACGTGCACGTGTAACGACGTTCCTTCCTACGATCATGTTTCGTCTTGTCCATCCGTAGATCTCATGTCATGTCAACTAGCCCTATTAGGCACTGGCCATCTACTTTTCGAATCAAATACGGATCAGCAATGAGCTTCTACTCTTTAAAATGTTTCGATAAACACGGGCATCGCCAGCAAAGCAATGTAGACTTATTTAACAAATCGGCTCATGTTGATAGTTGACCCATCCAATTTTATCAGAAAATATTCAATTTGTTAGTTTAGGCATATAATAAATTTTAAAATCAATGATAAAATTTTCAGAAAGTAAGTGCGCATTTGAACTGAAATAAAATAAGTGAAAGCAAGTACGTATAATGAATAAATATGTATGTAATATCTCTAAATAGTGTTTGTTTAATTGTAATAGTATTTGTTTGTTTGTTCAAAATATGACGTTGCTAATCATTTCCGTTCTCAGCTTTTATTTTTCATGAAAATTCAATTCTAGATGAAATAAAATACTAATGCAATAAAATAAAATGGTTTACTATACTATAAACGTATTATATGCATCTACTGCTTGCTTCGTTCGGAAAAGTTGACCAATTTACAAAATTCGTCCCGCGACCTAACCAGCTTTCCTCTGCTTACAGGATGTAACGTGGGCGAATTCGTGGCGGAAGTCAACGGACGGACAGGTAGATGTAATCGCGCACGGATATCGTAACAGGTATCCTAATCCCATCCAGCTTTCTATACCGCCTGTGGCGAGGAATCGCTCGCCGTCCGCATGTAGATCACTCCAAGTAAATTACAATACACCTTAACTGTTTAACAAACCGCTCGTAAAACACTTTAACTAATTAACGTGGCGATTATCTCGCACGAACCTTTTCATTATCTCGGTTAGTAATCATGCGTTTAGAACATTTTCTTCTACTTGGAAAGAAATAAGCAGGAATATAGAAAAAAATGAGATAAGATAGAGATAAGACAGTAATTAATCGATATTTCAATATATATGGATATTCTCTTTTGCTATATCAATATTTCCTTAATAAAACTGGCGATACATCAATTTATCGATAAACGATACATTAATGACAAACATAAACAATACTGGAACGCATATTTTTTTCTTATGTTTTATAAGTCAATGCTGTAATAAAGCATTTCTCATAACTTGTTTCCTTCTAGTCTTTTTTTTTTTTTCACGAACGCTCTTTCTGTCGCACGTAAATAGGCACGCATGTGCGTAAAGTGTAGAGAACAACCGCGTGTATTATTGATTTTGTTGAACTTCTAGGAGAGCTTAATGGCAACTGTAACCCTTTATTGCGCACTATCTTGATCTTTGGAGAAGGAAATTTACTGCTTGCGATAAAATTGGTCGTGCTAAAATAGCTGGACTTTACATTGATACATACTTTTAAGTAAATAGAAACAAGTCGGGAAGTTTATCCATTTCTGGTATGATCAAAGTATAGTGTTTACAGAAAAAAAAACTGCAAGTACGTATGTTATCGTCGATTTACGAAAAAATACTGAAATTAGACATTCTCCAATTTCGACTTTCTCCGATCAGATCCTCCTATTAGATTATGGCAGGACAAGACAATATATCTTTGAGCTTTCATATTCTCAAATTTTCACTTTTTACGATATCTATTGCTTAATGCCGCTCCACGTGTGCCAAACTTTCATCTTTCTCTCTCTTTCGACATAGGCAGCGGTCCCCAATCTAGTTTGACCTCAGTCGTAATATTATTTTTTTTCTCTCGACAATTATCGCGCTCCTAACAAATCACGGCGATCGATTCCCTCTTAACTCGCTCTCCGTCATTTTCTCCTTAATGTACCCCTCCGCTTAATAATCCTGGCAAAGCCCGTAACTTTCCTCATCGTTTTTTTTTTGCACATTCCACGTTCCTCTCGTACGGCTCGATAATCGCCTCTTGTTTCTCGCTCACTCGCGCTTTCGACGGATTCACGACGGGGCCGGCGGCGATGCGGCCACCACCGCTCGAAAGTTTCGGTGTGCATGCTTTCCTTTCTTGTTAATCTCACCAGATAATTCGACAATGAGTAATATCGTGGGTCCCGCTGCCAGGCGACCTCGCAGCTTTCAGAATCGGAATATCGCCTCCGAGGAAGCGCCCGCGTAAGTTTCAAATTTATGAGAGCGATTAATTTTCAAGCCGGGCCTCTTGTTCCTTCGCACGCAACCGTGTTATGTCATTCATTGTCCGTTCTCCTTCCCGTGCTTCTCTCTCGTTGACGCGTAGGCGAAGATACGCAATGTATGATTAACGCGCGTGAAATCGCAAACGACGAAAGAAGAATAGAGTGTTAATAAAGAAAAATTAAGCTTTCCCTTTTGTAACCATCTGATAATGATATGACTGAGAGAAATCGATAAATTTTACAACACGTCAAAACTTTTCGTTTAATATAAAATTTCATTATTTTCACCATTTTGCCCGGCATTATTTGCATAATATTTATTTTTCTATATATTATTTGTTATTTTATTATTATATATTATTTTTTTAAATTACGACATAATCCGTCAGTGTATGTTAATTCTCGTCGGTCATATCTATCCTCGTATATTGGAACGAGTCGTGAGATTAGAGACATTCCGGCATTCGATCTCGCCGCAAATAGAAAAATCCACAGTCGATTCGGCCTAATCACGATGCAACGAGATATTAAACATTTGTGGCCTCTCACAAACATGTTTGCTCACATAACTCACACGCTAATGATACGTTTAAATCGCTACGAGGGAATAATTACAGGGGGCGCCGATCACAGGATGCAAGATGCCGTACACGCGCGTTCGCAATATATACGGGCAGTGGGAAACACACAAATGCACACAAATAGATATACGGTCGTGCTCGGCACGTCGACGCACGTGGCATAATCCTGGCGCGCCTCTGAAGACAATCATCCGTCAGAGAATGCGGTTAACCCTTCTGAGACAGAGAGAGAGAGAGAGAGAGAGAGAGAGAGAGAGAGACTCCCTTTTTCCTATTAAGAGCGTGACAGGACAACAGACAACGCGATAAGGGCTGCGTCGCGGCCAGATTGTAGAACGCGAATAATTATTGCGAAACGCAGACGACTAGCTGTCCCGTTCGTACGCGAAAGTGTATTGGTAGATCGATCGAGAGATACCTGCGTATTGCGATAGAGAATCCGCCGCACGATCCATGATTTTAATTTTATACAAAGATCCACTTACAAATATAAAAAAAAAAAAAAAAAAAAAAGAGATTCAGATTCCGTCGAAGACGATGTTCACGCTTAACACGCTTAAGAGATTTTGACGTTCGGCATGTGATATTTAATCGTGAGGAATCTCAAATGTCCAAAGTACTACGAAATAACAAGCGATAGGCTCGATAATGAATCGGTATCGAGGCGTGCTAGGGAATGTGGACATCACGGTAGCCCGGGGCATATCACGCTGAGATATCTCGGTGTAACTCTCGAGAGACAATCGACCGTTAGCACGCACAGGCGAGACGTCTGATCGAGGCGTGCATTCTCCATTGACACGGTCGCAATGCGATTACAACTGCAACGCTATAGATGTCAGACAATATTCAATATACATTATGCAATAATATTATAACAATGGCAGGTTCCCATTATCTTCCAGGCGTGAATTTTCACATAAAATATTCTTGAAAAATAAATATAGGATCTAAAAAATACTCTACAGTCACGACGCGTCTTTGTCTCGTTATATCTAGAATTTTTATTCAATAAAAAGTAATTGTTCAATAAAAAAAAAGTTAGAAAAAATTTTATTTACATTAATTATATATTTTATATATTTTAATGCGCGCAACATTTAAATTTAAAATCAACTTTTGTCATTTTCATAAAAGAAAAACGATACCATTTTGAAATAAGAACTGTAATCGAGCATTGGTGCATGAGAGAGGCACACGTTACGTCGCGGGCGTGAACATTGCGTAATCGGCGCACGTGCGTGCAGCGCGCCGGACCGACACATGAACCCTGGACCGTCCCGTGTGTTACGCGCAATTAGAGAATAAAGCGTGGCGATGCTAATTTATATCGCTAACGGTAACGCTACTGTATTACTCCAATCGGCTGGTTGCCGACTTTTTCTCGCGTCGCGTTTCATTACGTCGTTTATTACGGCTCGCTATTAACGCCCCGATAGCTTATCGTGCTCTCCCACATGTAGGAAGTACGTTTCGATCGTGTGTAGAGATATCCATAGCAATGATATTATTGAGAGATTATTATTGAGAGAATTTTTACACGAGTATACTTTGAGTATGAATAATTAATCGATCTAGTTATCTCAATGTCTAGAATTTTAATGAATAAAAAAGTATACAAAAAAGAGAGAGGAAGATTTTATGCGGACAAGTAAAAAAAGTTCCGTTATCATATTCAAAAGAAATTCCGTCCCGATAACATGATTGAAGTTAAAAATATTCTATCCGAGATACGAATGTCTTGAGACTAAAATTAAATATTATATCTCGAAACATCAGGAGATGGGATTTCGCGATATGGATCAATTTTAGTAGGGATTTACAGTAAATGACGCACCGGTTGCGGCACCAGTTATTTTCTATGACCTATCGCGCGCCGATACACAGAGGCCGAATCGATTTCTCCGAACTTGCAGTTATCGGCGGACGAATCCTCCCGATCGACGATTGAACTTTCTAAAGCATAGCGACACGGTCGCAACACTCGCACTCGCAACACGTACACGTACGCGCGCGGCACACGCGAAGAACTAGACAAAAGCGTCGCTCCTACAATCTCTGCCTGTCGTAATGCATACGCGCGAAGACAATCGCCCGTCAGAATGCAGGTAGGGCGTCCGATCACGAGCAGGGCCCTCTCCGACACGGGCGCAACGCGAGCGCAATAGATACCAACCAGGATAAATGCGACGCGATAAAGAGCCGGCTGTGTGCCATCGCCACGCAGATTGCCCGGCAATTATTGCGAAATCCACGGGGCACGCGTGCCTGCCCCGACGGGCGTGAGAGATCGAGACTTTTCATCCCGGCGCCGCTACTTTTCCTCCGGCTGCGCTTCGTTATAGAGGGGATTTTTGGAATAGCTCGACGCCCTCCGCGTCCATTAAATCCGCGCACGCCCGAGCCGATTAACACGTCCGCGCGTTAATCAGCTAGCTTTGTGACGCGAGTCGCGCGTTTATACGATTTCTCGATAATGCATCTGATAATGCTAAGGCGATTAGCATATCTCGCACGATAATATTTTTGCGGCGTCTGTGAAATAATCTTTATCTTATAAGTATTTTATAAGTATTTTAATTAGTTTCTCGTAAGTGTAGCGAATACAACATAGACTTGATCTGTTTTTGTCACACAAGAGATAATATACGCAAATAACATATAACGATTGCTTAATATGCGATATAGCAGTAAATAAATTAAATTCCATTCTATGTCCACTGGTATAAAACTCACAAAAGATTTTCATATCGAAAAAAATTCCACATCACATTACGAATACACATAAATATATTTGTAAAAAATATAATTTTATACACACACACACACACACACACACACACACACACACACACACACACACACACAAACTACAAAAAAATGACAAAATTTACGATAAAATGTACACGATAAACTTTAGATACTTTCAAACGAGTTTAAAAAAATATAGCAACGACGTAAGAATAAATTAAATCAAACGTAACGAGTAATAAACGAGATGCATGCGCAAGATAAAATAATTGCTAATTAGTAAGTAACACACGGTCGCGTACGATCGATCAATCGCGTGACAATTATCGCGATTTCCGTCGACGCCGATGACGTGTAAAACAATACAGCAGGCAATTAATACTCCGGAATCGTCACTTCCGCGGAAAGGCCCGATCGTGGCAGCGGTCGATGGCACGCGTAGTGGAAAGCCGAAATGGAAATTCAGCTCGACGGAGTCAATGGAGCGCAATAAGCAAAGTTAAAACCGGTTACAACATTAAGTATAATTGCCAACGTGTGCATTTAGTCGAGGAGACGAGGCGCGACTGCGAGGCTGGGCTGCTTTTCCTGAGCGCTGTGTAACCGCGGGCGAGCACCCATAAGCGAGCGCGTGCACCCGCTGCGAAATTAACCGGTTAAATCGCTATCAAATTTATTGATATCGTCCGAATCTAACCATTACGCATTTTTACGAAACAGGATTAGAACAAAAAAATGTATGCGACGCGTGCGTTTTATTTCCCACTGTTTCTCATACATTATGCATTTTATGAGGGACCAGTCTTCTCTCCCCGAAAAAGCAGCTTTCTTTTGGAGATTGCGTAAATATGGAAACACGCGCTGACCCTGAACGGATGCGCGGATTTTTGTCTCATAAATTAATTGATCGCATCGGGCGAATCGAGGATTCATGGACGAATTTTGAAAATGCTAATCGTTTCGAAACGCACGCGTACACGCGTGATACTGCCTGATCCGCGCGACGACGCTTACTACATTAATATTTATAAATGTGCAAGATCTATAAATATATAAATATATGCAGCAGACTGCGCGAATTCGTCACGCGGATCCTTTAATATGAATCCTTATAAAATTGTTAAATACAGGTGTGCAGGTGTTTCCGTACTTCTGGTTGTCCTTGCGCGACACTGGCGTTATGTCGTCGTCGTCGTCGTCGTCGTTGGCTCCGCGAAAGTTACCGGAAATATCGACGACTAATCTACAATCGAGAGAAGTCGATACGCGCGTTTTATTTACGATATTGATAGATAAGACACATACGGAAGTAAATTTTATTACATGAGCGCAGATAGAAGTTGTCCGTGGAAAATATCAATCGGCGCGTTAAATCTATTCGCAACAATTTTTTTTCCTCGGTCCTGCCTCCGCGACATAAAAACGAAATATCAATCAGCATAGAAATCGCTAATCGGTGTACATGAAAGAAAATAAAAGACTGGCTCATTTCAACGACGTTTTTCCGAATCCCTAATCACGCTTCGGAAGTAAATTTATTGCAGAAAAAAGATTTGTCGACAACTTATGGCGTGTACGTCGAATATTAATTACTGATCACGTGTATCCATTAATTAATAGTCTCATATAAATCATACATACGTTTGCATCACTTTTTATCAGACTTGCATATTTTTTCATTATTAATAATTTATATATGTATAATAATTTATAAATGTAAATATTACAAGTACTTTTATAGCAAATAATTTATAAGAAATTTATACTTTCAATATTCCTACTGTCTCCATAACTTTTGTTTTTATCACGCTTTATCTTCATTTATCTTCCGTTAAAGTTACGGATTAAAAACACACATTTTACACACGCGCGCGCGTGTGTGTGTGTGTGTGTGTGTGTGTGTGTATACGATACTTTTTCTTTCTCCTCTCGTCTAATTTATGTATTTTATCTCATCAGCGAAGTATCTGTTCGATAATATTATTCGCGTAGCAGGAAAGAATTTGCGCCGATTAGCGTCACAGCTCGAGCGAATAAACGCTCCTCTTTAAGCCGCTGCTTACCGAAACGGTGAAGTCATAGAGTCGCTAACGCCGGCGTCCTTGCGCCAGGTTACGTGGTAACGACGACGAAAATCGATGGTGTAGTTGGCAGTGGGTCGTCGCAGGATAGGTGAAACGTGGCGCGAAATGGGTGAAGGTGAAGGACACGGTGTGGCAGAGCGAGTGATACAGATATTCGGTAATCGTACGTGGCGATCGTCCTTGCACCTGTCGCTGATAAAAATCGATTCGGCGAAGTGGCCGAAGTGGCGAAGCAAGATGCGAGCGCACGATGATAATCGATCTCAATGCGATTCTCGGAATCGCGGGGACAATCAGGAAGCGCTATAGCGAAAACGCGCGAGTGAATTCACTTGGGAATTCACTTGGGAAAGCGCTTGTTTGATCGAACGCGCGTCTAACGAACTCGGCAATTTGTTCAGATTTCGGATGGCAGATACCATCAACCGCGAAGAAATATTTTAAACGTGAGAAATTAATTAATTAAGATAAATTAATTTAACACAATTCCACTATAAATGATCGATATTACGATTTACGTTTTTTGAATGTTCCTAAGCTGACTATTTGAAATCTGTCCAATATTCACTCTTGGGATTCTTTTCTTTCGCTTTCTTATTTTTCTGACTAGTCGTAATCTTTCTCCTGTCTACCTTTTATTCATCGCAACTAGACCTTAACGGAAAAGTACATTTAACTTATTAAATTAATCTAATTTTATACATTACTCTAACTTTGAATTTCAATATCTTATCGAAGATGTCACAGAGAAGTGACATTTTCGATAAAATGTTTCGGTAATCATGTTGGATCTACATTCTATATCTCGAAATGCATATCTATCTCTCGGTAATTGACGATCTGTTAATGATTAATTATTAAAACCGATTATACTTCATCGATTATAAATCATCATGGGCTTCATCATCTTTCTAACTAATAAAACTGTGCAAAGCAGAGAAAGCGATGTCGCAGACAGACAACATTTTCTCGACAGTTATAACTAAAAAGTAAAGATTCTTGGGAGAGAAATTTCTGTTCTCGGACAAAACATCCAAGATTATTTCTTACAGTTACAAAGCAGAAGGAATAACATTCAGCAATCAAGCAATAATTCTTCCAGCAACTAATCATTAAGGAAAAGTTATAATTGACAAATAAAGCTTTTCGAGAGAAAGCTTCCGTTCGTCAATGAATGCCTATCTCTCTCTCTCTCCTTTCCTCCTCTATCTCTCTTTCTATCTTTCGTCCCTCGGGAGGTCTATTCTAGCTAATTAAACGACACAAAGCAGAGAAAGCGATATCGAGTTACAGTCCCGCGCTGCAGGTCCCCATTAGAATACTCGCTCGTGAATCCGCATGAGTTATTGGTCGCATTAATCAAGCGTATAGGAGGAATCAGTCGCGCGCGCAAGCCGAGGAACAGCTGGCAGGTTCGGCTCTCAACGAGCTCATTTACCGCGCGAGATCCGCGCGCGATGATCCGCGCGGGGATGAGGAAGACGTCGGCAGGACTGATTTAGATTTCTCCAAATACACGTCGGGACAGAGTCGATTATGAGAGCGGCGGTAATACACGCGCGATTTATGGGCCGCCATTTATCGGGCGCTCGGCGCGAATCAACGCGAATTACGGAGCGTAGCTGTCAAAGTCGCGGCTTTCCTGAGGAGCGCGCATCTGTCGAAGAAGAAGAGGCGCGCAACTTACTTGCGTAAACCCCGTCGCGCTCGATGAGCGCCATTAATTAGCGGCGCGATCCGCGGGTAAATTGAGATATACAACGGGGATGCCTGTCGATGCCTGTCAGGGAAATCGACTCGCAAATCGTCTCCGGATGAGAGACGCAACAAACGAATGCGTACGAATGCGTACGCCATGTGCGGGATTACACGAGCGGGACCGCCGCGATTGTTAACAAGTGCTCTTCATATCGCGCGCACTGACGGGGCTGCTGGGGGCTTTTTACTCCGTGTCCTTTCCTTACGCGCCTGTCTACTACGGCGACGCGTCGAGTGGTGAAAGTGTAAAAATCGGACTAGACACGGAATCGGCTACCCGCACTAGAAATTATTACACGGCGCATTATATTATACGCAATATTGTATCTATTAATATAGATGCAGATAATCAATTATCTCTCGATAAGTGTGTCGCTATTCCTGCGCATATTTTCAGGCGTATAAAAACAAAATCCAAGTACATGCGTTTTGAATGGAATGCGATAAGATAGGCGCACTGTCTATTTCCACGGACGGCGAGATAACCGATATGATTAATAATCATTGCTGCTAAGCAGAGCGAGAGAGAGAGAGAGAGAGAGAGAGAGAGAGAGAGAGAGAGAGAGATCTAAACAACGTGCCGCGGTCCGGATGTTGAGGAACTCGCGATGATGGCTGTCGAGAAAAGCCGTAGGTCACGGTGGTTCTTAGATCACTGTTAAGCGACAAGGAAGAGAATGCCACAGACTGGAAACTCCAAGCCGGCGAAGAAACAGCTTTCAGAGTCAATCTGCTATCGATTTCTCCTTGAAATTTCTCTGTATCACGCTGTTTCCCGGTCAGCTAAGACCGGGTCATTCGACACGTTGATCAGAAAAGAGAAAAAGGGGAAAAAAACAAAACTAAAAAAAGAAGAGGAAAAAATAAATAAAAACTCAAAAAGAAAAAAGAAAGAAAGATATAAAGGAATTTGAAACTGAAGAAATCAAGATAAATGTTTTTCATTCATATTCCTATTTATCTTACATTCTTCCTTTCTCCATCATCATTTGTATGTATTATTGTATCTTTGCCTTTTTTTCTTCTTCCCTTCTCTTATCTGCGTAAATATTAGAAGAGGAAATATTAAAAGAGGAAAATCATGAGAAAAGAATCCAAAAGAGAAGAGAGAGTGCGGAAATAAGATAAGCAATACATGATGAGAAGAAGAAAAAGGCGCGACAGAGAAAGTAAGACGCAGACAGGTCGAGAATAAAAAGAGGAGCTAGACCGATGTGTAGTCGACTCGGGAGCGAGAAAAAGACGCGGAAAAAGAGGCGAATGGTAAAAAGGAAGAGACAGAGAGAGATGGGAACTGGTGGATCGCGTAAACGTATTCGTGCATGCGTGTCGACGTCGATACGCGACAGATAGAATCTCTCTGGTTTGGTATGCGTCGGGGCGACCAATACGCGACACCCATATCGCGGTTGGAAATGAAGCTGCAGGTTCCGTGACCTCAAAACCGGGGAACCACTAGATAGAAAGAGTCACCGGGTAAAAGCGAAACGTCTTTGAAACGATCTACCGATGGCCAATTCTCCCGGAAAAACACTTCTTCGCACTCTGTTCCGTTCTCAACAACGAATGTCTCGCGGGACACAAAATTTTCTCTGTTTCATCGACATTATCGAAATTCGCGTGATCGATGATATTTTATCTCATAATAGATGGATGTGCTAAAAATTATTTATTATTTGGTAACGAATATGACAGATCGCATAAAACTGTAATAAAAACATGTCAATTATGCGATTAAAATTAAATTAAAATTCACATCCAGTGATTTAAAAAAATATCTAGATTAAGATGTTAGTAGTACTTATAATTTTAACAATGTTATTAATAAAGGGTCATTAAATTATTAATTTCGCTCGTTCGTTAAGACTTATCGGTGAGAACATGAATAGAAACTTCTGTAAAAAATGAAGCAGAACGATCAAGATCTCGCGAATGGATTTTTCGGCGACATATCCAAGAGCGTTTACTCTATACAATTCCAGCGACTATATCTACAAAAGACACAGACTCATATATATCATCCAGAATGTGCAAGCAGTATCGCCGCACTTTACCCAGTTCATAGCTGGCGGAAGTTGCGGCGGAAGCCGGCTGGAGCGGATTTTCGGTGAAACATGGATTCGCTGGTAAGCCATGAGGTGCCCGATCTCCGCGATCGGAGGAGCCCGATCGTTCGTTCGTACACGAGCAGCGTAGCGTGCGACGGCGAGTGATTTAGCCGCCTTAAGATCGAGGTCCGCATACCGAGCGACCGAGTCGGAGCGACGTATCGGGACCCCGTTGTCGGGGCCACGAGACCTTCAAGGCCGCCGGGCTCGTAAAGCCAATTCGTACGCCATTCGCCATTTCTCCCTCGCGTCACCGTGCCGCCGCGAGGCGGATTTCCAGCACGAAGACGAGAGCGAATGACGGACGTCTCCGCGATCTGGTCGCGCGTGCCCTTATCGCCAACAACACCATGTGGCCCCGAAATTTATTGACCCCTTTCCGAGGCACGGCCAAGATTTGTAGGCATCAGCGACACTCGCGTGCGTGACTATCGAATTAATTCAGCACGTAGACTTGCAGTTTTTTTTTTTTTTATAGACGAAGAAAAAAAAAGGAAGAAGCAAGACTGAAGAAATTCGAAAATGATTTCGTTACAAATAAGTGGAGTTTTATATAATAGACACTGAGACATTTACTTCTTGCTTTTGTCGATATAAATGGAAAGGTTACGCGAATTAGGACTTATCGAAATTGAGTGCATTCTCCAAATTTTGAAGAATACCGTGTCACCTGATTGATGAACATACGTCCACGACATTATATCAGAATATTCGAGAATATTTTTCAGATGATTCAAGATTTCACTATGATATATGAGAGATTCGCAGATAGTTTTCTAGTAGATAAACAAAAATGACAAGAAAGAATGACACAATCTGAAAGCATGAATATGGATAGCGAAACATAAAATATAATATTTCTAAATATAATATTTCTAAATCAAACGAAAATTATAGAATAGCTGTTTTTAACGACTCGTCTGTTGGCCCTGGTTGTTTGTTTTACGATAAGATTATTTGAAGAATAATTGTTACAATAAAATTAAGTGTTCATTGGACCGATTCAGTTCACCATGCACATTTTCAACCAAGTCAAAAAGTACGTCAGTACTCATCGCCTCGTGGAATACTCAAATAGTAGTGATTGCCCTGGCAATCGGCCAACGACCAACTTTGCCGTCACTCGTACCGAATTCACCGACACATTCATCGATTCTTCATCGTTCTCCCCCCCCCCCCCGATCGTGCGACCACGTTCTTGTTGCTTCATCGTTGGTAGCACGCGGTTACATAAATATTTTCATAATTGACGCGTGGAGGACGTATGTAAACAAATGTAAGCCCGAGATGAGATTTATATGGAGATACGGCAAGAGAATTTCGGCAGAGATGTGATATATGTATAAACCGATGATTTATTTTACAATGAGAGCGCTTTTAAAAGCGCGATTATTAATGGCATAATAGCATTCCTGAAAAATTGAAACCTGTAATTTTTTTTCTTTCTTTAAATAAATAGAAACCGTTAAATATAACCGTTGTTAAAGACGAAATAATATCATAAAAAGCATATCAAACAAATAAAGTAAAATAAATAAATAAATAATACTTGGATGGATATAAATAAATCTCATATGTAACATAATATTTTGCAGATTCGCTTCATTTGGCTTTCAGGTCATACAATGGTATCGGTCGTTCCGAGACAGGTTACTAATAAAATTACTAGTCGAGAATAATCCTCGCGCCGACAGCATCATGTTATTTCTGTCTGACGGACTTGGATCAGGGGAAGATTAAATTTATCCTCGCTTCAATAAATGAAGGTCCATTAATGAATCGGAATGACGGAAAATGTCGCGCCTTAAAGTGAAGCGCGATCCGGGTATTTCGCGAAATCGATTCGCGTTCATCGGCGCAAATCAAGTAGCCAGATACACACTCGATCAGAGTCGGATTTACATATAATTTACATATCTAAGCTAAATAGATACAAAGTATCGCACGCATTACGAGGGACATGGCAGGTTTAAGTCCGCCACTGTACTCGCCATGGAGGGAACGACAACAGATCTGATAAGGTCTAGCTCTCGTGAAAGAACTCGATCATTTTCACCGACCGGTCTGGAAACGTGGCATGTTTGGTCGACATTAAGTCCATAGATTATAATGACGCTAATTAAGACGTCTGGAGCAGCTCTAAGGAAATCGGATGAAAGATTTCACCAGCTAGACGGCTGGTTTCATCTTCCGGTACGAATGTGGACGTTTAATAACGTTAAGACTCAATGTCGCTCGTAAATTCGCTCGGTCTCCACGGGATCCGGATTAATCACGGTGAATATTAATTAAAATAAGGATCCGTAATAAAATAGGAAAGCTTTTAGAAAACGTTTTTCTTATCTCACCAACGGATCGTGTATCACGCGACAAATACGCAAGCGGGAACAAGCATTTGCAACGAACAAATGAGCAATTCGTGCGCCGGTATTAACTACTATACTTAGGATGTAATTACACCGGAAATTGTAACGTTACACACCATGCCGATCTTAAAGCGACGTTACAACACATTTTTACTCTTGACTTTAGTGGCTTTCGTTCGTATATCGTTTTGAAAAATTGTGCGCGCTCAGAGATGAGATTAGAAAGTACCACTAACCAGAGGCTTTTCAGATCTCTGGAAATCCATCTGAGATCATAGAGTTTCACTATCAAGAGTATCTAGAACAGAGACACATTCAATAAATATCTCTCGACATATTTTCTCTAAAGTATTTTAAGGTGCACTCGTTAATATTTCAGTATCACTCCGCGTAATTTTATGTAATTTTATCTCTAAACAAAGCTTAATGCGTAAACACCAGCGTTAATGGCTCGAGCTGAACAATTTGAGAGAGAATCAAGAGATAAGTCCGATGGCAAAGTATGTCACAGAAATTCTGTCATCGGTGCATTGCCTTTTCAACAGATAAATAAGCAAAGATACGATGGCAAAATTCCAATTCCGATTGTAACGTCAGCAACATTCACGGAGACCCTCGCGAGAGCGATCAGCTGCGCGTCCACCTGTTAAAAGTCGCTCGATATCTCGGCGTTCTATCCGCTTTAAGCGGCGGCCTTACTCGCCCCCGTTATAAATGCGCGCACACCAACACACACTCGCATATCCCCAGTGTGGGTCGACAACACACAGAGAAAACGGCGACCGCCGATATTCACCCCTCTCCGGGTGATCCGATGCTTTACACAGCTGCTTCGCCTCCCTCGCCCGCCTCCACTTATCCTTTTCCACCCGCCGCCTCCCTTTCGCGGCCTCCTTCCGCCGCGACCATCCCCGCGGCCAATAATGACGTCATACTGCGACGTCGTCTATGACGTCACCGTTGTGCCGCAGTTCCGTTCATCGATCGGCGGACTCGCGGGGTCGCCGCAGGGGCGGTGGATGAGATGCGTCGGGGCGCACTCTCGAGTGCCGGATCGGCTCGTTCTCTTTGTCGTGACGACTTCGTATGCTTGCGTTTCCAATAGCAGCGGGATCATCGCGGCCCACGCCTCTCTATTATTTTTATTGAACGCACGAGTGACGTAACGTGCCGCTGTAAAGCTCATCGATGATAGTCCTAAAGTGTGTTCGATCGAAAGACGCAAGATGGGAAGTCGTAAAAATCGAAAAAGGAGATAAAAAGAATTATACACGTGAAAGAATTATACACGAGATAATCGAAAAACAAATAATAAAATAATCGAAAGCATAGAAGATAAAAAAATAAAAATTCGAAGTTACATAATATTTAATCTAGATTAAATTGACAAGAAACACGTAAACGCGTAAACAAACATTTGTTTGTTGCTGCGTGTGTATATCGATACGTTTATACAGAGCGTGTGAATTCCCGGTCCCTTATATCTTCTATTCTTACATTTCAGCGTCTCGGTTCTCACGCGATGGCGATGGGTTCACGGTCAACTGGTCGCGCCCTATGCAAGTCCGATTCCGTTAGTTAAGGTCATCTAATTAACATTGTCGTTCGTCCCATAAACGTTTTGCAAGCGTATAACAAAATATTTCTGTTTTACCCATCGCATATACGCGCATCACTTACGCGATAATTGAAATTTTATCACGCGAAAATATCGCGATAAAAATTTTTTTATTGCGCAAATTACGTTACTCGCATTTATCGAGTAATATATTATTCTCCAGCTTGTAATTTTCTTCCGCGAGCATCACCCATAGGATCATATATTCCGCGTTCACCATATTCCAAAATTCTCGTACCCGCGATAACGCGATCCGGAGCGGGTGATAAATTTAATTAACAAATTTCTTCCACATTGCATTTTCTGTCGACGACGTGAATGTGATCGTTAGATGTAGGCGGTGGGGCGGAGGGGGGGAGAGGGGAGGACGGAATCTCTCTTGCACGGCTTCCTGATTCCGGCTCTCCCGCTTTCGTGCGTGTTGACGTAATGTTAGCTGGATTATTATAAGCGCTCGTGTTATATGTTATATGAAGAGTCTCTCGGAAAAGCTGCCTCATTAAGTTTCTGCCGTTTACGGCACCAAGCGTTCATGGTTATTTCATCCCTCGTCCTACGCTTCTTCTTTTTACTTTATAATATAGATCTATGCAACGTGAATGAGGCTACTAAAAGGGAGCGTGGGGTGCATCCGTTGCGGAGGAGAATTTACGCAATTTTCCGATTACGCTGTCCCTTGCTTGCTTCTATTTTACGCTTTTCTTTTAATATCAAAACGCAATCGAGTCGATTCTTATTTACGACTTATCGACTTTTCCCTTTATATTATGTTTATATTATGTTTATATATTATGTTTGCATTCATATGCGCATACATTTTGACGCAGTTTTCTCTTTTCTCTTTAATTATTTCATCGCTACATGTGCGCGACATTCAGGCGCACAGTTGACGTAATGTAATAAATTTCGTTAGACAAAGAGAGAAAAATACTTGGCAAGTAAAAAAAAACTATCACGCTCCGCTTCCCTTGCTTCTCTTGAAAGGAAATACTGTCGCGTTGTGTATCACTGCCAAGGATACAAGAGTCGTGACTAAAGTTACTTTACGCGAAACCGAGTTATTTCAACTCTGCTACCGCTTATAGAATTTGTTGTCCCATTGTCCTTGGAGTGCACGAAGAATCCGACGTGGAATTATCAACTATCGTACCGTGCCGCGCGATTTTTAGAATTTTGCGTGATTTATAAGATTTTATGCTTCATTAATAAATTAGTTACACATAAAGACGTGTAAAATCATGTTTATGTAAAATATTATGAAACAATATTATGAACAAATTTTTATGAAATTGTAATGAAGTGGCAATTCTAACGGATTAGATTAATCGCTAGATTAATCAATCAAAGAGGGATATCTGATATATCTTTTACGTATGTCGCTGAATAAAAAAATAGCACAAGAATGTTATTGATAACCTTGTATTATTTTTACGGTAATTAAGAAGTTAAGTGCAAAAAGAACGCAAGTCCGCAACTCGTAAGACCGCTCTAAATACCTTACATTTAAAATGAATCTTAGAAGTCGCAGGCTGAACTTGCTCTTGCATTCACTCTTATCAAATCTTTTCAATTTGCGAAAGCATTCTGTTTGATGCGTTCGGAAATCACCGTTCGTCCGAATCGAATTAGCATAACCGGCAATTAGTAGTTCAACGTAGGATGCGGCATGTGTGTCGCAATGTTTGCGTCACGCATCGCTCCGCGTTTATCCGCGTCAGCTTTTAATTGAAATCCCTCTTTCGCTGCGCTTGCGGAACGCATTAAGCTGATCTACGAGCCCGCGGAGCATAGGTGACACGCCGTTTAATATCAATGCAAAAAAAAGCCGTCGGTCTCCCTCGCCGACGCGACCTCGTCGTGGAATGTCGGGACACAGTTATCTCTCAAGCACTGTCGATCAGAGTGAGAGAGAGAAAGAGAGAAAAAGAAAGAGAATCCAGCCGGTACCAACTAATAAATTCCGATGTGCCGTCACGACGCGTTGACGCCATGATTGATTTATTGTTCGTCTTAATCATTGACAAAGACAATATTGAAAAACGAGAGAGAGAGAGGGAAGAGGACCCTGAAGAGGATCCTGAAGCTCGTGGATAAATTAGTAAGAAAGTCGGTTTTTTACTCGCTTTATTGCCGCTATAATAGAGTTATATTCCCATTGGCAGATTACGTAAAGATTGCAGATCGCACACGTAAAAGTATCTTTAATCTCCGCGATGAGATTTTCAAGATGTTCCAAGACTGATGGAGCAGACTCCACCAGTCCATCCAGTGAAAGCAACGATAATAACGGCGAAAGATCGATAGCAATTCTTCGGTCGCGCGATTCCGAATGCAATTTCTTGACTATAACCGGAACTAGTCCGGCTGCATTCTTTTACAACACATCTCATATAATTCCAGAATCGTTATGATATCATTAATATGAGATCGTTATTAATTTTGTCATAATTTATCTATATTTATTTTTTATCAAAACAACGAATTTGTCGATCTGAAGGACAACGATCGCAAATCATTAAAAATATATTCTAAAATATCTTTATTAATATGTAAATTAACCATACATTTACGATAAACTTATATTTATATATACACGACGAAATAAAAATTATTCATTTGAAAAAAAATCCATTCAATTTAGCATATTTTTTTCCCTTCAGATTTTTATTTAAAACGTATTTAAAATAAGTTTAATAAAACATAAAAAACAAATCATTAATAATGCATTATAACTTTAAACATACATTATAAATTTCTGTTCTAAAAATAGAAAGCAAGATAAACTCTCTTTTTAAAAAAGAGCAAAAAATAATTTCTCGCGTCTATAAAGGAAAGATGATCCAGCTATGGATTAGGAGGCTGGGAAAATAGCGGGTGGAGCAAGGGCATAAATATTTGAAGACAAAAGTGAAAGCTCGCAAAGTAGGTTGTCGGATGAAGGTGGTACGTCATCATCGTGGGATTATCGGCGACATTGCTCGATCGATAGCACGAAAGAGACGTCACGGGCGCATCGCACGGCCCGATCATTGTCGAAATCACAGCCTCCTGCAAGACCGTACAAAAATATTTGATTTGCACGTTCGTTAAAGGCAACCAGATTATCGCGTTGAATCAATACGGCGCGCTTCGTCAGTGCCATCGTCGACCATTCTCATGTATATCCCGATATTCTCTCTTATTTCCACGCAAGCTTAGAAATAGCCTGCTAGACTCTAACGTTATGCTTAAAGCGGGCTCTTCATTTCCTCCGTGGTGGCACGCAAATTGAGGCGCACACTTTGGAATTTGAACGGCTGAGAGGTCACCCTCGATAATAAATGTCCATCGAGGATCACCGCAAGTTCAGTCAAAAAAATGTTGCATTCAACAACTTCCCTCGATGTGACTTAAAAAGAAGATTGATGTATGATGTATTAAAAAATTAGAAATCGTATCTTTCGTGAAATATAAAAATTTGCTCCAAACGCTTGGATGTCTCGATATATTTTTTAATCACTCATCGTGAAGGGTGAAAATCGATACGCGCCGCTATACACGGAAATTAAATTAATTGCGAGTTCCTCCTCGTTCGCATCGTTACCTTTCGGATTTTGTTCGATCGATTTGTGCCGATGCGGTTTTTTTTTTTCTTCACGCTGGCTATTCAGCGATGCACTATTTCTGTGTCGTCACCGACCGGCGCGTGCAAAAAAGCTCGCGAGGAAGCACGTGCGCGATGCGCCGGTCGCCAACAGATGCAGCATGCGGTGCATAGACATCCCTCGTGGCGTTCGATCGCGCATTACTGCACAGTGACATCACGCGAAAATTACGCTCCGTATTGCGAAAGGTATTACGTTTATAGCGCGACGGAGTGCCGAGATTGCGCAGCTGTTGTATATATTCGTAGAGAAATTGCACAGAATTGCGTTTGTACAACGCGCAAACGCACGCAAATTCAGACTCTTAAATGCTCTTCGAAAGTCGACGTGAGAAAATTCTCGTGTCACTCTTCCTTCGAGAGTTATCCTATTGTTAGCGAATTATTATTGTCATTATACCTCACACGTTACGAAGCAAATATGTGTATAAGCGTGTAAATTCCAAGCGCAGTATATATATATATATATATATATATATATATATATATATATAAAGTTAAAGTAATAAAATGCATAGATGTAGATGTAAAATAAATGCATGGGTGTTAAGTATGAATGACGTAATAACTATCGATTGCTTTTTGATATGTTACATATTGAGATCACTATCGACACACGAAAGGCACGTTCGAGCACGTGGGCGAATTTGTTGACATCTTTCATCGAGATATTTAACTGACGTTGGCGAAACAATTATTTGCCGATTTCTCTCTCTCTCTCTCTCTCTCTCTCTCTCTCTCTCTCTCTCTCTCTCTCTCTCTCTCTCTCTCTCTCTCTCTCTCTCTCTCTCTACAGTTAGTATTAGCGGAGGATTGCAAACGTTGGAAGATCAATATTTTGGTAGCGGTTCTCTGCCGCACGTCTGTCGCGTGTGCGCAAATTCGATGCGATTAATTCGGTCGATTGTTTACTTGCAAATTCGTCCTACTTGACAATTGTTCGTAGGTGATGTATCCTGAATTAGAAATTTCAAATCACGGCTTATATACCGATGCTAAATCAAAGCCAGATAATTAATACGTAACGATATTTAAATGATTGATATCGACAAAGAGACACCTTTTACTTATTAGAAATTTAAAACGAACATAGTTATCGCAATTTAATACAAATATAACAACTCTACAAGAATATATATTGGAATGTTGATTGATACGCGTGATATCTGTGCACTAATTCCTCTCTGTGTATGTGATTCCCGATACAAAATAAAATATTTGTAATGCAGATTTGTGCAACGACGTGCAAAGATTTCTGCTGTTCAAATCTATAAGCTATTTTCCCCAGCTCGCACGGTGAATTTTCTTCGCGTTTTATTTTCTTCAACTTGGCACTGGTTGGTCCAGTTTTTCTTGTCACTCCATTCTGCAAATTTCTCACCAGCACTTCTATTTCTCTGTAACTGCATTGTATAATTTCATTGCGTATGCTGTTAACCCGTTCGCTGCTATCCAACGTCGAGAAGTCTGACGCAGTTCACCGCCCACTATATGCGACAGTAATGCACATTCTCGAATATAAGAGGCCAAATACCGTTAGAAATGTGTAGTACATTAATCAGCACATTAAGAAATTTTGCGATTTAATTTTTTTTGTGAGATTAAGTATCTCCTTCTGTACGAAAGACACACGTAAGTTTCATTCCCACGTTCTCTATTATATTATTCTTTTAAACATAAGATATTCGAATACAGAATTCCTATTTTTATTATTATTATTATTATTATTATTATTATTATTCTCGATATAATATATTCATAAACAATAACCTAGAAATCAGAGTATAAGCGGTTAATGCGTAATTATACTCTTATGTAACCCCACGTTTATTATATCCTACATCTCGCGTAAATAACATAAAAAATTATGTCAAGCACTTTTATAGAGTACAAAAAGAACAGGAAGAAGAAGGATAACGAAAAAAGATAGCTCACTGATGCAACACTAAAATGCTGCGGGGAGAACCAGTGCAATTTAGCTTCAAAGTCAAGTGGCAGTTTCCTACACGGAAAAATCCGTCATTTTCTTTCGTTCCCGCAATTTTCACGTAGCCCAAATGGGATCGGGAGTTTTTCCCCATGCGGTCGTTCAATCCATGTCAATCACCGTCCCGGTATTCGCGATTGCGCGACGCTCGCGATCGGCGGCGTCGAAGGCACGCGTCGTCATCGGCGTCTTGGCACGCGCCGCTACCCGATGCCGACGTCGACGTCGTCGCTGCGGCGTCGCGGCGTCACGCGCGCTCGCGATCCTGCAGCGACTCGCCTCATCACTGCTTTAAATTTAGACGTCGATTATTACGCGAGCAGGCTCGTGCCTCGACGTAATCTCTCGACGACGTCGCTTCCCCGAACGTTCTCCGTCGCGACGGCGTAACGCCCATTTCCCGAAAGCGGATTGCGAAACGTGAAGGTTTCACGGAAATCACGAAACGCCAAAACGCGAAAACGTTCACGTGTCAGAACGAACAACGCGCGACACGTGATCCGCCCGCAGCAATCTATTTCGCTAAATTTTCAAAATCAATTAGCTATTATTATATTATTTAATTAATTATTGTATTACTTAATTAGCCGTTGGAATGTTATATCCATATAATTAATTATAAAGTATGTCCATTATTTGAAGGATCTACTTCAAATATCAATTATATGATATTTAAAGTAGACAATTACAAATTGTAGAATGAAATATCGCATTAATAAATAATATTATAATATTATTAAATATAATATTAAATTAAAATGTATGAAAAGATTAAAAATAGATTCTAATGTATATTCTATAATTGGAAAGAGAAAAAGAAAGAGTTCAATTTAAGAATTATTTTATTTAGGATTTTGTAGACTTATTATGCAAATTCTTCAATTTCTATGCTTTTGATTTTAATTTGTAGCTATTCATCAACGAGTTTCATTAACAATTTCTAGTGAATGTCGTAACTATTTACAGTAAAAATGAACAGTAAAAATGAATATACTTATGAAATTGTTTTCACAGAAAGCGACATATGTATATATTATATTTGCGTGCGAACGTTTCATTAATTACGTAGTGTTTCATTAACTCGACGATTTAATGCTGGTTAATCGATCACGATACTGTCGAAATTTCTGATCGCGGTTTAACGCAAAGAACGCGTTGGATGGCTCAAGAAATTTCTTAACTGCCCCACCAACTTCACACTCCATCGACTTGTGCGCGATCGATACAACACACCGCATGTATCGTACTGTCGAGTCACAAAAACGGCAAGATGTGTCGGATCGCAACGATTATCTGCCAACGAAATCTGTTTGAGGAAATAGCCGGTCATCAATCAACAATTTTCTGATTGCCATCAATGTTATTGAAATTAGGTGTTGCATGCTTTGATAAACACTCGCACAAGAGAAATCTATATCTATTTGATTATCTTTGCCTTACTTATTCTTATATTCACATTTTGATTATTTTAAAATTGTGTTAAAATAGAATTGCAACAAAAGTTTCATTAAAGGATCAATCTCAAATTCTTTAAACAATCCGTAAATAAAAATATTGATGATAACTCTGGCACGCCTATGTATCGCAGCAAAATTAATTTTGCATTTATCTATAAATTAATAGGCAAGCAGATTTCAAACAAAAACAACATGTTTGTCACTACAAAATCAATATTTTAAAAATACATGAATTTTTCTTATTCAGACGATAAATTTTAATTTATGCAATATTTAGCATTTTAATTATTTAATATTGGAAGTCATTAATATTAATAACGGTAACTCAGTAATTATTTTTCCATCAATTGTTCTCTCTATGTAGATGTAATACACGTGTCGCGTAAAATATCTATAATCTTCCACAAGTGTGAGATTTTTCGCCTCTGAGAATAAAAAAAAAAGAAGGAAACCGACGAAAGACAGCAAATTCATTTTAATCTTTAGCTGAAAGGATCAACCACAAGCAAGGCTTCCTTACCGGAAGAAGTCGCCTCGAGCGTGCGGTCGTCGGAACTCTGCCACGTCGCGTTCACCTTGCCACGGTCGATCGAAGCATCTCTCGCGTTGCGATCGAACGAGTATCGGTACCGTGGACGACGGTCAGGAGGATACCGGAAACGCGGAAGCCGCGTGCGAAGGCACAGGTGACGGCGAGAACGAACTAACGGATGTCACGTGGAGGAGGAAGGTTCGACCGTCACTGAAGCCGCGTCGCTCGCCACCGCTGCCGTCGCCGCCGCTGCCTCCTCCAACGCGGCAGTAACGACGTCGACGGCGTCGACGACGACGGTGCATGACGCTCGAAATAGCGTCGTCCTTGACGGCGAGCATGACGTCGTCATCCCGCCGCACGGTCGATGACGGACGGGGGCAGCGTTGTGACGTCAGTGTTAATGCCACCGCCGCCGCCGCCGCCGCCGCCGCCGCCGCCGCCGCCGCCACCACCGCCGCTGCCACCGCCACCACCACCACCGCCGCCGTCGCTGCCGTCGCCGCTACCGACGCCACCGAATCGACGCCGAGTTTGCGCGACGCGTGTTCACGGAGTAGACACGAGGCGCGAATTTCTCCGTGGAAGCGATCGATGGAGATCCGCGCCGGAGATCGCACTTTCTCAAACATCTCGATTCCGTTCCGCGATAGATAAAATCGATGACTATGCGCGATATACATTATATAGAGTTATACTAATGAGAAATTTATTATTTTTACTGTGCAAGCGTCTCCTTCGAAAATGTCCTTGAGAATTATAATCCCTTAAACTATCTCTTTTTTTTTTTATTGTTTTTTCTATGCTCAATTAATGTAAAATGAATTTTTACTTGATAAAAATATCAACATATTACTAATTTATAAGAAATTAAAGAAAATTAAATTTAAGTAAACTAAACTTCAAAAATACCAGTTAAATTATTCTTCGATTAATCTAGTCGCTAGTAAGTTTATTTCCAATATAATTTTAATTTTAAACTCAAAATATCTGACATTTAAAGGTAAAAAAAGTCTTGAAAAGATAAATTAGAAATTCGATCAAACTCTCATTAAGGAGAGACGTATTCCGTTTCAATATAAAAGTTCATAAATGAATCTAGTAACATTGAATAATTGTGTTTACAAAAATAAAATATGCTGCGATATTTTAGGACGCTTAATTGCTATCGCCATATATTTTGAGAAGAAACGCGTAATCATACAAATAAAAATACTCCCTCTTAGAATTTATTTTCAGATCCACATAAGAAATCATATTTTGGACCAATTGGATCAATTGAATCAATTTCTAAAACAGTATGATATTTAAATTTCAAGTTTGACATGTGCTACAACGTTATATGTCACAAACAATCCGTTAACGAGTCAAAGTGTCACTTACATACAATAAGTGATTACAGAAATATTAATGACTGTTGATAGGAATGCCGATACGTATGCGCAATTCGTTCGTAAGGAAATTATACGTTAATACATAACGTCAACACGATGGAAAAGTCGACTTATGGTAATTCGAATATACCGCGTAACAAAAATGTATAACGCCACACGCTACTGTATGACGCACGTGCCTACTTCACTTGAAATAGACTTCATCCTGGACTGGTGTTCCGCTTAAGTTTCGAGTAAAACGACATGATTTTCTGCGTAAACGAATCTATTCCATGCTGTATAAAACTGTTCTTACGACATGCCTCGTATTTGCACAGAAATCATATCGTAAGACTAATAACATTTTTATCGTACTTATTTCTATTGTTATTATTATAATTATTGTTAGATCAATATAATCATTATAAGCTCGTTAAAATATATTTATTTATATATTTGAAAATCGTTAGATGTTAGAAAATGCAAAAGTTATCGTACGATCGTACAATATATTTGCATTCTAAACAGATGATTAATCTATGCTAAAGAGAGAAATGACAAAAGAATAAATTATAAGCCGTATGAAGCATATTACGTTAAAAAGCGCATTACGTTAAAAAGAAAACTTTATATTACGTGTAGGTTGTGACGTCGATTATTTTGCGCGACGTTAACATGACGATGACAGGATCGGTAATTGACTGCTTTGTGTGGCGGTTTCTTCGTAGGAGTCACGACACCGAAATCTCGCCCCTTCGTGCAATACGTGCGTATCATCCCCAACAAAAGCCTCATCACAACATCGTGGTAACAATGACGTACGTTGAATATTTGACGAAGTTTCGCGGTGTAACATTTATGCAATATAAATCAGGCTCGCTCGCGTTCGACTTTTTGCACGCTTTTTTCCCTGTTCACTCCGATAAAGCTCGTTTCTTGGTCGCGTGTCGCCTCCGAAGGAAGGGGGTTCGGATAGATAGTGAGTGGGTTTAATATGAATTGGATATTGTATTTTCTGCCATTACGTTCCGAACAATTTCTTCCATACATACGTATATTATTTAACTAAATGTAATTTCTGCACTTGCGAAGTGCGTTCGCCATTCGTGTTTGATTAAGCGGTATCATAAATATTTCGCTCTCGACAAAATCAAAGCGTTGAACGATTGCTATTTGATTATAGGGCTCAATATTTGTTCGTCGTTATAAAAAGAATTCATAATTGTATTGATTTATACCTTATGAACTAACAAAATGGATTATTTACCGGCGGGCGTAATATGATATGATTATATATTAACGAAATGAATTAAGTCACAATTTGATATGTTGTTGATATTAGACATTAAAGTCAATTATCCATTAAAATTATATCGTTATATATAAAATTATTGCAGATTTGCATGTATTTGGAAGTAAAATCATTTATCTTATGAATACTTTTGGCAGAATTGAATGAGAATTAAAATATTTTAATATTATATATATATATATATATATATATATATATATATATATATAAAATGCAATTATATTAATTAAAACGCTTATAAACTTTCGGTACTCCTACACACACGACGATCATGTAATGTTAAAATTCTTGAAAAAATCAACGTTAAAAATATCGCACGAAACGAGTAATTAATAACTGTAGCGCAAATAAATGACAAAATATTATTCAATAACGATATCATCACATTTTACGCAGTATTGGCTATTTCAAAATCCCGTGAAATAAAATTTTCGAACGCGATTTTTGTCACCGAATTTTTCCCTCTCAAAAAAAAAAAGATTGACAGTCTGCCGTGCGTCACATGCTATTATCTCATCCCTCAGTTACGCAAAGATACGTTTTATCTCGGGAAAACGCAGCGTGAATTCCGGGGCATTCTGGGGTGATTTACAATCTGCCAGCTATCGTCGGCTGACAGCGATAAACAAATCGATCGGCAAACAAATCGGACGAATCACGGAGCAGCCAGCCTTATCAGTCGGCGTCGCGGTGCAGCGCGTGACCGACGTATGATTCACAGCGAGCGTCGCGACGCTCGCAATCGCATCCGAAACGGCATTCTTATACGCGAAGCGAACGAGATACGAGGTACGAGGTTTGTGCCTCGCTCGTGGTTTCACGCTATAGCACACGTCGGAAACGTGAAAAGTATTAAGCGGCACGTGATGCGTCAGCCGTCTCACCGCCACTTTCGTCTCTTTTGTAGCCCGGCCAAGTAGCCGCGGATCGCCCGCCTCGCACGTATATTTAGTTTGCCCAGCAAAACAATGCAATTGGCCTCTAGGAAGTGCTGTTCGGTCACTAGGATTTTTCTTAACCCTTTGACTGCCAGAAAAGAGAGAGAGAGAGAAAAAGAGAAACGGAGATGGATATCACGCATACGTGAACAATATTCTAATTGCTTTAGATATTAATTTTGTCGAAATAATAAATAATTAATTCGTTTAAATAAAAAAAATTAATTATTTCGATTAAATGTGAATATAATAAAAAGTTATATATATCCAGATAAGGAAATTGTCGATTAGTAGCGTTATGCATAATCAAATTCTAAATTCTAAAGATAACTAACAATCCACTAGCGATAAAATTTTTCCATAATTAATCTCATGCAATTCTTATGGATAATTTCTCACTTTAAAATATATATAAATGGCATGAATTAAAAAATTATTCTCTTTTATATAATAACAATCTTTTACGCTCTGAAAACATTAGAGACCATCGATGTATCATTTAGTTTTCGTCGCTTCGAAAGTATCGAAAAATTATAAAAATGGAAAGATCGATTGATGGCGGAAAAAAAAAACAGATTAAAAAAACCAGCCTAGTAAATCTAATAGCCGAATAAATACAGCTACGGGAGACTTTTGAGATATCGCGTGCGCGCATAGTGATTAATGTCGACGAACTCACTTGGAAAATCATTCGACGTGCAATTCGCGCGTAACGGAATGTTATTCCGCTCAGCGCGAAAATAGAGATTGCGGGCATGGAAAAGAAATAGGATGATGAGCGCGCGCGCACCCGCACCGATTGACAGCGACATGGTAGATAATATAATGTATAAGAATTTTTTACACGGGAGAGAATATTTTCCGATATCACTTTAAGCTACCCCTTGTGCTGCTCAGTGGCTGCGTGAACGAGCTCTACGTTATAACAGGTGCGCGCGTTATACGATCGCATCAAGAAAGCGCGCGCGCGACGTCGTTATCTTGGTTACGGCACACGCGTACATAATAAACACGTGTAATATATACACATATATACGACAGCTATAGGCTGTTTATGGAGCTCCGGCCTTGGCGAGTCAAGGGACGCGGGATTTGTCGCTAAACCTCCCCTGTATCTACCTACCGCCCATCGGCGCCTCCGACAACTCGAAAACAACTTGCAATCAGTCCAGGATATATTTCGCGCACGGAGCTCTCTTTGATCGTGATTTCCGCGAGATAAATTTTTATCACTGAGAAGCCAATTAAATCTAATGTGCGGATACGAGAAAATTCGTGCACGAAACACAAGATACGAGATTTGTGCAATATATATTTGAAACTAATGAAAGAAATAAAGTGACACATTTTTCATAGTCCTCACGTGAATGAAGAAGAATTATAAAGTAATATGATATTTCCACGGAAATGACCCGCTTGAAGTGATAAGTAAAATGACCATCTTTTTTATTACTGTATATATGCTTTGAAGAGGGATTATCCATCGTAAAATACATGTTTGTTATGAAACTTTTTTTAACAAAATCGCATATAATATAATTCACTTCAAGAAAAATAGAAGAAAAACAATATTATAATAGAAACAATATATTATAAAACAATATATATTATAAAACAATATATAATCTTATAATATCATTGAGTAAATTTTATATACATGCATGATTTTATCTTAGAAATAATCTTATTTTCAAGGCATAAAAGATTTTATAAAAAGCAATGATGCCTCATTCTATCTAACTCATAAATGCAATTATTTATAAAACAATTTTTAGAAAAACGATTATTTTATTAATTATTTTCGATAATTCTATTATATATATGTTTTATTATATATATTATGTAAATATTATATAGATATAATATTTATATTTGAATAAACATTGAACGAACAAGGGCATTTGGAGTCAAGCGCAATGGAAGAGCGCAAATGAAAAGTCCATTGATATACTTCTATATATTAAGTTCTATTAAATCCATACATTTCGATCCAACTTCAGATCATCTTCAGTAGATACTGTCTTCAACTTTGAGTTATATACGGCGTGTTGGTGAAAAATTTAACAGATTCGCATCGATAAGAGCGATAATGCAATACATCGAGAGCATCCGTCCAAAACAATTTCACAGCTGAACTCGGAGAACTCGATGATATCGTCAATTATCCCAATAAAACGCATACAGATAATAAATAGTGAATATTGCAAAAGCATGATCGAAAATAAAAAGTTGTACAATAAATAAGTTTAATGCGGTTAACGAAAATAAAATAAAAAGACGTCTTAACTATTTCGTGTTAAAAATTAAAATTGATTTACATCAGCTCTCCTACATCAGCTGTGGAACTGTTTCGGATGCTCTCACGTAACTCAAAGTTGAAGACAGTGTCTGAAGATGATCCGAGTTGGATCGAAACGTATATGGATTTAATAGAACCTAATATATAGAAGTATATCAATGGACTTTTCATTTGCGCTCTTCCGCGCACTGCGCTTGATTCCAAATACTCTTGTTCGTTCAATGTTTATTCTCATATTAGAGGAGTCCTCACACTTTAAATTTTAAGTTAATTTTTAAGTTATTTATATTTGAAATTTTCATATAATAAATGTATATAATAATTATTATATATTATATAAATATAACTTTTTCAAGAAATCATGAATATTTGCAAAACTGTAATTGAATCACGTAGTATAATTCACTGTTAATACTGTATTAAAATTCTATTATTTGCTTTTAGAAGCATATAAATTTTATGAAAAAAGCATCAAAATCATATATTTTTCTTGTCTATAAATACAGAAAGAAAATATAAGATGTCATTATATTAGAAAATGTAGTAATTAATAATATTATATATTTTAAATACAATGAAGAAACAATCAATTAAACAAAACAATAAATATAAAAATACGTAAAAAAATCGATTTAATACAAAAGCATTGCAAGATTAATTAGAATTAGCACGACACATATTTTAACGCGTTAAGTAGTTATGACCGATCATTGTCAGGCATCGCGATAAAAACGCTTGTCGGCTGAATGTGAAGGTATTTAACTACTCGTTAGACGATATCTGTACCTCTGATTACTTGTTACATTAACTTGTACCGCAGTAATCAACGTGAAAAATCCAAAATAAATGTGTTACAATACAAAAATACGGGAAATCCGTTAAAATATTAATTTCACGATTCATTTTACATACGAGCTCTAAATATCGAATATCACGTACGAGCAAAAATCAGCATATAGAAAAAATGAGATCAATTAGTTTTGCAATATATTTCTGTATCTGTATTATAACAAATAACGTAGACAATTTAAATTTCAATAAGATTTACTCAATTTCTTGCATCTCGGATCGAACGGACAAGACATTTCTCGCGACAATATTTTACAAATAATCGTAAATCTATAATTCAACGTCAAACTGCATACTCTATTAACGACGTGTTAACGAAATTCGGAACAATCACCTTCGGCTTCCGTCCTCATTATTTTTTTCTCCTTCGCATCTCTCTATGCGACCAATCCATCGAGCGTTCGCTCGGCCTGACGACACCGCGCCGAGGAAGTTATAAGCGCCGATTTACCATTGTCACGGCCGTTTCTCTCCCGCGAGAGAACATTACGATCGGAGGCTGTCGCAATTCGAGCGCGGCAATGCAAACCGATGACCGACCGGCCGGCTAACCGCCTCGCCGTCTTGTCTCGCCTCGCCTTGCCCCGCCGCGCCTCGCCGCGCCTCGCCACGCCGCACCTGCACCCGCTCTCGGCGCAAGTGGTTATATTTGTAATCCTCGTATGCTCTCTTCTTTCCCTGCAATCTCTCGTGCAGGCCAAGTATGTACGCGGAAAAGAAACGGCTTGCACTCTCGGCTGACTGCCAGACTATATTTACTGCAACGTGCCGATTACACCTGTAAAAAGTCCTGTGGAAAGCGGAGAGCGCAGATCCCGCGGTATCGATTAATCGCAGAGGATGGTAGCCCATCCGCATGCCCACCCGAATGTCCAACTGTGTGTCTTTTAAACAAAATAAATTTTCTAAATGCTAAATGAAGTTATAACGGAGCCTGATTTTTTGTGCGTGAAAGACTGCTGGTTATATTGATTTATTTATATATTTATCGGCTAAAGAATAATAATAATTATAACTCCGATGGACGCGAGAAAGTGATGCAGAGTTTTCTGGATAATTTTTAAATAGACACGCTAAAAGATTTGGAAATACGAAACGCAGAGATGACAGTAGTGATGGCGATGAGTTCCATGACAATACTAATAATATAAATAATATAAATTAACCATTTCTAAAAAATTCACATCAATTCTATAATTTTCTTCAAAGATCAACGACATTTTTAGTTTGAGAAAATCTCTCAAATATGCTATGATAATTATCGAAGTTCAAAATTATTCTGTAATTTAAAAAATTTAGAGAAACGATGATTCTTTTTACTTGAATAATATTGCTACGTTATTCATAGGAATATCGAACAATGAAATAATACATATGTGGAGAACTTAAAGAATCGACAGCTGGTTTGACGTCATAATTTGACGCCGAGGATCGATGCGCTCGGATGAATTGTGATTTAATTGGCAGACAGGGAATAATCGCGGTAAAGTGGACCACCACGATTGTCTAGGCGAAATAATAACAACGATATTCTCGTCACCGCCGTCTACGTCACGGCCGTGACGTAAGCAGATATCGGGCACAAACGGTGACGAGCGTTTGGAAATAATATCGGACGGGCGTAAGGCGGCGATAACCCAAATCGCTCTGTAATAATGTTCAATTATTTAACCACCGTGGCTCGATTCACCGCAAATGGCACCGAGAAGTATGAGTTACAATTATCGATAATAAAATACTGTACAGACGAAGAAACTCGCTGATGTTTCCAAATGGATAATATATCTGATATGATACGAAAATTGATATCTTGAATATCTCATGCGACAATTAGAAGTCGAAATAGATGAACGAACTTACGATATATTACCCCAAAACACAATTTTTAAAATAAAACCAAAATCTCCATAAAAAGCGATCCATAAAAAGCGATTTTAAAAAGCTAACATGAATAATAATCGGTCTTTTCGCATCATCAAGCCGAAAACGAGCGCAACAGATCGTTATGTTAGGAATCATATTAATTTCGATAAATGCATGCTTTTGCAACTGAAACTGATAGAGTGTAATATCGAATGACCTAAATATCGAGCAGTGTAGTTAGACCATATATAAATAAATATTTTAACAATTTAATATTATACTCGAGAAAAAGTTTCAAATTGTATTGTGTGCATGCATTTAATTGCATGCAATCCAAAATCGAAACAATTAATTAGACAATTTTTAAATTGTATTTTAAATTCTGTTGCAAAATAAATTTGATATATTAAATGTTAATATCGCATAGCATTACTAGTTCAAAATTTGGCTATTTAATAATAAAAGTTCAATATATTAATATCTGATTGCATATACTATGGAGAATTGGCAAATTTTTTAACAATTTGATTCTCTCTCGAACAGTGTTTATAAATTTAAAAATAAATAAATTTTTATAAAAAAAAGTAAGAAATAAAATTGTATCAATTACGTTTTATACAAAAATCAATATTAAGATATTAAACTTAATAATATATTCCAATACGTAACGTGATCTTTTATCAAGTTTACAATAATACCTTATAATTTTATGACCCGCGCATTTTATCGAGTGATCTATTTCTTCATAAAAGTCCATCCATTCCCCGTCATTTAATTATCAATTATTATCAATCGAGTTATGAATCGAATTAAATTGCAGAATATGAAATCTCGATAGAGGATCTATAATATAGAACATGAAAACGTCATCGAGAGAAAACCATCGAACCATTTACATACGTTATCAATAAAACAAAATGTAATTTTATCGATAACGATTGGCTGAAAATTTCGCGATCGAACGAAACGATCGAGTACTATGATCTAGCATCCTCAGTGCAGAACCACCACCGCCATCACCACTACCACCACCACCACCATCATCATCGTACATCACCGTCACCATAACCATCACCAGCAGCGAGTATCTTACGGGGTAATCCACGGTCTTGCGCCCCATGTTTTTGACTTACACTTGTTCCAATGATCGTGGCGTTGCGCCGCGTGCTGCTCGAGGTTCCGATGATGGTCGTGGTTGTTGTTGGTGTCCGCGGCGATGGTGAGCTGGTGGTACGGCGTGGCGGTGGCCAGGTGGATCGGCGCCGTCGCCGATCGCTCTTGCTGCTCGACGGCACCCAGGTGCCGGACGGCGGCGACGGCGGCGACGTCGTTAGCGCCGCCGCGGTGCTGCTGATGCTGATGATGGTGATGCGCCGCGACGCCGACGGCAGCGGCGGTCGCTTCCGTGCTGCCGGTACTGTCCTCGACGGTGGTGCGCATCGCGCGTACGATCGGCAACGGTGTTGCTTCGGCGATCGCTTCGTTCAATCGCGGCGGTTGCTCACCGGGCGACCGCCGATCGCGCGTAGCATCCCGCGCGATTCGCGATTCGCGGAGACGCGAATGAACCGGAGGACACGTACGCGCGTCGATGAAAATCAATAGTCCCCCGAGACGTTCGGACGTTGTGCGCGTCCACGATCTATAGATCCGCGGGAATCCCCTCGAGAGGCGTCGCGGACAGATCCGTCCGCGAGAGACCGTCACGTGAGCTCCAGTCTACTGGAACGCGAACTGCTTACGCCGATCGACGTGGGCATCGGAGATTTAAATTCCTGCCGGATGAGCCTCCGACGTTCGACGCCGAATATCGGCGGGTATCGAGAAGCTCCCTTTAATCCTTACATGCGAATGATGAGATCAGATAAAATGAGATCGATGTGTGTGTTGCACAGTTCACGCCGATTAATGATTAAAAAAAACGCGCCGCGTTCGCGGGAAGATGCGATAAACTGCACGTTCAGCATCGATACGATCCCTTTAATAATGAAGCATGCGCGGTCGGGCCGGTCGACGAATGGACGGCGGGAGGAAGGGAAAGAAAATGAAACGGCAATCAGAGGAGTCAGACTTGCGGTGATGCACGATCGAAAATCCGTTACACGATTATTGTCAATTGACCAAATGCTTTGCCCGTCTATGATCACGTATAGAAGAATAATGTATGAAAAAAAACCGAGATAGGAAAAAAGACCGGGAAAAAAGGAAACAGGAGGAAGAAAAAGGAGGATTCCCTGCCGCCAGCCGGTGGAGAACGCGCTCGCGATTTCCACACGCAACACACACAACACCGGAGGAGCAGAGCGACAGCCTCCTCCCGCGCAACAACGAATGAACGAACGTGAGACAGCACACGTGATATGATGTGTGATGTATCACCGACCTGCGTGCGTCGTCGTAGGGCAAGGCGAATCCTTCCTGATGATGTTGTCGGAGGTCAGCGCTCCACCGAGGAGCCCGAATACTTCCGCTCTGGGCACTCGCATGCAGAATCCTGATGCTTCGTCGCCGCTTATCGTTGTTGCAGCGTCGCTGCGTCGGGCGTCATCGTCCTTCTTCCTGTTGGAGCTGGTCCTCGTTGATCCCGGCACCTGCCGCTAATTAGTTCTGCTTGATCGAGAATGGGCTCGGATGGTCGCGGTAATCAGCACACCGGTACGTGGTCTGATGGGGATTGGTCACTTCAGAGCACCGAACGCGACAATCAACACGCGGAGATACAAGCCACCCTCGTCGAAGAAAAACGCTCAATCCCGCACGATCCTGAATACGCGAAACGTAAACGATGACGGCGTCGGTCCAGCGAACGGGGCCGGGAAAAATGTCGTTACGCGGATAGATAAAGAAAGAGAGAGCGAATGATAGACGACAGGTGAAAGATCCTGAGAGAGTGGAACCTTCGACTACTCTGAGAGAGAGAGAGAGAGCGGTACACTCGCACGGGTGGCCGGCCGCCGCGTAACTGAGTCCGGATCGCGCGCGTTCCTCCGCTATATTAAAACCGTACCGTGTGTAGCGGCGGCGACGGCGGTGGTGGCGTACGAAGATGCGGAGAGGAACGGAGAGGAGGGTGGAAGGCGCGCGGTAGCGGGAGGCGAACGGCGCTAACGATGACGTCATCGCAGACGTCATAACCCGGGACGCGTACACGGCAGCAGCCGGCGGATCGATGGACCCGGCCTGAGTATGAGCGCACCTATTGGCCCACGCGGCCGATGATGCCGTTACGGTGACGTCAACACGCCACCCACCAGCCACCCGGTGCTGTCCCTCTTTCCCTTCCCTTTCTCTTCCGCCTTCACACCCTCCGGCACCCGTTTCAACCCCACGCAAACCTCGAGGCGGTGTGGAGCAGTGGCGGCACGCGGACCCGACGCACCAAGGAAGAGAAAAGAAAGACGAGCACGGAAGAAAAAGAAAGAGAGAAAGAGACAGAGAGAGAGAGAGAGAGAGAGAGAGAGAGAGAGAGAAGAAACAGACTTTAAATTTGTCCTTCGTACAAGATTCTTTTGCTACTTTCTCGCTTTCTTTTGATGTTGCAGAAGCAGCCGCGGTTTTTATGAATGCAACGTATTTAATTACGTCATAATTACATGCGCACATGATGTTATTTTTTTTATTATAACTCGGAATTTCATATGTATAAATAAAAATAAAATTTCACAAATGCAACACATGTTATTTTATGATGCTACATTATTATGTTACATTTTATTAAATTTCATAAAAGATTTTTTCAAATAGTTTTAATTGTGTATGATGTGTAATATATGTTACAATAACGATATCATTTATCTTCTACATGGTATATTTTACAAAGAAAATGTAGTAAAATAAAATATTCAAATGTTCAAGAATATTTTTAACTCAAACCTTATGTTTTAATTTTAACAATTTATTAAACATTTATTCAACTGTCATCTCCGTAAGAAATTCCGTAGATTTATTTATTAATAAAATTGATAAGCTGAATATTAAATTCATAATTAAATATCAAATGAATAGCCTTCTTAGAAGTCATAAAACGACTGTAAATAATTATTCAATTCGTCAATGATGACGATTTTGTAATGCGTTAACGAATGCACCATCATACCTTTTTGCGTATTGTCATAAATATACCGATCTGATGGCGGGCTTATGTCGGTTATGGCCGGTTTTGTAATATCGATGAGAAAAGACCGCGAGAGCGTCAATACTCGTTGCTCGTGCGTGCAACGATGCACCGGAATGCATCGCAGGCGCATAGACGTGCTGTCGTTATTAACCTATGACCTAGGAACATGCATCCAACCAATTCCCGTAATGCAATCAGTCGATAGCTGACAATTATCGCATAAGGACGGTATTTCGTTATTTTGCTCACGATGATCTCAGAACCAGTTCGTAATTATTTCGTAATTATCATAAACCTAAGAAAAATCTAAGGAAAATTAATTTCCCTCGAACGCCTTACGTGACGTTTATCCTCGTATAACGATAACCGGCTATCGAATCTTCCACTTTAACGATAAGAATCACTTTAATTTTACCCATTTTCTCTAAGACTTTTAATTCTTTCGGTTCTCCTCTCCAATTAAAAATCTGAAAGCTCGTATAAGAAGAAAATTAAATTACGATATCAATAAGTGTACTTAAATTCTTCTTTCATTTTATAATTTTTCAAAGTTTTAAAAATAATTCACCTGCAAATTTTAAAAACAATTCATCCTGCACAGTTTTAAAAACAATCACGTAATACATCAAATTAAAATAGCAATAAAACACTTGGATGCACTCTTACGAATCATCGTAATAGAAATAGTGTTCTAAGTTAAATCATTAATAGCTGTCCTGTTTTCATAAATTCGCTGTCAATATCCATACAGCGAACTCAATTAAAAGTTTCTAAAGCATCGCGAAATGAGGCTATCGCAATGGAAACGCTTCTCGTATTACAGTGTCTGATCTCACTCGTCCCACTCGTTCCAGACAGGCTTTCGCGAATTCTCTCGCGCAGACTCGGCCATTCGGAACGAGTGGTTTAATACGTCATCAATTTATCCGTGACGTCATACGAGGGTGAAACGATGACGTCGTCGTTTGCCCCCACTACGTGCAGTTCTATAACAATACCTACGCCACTCTTATTGGACGCTTCTGCGCGTGGGTCAGTTATCCCCCGGCAAGGGGATGCGGAGAAGTCTGGCGTTATCAAGCGGGAGAGGGAGACGGAGCGAGTCTAAGAACGGGAGGGAGGGAGACAGAGAGGATGCGCGCAACGCATGCCGCTTTTCCGTCGCTTTCAGCACCGCGCCGCGTGGCCTCCATTCATGCATCATCCGGTGCACCCCGCGCGCCCTCCCCACCCTGTGCGTTTACCACGTACCTCTCTCGACCCTTCGGCACGCGGTGCACGCGTGGCAGAGCGGAGGCGTCAGCACATGATGTCGATGTCGTCCCAGTTTAATCGGCCGTAAGACGGGCACTTCGACACGTGACAAAACGCTGGAAAGCTCGTGGCCGGCTCTGCGATGCCACGCCACCGGCGTGCCGTCACCTGTGTGAAGCGTCCGCTGATCCGGAAGAGCGCCGATTGAGGGGTAAGGTCGGCTTCGATCCGGTCGCGGCCTGGGGTGAAATCGGCGGCGGCTGCTCCCGCGCGGAGAACGCACGTCTCCGTCGCGCCGAGCGCCGAGTCGAGGTAGCGAGCAGCAAGGTTTCTCTTTGAACCTTACCTCATTTGAGAGTACCAACGCTTTCCTGCCATCCTAATACGTAGTGTACAAATTGACGTACACGCCATTTTTTTAGTTATATAAAAGTTATATAAAAGTTTAATTATATCCCTTGGTTTAATTGTATTCTAAAAACTCTAGCTCTAGCTCTCTCTCTCTCTCTTTCTCTCTCCCTCTCTCTCCCTTTCTCAACGTGCGTTGCAAAAAATTTTGTCGAATAGACATCCGTAGACAAGTTGAACGTAGACGCATAGATAAATTTATTACCTTCGAAGAGAGATAGGAACCCGCGTATACGCGCGATTGTGAAAGCTTAATCGACAATGCCAGGCAAGAACAACGCGCAGTAATAAGAATTGACTGACATTCACGATAATACAACGGGCGCGATTATCGCGACGATCGTGTCGTGAGATGCACATAAATGTCGGTAATAAGATAAAGACGGATAAAGTCATTTTGCCTCTCGGTGGAATCGCATTGATTTCGACAAGACAGCCGCGATCGACGCGAATGAACGGCACGTATTCTCGCGGGCTTTAGAGGTGCGTGGATAATATATATATTTCCAATCAGCTTGCTATCGGCGAACATACGGGCGAGCATACGCGGACAAGTCTGAGCAACTCGAAATAATCGATTGTCTCATCGCGACGAAATCCTGATAATTCAATAATATATTTTATAATTGAAACCGGCTCTTTCTCTATAATATTCGTCTCGCGCCTGATTCGCGCGTCACTCGTTACACTCACGATATTCATTATGCCAGTGGATCTATATGATATTAATGACAAGGTGTGCAACTTTCTGGCACCACCTTGAGTAATTAGCATACTTGATTAATTAACAGCCATGGCTAATGGTTTCGAAATAAATTATCGAGCTCTCGCGCGTATCTGCCGAGATAACTTCACATTTTTTTGAAAACATCGATCGAAAACATTGATCGTTGATGATAATGTATGTCTTTACGCTATTATGTCATCTATTGTTGTTTCATCACTATTCTAATATCTCTCGTTAGATGAAAAAAATGGAGCATACATGTACTAGCAATAAAATATTCCGTGGATCTTGGGAGGTTAAAGGCATTTATCTCAACTTAAAGAGACAAAAATGGACACAGACGAATAATAATTTAAAATGCAACTCGATATAACAAATATCATTAAATATTTATAACTGCGAAAGAATAGAACGTGTAGAAAATATCACAACGATCGAAGAAAACAGAATATAGTCATACTTTATTATTTAACTTTTGTCATATCTTTATTTATAAATTATTGATAACATATATGATAACATTATAAATCTGCAATATTACATATTAATATTACATATTTTGAGGCGGAATTTTGAGGATGAAAATTATTTTAATCTTAAAAATTCAATTCAATTTTACATATGCTTCAGACAATGGCGAATATAACTTTCTATTCTTCATAAATTGATTTATTAATCAGAAATAATCCTAAAAATATATAAATAACTCAAATTTATTAAAAAGACAATATCACAATTTTATTGCATATCCATTTTTATCTCTTGAAATAACTATACATGAGGTTAACTATGTGAGGTTAACTATTAAGTCAACGAAATTAAGTTAAAATTAATTATTATAAAATCCAATCAAATCGAGAAAAACACAAATCGAAAAAAAAACAAGAAACGACAAGAAAAAAAGAAGTCGTTCATAATCGATCCACGAAATGAAATCTTTTGGCAACACTTGTCGCATTGCGATGATAATCGTGAGAGACATATGCCTAATTTAAACAAATGAATTTTCATTTATGTAAAAAACAATGTTTATTTGATAATGTTACACGATTAAAATACATATATGATAATAATTTGTATACATATTTTTTTAACTGAATGTATGTTTAATATATATGTAATAACTTAATCCTATATTATGTGATTTATTTTCTGTTAATTGCAAACTTTTAAATTTAAAATTAATAATTCAATATATAATAAATTTTTATTTAAATAAAAATATTAATATTACTTTATAAGATGTAAATATAAAATTTATTCAAAAGTTTTGTTGGCTGTTGCACCCTCGGGGATTAACTCAAGATTATATCCTCGCTATTAAACAATTCCGCATCTATAGATATCTCGACATTAACAAGCGCTGTTTCTTTTACATTGACCTCTAGGTATCTGTGGTTGAAAGGATATGTGGGACACTCTATGTTTATATCTGTGCTCTACTACTATAATGTCACTCAAAATTGAATTTGTGCTCTATATAAATTAAAGATATGCGGAAGTGATAAAATATTACTTCAAAATGAAAGAAAAAAATATTTAAACATCGAAAAAAACGTTACATATTAAAAATACAATAATTTTTTTAAGTAGTAATGTAAGATATATTTATTTATTCTCATTTACGACTAATGTAGATCGAGACTATGGACAAATGTTGAGATTCAAATCGGCCGAGGACGGCCGTTCCTATAAAAGCCATTCTTGAATCTGTCATTCAAGACTCCGCATAGGGGCGGGGAGGAGGAGGGGGGGGGGGGGGGAAGGGGGCTGCACGAGTCTTCCGGCAGATAATTTGTTCTTATTAGTCGGAGCCGGTGTAAACTATTTAATGATTTTTTAATAAACTTCCGGGCACTTTATACTGCGGCCTGAAGATCGTTGTACCGTGTACGCACGGGAGCCAACGCGGCGCATAATCTTTTATTACACTGTGTGATGACCTTTCCTCCGTGAGCTAGTAATGCGCTCTATCAGTATATAAAAGGACGAACAGGACGATGATGCCAGTGAACCTCCTCTGCCCGCGTACTACCTCCATATTCGCTCTCTCTTTCCCTCCTTCGACGCAATGGAGAATTATTTTTTGCGGCATTTATAGAACGTGACTCGCGCGCCGGCTCGTACAGAGTAAGGCGTGCGATTAATAAATATAAATCAGTCGACATGTTTTTGTAAGAGGCGTCCACTTGGATGCGACCACTTGGAGAACGGGGAAAAAAATTTTCTGCGGAAAATAGTGCGTTATTGGAATTTTTCCCGACGACTGTCCGTACACTCGGACCGGCCTCCGATTTCCCATCGACGCGACGCGAGTGCATTCTTCGACAGTAATGTCGAAAGCGGCATAGATTTTGTTTCAAGTGATACAATGCAACGTGATACAAATCGAGAGGCGAAGCCAGTTTTGCAATACGCAAAATAACATCCTAAACTGTCTGAGTCATCAGAATTCCTCAATTATGATGACTTATTCTCATGGGGTTATTTAAATATCTACACATCCAAATCAACTGATTTTTATAATTAAATTTTAATCAATAAATAAAATAATTCTATATTATTATATAAATAATCCTATCAATTTTATATAAAATTTTCAAGTACTATTTAAATAAAAAAATATTGTATAATTATAATTTTATATAAAATTCTCTCTACATAATAACGGACAAGATAAAATAAAAACTCTGATTGTTAATTCTCAACATGATCTTCTTAAATTTCATGCAGATTTATCAAAGAATCAATGCAGTTGTAAATTTCATGCAAAGTAAAATCAATCAAAAGATTAAAACTCCCATAGCTGTCACATTATTAGCAATATTTCATCCTTTCAATTTTATTTTATTCAATAAACTTGCTGGAAGCGATAAAAAGCAAAATCGTAATTGTAACAGCAAAATCGTAATTGTCACAGGTCTTTCGCCTTTTCGACCGGATAAAAATTCGAACTCGCTACCAGTTTTCAACATGTGACGCTCGCATGATTGCCCATTACGGTCGATTATCTGACGGGCGCCGCCGCCGAAAAATTCCATCAGCTATACGATATATCTGCCTAAGGCGATTTCGAAGGTCTGATGAAGGATTTTTAGAAAGTGACGCGCGGAATATAACGAAGCCAGAAGATAGAAATTAAAAGAGCGCGTTCGTACACTCGACGAATCGACTTGAGGAGTCAATTCATCGAGCAAGTGTTTGTACAGAACGTCTGAAGCCTGAGTCTAGAGTCACTCTGCTTTCAACGAAAACGTTTAACGCAAGTGTTCGTGAAGTGTTTTTCAACTGATTTGCGCCGACATTGCGTGTGGAATCATATATGAAGTATATTGCCTCAGATATTATCATAAGAGAGCTTTACTTTGATTTTTCATGGAATTATCGCAACTTAGAGGCTATACGGTATCAGAAATAACTGACATTTATGCAGAAATCAGTTTGATGCTGATATTATAAGCAAAGTATGAATTAAATAAAGCCTATCGCGACAGATGACATTTAATAACGATATAATAGTAGTGTTCGGTAATTTAAATCTGAGATGATATATCTGAGTCACGTGACCGAGCAAACAGAGGACCAAGATTAATTCCAAGCAATTCTGAGCTATCATAATTTTCTTCTGTTTTCTTATTACTTTTAAAGTTATGAAATAAAATAAATATATAAACAGAGTAAATTAAAAAAATGGATAATAAAATAGTTATTATTAATTTTGCTCGAAATAAATTTTTTATGATAAAGATGAAAATTTAATCATTCCTAAAATTTAAAAAAAAAATTGTTTCTCGTTTCTCAATAAAATATTTCAAATATATTTCCGAAAATATATAATATATAAGATATGTAATCAGAAAGATGTTAAGAAATTTAATTTCAGCTTAAGATAGCTATCTTTACAAACTTGGTCTGGAATAGATAAAGGAGTTTAATTTGCTTTGAAAATGATAATATCAAACGCAAGTGAGATGACATATAGCAGAAAGATATGAATTGCTGAACAATTTTCGAAGTAAAACGAACAAATATTTCGGATTTGCAAAATCAACACAACAAATATTTAATGACCAGATGAGTCTCCCGAATAATATACTATTTAAACATAATATTGATTATTGCTGCGATTATCGATTAACTAATTGTTCATTATTGAAAAACGGACATTTAAATTATATTGCTCGATTTATTCTTGTTAGTTAATATTTTTCATATTCACCAACATATCTGATTTATAATTACTAATCGCGCCCGCCTAATCGCGTTTGCCTAATTGTATCCAGGATATAATATTCAATTACTTTTTTTTAAATATTACATTGAATAACATTTTGTCTCGGTGTACTCGGTGGTACTCAATTCTGAGATCCAATGATCAGATAATGTATCGTTTATCATCACAAATGTATCAAGATCTGGCAATATTTAAAAGCATTACGATGTTTAATTGAGTTTTGCAAATAAAATTATAATATTTGAAAATTGCAATTTAAAATCGCGATAATCGAGCACTAGCGGGAAAGAAGGAAGCGATGATCGTACGTGACAGGACTCGGCAGAAGGACGGAGGGGAGGAGAAGGAACCGGTTGCTGATTCTCGCGCAGGCAGGAAGAACCAGGTGAGGGTGAGAGGCCGATATTACGCAATTGCGTATGAACCACGAGCCGCGGGTTGCACGACGGAAGGCGATTGTCGCTTGGACAGAAACACGCACATTTACGCAGGCAATATTAATGGAGATACGCATACAATGCCTTAAATATTTATCATATCTGTAATGCAATTGCAAAATCGTTACTGTGCTTTCATGTAAAATTATAATGCGATATTAAAATAAATTTTTAGAATCGAGAAATTGAAAACGTAACGTATGCAAAAAACGATTTCGATTGATTTATTAGGTGTATTTAATTAATATACTCAAAACGAGGCCGATTACGTTCTAAAATATTTAATCAGGTACCTTTTATTCGTTCGGATATTCATCCATTCATATAATTCCAGAGTTAAACATTACTGTAACAACTGCAACAATTGTAGCTCCAATAAAAAAACAGATTAGACATTCTAATATGTTATTCTAAAATGTTAATAGTCCGTACATCATAAGTCAGTTTCAAACATTTTATTGCATGCATAAGAAAGACATACGGAAAAACGTAAGCTTTCATTTGACGTTTAATTATTTAGAGCGTGAGTAGTATCCCCTAGCAATGTGTAAGTAATTAATTCGAGAAAAAGTTAAGGACGCAGAGCATTATTACGCGACCCTCCTCCCACAGATTATCCTAATAATACGCGTCCGAATATAATTACATCGCTGTTACGTAACGTAATAACTTTAATTGCAATCTAGAATCTTTTTATTGCCGCGCTAATTACGGTAACATAGTCGTGTTCCTATAATCTTAAGTATGGTAGATTTTTAATTATGCGGCACATATTTTTCAGAGTGCTCAACCACGTATAGTTACATTGTGTAACTGTCACGTAACACCAATGATCTACCCATATCGATGTTCACGCACGAATCTTAATAATAAGCGAACGAAATCGCTGATGGAAAATAGAATGAAAAACTTGGGCCCAGAAACGATTTTCTTGTGAGTTATAACCACTTTTTGTTCACCATAGAGTTTGACAAGAATATTTGTCAACTTTACAATTACAAAAACTATTATTTTCTTTCCGTTAGAAATAAATATTAACAACACTTGTGAGACCCGCAAAGAGAGTAATATATTAATTTTAGCAGTAATATATTAAAATCAGCATATGTCATGTAAAATATTATTAGCGTCTATTTATTTAAAAAATTAAAATAATATTTATTAAGAACCTTCTCGAATATTGAATGGATGAAATATTGAATACTGAATGAAGATAGTTACTGCATTTTGTATAATAAGAAGTCTAGGATATCGTAAGTAAAATAAATTGAACGTAATATCCTATTCGACTTAAAACAGAATAAAAATTCAATCTCGGCTGATCTATTTATTAAAGCTGAGGAAGGTCACTTATTCTATATATTTCGCCAGATTTTTATTAAACATCTATATCTGTCTTAGGCGTTATTGTGTATGACCTGCGCTATGAAACCCCTCAATTACGCCTGTTCTGAAATTAGAGCCACGCGTTGCATGCGTACACTTGCGAGAATGAGGCATGAGCGTTCCTCCGGCAAAGTAATTCCGCGATGCAGCGTAAGAGCGTAATTTCCCTTTCAGCGTGAATGAGATTAAAGCGTGGCGCGCTGAATGCGTGGGCCGCTTTTCTATAATGAAGCTGCGGCGCGTGTCGGTGAATCGATCTCTAAGAGGGTAAATTCTCTTTTTTTTTTCTCTCTATGTCGCGTTAATAAAAAGCTGCCGCATATTATCGTCGATTACCGTGATACCTCTATTTTATTACAGATATTCGAGAACGTACCGTGATCGGAGTAAAGGACGATGTGTTTGCGTGAGCAGTAAAGAGTATCGGACTTGCAAGATCTATATTAACCATCTGTAGCAGCATCTATACTGATTATCGAGCGTGAGTCTTTAATAAGAAAAATCGTTGTAAGCAGTTGATATAATAGTAAATTATTATATAAATATTTTATTCATTTAAACACCCCATTATTACGTGATCCTAACTAAAAGCGTAGATTAAAAACTGATGACAGTCGTCTCGAAATTGATGACGTTTCCTCTATGGAAACGTTTATTTTGAATTTCACAAGAGGAATACTACGTCTGTTTCCCATTAATTTTAACTCCATATGTACATAAACATATTGCAAAATCTGAATGTAGATTTATGCGCGTACGTTTGATATTTTGAAGTACACTTTGTATCGAGGCTGAAATATCTATTGTTTTGATTAAACAGTGTGATTCAATCGACATCCTCCTACTTTTAAAACCATTGTGAAAATGACAATCACAGGTTTAATTAATTACAGTTAATTTGATTCGAATTTCAGCTTTATACTCTGCTCAGTTTCAAACAAAAGATAGATACGGTTGAATGTTACAGTTATATTAAGATTATTTCTCTATACAAGAACGCTTGAAAGTTTAGATAAATGATCAATTAAGTTTCATTCAATTAATAATACACCATCATTTTCCAGCAATCAGCGTATTATAAAAATAAAGGAGCCGAGTAATAGCAGCGCTTTCTATTTTTATCAGCGATCTTAAAGAAGCGTTATCACGTGCCACAGCAGGTGAAGACAGGTAAGGACTTAACAGTTGACTGAAAAATCCTCAAGGAGTATCGAGTGTGAAGAGCTTAATCGATCGGGCAAGATCACGAAAACAGCGTGGAGACGAATGTCTCGCATCAGCATCATGATTCTGCCGTCGCGTATACATCGATTAATAAAACGCGTGGGCGTCGGCATTGCGCACGTGGGTGCCGTGCCGTACGCGCGCGCGCGCGCGCGCGCGTGTGTGTGTGTGTGTGTGTGTGTGTGTTTGCGGACAGTATCGTCAAGAGCGGTGGTAGCGGTGGAATCGTTTCGCGGAATGGAAACCGGATAACTGCCGCTTTCAATGCGGCTTCGATCCGAGCCGAGCACCGGCGATTACCCGCGCCGGGAAACTATTCGCCGTAAAACGATCGGCGCATAAAATCACAGACGTCGTTAACCCTCCGGTTAATCATCGCCGCGACCCGTCGACTTTTCATTCATGCCCGACGGCGACGGCGGTGCGAATTAATTCGGCAAAACGCGTCGAATCGATCGTGGCGGATTGGATTAGCGAGTGCGGCGAAATGGCAACGCGCCACGTGAGAGACGAATGCTCACGTATCAGTTACATCGCTGATTAACACGATACACACGCCGAAATCGATCCAATTGGTTAAACGGGGATGTTCAACGCACCGATAATTATTTGTGATATAACCGTTTCTTCCGAGAACTAATCCGAAATTCGATTTACCATTCCTTTCGAAAATATAAATCTCCCCGAAATGGCAAATAATATTTTGTATATTTAGTATATCTCAGTAAATTTTATATATTTCTAAATTCAGTACAACCAAAAATAATTTTCACAGTGGAATCTTATTCAAAAATATGCGCATTTTGATTCCTACGCTAATTTAATTTTCTGTATTATACGATCGGCTTTAAAGGATTAACCTTTAGCAGGACTAAACACACGGTCCATAACATCGTTTATGTTGCTCTATTTTTCCTTTCGAATGTCACTTAATAAATGTCGCTTAAAAGCATTCATCTAACTTCGAAAATGTAGGACGATGATGTATCAATCAGAATTGAAAAATTAAAGATTAATAATAAAAGATCTTGATTCTCTTATCAAGCGAATTAAAAACAATATTACTTTATAATTCTTGTTTTTCAGAAAACACGGAAAATATTGAATGTATAAAAGCATTCTGTTTTCTTAGTCTATCACTTTCGCAATAATTAAAATAGAATTTTAATAGAAAAAAATTCAATTTTAATATTCTAAAAGTCTTTGCTGAAAGAAAAAGTAATCTTATATACATTTTTTTTATTATTATCGAGCTGTCTAACAATTTGCAGTCGCATTGAATAAGAAAAATAAAAAAAATTTGTTTTTATCTTCCCACGAGTAAAGCGCGACGTCGAGTGAAGCTCTTCGCATCCGAAGCGAAAGGAAGGAAACGCACAGCCAAAGATGCGACATGATTTAACGACGATCGTTACGTTTATTGTAGTATCTTTCTTGCTTGTGCAGCCTCTTCGCCTACATAATTCAGCGAAGAAGAAAGTCGACGCGTCCGTCGATTCGCACTTTTTAGCGGCAAACTGTCGCGGTCGTGCCCTATACTTTCCCACGTTTATATCGAATATATTACAGATACCTTAGCATTCGCTAGATTTTGCATTTTCTAAAGACATCGTGTATACTTTTCACGAATCCTGACTATATTTATAATAAAAAAAAATTGGCAATAATTGTCAGCTGACGTTTGTCAGGTGTCCTCAAACACCATACTTAAAGATCGGCGTTAAAAGATCATTATTCTCCTGTTACTACACAAAATGCCGCCGCACGATTTGCATTCGCAGTGCATATGCAGCTGCTTTTTCTAAAAAACCAGAGAAATTTATAAACAACGCTGCGTGCCTAAAGGATTATTATCCCGAGGTAAAATAAATCTTACTGTATCCTACTCTATTCTTTCTCTTTCTCTCTTTTCCCACTTCTCTCCCTCTCTCTCGTTCTCTGTCTTATCGCTCTCGCTCCTTCTCTCTCCTTCTCTCGGCTCGATAGATCAGAGAACGATGGGCGATTAGCACCGCGTGTGAAAGGGAAAGCGAGTGGTCGACTTCACGGAGGAGGACGATCGACCCGGCAGCATGGCGCGGTACACGGCTCGAAACGACTCTCTCCTCCGTACGTAACGCGCGTTCGCCGTCTCTCCCGCGCTCTCTTCCATCTGCGTCTCTCCTTTTTTCTCTCTCCTTTTTCTCTCGCTCGCTGTCAGCCCTCTCCTCCCGCATTTGTTGATGCTTTTTTGCGGCGAGCAATTAAAAGATCGTCGAATAAGTAATTTGTTGGACAAAACCAGAGAAGTTTTTCAAGTCAATATTATCAATTTACGACAATTGACAACAATAATTTGTTAAAATTACATAGCGTTAAAACGGGTGAAGAAATAATCGCAGAAATCGAAATGCAGAATAAATTCAGATATTTGGATGATATCCAAAGTATTAATAACATATTAAATAATATTCAAATATTCCAATGAGTTATTTATTTTTGGCATCCGAGTTAAGAGCTGAAGATTGTATAATTTTAATTGCAACTCTTTCAGTTAAAAATATGCTTTATCTCAATTTTGATGTCGCAAATAATTAATTTTATATATCTCACGTCAAAATTTCCATTTCCAAGATTATTTATATGTTGTAATCCGTGATTTCAATATTTATATACTCATATATTTATATACTCATAAGATGCTTATTTAGTATTAAAATATTGAAATTAACCTATCTTTTTATTTTTTAAATTATTCGGGATAGAATAAATATTATAATTATTCATTTTTTTAAGTTCCTGGTCAGTATTTTACGTAACTGTGTTCCTAATATTAGATTCCAATTGTAAATTTTATAATCGTTCGCTGTAATCACGTAATATTTATTATTACTTGGATGCTCGATATTTAAAATGATTACATTAAAAGATATTAAACACTATAATGGAAACAATCATCGAGCAATATAATGCATAATATAACAGAAGAAAATAAATGAGCTTGTTTCTGAGAACTTACTTGTGAGTACATTCCTTAAGAATATTATATATATATATATATATATATGTATGTATATATTTTGTAGGTGTAAATTATTTTAACGCAATTTGGCACTTTCATCGTAGCCGTGTGATTCGCCGTGAGAGCGCTCGAACGAGCCGCGAGAAAAATTGTGAATGAATCTGCCGTAATTGCAAGGTTGGGATTTTATGGACCGGATTACCATACTTGCGTTATGTAGAACCATGCAAATACTGGGAGAAACCATTCATTATAATTGGTTTCACTATGATTAATGGATGGTATCACGGGGTGAGGAATTGTCGGATTCATTACAGCTCATAATCAGTCAGTTTACATTTTCATAATATATGCAGTTGCAACATTAACGTTGTCGTTAAACTCCTCTCTTCAGTCGAGTATATCAGCACACAGTATCGACTTCTCGTGTAGGTAGATAATGATAAGTAGCAATTTCCTCGCCAATATTTTTTATGAATTTATTAATCCGACGTCTACGCTGGTCAGACGAGAATTAAATTAAGGTAATCGTGTTACTTCACGGCCAAATTGAGTTATTTTTCACGCCGCACACACTATACGTATTTATATATATATATATATATTACACAATATTTCCATTTCTTAATTACATGTTATCTCTACGATCTCTCGTATACAGATACGCGCTCATTCCGCATTTACGCGAAAAAAGCGTACGGGAACACAGCGTGGAGGCGCTATTATTTACATTGTACGACGCGCACGTCTCAGCGTTTTCTATAATTTGCCTCGCGACGCTATCTCTATCGGCGATCGATCGATCTCGCGAGGTGTACACGCACCGGGAATTGTGATTGCTCATACACGGATGTGCGGGATGCGGGCATGTCGCATACGCGCGCGCGCGCGCACACACACACACACACACACACACACACACACGCGCGCGCGCGCGCGCGCGCGCGCGTAGGAGCCGCAAGGATGAGAGCACGAGTTTCGCGCGCGCGTACCTACATGCATCTCGATGTTTCCGCGTTGCTATGCTAATGAGAGAGCGTCCCGATCGTCGAAGATCGACGGCTATCCTTGGACGGACTTCTAGCTCGCAACGTCAGAGATTCGAGCCTCGACCGCACTGAAATCGAAGATGTTCCGTCCAGGCGGACATGGGAGGCAAACGCGATTCACTCTCTCTGTCTTTATGCAAAGACTCGACAACTAGTCTGATCGTAAACAATTCCTTTTTAATAGCCATTGTATCGGCAGCTGTCATATATTAGACCGTGAATTTTTTATCTATTAAACGTTCGTATTTTTTTTTAAATGTGTGTGTTTTGTGATTATTCTTTCTAATATTTTCTAAATTCATCAATGACGCAGAATGGAACTGATGTTTGATGTTGATACATTAGAATAATGCAAATGCATGTTGCGAAATAGAATTTTCGACCGTTAGCTCGAATATATATATATTGATGTGATCACTTAATTTCAAAACATGAAAATGGATAAGCTATAAGGTTCTCAAAACAACTTTGCAGGCCTTGTCTCATAGAAATTTAACACTCTTTTTATAGGGTGATTATGCTAATATAAAGATATCCTAAAGATCGGTTATCCTTGAACGAGATTCTCACTAGAACACGATGATACAAGTTTTACTTCCATTAAAGTCAAGATTTTATCAACCGAAAGAGAGACGAAAAGATTTCTATCAATCTTAAAAAAAAAAGATGACGCGATATAATAAATATGACGCAATACGCCAAAAAAAAGTATTAAAATACGACGTGAGCGAAAACGTATAAAATGCAATCAAATATCATAAATTTTAAGAAATATCTTATGCAACAAGCCACTATGATACCCGACGCGTCACTTAATCAATATTTTATTTAATTAAACAGTAAACAGGAAAATTAAAGTCATATGTAGAAAAAACGGAAAGCTATTTTTTTATATAGTTATAAAGTTTTTATATAAAAATTTATAAAACATAAATATGTATAAACACAAAAATAATAAAACAAATAAAAAACAAATTTTTTTTTTAAATTCAAGATATATCGTGGGCCATATCAGTGTACAAAAGTATTTTATTAAAAGTGTATAAATTTTATAACGATAAACAGAAAGGATAGACAGGAGACACTTCAGTTTATTAGATTCCTCCACGATGAGTGTTCGGGATTAAGAGGCATATACTATAAGACACGTGGGTCTGAAGTATTCCACTCAACGACACTAAGACGATCCTTAGAGCCTCGCTGCATGATCGAAATCTCTCGTGAACGCAACAAAACATAGTCGTGGATATGTGAAATCTGGTCAAACAACATCGGTGAAGTATCTTAACATGTATCTAATTCAGCGTCATCTTGTAGATATAACTTAATTTCTACCTCAAGAAATGTTATTACAATCAACTTTTAGAAGAGTGATTTCTTTGTAGCGCCATCAAAATTAATTTAATTAATTCTGTATTGTATTTGCATTTGGTCGCAATTTCGCTTTTACGCTGATTTATTACGAGACATCATTAAGTTAAATCAAAATAGCACGCGTAAGAAGAAAAATATAATTTATAAAAATATATGTTGAAAAAAAGTTATTATATTTCATTCGATTTCTCCTTCAGAAACCCAAAGAAAAGATAAAATCGAAAGAAAATATAAAATATAAAAATCTTGTTATCATAAAATGTACATATTTCTTTTCGTAATATACAGTTTCGCAATTTCCTTTTAATGATTCTTTCATCATCAATCTCAACGTAAAACTAAGAATATCCATATTCCACTTTCATGGCGAAACGTGACTATCGGATCCTTAATTCGTGATAACATTACATGTAGTCGCTAAGCTAAAACGTTAAGAGCGCACATGTATGTGTTTATGTGTGAGAAGGGGGATGAACATAAAGAGTGAATCAGTCCTGTTCGCGCAACTTCCGCAAATTTCGGCACGATCGGGCTCGTCGAATCTCGATACGGTCCGCGCGAGTTAGGAGGCCATCGCTCGCGCGAGTGTTTTGCCAGCGTCGGTTTTCTCTCGGTCTCGCTTCCCGGTAGGCGCAGCGAAGTCACGATTATAATGCCATACAGAGAATCGACGCCGAGTCGTGGGGTCACACGCGGGGTCGCCGTCGGGTTGCAAACCCCCGTCGGGTGCGACCCGCGAGAAGAAGGAAGAAGAATACACTCCCCCTCTCTCTCTCTTTCTCTCTTCCCCTGCCTCGCCGTCTCTCCACCATCTCCTTTGACCCGCGCTCTCACCCTCTAGTCTCGTGGGAGAGTCGATATACGACCTGCGAGCAACGTCGCCGTCTCCGATCTGCACAAAGTCGTTAACGAGTCTCCTCGTTATCTTTAGCGCTTAGTTTTTATACACGTTTGTGTATGTGTGCATGCACGTGTACACACATACACACGTATCGCATACACGTGCGTTGCTCACCTAGACGGCCGGTTATAAGAGAATGGCGGAAAGTAGAAGAGATGGAGAATGCGAAGAGAAAAGGGGGTCCCGAGAGAGAGAGAGAGAGAGAGAGAGAAAGAGAGAGAAAGAGAGAGATGCGCCTGGACACGAAGCTGGAGAACCGCGGGAAGGTCGTTCCCTCTCCTCTTCTCTTTCCTCTCTATTTGCCCCCCTTTCTCCCCGCTGTGGCTGATCTCCACGAAGACATACAGGTACTTTCTCCCACAGTTTTTTGGTGCCGTCTTTAACATGCACGGAGACCGACGACGACGACGACGACGACGATGACGAGGTTGACGATGACGATGGTGACGATGTTTAATACCCATAAGTCATATATACAAATCGCTTACAGATTGTTTATTCACTATGGAATCTTATTTATTGCCCAGGATATAATTCAAGGCGACCGAGGTCTCCTAATTCACGCAATAATTCTGATAACTCGAGAAAAATCTGAAAAAGTTCTCGATTTTTCATCGACAAGGAATTTTCCGGTTTAAATTTGAGATTGAAATATAGATAACTACAATGTTAGAAAATAAAATAAAATATAAGAGTAACTATAATTTTTATTCTTTACACGCTAAGAACAAATTGTTATAATTTGCTATTATTTCGCTTGATTTGGCAAAAAAAATCAGATATATAGTAAATGTTTTGGTTTTTTAATTATATTTTAATTATAACAAATATAATCATGCTCTTATATAAATAAAAACTATATAATAGCATGATTTTACGATTAAAAAAAGGCATGAAACAATTCTATAAATGTCTATTTTGCGATTGAAAGTGAAATTAAAAATTAAATTGCCCATTACGGTAAATTGATCAATCGCTCGGAAATATTGCAACCATTGAATATTTCTCGAAGAATGTCCATTCTTGTCTCCTCACAGCACACAAGCCGATTGATCTGAGGCGATAAGAATTACGGCGTTAGCCGATATATAGTCTTGATTTATGTAATTTATGTAAATACGCAATTCAGACCCGATTTGTCGCTCGGATCCAAGGTAAACGCATTATAATCTACACGGATATTGCATGTTTTAGGATAAAAAGCATCATAAAAACATAAAATTATCATTCAGTTTTTTAGACTGGCAGCGCATGAATTATGCACCCACTGTCGCTCGTTTTTAACCTTAGGCCGATTTCAATGATAGAAACTGCACGCAAAGTAGTTTCGACATGAGCACTTTATTTTTAGACCCGCGAGTTACTCTTATTTTTGGCAGGTATCGACACAAGCAAACTTCAACGGCACTCAATAACGGAGTTTATTTATACAGAATAATGCAGTTGCATCTTGATTTGACATATGACGTGACAAGTTATATTTTCATCGCAAAATTATATTAGAGAAAAGCAACAGCGATATCATTTTCAAAACCGCATAGTTTTCAAAATTAGTATTTAATATAAATTAACATTTACGTTACGATAATACGTTTTAGGTAGGGTAAAATATGATCGAGATGCAGTACCAAGTATATTGCAATGTTCCGGAGTCTGTCGATTTCTTCACGTATCTCAATGGTTATGAGGAACAACGATAGCGAGAACAAATTACCGAGTAGAAGCAAGGAGAGGATCAAAACTTACGCGTTGCGCAAAGCACCTCCGTCGGCAAATTTTTTCAAAAGAGGGGGCGTTTTATCATTTTGTTACGCCATCGTACAATTTCGCTGATTTACGATCCCTTCTCTCTATTGCTCGTACGACCGATCGGAGAACAAAAGGATCTACCACGCGACCGTTCTACTACTAGCCGGAGAAAAGCGACGGAGAGTGCAGTTGGTTATCTATTACTTATACTTGCGTAAAGTCGAATACGGATTATATAAAATCATACGCGAGAATGAATTTAATAAATTTGCAATGTATGTCACAATGAAAAAAATTAGATTGTCAAGAAGACAATTTATTAAGTATTTATACATTCATCACCGTTATGTATTATTCCAAGAAACGACAAACTTGTAAGAAAAATGATAAATAAATAAAAAAAGTAAGAAAAAAATATGTTTAAAAAATTTATAATATAACTTTTATAATAAGAGTAATTATATTTAATTATATTTAGAAAAATATCTATCTATATAGGCGTGAAAAATGCAATTAAAAAGCAGCAAGTCGATTTTTCATAAATTCATTTTCTCTTGCAAAATTTGCGCTCGGCACTTGCGTTGTCAACTCATCCGAGTTGAACGGAACGCAGTACATCGATTTTAATTATTGAAAAAGCGTATTCGGGAAAAAAAAAAAGCGAATATGGTGAGAGCTTGCACACGCCTTCCACATAATACCGGATTTCATCGTGTTTGATAGATGACTAATGCAGAACTACTGCGACAGGGACGCACGGGCACCGGTTGGAAGCCGAGCCTACAAAGTCGTTAACAACGTTGCTTGGCCTTGGTCAGGAGTCGCTGGTTAACGGGTCGGATGGATTTTTTTCAGATCCCGTATCTGCTTTCTGCTATCTACTTTGTGGCTCCTATACGCGCTTTATCATTGTCCTCGTGGCGTTTTATCTCACATCGGGCGTATATTAATAATCCCCCGCATGTGTCTCTTTCTCTCGGCGTTTAACGCGTGTACCGGGACCTCTGCGAATTTTCCCTCGTCGAGAGCGCAATCCTTTATCGATCGCGTGATTTATTTTCACGCGCGAGTTTTGCACGGGCTCGTCTTACGAATGCGAAAACGTTTCTTTTGACACGCTTTGCCGCGCTGCTGGAAAGTTCCACCTTCTTTCCAGAAATATTTTAATATAAAGACGTTATTCCGCGGACTTATATAATATCGACAGCGAATCTATTTTCCGCGCAACGTAAAGACAACTGGTTTGACACGCGTTAACCCACTTCAAACTCCTCAATAGCGCTCTAATACTCGTGATATTTGATATCGCAAATATCTGCATCGCTACTACATTATCCGCAAAGTTTAATCTTTTATGATGGGATAATAACAAACACGTCGTAAAAAAAAAAAAAAGAAACGGCAATTCGCTAAGCAGTGTCCGCCTTTTCGAGGCAATCGCGATAATTAGAAGGAGAATACGCGTGATTGTTTCTAAATAAAGTTTTATCGCGCCGTTTAAAGATTGCACTTTCCAGGAGAAACGCCATTTGTGCGGAAATATTGCACGCAGCATTAAAAATAGAAAACACTTACATCTGTTTATATCGCAAAAGACAGGTTCTTCATCGTACTTTCTTGAGTACAGAATGTCGGCGTGAGGCAGATAAGATGTCAATGCGCGTTTATTAATTCCACTCGTAAACACCGATGAGAAAACAAACGGATAAAAGGTTGTCCAGACTATGGCGTTCCTTCACGCGCGCGATATTTCGCCGTTTGCCGCGTTAGATATTCCGGGAGCCTGCAGGATACGCGTTTTCGCAATAAGCGTGTCAATTATCTTATCGATTTATCGTACACGAGTCGCGCCAGGACCAGAACTAACTGCATCTTCGCTTCGACACGGCCCCAGAAAAAGCCGTATCATTAAAGCCCCCACACTCGAACGAATTTTCATTGCAAATTTGCTTTTTCGCTCGTACATTACGAGTGTTCATTTCTTATATTATTTGTTTTCATAATGAATTGGAAAATTACGACGCATAAATTACGGGATTATTTAAAAAACCAATGTATTATTAATTTGCTAAATTTATTAACGCTATTTATACGATTAAATTGTTAAATTTATTAACGCTATTTGTACGATTAAATCGTCAAATTTTTATAGACTCGAATTTATCGCAGCAGATTAGCATCATAAATTCAATTGGAATTCATAATGGTATCGGTTGAACTTCCGATTAATCTCAACCTCTCTTCGGTCCCTCGCGGAGAATTTCGCAAGGAATTTCGAAATGTACGGAGAATAATGTGACCTTCCATACTTTTCAATGATTGACCATAAAGCAGATACGAATCGCATGAATCGTCCGATTCCTCAGCTTCATCTGTTGCATCGCATGATTAGAATACGTTCGCATCGTTTCGAGAGAGACGGCGCGGCCTGCAGTTACATTAAGTAACATTACTCGTTCCGCGCACGCCAATTACTTACGTTAAGTAACCGTAAGAGGTTCTTATTTGCCGACTTCTGATCCTGCCGACGCGGAGACAAGCGGTAATTATGCATTTACGAGGACGCCCGCAACCTCGTTCACCACTTTCGTTTTTCCCATTACGACGGAAGGTAATCCCCTCCGTCCCCGTCGCCGTTGCTGAGTTTAAGGATCAGTAGAAGTGACGGGCCAATAAGATCCAATAAGATCTATTACTTATTTATGAATAATTATCTACGCAGACATGTTCGAATTCAACCATATTTCATCTCGCAGAAGCAATATTTTGACATGAAAGTCCTTTTTTATGTGCTTCTTATAAAAAAGCTACGAATCCTGTTACAATATCGGATTTTGCAATTTAGCTCTTAAATAATTATAATACACGAATTTCTACAGAGCTGTATTTTGCAATTTAGTTTTTAAAAATTTACAATAAATAAAAATATCTGCACTTTATGGCACTCTGCGAATTATACATCAAACGAATTATTTATTCTTGCTTTTTTTTTAAAAAGTTGAGATAGATAATTTCGCAAGTAATTCTCCTGATTATAAATATCGCAATTACATCGCAAATCTCTCAATATTTTAGTCATAATATGGATGAACAGAGATTCAGCTGAGACAGAGGATCCCATAGTCTGTCAACCCTTAATATAGGACGAACAGGAAATTCGTGGTCCGTTGATTGTTGGTCCAAGATATGCGATAAACATCCGCGCCTTGCATAGAACATTGCAAAATCCTTGTTTATACATGTGTAATGGCGCGAGTGACGCGCGTATTAACGCGTTAGATTATTTGCTAATGTGCGCCTTCGTGTCGTTGCCTTTGGCATGCCTGATCGGAAAAAAAAAAAAAAAAAGAAAGAAAGAAGTGATTTTTATCCGCCGGTAGAAATGTTAACGGAGGTAATGCGCGGTGTTTCCTCAGCCAATCGTGCGAAACATATCATTACTGAATTCCCGGGATTAAATGCGAAAAATCGAAAGCTCCGGTTCATTCATCAAGTTATTCTTTCTCTTTAGAGGATACTTCGTTTATTATTCGCCGTGTAAACGCGATTGACATTTCGTGCACCGTTTATTTTTTACCGCTGAAAATCACCGCTGAAAATCTAACACACAAAAAACAGTTTGAAAAAATTAGTATATAGAGATGTTAACTCTTATCGATAGATACTCTTATTCATTGTCAGTTTATCTCTCTTCACCTGTACATTATTATATGTGAAATCTGTCAACACAGCTTTCCCTTCTGCGCCATTTTTTTTTCTTCCTTCCTTTTTAAATGAATTAATCCGTTTCGGAATATCGCTTGAAATTTTTTTTATCGGTTTTATTTCATAAAAATTTGGGAAATCGAAAATTAAGAAGAAATTTTGGACTTTTTCATCGAAGAATTTTAGAGGGAGGTTACAATCTCGTCTTTCGAGATATGCATAAATCACATCTCCAATTTTGCGCTCGAATTAATCATGAGCGCGTCCGATATTCCGATCGTGATCGGTTTCTCATCGGCCAAGCAATATTCCCATCGCCTGAAGAGAGGAGCCTTTCGATTAAAGCATCTCTTTTCTACGGAATTGGGTATCCTCGACGAATGGTGCGCGCGACCTCGCTGTCCTGCGCGTATAGGTCGTTTCACCTGTCACCTGCGCAGAGAAACGAAAGAGAGAGGACGATCGCTGCGGGCGAAAAAGGAAAGGACGAATCAATGAGCGAGTAGTCACAGACATCCCGACTGACCGGAATCGCTCGGCAAACGCTTCGCCTATGAGACCCATCGACTCCTCTGTAGCTGATTTTAATTGTTGCCGACTAAAAAACGAGGTCACACGCTTGCGTCGAGATACTTAATAGGTCAATACACGTCAATTCAAAATTCTCTAAAAATATATCCGCCTTGAATGATTAATTTTCTCCGTAAAGAAACAAACATCCGATGATTATAGTTGTTCTCTCAGGACTTTAACCCTCACTCGATATACTTTATATATAAAATAATCTTTGATACCATACTTTTTTTATTAAAAAGTATTCCTGTCCTCAGTTCCATTTATAAACTCAGAAATTAATTCAATTTATTTTGACTTGGATTACCGTTCCATAATACATTTCATTCGTTACTGTTTATGAAACGCAGATATTTTCATCGTCTTGATTTAAATAAACAATCGAGAGGTGACAAACTCCGGAAATCAAGTTGCATATTTAAGTTTACTCGCACGGGAACAAAAAAAGAACTTGACGCCAAGGCGGACGTATATACGGCAAAATAGCATTCTGCACATAATCCACGATAGTTCAAGGAAGAACGGTTGCATTTCGAAGCTGCTTTGCCCACAGAATGTACACAAGCACTCGCCTCACGTGGGCGTAGAAGAGATCGCGGTCATTAAATCGCCACTGGAAATCTAGCGGGATGCGAGTGCAAGGCAGCGATATTCAAATGAATGCAAACACCCGGACGCTAAGCGACAAATTTTAATGATTTTTAACGACAAGAAGTTGAAGGAATTAAAGGTTCATAAATGTACGAAATATATTGGGAAAAATTAAATAAATAATTGAAAGTTAAAGAGTGGAACAAAAAATAAACCCGTAAAAGATAAATGTACTAATAGGAAATGCAAATTTATCTTAACCAAAAGATAACGTAATTACATATGATACTAGCAAAATTGCAGTCTTGCTAATATTTCCTTCTAAAATGCAATGTATTTTTGAACCACACTCGTGAGAAAGGAAAGTAACGAGAGATCATTCAATAGTATCGAATTTTATATATCTTACGATATAAATATTAAAATAAATGTCTGTTTGGTTGCTTCAATCGTTCGTTCCAATCTATCTAAAAATGATTACTTACTGCTCATACAAAAAAAAGTTATTTTTCGTTTACAATAAAGCTCTCCCAATTAAATTTTTACGTTCTGGTTGTCCTCCTTTTTTTTATCGCGATGTTTATACCAGCGTTTAATATGCTCAGGAAGTAAAATCCAGATGCTATATCGTGACTTTCTTCATGTTATATATCTGAATCGGATGACAGGAGCCGGCCATGAGCTGCGTCGTTCCGTCTGTAGAAGAGGAGCTCTCGGAGCCTCGGTCCGGACGGGAGATGGACGGTGCCGGGCGTAGTAAAAGCGCGTTATAACGACGGCGAATAAATATTGGAGTAGGTACACGGGTGGTATTACCATACAATACGCATACCGCGTAGAATCGTTTTGCGGGCCACGCAAGGGTGCGACGCTCGCTGTTGTTGCTCCTAGAGTCGTTGCTCTGTATGCGTACGCCTGTATACGCGCGCGTGTGTGTATGTGTGTGTATGTGTGTGTGTGTTTGTTTGTATATGCGTTTCTTTCTCTTTCTCGTTCTCTCCAGCCTTCTCTTTTTGATCGCCATTAATCACCGCGATCTTCTACCTCGTCCCACGCAGCCACAGCGTCGAGAACGCTATACGCGACATCGAAATACCGGAGGAGAGGCCTTCTCTCTGGCTAACTGTATAAAATAGGACCTCGCAACGCGGATATCGCTTATCTCGTAGTGCGCGCTGATCTATATCGACCTCTCGACACCGCGGATCGTACACGGTGCGAACTAGTTTTCTTCAGTATTTTAGCGAACGTCTAATATCGAACATAATGTTCCAATACCGAAAAATACCGCGGAAAAAGCAAAGCGTCAGTCCCGGAGTCACGACCCCGATATTGATGTCTGACAGTCAATACTCTATCTGCAAATATTAATTAATGGATGGTTCCGTACTCATGAAATACTTGATGAAATGATACGTCGTTATTTGATATGGATGGACAGTCTTCTCTTTTTTTTTCGAAATCTATTAACATTTGCGTTATTTGACATGTATAATTTTTACTGCTATGATTATCGTAATTAGCGAATACTTTGTCAGAAATACACAATAAATATACATTGTGCTATCAATTTATATTTTTTTTTTGTCGTTCTCTTTCATAATTATCATAATTAAATATCCAGGTCGTGACTTTTAAGTCTCTTTTAATGCAGTTATTTCCGTGAAACTGTACGACGTACACAAAACGATGCTAAACTTTTACCGATTGAAAGAAACTTTGAGTATGAGAGTCGGAATTTCATTCACATTAATCATTAAGTCACTCCGTTTCGTCATGCCGTGCGAATGCGTCAATAAGTGTTTCCATATATGTATACAAAGATTACGAAACAGAAAGTGTCCCGACCATTCAGACTATACTTTCAACCTCGGAAAAAAGCTCGCGCGCGAGCTCAAGTCCTGATCGCGTTTCGAGAGAGCCAGAAGACGTATCATCCGTCGCGGTTGGTCTTTAAGGATGAAGCGTAAAGTCTCTGGATGCGAAGCCGAGCGAGCAGAAACGATCGCGCGTCGTTAGATCCTGTTGGCCTGCTGTCTCGGAGGAACGGCCGACGTAACGTAAGCTTGCATCCCGCCGACGCCGAACGAGACGAAGACGCGGCGACGTCGACGCGGCCGCGTACGACAAGGATGCCCGTAGAGACAACACAACGCGCGAGAGGAGATCGGGAGGCCGGAGAGTAAGAGCTAGAAGCGTGGCCGGAGACGGGGCTGGGAGGGGAGTGGGTGAGCCGACCTCTGACCCGACGCGCGAGGGGCAACCGGGGGATCGCGGCACCGTGGCGCATAGCTCAGGCATAGCTCGGGCATAGGTACACGGCGCGACTCGCCCGCCTTTCACTTCGCGAGGAGACGAAGGCAAGAAACGTACATAGATAGAGGCGGCCGGGGAGTGCCCCGCCGCGCACGCTATTATCATATTACAGCCGATTCGCCGCTGTCGACGCCGACGCCGGCGACGCGGACGTCAGACGCGGCCACGGCGACCGATGCGACAATGCTGTCTGTTAATAGATCGAGATCGATCGGTGCCCAATTATTCGTCGTTAAAATTATAAGCCATCTTAATCTTAAAAATAAAAAAGACAAGAAAAAACGATCTACAGACTTGTTTGCTTATTTAAATGAGGTGAATATATTAAAAATTTGTAAATTCCTCCGAGAGATTTTGTATGAAAGTCCACCGATTATGAAATTCTAATTTAACTTTGTATGTGTTTCTGATTTTTAAATCTATTGGGTTCATTTTTCTAATGTGTACGTTCATTTATTTCTTTAATATTTTCTTCAAATAAGTTGATTAACGACAGAAGTATTGAGAAAAAATGTATCCATCGCTTTAAAAAATGGCTATATAACTCTAAAACTCTATCATAATAAGATTCTTATTTTGAGAAATGGCTACAACGATAGCTTGAATCTTCGTTTCTCCGAGATTTTCTCTGTCAACGCACTTTACGATAGAATTATCATACGACACGATCGCGGGTGAATATTTCACACTTGGATTACGTAAGGAATAGTGTCGAGGCGTACACCTTAGGCGGCGCTCGGCTGCTCAATTTTTGCTTCGCGATGGGAAAAAAAGAAAAGTCGGATTGCCGCTATCACCGCCCGCTGCGAGAGCGCGATTGACGCGCGTGATCTCGCGAGGCGAGACGAAAGTGATATCGTTGCGCCGTGAACGGGACGTTTATTATCCTTTTTATCGCGCCTGGATCCGCTATTTCCCGCGCGCGATCTGCTCTCGTAACCGCCGCGCGATTATTTCTACAAACTCTCGCCGTGTATGACGGCGTAATTGTAATTTATTAAATAATTATAGTGGTAGTAATTGTGGCCAACCGTAGGCTGTAATCGAAACAGGACTGCCTGCTTTTCCTAAGTCTTGTAAATTCCAAGTATTTCTCCAAAGTGCCAAGTGATGTAAGAATAAGCTGTCATTTGCAAAATGAAAATTAAGACAATAATTAAGTAAAAAAAATTTAATCGATTACTTCTGTTTTTTGGTTGCATCGTTTTATTAATTAATTTAATAACCAAACGTTTATGATTTACATATTTTTTTATGTTACACGATGTCGAATAAATTATTTATTTTTGTGTACGCGATAGTTTAGTTTTAAATATATCTTAAACCGGCACTAACGGAAGTATCGGAGTCGATTGCGAGTGTCGACGGGTTGTTCGTTCGAGCGTGCGCGAGATTGACGGGATAATCGCGAAGCGAGATGCGAGTGATTTCGACGCGTGGTAGATGGCACAGCCGTTATCATCTTTATTAGCCTACGTGTTTTTGTTCTTCTTTTACATCGATTTCGCTATACGTTGCCGACGTGCAATTAACGATTTGGCGTTTTCCATTGACAAAAAAAAGGAAGTTGTCTTAGATTTTTATCTCGATAATAGATAACTTGATGTTGATACAACTACGAGGAAGTGTGATTAACTTTTAAATGGATGCGTAATCTACCGCAGAAAAGATGTTAGTTATTTCTGCAACGAGTTTGTTGATGTCATCACAAAAATATAAACCCACGTATTTACAATAACATAATGCTTCTCAATTATTCAGATACTTTGATACGGAGAAAGTAATTGTTGACAAATCCAAAAACCGAAGCCAGATCCGAAGATAATTTTGTTGAGTCTTCAAGATTATCAGATATGAATAAATTGGTTATAAATTGATTACTAATTGGTTCAGAAGATCACAAATTTTTGCAGTATTATCATCATATATATTTAAACTTCCTCCAATAATTATGATGGTCCAAAATTATTTTCAAGTCTGATCAAATTTCTAGATTTACCAGCAAAATTATCCTCTTCATGTATATATTCAAAAGTTACAAAATATATACATTTCTCTCGATATATTTCTTAATTTAGCTCCTACTTTAATTTTATTGAATCAAGCTTTCAAAATTATAATGTCGAACTTTTTCGTCATCAAACTTAACAGGATATTCTCTTTTTCCATTACTGCGTAACAGTCTATATGCGATACGCCATATCATTTCTGTGACCATATCATCCTTGTAAGACTAGACATCGTCGAATAACAGGTATAACCTAGCTCGAGTCGGAGAATAATAATCGGAAGAGCGCGGCGAAAATCGCGCGAGACGCGCGAAAGCGCATGGCAGGACGACGAAATCACTTTCGTCGCGACTCGCGTCTTCGCGTGCGCTAATCGCGGCGATGGCGCGATCCGGAGGTCCATGGGACTTACCGGTACATCTCGTGGTGGCGACGAGGATCCCGCTGGTCGCGCCGATACTCTAACGTGAGTGCGGAAAGGGAGGAGAAACGCCGGAGATCGGAATGGGAGAGAAAGAGAGGGAGAGGCGAGGCCGAAGAGTACCGGTGAGAGTGCACGGCCGTTACGTACGGTACGATACGGTCGTGCCGGCATGCCCGTAGGTCGACCCGCAGCGCGCGCGCGCGCGCAATGTGTAATTATCGTCTCCCAAGGGCCTATCCCACGCTATCCAAGTTAAGTGGGACACAGCCGATTACTGCGTGAGCGATTAGAAGAGAGGAGCGCGAGAAGGCACCGCGCGACCCGGCTCTGGAAGAGGTTGACTTCTTTCCCGGATCACGTGGACCGAGGAAGAGAGCGAATTCGTCGACGAATGCACCAAATCTCTGCCAGTCGGCTAAACTGTCTGTCGCACTCTGCTATACATAAAATGTAACGTTGCTCATTTGGGATTCAAGTTAAAATTAATCTCAACGTAATATAACTAAATTAATCAAAACGCCATGTAGTAATTAAAGATTGATTGATTTGCCATGATATTACAGGACGGTATTCATACTGTGCTTTGTAAATGAATAATTAAAGTCTATCAATCTATAATGAGAGACTGATAAGATTATAAATACAAGTACTCGATAAATTACATGAATGGAGGCAAACTGTTTTACAAGCATAATGAATGAAAGTTGATATATTGGATTAACTACTAATCAATCTTTCGCCCTAGAATTGTACGGTGCAATCATTTATTTTAATCCGACTTGAGTAAATAGACTAATAAGAGAAAGTATCGAACTTTCGTTGCAGCTGAAAAGCAAACTGTTTTCATAATGTATGCTTATAACACGTTTATATTTTATATTTATTATAATTTTGATTTTTTGAACTATAAAAAATATTATATACAAAAAAGTTTACAATAAAAATGATTAGAAGCATTAGAAATATTTAAAAAAAAATTCTATGTACCAATTGAATTACTTCAATCTCTTCGTATTAATAATTTTTAAAAAAACATAAAATACATAAAATTATAAATAAAAAACAACGTAGGTTTTTGGGGTATATTAACGGGCTAACGCATTAACGCTCTTGCGATTTTACACCGAAACAATTACGAACCTGATTGCGTTACGGCAATTCAGGTGCATAAAAGCTTGCGTCAATTGTTATACGTGGGCGTAGGCGGCAAGAGATAGAATACTATGGAGTTCTGCCCGCGATATCGAACTCCTCGCCGAGCGTAAAGAGACGTGATTAAATTAGACGTAGCGCAGCTGGTCGTTGCTGTGAGTGATTAGAACAGAGAGGGATGTTAGTGGAAGAGGAAGGATAAGCTCGGCCGATGATTGATTCGTGTTTCTCCTGTCGGAGAGCGAGAAGGAAATGAACCTGTCCGCGTTAACGCGGCCCCCGCTACTTATCATTTCACCACGCATAATTACGCCATAATAACCATGTGTGTTGTATGCTCGATTGTAGCGATTACATAAAAGAAGATCTAGATGTATAGAACGAATTGTTGAATTTCTCACAGAGATTTATAATATGAATATATTATTGATCGTATAATTATTTAATCCTGTTAATACAATATCGTCATTTAAATGGATTAGTAAATCGTTTATAAATAGATAAGAAGATAAGATTAATAAAATAAATCTGCATCATAAGATATACATTTTAAAAAAAAAAAGGGACTTTCAATCCAATTATTTCCAATGATTTATATTATTTCATAAATATGTAAATATTCGTAATAAAATATTTTTTTTATTGTTGGTTAATTTAAACTGCTAATTTATTGAAATTATACTTTATGAGTAATCATTGATATTTTTTTGATACTACAAATATTATGTTAGTCGTTACGTAATTATTTCAGAATTATAAATGCGAATATAAGAGAGAGAATTAATATTAAAAATAACTTAAATAATTATATTCAGGAATATTTAAAATATAACGTTTATTATCGATCGACATAATTAACATTTGGCACGTAGTTTGCTGTTGTTGATATTCCTGCACATGACATTTTTGCTGCGATGAATCACTTGTATCGAATTTAAGCAGTGCGAATTTTGTCCATGAAAAAAAAACGCAATGTCGAATAAGGAAAGACAGATTCCGAAATAGCTCAGTAATTTCTCGAGTTAAACAGAGGTCCTTGTTTTTAATTGCGAGATACCCAAATTCGCTTAATTAACCGATTAGGAAGATAAGGAAAACACGATCGCTGACGAGACGCACACGCGGGCAGAGATATGTTAAGGTATTACATAATTACGACGTTTATGAATTTGTATGTTCGCTAAGTTTGGCGTATTGTAATTCTCACGCTTGAGCAAATGATGTTTTACGTAATCTCTAAGTTATTCAAAAACTGGTAGAATCCGCACAAAACTTTTGTAATTGTGCTCAAGGAATTCGCAATCTTTCTCCATCGGATGTAATATTTGCATATTATAATTAAACATCATATAGTTATTCGCTAAACTCGTATATTGACACAATAGTGAAATTCTCACCGCCTTTCGGGACCCTAATGAAGTAAATAATGAAATAAGTATATCGGGCGAGTAAAGTCGATTGAGCGATTAAGTCTCGATTAGTCGTGATTCTAGTACCTTGGTGCGAAAATCGCGAACACGAGAAGACAATAGACCGTTCGAGAATTAAGCGCAATGAGAAAGGACGGAACGCAACGTCGACGGCGAGCATGAGCACTCGCGAGAGATCTAACGGTTCTTTTCCGGACTAACGTCATCGAAGGTACAATTTCGTGATACAACTCTTGAAACCTGTCTATTACTTTTTAAAATATACATAAATGCACCGACGATAGGCATACCACGGTCGACGGCAAAATCAAGTATCGACTTCGAATAGATCAAGAGAAAAGAAACTCCCACGCGTGTAAATCGCTATTGACATTGACTAGTCTTCGCGTTGTTCGAATGCAAAATACAGCTACTACTCGAAGTTACATCCCTGAGAAACGGAAAGTTCTCTGAATGAATGCGAACATAGCGAGCTTCAGTATTCGCGATTTCTCCGGATGAAAAGGAAAATAAAAATAAAAGTAAAGATATTAATACAACAAATTTTAAACTTACAACTATTCGTTTAGGCAACAAAAAGAATCGCTTGAATCTCGCACCAACAATCACTGAACACATCTCAGAATTCTCGGCACATTTATAATCTGAAAGATCTCAATTAACGCGACATTTTGTGCTAATTTACGATGTAGTCGCACGACAAAAAAAAATTTTGTCGAGAGACTCGTAGCCGACATTCGGCCGGCGCTACCTCGATTTCGCCAACACGAATATCGTGTCTAATTACAAGCGCAGTAGTACAAACGATCGTTAAGGAACGGCAATACGTTTAGAGGCCGCTCGACCTCGCTACGATAGGCTGCGATAGGTGAGAACCATTGGGAGAGAAGTCGTGCGCGACGTTGGTGGCCGCCACCCGGAACAGGACAGCGACAACGACGACGGTTATGGAGCCATCAGATCCCCATGCACTCCATTCATCTGAGATCCATTGTCATCGCCATCGCTAATAATGCAGGACGGATCCCGTCGACATGCGTGACGCCGCTAAATGTACACCGATAAAATCATCCGCAACGCATACGTCACACAGTATGTACGGTTTTTCAAACGCAACCTTGGCAATTTATCATATTAGGGTGGTAGATAAATTTATATGGAAGAAGAACAGAATTATTCTTGAAATAAGTTATATATCTTATACCGGAACATATGACATTTCTTTGACTCCTACTGCTATAGCCGGATGGCGTTGGTCGTTTCAATCTAATGTCAAGTTACCGATATGTAATGCAATAAGACAACAAGATGTCGATGAGTAGATAATCACTGCTCTAAATAAGTGATTTTTACTATAAGGTCATATAATGTTATATTAATTTTATATGATAATTTTTTTCTCAATATGAAATTAATATGACATTTGCAAATTTAAGCTTTGACACGTGATAATTATAGGTCAAAAATAATAATTATTAAGAATGTTGTGATTTATCTGGCGATATTCGAATCTCTTTCTCTTTTGCTGAACATTTTAATATATGTTAAACAGAGCAAACTTTAATTAAACAGATCGCTAAATACTTGTCTTCGAGGTTTCTTGGTATTTTTTCATATAAATAACGACGATAAGATCGCAGTGATGGCAATTATTACGATCTTCGAGATTTGATAAGGCGCTTCGCGCGCATTTGCGACAACGGCTGCATTAGCCATTAGAAAAAACGATCGATGTCTCTCGCCTCGTTTCGCGCGCGGCAAAAAAGTCATCGATAGATGATGTCTAATCGTCTATGTGGTAGTCGCAAATTGGAAAGACGCGAGAGGATGGATGGCCTGACGTCATTCAGCCTAACGAGATTAGAACGCGTTTGGTACCGTCGACTCTGTGACGACGTACATCCATTAAAAAAAAAGGTAAAAAAACTTACCCACTCCGACGTACTGCGCGCGGAAAAAACGGCGACCCTTGCGAGGTGTGTCCGGAAATAGTCTGTTCCGGGCTTTATCAGTAGGCGAATATCGGATATTTACTCCGATGAATGTCAGTGCGGTGAATGCGAGATCCCTAAAAGCAAGAAAAAAGTATCGTAGAAATATACGCTCCCGACAACTTTTTCAGTGACATACAGCAAAAGGTAGAGAAAGGTCGAGAAAGGAAAAATAAAACTCAGCTATTTTATAGATAAAAAATTATTTCAACAAAAAGTTTCATAAAGCTTTCAATATTGCTTTGTTATCAGTCTCGATTGAGATAATTGCTGAGGAAAAGATGATATCAATTTATTAGATTATGGAGATTATTTTTTTATAACTTATTATGTACAACATATAAATATACTTGAAAGAACTTAAAAAAGATGCGTTAGATTAAAACAGACGCATTGAATTTGAAAAGGATGAAAATGCAGGGGGTGCAGTTTATCGGCTCGGTCGAGGGTTAAACGATCGACTCGCAATCCCGGTTCACTTTGTCAACCCGCGGCGTTAAGGCATCGATAATCCATACATATTCTTATTGCCTGTCGCCGCTAATACACCTTTCTCTCTCGCTCAAGGAAACGGAGTACCGATGCATCCCGCGGGCGAGAAAGGGTCGGCAAGGTTCTATGCGAGCGGCACACCGTAGGCAACTCGCGTCCTTTTTCCCGCGGCGCACGAAAGCGGAGACAATGGATACGTGGGCGCAGCATCGCGAACCCTAACCCCGGGTGATCCCATATTCTCCGTTCTCTCCCTCTTTCTCTCCTTAGGTCGGCGAACGCTCTCCTCCCCGTCCCTCCTGCTCTATCGGCTCGTAAGCCTCCATCCACGGATCGCGGAGTCTCACCGACCCTCTCTAGACTGAAGCTCTCCTTCTCTCTCTTTCTCTCTGCCTCACCTGCACCTCTTCAAGTATTTCTTTTTTTCATCTCCAGCCTCCGAGTGTGCCGCCGAGCGCTTGCGAAATCCCAGGAATCTCGCGCTTGCGTTAACGTGTAGTTATCTTCTACCATGCCCCCGAAACGCGCTAAGGGAGCAACTTGATATCAGGGGACGACAGTAATCGTGGATCCTCGTGAATGTATTACGTGAATACTTCTTCACGAAGTTTAATCCTTTTTGGAAAACGGAAGAATAAAGATACGCGAAGTATCTTATTATTGACGAAAGTTACAATAGTCATGCGTCACTCGCGTTTGATTACCATTAAGGATATTGTAAAAGTAATGCTATTATAAGATGAATTTCTTATGGTACCATTAAAGTTCTATGGTACCATTAATTTTTTATGATATTATTAACGCAGCATGAAGATGGTAACTTTGGATACTACAAAGAATATAGATATTTAATCGGTTAAAAATATATTATTTTCGCAAAATAAAAAAAAATATATAATAAAATGTCATTTCTATCTGCTTTTTCTTAAATGAAATTGTGCTTTTGGTGCATCTTTGCATTTACTTGTGGTTCTTAAAAGGGAATACTCTCTCACGAAATAAATTTATTCTTGCACTTGCGGCATTACCACGAAATATAATTTCAAAACTATGTTTCCTGGTACGAGACCCATGCACACGCAGTATGTTCGAAATGGCAAAGTTGAAGATTCTGTGTCGGGCTTTCATCGGGACGAAAAGAAAGGCGGATAATGGGATTAGAAGTTCGTGTGCAATCTGACTGCTCCTTTTATCGGGCGATTGCAAAATCGCCATGAGACTCGGGTAATCTTGTTTGGCGAGCGCGAGGATGCTGCACGGGATAAGATTTCGCGTCGGAACTTCCGAAACAAGAGCCCCTCTCCCCCCTCTCCCCCGCTCCGCTTCTTGAGCACTGTCATGAGCAAACATTGTTGCAAACAACACGAATAAGGTTTTTTTTGAGTCAGTAATCGGGACCTGAGAAAGAGAAGTTGTGTTTGTTTTTCGGACTGTGATGGACACTAATTTTGCGCGGTTAAACATCGTGCGGGAAACGGACGAATCGCCGAGGAAGAAGAGCGATTCCGCCGCACATCCTGGCAAACTTCCTTACTTCATGATTGAAAGCAAAGGATGCGACACGGCAGATCCGTCGATTTCTTTAAACATATCGTAAATCTTTCTCCAATAAAATGCAAGTCCAAAATGATATATTAAACACATGTTTTTTTAAATTAAACGCGCATATAAATTGCCATCTATTTAAACAAATGATAGATTTTAAATGTTCTAGAAATGGACTTACATAATAAATTTAATGCAAGATATAAGGTATAAGAAAAGAGAATTGGATGACCTTCGTTTCATAATCCATCTTTGACAAGAAAGATCAGTATCGTCCTCCAGAGAGAAAAATGATTCCTAGAGGTTTTAGATGTCTTTTCAACTGAATGGCCGTGCCTCTCGATAATCGATCGTCATTGTTATCGCGCGCGAAAGGGTTATCGAGGCCGAACGCGAATCAAGAGCGCGGGAAAAGCGATATTACTCCGCATTCAGTTTCGGGGCGGGTCGAGAATCTCTCGCAGTCGCGTTCTCAGGATCAGATTTTGCAACGATGCGAGATATTTTCTGACGTTGCGTTACGCAATACGATGCGTATTTCGCTCGTACTTCTCTCTCGAAAGTTGAACGGCCGTAAAATTTTCATGATAGGATTGCCGTTGAAGTCGAGCGTTTTATCGTGATACTCGAGTAAACTGGGCAATGCCGCGAAGATCGAATCAGATAAATGATTGACAAGCGAAATAAACTTTTCAAATCTCGAGTTGCGGTATTCTACATAATTGATATAAAATAAATGTAATTTATAAAAATCTATTAACAATTAATTTACTAAAATGTTTTACACCAAATCGATTCTGATCTACTATATTCATCTATCATCTCTTACAAGTTAAAATTCCCTCACTAAACTATTAAACTCGAGCATCCTCGATACGTTTACATTTTGAAGATTAATGTAAACTTGGTTAAATGTAGAAAGTCAACTTTCTCTATGCCAACTGCTCAACTTCTCCTCGAATTCTCTAATCGAATCAACGACCTTGAATAGATAAGTCAGGAGATGATTCAAAGATGATCTTTTTGAAAGATCTTTTTTTCGAACGGGCTCTCATCTGTTCCCCGATGACGAGTGTTATGCAGGTGTTACGCCGCGCCACTCAGAGTGCTGTGAAACATTTTGTTGTTCGATTAGATGAGGGAAGTGAGGAGAGACACCGGGGACGATCGCAGGTCGAAGGAGAGAAGACACAATTGAATGTTGGCGGATCCGTGGGCGGGACGCAGTTCGATTGTTTCTTTATCGCGATCATCCTCGTTCCCTCTCCTACGATGGCAATGGCGATCTTACCCGGCATAGTGTTCCCGTAGATTTATACAGGGTGTCTCTTCAACCGCATATTTCTCGACAAATATGACATCGTATTCTCATATCATTACCTTATTTCTACTATTATTAAAAGCTTTTAATTGAAATTATTTATTTAATACATTTAGTTGCGTCTAACTAATATAATGTAATTTCAGATAATCCTTCGAATCAGAACTCCTCAATAAGAAATTAGTTAGCAATTATAATTTTAAAATAATGAAGGAGAGACAGAGAAAAATAGAACGGATTTATTAGAGAAATAATTTCAACTCAAATTTGGATATTACAAAAGATCGTTACTAATATATTGTATTTTTATATTATTAAAAATATTTTTCTCATTATTAATCAGTTAATTTTTAATATATAACTAAATAATATTTAGTTATCTGTATACAATTCCGACGCTTAATTATTCCAAACTTTTTTATTTTTGCCCAACAACACTACGACTGCCTTCGAGGGCCAATATTACAAACCATGTCATTTCTTTTACCGCTTGTGGTTGAAAGTAGATATCCGGTAGGCAGTGGTGGGACACCCTGTAGATCACGTCTTTGTCCCCGTTCGAGCTGGCCGACGCGAATCGATGGTACTCCGGTGGGTGCGCTCAGAATGCGCCTTCTCCGCGGCATACCACAGCGGAGGAAAGAAAACCGATCGTTACCTTTGCACAATTGCATCCCGTGCTCGCGGAACGTATGCGCGATCGAACAACGAGGGGATCATCGATTCGTCTCAAGCTCGAACTCCCTCGCGCGCTTTCAATCATTGTGGAAACGAAAAGTTCTTATTATCCTGGCGAATCCGCTCGTCATAATCTGCACTTATTTTGGAGCAACAAGTAAATCGGTTCCTCATTTCAAAGATCAATCATCATACTTGTCATAAAATTCATATTAAGTTTTGAACTGTCTTCTGTCTGAATATATAATTATTCAAATAAAAAAAAAATGTGTCTCTCTTTCTCTCTCTCTCTATGATTGAATCTGTCATCTATGTTAGCATTAGTTTAAGATTTTATTAGCTTCATCTTTTTTACATTATTTTAAACAAATTATGTCACATTTTATATATGTCATATATCTTGTTATTAATTTATGACAATCATATTGACGATTAACAAAAAGATAATTTGATATTAATAATTTGCATATATTAGGATTAGTTATGTATCACTTTTCCGATTTAGATTCTAGAATGTAATATAAATTGATTGCCACATATGATTTTACATTAATATATAAATTGCAATTTAATTACTTAATAATTAATTTTTAATTATACTATTTTCGTAAATGTATATTATATGATGACTAAGTAGCCTTAGGTTTCAAAGTTTTAAAGATGTCGAAAGCGTTCGACTACCCTTACGACTTATAACGGAGAGCAGCAACGTTTATTGAACGTTGTCAGTATTTTATGATGTCGCACATTATTTAGAATGTACGTCAGCAATAACTATGGTTAACAACTCCGATGACACAAATCCCATCAGATCGACGGGGAAGGAAGGAGACGACTTGTTCGAGATCCAACAAGAGGGATGACGTCGGCGATCGAAGGAGGATCTTTAGTATTATCGTCAGAATGCAAACTCTTGTGAGGTGGATAACTCGATTACGCAACGAGGAGATCAGATAATTGAACGCGAGAAAACATAGCGTATCCGTTCCGCTTTGAATCGTGATGACAAAGAGAGTGTTCGTGATTGCGACTGTATTTCTTTCTCCTCCCAACAGTCAAAGAGATTTTCTCTGTACAATACAATCTTTATACAACACTTCGATTCAAATTTTTAATTAATTCTGAATGCAATATTTTTAATTTTCCAAAATTATCGTGTTATTTTCCCATCAATGGTCACGAATGACACAAAATTTTAATGATAAATAAAAAAGAAACTAAAAATTTTACAGGTCAAATTTATTAGCTCCGTCAATTTTCGAATGCGATATATTAAATAATTATTGTAATACAATAAATATCGAAATTAGAAAATATGTTTTGATAGAATTTATCGTGTTATCTCAATATCGTCGTATGATTTAGATCTGTATCGATATCAATTCTTCATTCAATTCAAGAAAAAAAGCAAATTATCTTTGCTTTCTATATTACAATATCTTATTTCTGTTGAAATAAGATATTATAATATCGAATAATTCTCTTGTAGTTGGAATAGCACACATTATCCTGTATCTTTTGAACAATGTAATTAACATTACCAACAATGTTAAAGGATTTATTTGAATAGCTTGATAAACTAATAGAGATATTACGCCATTTTCCTACCGAAGGTTTAAGAAGGCTAAGTGCTAAGTTAAGTGTCGGGTTAACAGGAAATATAAAAAATTCCTGAAATTACGTAACTTATATAATCTTCCAGCTTATCGTTTCTCGTAATTTCTAGTCATTATGATTCCGTCGAAGCCGCAAATCTGAAAGACGAACGACGACGGGCGTGACGGCGATTGGACGTCGCGGCGCAATGCCGCGACGTTATGGACCACGTCCGCGTTCTCCGATCAGGTGAAAAACCCGCACCGCGCGCGGATAATGCGACGCAGATTCTTATCGATCACATCATTTAGAGGCAAGTGCAAGTGCAAGCGCGATAAAAATACCCAGTAAATGGTATCAAGAAGAAAAGGTCACTCTGAAACGTGGTCGCCCTTTTCTCCGCGCGTGTAAAACGAACCCGTCGTCGCCGCAAACACTGTCACCTTTAATTCTCGAAAACGCATCCCGCGGAAACACGTTCGCACCCTCGAGCCGACCCGAGCCTGAGACGATCCGAGAGGTCACGGCAGACCAAGGAGAAGGAGATCGAAGGGGGGAGAGAATCTGGCGAAGGGGAATCCTCGACGGAGGCCCGTTGCTCGCCGGCCTTCTTCTTCTCTTCATCATTATCATCATCATCATCCACTCCTCGTCCTCGACGTCTCACCCCGGCGACTCTTCCGCCGTCGTCGCCGCGTGCGCGATGAGGACTTACGAAATCGACTAGTCGCGCGCGTTCGTTCGATTCGTGCCGCTCGCTCGCTCGCTCGCTCGCTCGCTCGCGCGGAGAGCATCAGCGGTTTTCCGCGACGCGCAAAGGTCACCGCAAGCGAGCGCGAGCGCGAGCGAGCTCGGGAAAGAAGACGCGAGTCACCGGCGCGTACTCTTACGAGGGGAGGTCAGCTGAGGTAACCGGTAACCCGGCTGGCTCTTCCCTCTCTCGCCTCTCACCTTCGCTTCGTTTAATGTTGCAAACCGATGCTCGCTTATCTTCGCTAATACTCCGCGTTGCATTGCGCCGAGATAATCATGGGGTGTACAGAACTTCGTGTAAAAGTCTTTTGAGATAATACGATGATTAAATCGACCGTGAAACAAGAATGCTTTCGCTACCGCGTTCCAATTTGTTCGAAAAAAAAATTAATTTATTTTAATTTTATGATCGTTTTTAATACAATTAGTATATATTTTTAATTATTTCGCGTTCTAATTTTGATATACTAAGTTTTGAGTCTTTCATTTATCTTCTTGTTAACTTTATAATTTTTGATAAGTCTTTAATCTTCACAATGTTAATACTTTTAAAAACAAACTCTAATTGAGACGCGCAAGTCATTAGAGTAGGGTGGTTTTCATGCTGCGGTATTACCGATGATGGACGATCAAACGGACGTAAGGAGAGCCATTCGCTAATGTCTGTATTTGCAACAACTCATCGGGAAGACTCTGAAACAGTGTTCTTTCGCTGCTTGATAGTTGCTTCGATTATATCGCCGTAGGGCAAATAAATTACATTCTCGTAAATCACTGCGATTGCAATTTCATTCCCCATCGAAAGAATTCAGTATAAAAGCTGCATGTTACGTTAATTCCATATACGTCTTTTACGAAATATCAAAGTAATTACATTCTTATGTACGACTTTCTATATATATATAATTCTATATATATAATATATATATATATTCTATATATATATTTTCTCTGTAGTGTATACGCGTGTGGTCTTCTTTAATTCACAAAAAGTCTAAGATTCTTGTTTTTCACAAAAATTAATTTTAATATACAAATTTAATTTATCTTTTGACTTTGTGGAACGCAATTCTTCAGATCTAGCTCTAGTCTGAAAAAAAAGCATTATGCTCACATTAAATTATATTAATTACATCTTCATTCATTTTCATTCATTTATTTATACTTACTCTAACGAGGTATGAAAAGTTTCTTCTTTTAAACTTTATTTTTCATGAATGATCTTAGAATACTCGGACAATATTAATGGTATCATGATCCACGTTATTAAGGGGCATCTGTTCCTTCGATTACTGCACCAAATGGAGACTGCAACTCAATCAGTCGACGAGACTCAGCCAAGACAAATTCCCCGGGCCCCGTAAGTGAGGTCTCGTCGAAAGGTTAACGAAGACCGATAGAGGCGCGAAATGTTCGACAATCCGCGAACGAGGCGCAAACGAGGCATCCTCCGTGAGCAATGTCCCGAAGCGCGAGGCGCTGTTCGCGCGAACGCTCTTTACTCGTCCTCTCCTCCGTCGCTCGCCGCGCCGCGCCGCAACGCCTCGGGATCGGCGAAAAAGAATATCGGCCGGCGGTGCGATATCGCGATGCAATCATCTCGCCGGATGAATCTGCATTATTCAGCGAACGGCGTTGAGGAGACGCGCACGCGAGCCGGCCTCGTGAAAACAGGTACAACGAACGAGGGCCCGGGGTCGGGCCCCGTCATCGCGCCGGGCCTTGCGCCTTGTGTCCGGGGCCACATCCCGGGGCGCCGCGCGCGCCTTGCAACCCCCCGCTGATCTCCGGAGAACAGCCTTTTTCGATACCGATTATTGCGCCAATCGCGCGTTCTCGATGCGGAACGGCGCGTCTAGGATAGGTACGTACGTACGAACGCGCGCGCGTGGGAACACGCCTTCTTTCTCCGCATGTTCGACAGGTTGGACGCTTTTCTGCGAGCATTCCCACACGTCGGTATTATCACGCGAAAATTAGCCTAGACGCTTCGACCGGGGTACGTTCGCTTCGATCGCGTTCTAACGACTTCCTGGATGTGCTTACCGCCGAGCAAGTGGAGCAAGAGGCTTAAGAGATCTTATCCGCAATATCGGGCAAGTTACTTGATTGAAATTTAATTCTACTAGTAAAGTGCATGAGCATCGTCCGCATCAAAAAAAGAAAATAAAAGATTTTTACATCAAACGTAATAATTAAGTTTCATATTATTATAATTATTATTTTTACTTATGCTTATGCATGTCAGGTATTAACAATAAAATAATTGTTTCGTATTAAATTTTATATACGTGCGTATAAAATATTCTCATGTTTAATACTGTTAGGAAAGTCTGATCCGCAAAATCATATATTATAGCATAAAGTGTTTTTTTTTTTACTTAATATATTCTTTAAACAAAAACGTTCTTTTGCTCGCCATCTCCGAGGTGTTTGATAAAAAAAAGTATTCTCAATAAAAGCACATATCTCGATCTATTCTACGAAAAAAGGCGGCACTACAAAAGCTTTCACCTTCGTGACTCCGGAGGGTATACGGCATGATATGCATTCTATTTCGCATAATAGAAACGGATCCAATGAGCGCCGACGAGAACGTTCCAACTTCTCTCTCGTTAGCATGTATAGTCCCCGCGAAATATTCGCGATCCCCGCGCGGTCGAATCGGATGGTGCACTGCGCCGCGATCAGCGCAGATCGAAACAATCGTTCACGAGTAGAAATGAACACGGCAGATCTCCGTGGCGATTCTCACGTTTCTTCGCGAATCTCCGCGAAGCCAGGACCATAGGTGTGAGAATCTGGCAGACTATAAAAATTGTTAAAAAACTACGTGTACCAAGTTTTGTAATGGTTGCCATTTTTTTAATATTGAACATTTCTATTTGGAGATCACCTCAAAAATATGCTTGATTAAAATTAATTGAAATTAAGGAGAAGATAAATATTTATTGTCTAGATTTATGAAGCAAAATGCAAATTGCATAAAAAATCTTTTCTAGATGCTATCTAGATATCTCTAGATATTTTCATTTTTTAATCCTTTTTTTAATCCCACGATCTCGAAGATCTTCAGTTAATGGATCCAATTGATTAACGTATTAATTTATTCCTTTTCAACAAGGATGCAAAAGTTGCTTGAGATCGGCCATAAATTCAAAATTTTTGCTATAAATGATCCTCAAGGACAAGAATTTAAATAATAAAGTATTAAATATACTAATATTAATGTATTCGTCCCGACAGAAATATTAACGTTAACTACTATTATTAGCTTCAATGTACAGCACGATTCTGAGTCCATTGGGAAACGCTGTCTGCAAGATGCTTCGAGATATTCCGACATCGACAAGATACATGCGGCTTTTTAAGCCACTTTACAGAGAAACATAGTGCGCGGATTAGGGAACACGCGCGCGTGTAGGACTAGCGATACTGGTGCAACAACTTTCTAGAGTGTCGGCGGGGCCCGAAAAAAAAAAAAAGAGCAAAAGTCTCGGAGTAGCGGTGCAGGCGAGAGACCGCGAGCTACCTGCCCGCCGCATACAGGTCTCCTCGCGAATACCCGCGAGATTGCATAACGCCCGCGCGCGATCAGCGGCACAACTCGTGCACAACAATGCCGGCGGCTCGGGGAATCGATTTCATAGAGAATCATTGTGTTCGGAATGTATCTACCTCGCCCGCGCGTATCACGCCGATTTTTCCGAGCGAAAATTCGATTTGCGTGACGCAACTCGCGAATCCTCGTGAACGCAATTTTTCAATCGATCGCTCGGCTTTCACGCGGAGACGCTCGGCGGCCGTAGCTCCGCGATCGCAGAATCAGAATGCAATCTGCGAAAATTGTACTGCGGTTTCCGAAATTACGTGCGAGGGCACCAAATGAGATTTAATAATTGATCGTTCCAATCTTGATCGTACAAATTCGATTTCGCCAGAATGTTAATTGATTTAACTATTAAAAACTAGGATCAAAGTTATTTCTATTAAACGCTTAATCTTCTTTTATAATTCTAAACAATGAATTAATTAAATTAATTGAAAATTATCTTGACAGATTTATGATTATGTCAGATATAATTTTTTATTATTATAATGGATATACGACACTGTTGATAGTCTCTGTTTTTAAATAACCATGATGAATAAACGAATGATAAATTTACTTTCTCGAGAATAACGTGGGAAAGTTTGTTGAGAATAACGGTCGATATATCCTAAAATGCATTTTCGGTATATGAACGACTCTCAGGAGTCGCGCGTGTAACGACGTCAGGGATGTTGCGTGAGGATAATGGTATAGTTGATAAACAGGGAAAAGAAACAAATGCAAACACTCACTTGCTGTTATAACACACTTTATCAAAATCCAGCAGAGCACGCCGCTTGAAACAGTTCCAATATTTTTTTTCTCTTCTCGTCTTTTTTTTTTATATTTTTTATTTTTTTTTATTCAACCGACTCGAAAATATCACGAAGAGTCCACGCGTGATATCGTTCACACGTCGCGCGAATGTCCGTGCCAGAGACAGGTACGTTATCGTCGCAAGGAACGTTAACGGCTACCTGCGCGATTCTTACTGCAGCGATCTGCTTTGATAATTACAGCGATGCGAACGGTTGCGAACGGTGTGTATTTTCATGGGATCCAACATCGGATAGGAGAGGAGCAGCGAGGGACGGCGGAACGGAGAGGAGAGGAGAGGAGAAGTGCTCCTGCTGGAGGATCCCTTTCCGCAAATGCCAGTCCGCTCTCTCGCACGCACAGCTGATTATCGATTAATATAGTTGTTGATTCCACGCTTGCAAGGAGCTTCATTGAATTATCCTTCCGATCGAACAGGCAAATCGCGTGGGTAGCTCTCTATCTCTATCACTTTCCCCCTTCTTTCTGTCTCTTCCCCCCCCTCTTCTCTCTCTTTCTCTCTCTCTCTCTCTCTCTTACTCTCACCGAGGTATGCCTATTTTATGAACGCGAACATCGATGATGTTACCTTTGGCGCGCACTTCCTCCTTTATATAATAGGATTACGAGGCGAGATTGCGAGAGGAATTTTAAGTCCGTCATAGAGATCGCGCGGCAAATCCGAGTTCACATGCCGAGGATAACAAGGAACGGCGTAGCTTCCTCAATTCTCCAAAAAGGACACGAATTGCGTGAGCTTTTGCAGCTGCTCCTCCGTCAGGCAGATCTTGTCCGATTGGCTGTATTGTTCCTCGTCGATCTGTTTGCGCGGTTGTACTATGGTACCATCGACGGTCCAACCCCTATCGATGGCAGCCTGTCGCGCCTCATCCAACGACATTCCGCTCATCGTCGCCATGGTCGCCAGGTTCAGGGACGAATATGCCTTCGATATCAGCCTCATCACCCGTTCTCGAACATTGTCTGCAAAAATCGGGGGGATCGAAATCGGGGGATTCTGTTAGCGCAGGTGGATTCGAGCGGTGGCTTAATAATTGATCGAGTGAGAGGTTTGAGTAGTGTGACTCCAATGTGCTGTGCAGATTCCGCTTGAATAATCGATTATCGGCTGGCGTTGCAAGCGATAATTATGTAGACGGTGGGTTTAATAACAATTGATTGTCGTTAATTATAATAAGGTACATATTTAGTCCTTGCTTCTACGGATGTAGGGCGCTAAATAAGGAAAGCGACTTGCCATAGTTAACGCGAAGCCGACTCGCGTATTATATTAGTTAAAATCTACCAAATACTCTCCATATAAACATATATATGCTTAAACGATCGTTATAATAATAAAGAGCCCTACAGCAACGTATTAAAATTATTTAAAAAACAACAAATGTCGAATCTGCATTCAATGATTTGACAAAGTTCTATCATTATTATCATAATTAGTAATCCTCAGAACTGAGCATTCGCGACAATTACATGTAACTACATGCAAAAAATCTGCTTACAGATATATCTTTTACAAGAAAATGTAAGTATTCTTTGCTTGTACAAGAGAGAAGAGTAACGAATATAATTCAATAATCAATGTTGCTAATTGTGACTAATTGGCACAGCAAATTTTTTTAAATTAATTCTAAGTTTAAATTTTTAATTAATTCTATTGATTCTAAGTAGATTGCCTTATTGACTTACCTTTGAGTGCTGTCATGACGTCTTTGACATCTTCGCTCCATTCCACATTGAGGGCCGTATGAACCGCGGGCCAGTTGCGCTGCCACATGCATTGGCCTACCGTCCACACCCGACCGAGCTCCTCGTTGGCGGTCTTCATATCTGAAGGGATTCTCTTCCAGAGGTACTTTGCGTTGCACCTGCGACCGCCAATCAGGTTCATTCAAGCGGGTTAATCGATAAGAGAACCAGCCACACTCTCAAATATTTCGAATGTAACCATGTAAAAATAAGATTGATTTACGAAATATTTCGCGTGACATTCGTGCTCTTCACGCAAAACGTTCATCGTGATTTTAGCATTGCGAGCAACAAAGATACTCTCGAGATATCTTTAAGTCGAGATGTTCTTCGAATGATTATATAAGAACAAGCGCAAGAACGTGAAGGAATAAGAGATAGCTAGATCGTGGATAAAACTATCGGGTCATCAAAACTTCAAAAATATGTAAGAAATAAAATGAAGAATATTGATTATATAACAATAAATAAAGAAAAAATATATTAATATTATAAAATATTTATAAAATGTTTTTAAAATCTGAAATAAAACGTAACGAGAAATAAAAAATTCTTTTTTAGGAATTATTGTAACATTAAACGCTTAAATAAATTAAATTCAAGATCTCTTTTTTTTTTCAATTTATAAACTCAATAGCTCTTTAAATAACACTGCATAAAAATATGCACAAATTTTTAATAAAGCAAATATTTTACTATTTCTTTGACATAAATATTATATTCAATAATAATTAACAAACTAACGTATTATTTAAAAATTTGCTATGTATAATTTACTATCTGTTATTATATTTTATTACATTGTAGCCTAAAGGAATAAGTTAATAAGTAGATATTATGAAAACTTTAATCTGTTATATGTAAATCTCTAGTTATATCTCTAATTTTAGCTTGACTTAGTACTATTAGTAAAACAATAAAAGATAATAAAAATATCTAAGAAATACTATATCTATTTAAAGATATAGTATTTCTTAGTAAAAAAAAACAAATAGCATCAGATAACGAAAAGATTTTCTACTCACAGATCATTCTGATGGAGGTAGATAGTCAGTAGTTGCATATAAGCTTGGACACTAAGAACTCCAGTTGGAGCCTGAAACAATGGAATACGAATCATTAACGGAAATCCTTCTCACACCAACAACGTTCGATCTAAAGTGCATTTTACATATCGTACACAAAGGCATACATTGAGCATTCAGAAAACACGATAATTGAATGAGCATTCAAAAATCATTCCTTGTAATTAGAGTGGACCTTTAGATTCAAATTAAATTTAGAAGACTATATCAATAATAGCAACCGTTCACTCAACAATTCTGCAACCGCTATGTTTTCCAAATTTGGCTATAAAAAAAGTATTGACGACAGTCGACATAACCTATAAAACGCTTGCGGCAGCGCAAGTCCGAAACTCACCTCCAGTTCGCTTACTTCTAATTCATTCATCAGCTTATTGAGCTCGGCCGTGCAACTAGGTACCATGATGATGATGATTTTGATAATTATTCCAATGACGAGACGGCAGCAACACAAAATCCGAAACACACACCGACATAGGAACCGCGAATACCAAACGGAACGCAACGATCAACGACGCGATGGGAATGAACAGCTGAGTGTGATGCGATCGGAAGTTAGCGAATAGCAGATGCCATCTATTGTGCATCGCAGTGTACTTCTAACCTGCAAATTTATTATTGTATATTGATTATGCAGATTATATATTATGCAGATAACAAGTAGAGAATAACCACTGAATACCACTGAAAATCTTATTTTCATTTGCATTTTTTCTTCTATTTTTCTTATGTCCATTCCTACCAATGTAGATTAACTTTAATCTAATTTAATTTATTTTTTACATACATTTAATCTAATTTAATTTATTTTTTACATATATTTTATACATTCTTTTTACCTATTTTAAAAATTAAAAAAAATCATGAGTAAATCAAATAAACCAATTAATTTAATTAACGATTAACTTCTCAGATAATATCTATATTATGCTGTTAACGTAAGAGCTCAGACATAATAAGCAGGAATAAGAAATAAAGAATTAAATATAAAAATTGAAAACAAAAAATTATTTTCATGAAAGAATACATTTTAGTATTGATTAAATTTTAGTATTGATTTAAATTTTAGTATTTAGTATTGATTGAAATATTGAAGCATTTCGACATACTTCTATATGTCGAAATTTGATGATCTGATTTTAATCACTTTCATTTTTAATTTCTTATTCCACTCATTGTGTGAGATTTAAGTAAAAATATTTATTTTGTATATTTACTGTATAATAGAAGAAAAAAATTGGATCAAGAAATTAAAATGTTTACTTCAATTAATTTTGCCGGATAAATTAATAGTCGATTAAGTTAATCACAATCTGATTGAAATGGCCCTGTGTCCGTATATCTTTCGCAACATCGACGCGTTCCGAAACTCATCGAGGAAGCGATATTATGACCTTTCCGCCAGAGATCTCTCCCCTTCTCTCTATTCTCCTCACTCTCCTCACCCGTCACTCTCATTGTGACAATATACAGTGGGGAAGTGACATCCTGTTTCGTAGCGTTATAGTTAGATGGCTAGAAGGTAGAATGGGGCAATATTTTCTTTACTCTGGCGGAATACAAGTCGAGATGTAATTACCGTAAATATCCTCAGACGTGCCAAGTGTCCTAAGTAAAATGACAATGACATGGAAGCGGATTGAGGAGCATTCGGGAATAGGTGAGGAGTGGCTCTTGATATGCGAGAATGAATAACCTGCTACTGCGAAATTCCAACATCCTGGGAGGTGCCCCCCTCCGAATTCAGATAAATTTTCTGACGCGGTCGAACGGACGAGCTGCATTCTCCATTCCTCGCGTTTCACGTCCGAATACTGAAATTGCAGTTTGTCATTTGTGACTTACTTCGCATGACGTTTGCGCGCATATCGAACACTATTATTCGAATGATGTAAATGACAAATTATTCTTTCAGTATGAAAATACAAAAAAAAATGAAGATGTCAGAAGAATAATATTAGTTATTCCTCTTCTTGTTTTCAATGATGTCAATAAACAAATATGCAGTAGATACTGGTTATTTAAAAGTGTTACATATATTTGTATTTTATTTTTATGAATTTAGCATACAATTTATTAAATAATTTATTATAGTACAGTAAATTATTTTTTATTTAAAATTATTTAATTTATTATAGTATAATAAATTATAATTTATAATAAATTCTAATAAATTATTATAATTTACAATAATTTATTAAGTAATGTTTAAAAGTCTAGAAATAAACATGATAGGATAGATAAAAATAAGAAATAAGTATGATAAAAGATGCATTTACAAAAGAATGTTAATTACAATGTAAAAGTATTTGTACATTTTTAAAATTTGACATCAAAATCAGTTTTAAATGGTTTTAAATGAGATTGCAAAAGACTTTATTGAAAAATATCTAAATTTTCAAAAAGAATAATGCTTTCAAAAGAATATTGCTTTTAAAAGTGGAAAGAATTATTATTTTCCATAACAAATTTTTTTCAAAATTTCTATGCACAATCCTGAAAAGCTATCAATTAAATAATCATCAAATATATCCTTTGTATTAATTTTTTACAATCATCAAATACATCCTTTGTATTTATTTTTTTGTTTTACCACTTTAGCTATCCACAATTTTGCACATACAATCCCGCATGCGATATGTTTAACAGTCGGCGAGGTTGTACAAATAACTGGGGAATGTGCAGATTGGTATTACGGCCGTAGCAAGCTTAAGGGGACATCTGGAATTTTTCCAAAATCCTATATACATACTCTGCAGAAATCAACAAATACAGATAACTTAGTGCAGGAGATTACCAGCGTCTTACGAGAATGGGGGCATCATTGGAAGCATTTATATGTGGTATGTACAAAGCGCTTGTTATAGCTTATATTGTTAATTTATTTTTTTGTCTCAAAAAATAAAGAGACTTTTACAGATATCACACGATAATTTTGTATATGTATAGACTCACTCAGAGCACTTCAGGACGATGCAACAACAGATTCTGGATGCAATTGGATACAGAAGCAAGATTTTGAGTGGCACTTTAACAGTAGACGAATTAAAGGATATGAAAAGATTAGCAACAGCAAAAATAGACACTGGAAATCAATTATTGGGCTTGGACATGGTGGTTCGAGACGAGCATGGAAATATCTTGAATCCCATGGAGACAAGCACTATTCAATTATATTATCATCATGAAACTGCCGCGGAAAGGATAAGAAAAGCGTGCAATGACACCAAAAAGAAGCCGTATAAGCCACAAGTACCTGTATATTCGCATATCTTTTTTGTCAGTGTGAGAAATTTCGTGTGTAAAATGACAGAGGATGTAGAGCTGCTATTGACTTTGTATGACGGTCGAGGAATGAAAGCTATCACGGAGAACTATGTGGTATCATGGAGTAAAGAAGGACTTGCAAGAGACATTGATCAATTGCACAACCTTAGAGTATTATTCACGGATCTTGGTTCTAGAGATTTGACGAGGGACAAAGTTTATTTAGCATGTTATGTAATTAGGATAGGCGGCATGGAAGCCAAAGAACCAGACCACCGTCGCTCGAGTGTCGCGCAAATTAATCAGGGTAAAGCTAAAAACGTAGAGAGCATGCGAAGACCGTTTGGTGTAGCCGCGATGGATATTACCTTATTTATTACTGGCAAGCTTGAGGGTGATGTTGAGCAACATCATTTTATACCTTTTGTACAGTAAGTATATATATCAATAAGTATAAAACAGGTGCTTTGGATTTATTAAATTCAAAAGTATGATATTTATTCAAACATCAAGCAAAAAAATTGATACTTCTTACAAAATCAAAATAGAACCGTTTTTGTTGGTTTCCTATCTTTGTTCCAGATGTTGTGAGAAAGATAGTCTCGATGGCACATTACGTAGAATTATCGCGCAGAAAGAAGTTAATGTTCAAAAACATGTCAATGGTAATATCGCTAATGTCACAGGTGGACAAGGATTGTGGACTAGCTTAAAATTATTGAGAGGCGATCCGAAACAGGTGAGTCTTTTTTTTTAAATAAAACTATTTTATAATTGTGCTGCAAGAAAAATATTACATTTTGCAATTTCGAATGCAATTTTACAAAAAGGTACGTGATGAGAATCCACACTTGGTACTTGGTAATGTTGCTATCGCGCGTAAAATGGGATTCCCAGAAGTTATTTTACCAGGTGACGTACGTAATGATTTGTATCTGACTTTAATTAGTGGTGAATTTAGCAAAGGTTCAAAATCTACGGATAAAAATGTTGAAGTAACGGTTAGTAAGAATATATATTTAAAGATTGTATGCTTATAATTACACACGTGAATAATCCTATCTTTCAACAGGTTAAAGTATGTAATGAATATGGTATAGCAATTCCCGGAGTTATAACATTAGGTGGCGGGGCGTCACCAATTGATGAGTACCACAGTGTTATTTATTATCACGAAGACAAGCCTAGATGGTGCGAAACGTTTAAGATTGCTATACCTATAGAGGAATTTAGGCAGGCTCATTTGAAGTTTACCTTTAAGCATCGCAGTTCTAATGAAGCGAAAGATAAGTCTGAAAAGCCATTTGCTTTAAGTTACATTCGATTAATGCAATATAATGGAACAACTCTGCAAGATATACAACATGAATTGTTGGTTTACAAACTAGAACAGAAAAAGTACGAAGAGAGCGATATATCTTACTTCAAGTTGCCATCGACGCGTGGAGAATTGGTATATTTATCAATTTGATAAAGATAAAAGAAATTGATATTTTTTTTCACGATTTTGCGCATTTTATTTTTTATTTATTTTTTTATTTTTGTTTATTTTAGGCTGAATTAAATATGGAAAAAAAACCAAGTTTGGGATCGCTAACATTAAGTAGTAAGGATAGCTTTCTGATAGCGACCAATATTTGCTCAACTAAATTAACTCAGAATGTAGATTTATTAGGTTTACTTAATTGGGCATCGCACAATACGGATTTAAAAGAATCTTTAGCTGCTTTAATGAAGGTTGATGGGGAGGAAATAGTGAAGTTTCTGCAGGTACAATAAATCTTTTTTATATTAAGAATGAGGATTATGTATATACATAATAGAAAAATGATCAAGAATAATTGTGTATAAATTAACATTATGTTTTAGGATGTTTTGGATGCTTTATTTAATATCTTAATGAGTAATTCAGATAGTGATGTCTACGATGACATGGTTTTTGAGTGCCTTTTATATATTATTGGACTCGTGTCCGATAGAAAGTATCAGCATTTTCAACCAGTATTAGATTTATACATTTCTGAAAGTTTCTCTGCAACTCTCGCATATAAAAAATTAATTGTGGTATTGCGCAAACGTATAGACAACGTTAGCAACGGCGATGGTCAAGAACGAGATTTATTGCTTAAAACAATGAAAAGTCTACAATACTGCATGAGATTTATTGTCGAATCTCGTCTTTTATTCACTGAGTAAGTTTTATTTGTCATTACATATACATAATATTTTTCCTATACATTACATGATTGTAAATGAAACATTTTATAAAATGATTTAAATACAACAACGTAATAAATATAGCTATGAGTGTGTATATAGTCTAAGAAAGAAGTATGCGATTTAATAAATATCTATAATTAATTTTCAAAGGTTAAATCAGGATGAAGAAGAATTCTCACAAACTTTAACTGATCTATTACGGTCTATCGTTAATCTCATGAGTCATGAAACAGATGGAACTTTGTTGGTTCAAGGAGCCTGTCTCAAATATCTACCAACAACGATACCTCATTTATTAAGAGTTTATAGTGGCAAGCAATTGAGCACAATTTTAACAGATTTACTTGTGACTTTACCAACAGGTCGATTAACCAAACAAAAAATGATGACAGTAAACGACATTGTCCATAGTCCACTTTTTTTAAATGTGGATTGTAGAGCGATTTTATTACCGAGAATTACTATACTTGTGAGAGACTTATTGGAAGCCAAAGAAGAGGTAAGACATTATAAACTATGCTATTTCCTAACGCTGCGATTTCCTAACTTTTTGTTTAAGCAAAATGGAATGTTATTTATCTATATTTCACAAGAAATAATGTCGATTCATCATTCATATACTACATATACTACTATTATCAATATTTTACGATAAATCCTAACTACACACACACACACACACACACACACACACACACACACACACACACACACACACACACACACACACACACATTTGCATATAACTAAGTTTGATCAGACTCATATAAATTTTTACTTAATATTTAATATCGTTCAGCGTGACGTATAATAAACATCATTGCTTCCCGTGCAGCCTGCGGTCCTTCTGCCACGCATCTTTCTATGAATCTTCTCGAACTTCTCTTTTTACGGAGGATGTCTCTTCACTTTTATTTTTTGAATATTTATTAATTAAATTTTTTTATGAATTTTACTAGTCGATTTGTAGATCTTGCATTAAAGAAAGAAACATGTTACATGTAAATTATAATATAAATTATAAATAAAATTATAATAATAATAAAAATTTAATAAGTTGCATTAGCTGAAAATACATTATTGAAAGACATCCTTTAGTTTTGATAAAGCATGTAAAAGGAAATGTATATGTCGGGAAAGATTAAGACTTGGAATGTAGCATGTGTTTGTTCAGTATTGTTATTGCATAATGTTTATTCTGTGCGATAGACTTTTACATAAAATTATTTAACATAAAAAACTGAAAATTATTAGATGAAAAATATCTAATAATATATTTATTTGGAATGTATTACGAATATTTTTTATTGATATCTTATATCGCTTAGCTATGTCTTTTCTGCAGTTCTATATTTATGGTGGTGTTGGGAGAAATTTTCAACAATGTAGTTGTATACGACTTTAGAAAATGGTATTATTTTTTTCTTAACTAACAAGGGTTGTTTCATTTTTTTTTTGTACGGTTTGGTTTTGGTTAATGGCGTTTAAAGGGGCTATCGAGTACGCCTGGAAAGAGTGTGGCGAAGGTAGCCAGGCTGCTCGGCGAAAATCGACATCGACTCAACCAACATCGCGGCTACTCCGAAGAGGTAATCTTTGTCATAAATGCAAGAAATTCCAAAATCTTCTACGCAGATAAATAGTGCGTTTCTTCATGGCATTATGACATATTTTGAGATTATTTAATAGAACTTTGATGTAATTTGCATTTATGTCTGTTGTGTGGCATAACAGTTTTATCATCCGTAATTCGCGTTACATGAGTTTTTATGTGAGTGATTGCAGAATGTATATTATATTACGCACTAATTTAGATGTTTTAGATTTACGTATTTTTATAATAAGTTTATAGAAATAGATATAATTCACGTAAGTTATTTATATCTGTTTTTTATATTCGTTTTTGTATTTCCATAGGTGGAATTGTGTGTTAAGATATTATCTGATATATTGGAACTGACTTTTAGAAAAGACATAGGTAGTACAGTTTCAGACGTCAAGGAAATAATGTTAACAGCTTTACGTACCATTATACAGACTGTTATATCAATGGATAGAGAAAATCCTTTAGTTGGAAATTTAGTTTCAGTAATGTTGGCGATATTCAGGTATTTTTAAGATTCCAAGAATATGAAACGATTACAAAATATTACGAGAATTCTTTTCTTAAGACATTTTTTATCTTCTTTTTTAATCTTTTTTTTTCAGACAAATGACGCAACACCATTATGAAGTGTATATCAATCATTTTGGAACAAAAATTGATTTACTTGATTTTCTTATGGAGATATTGTTAGTCTTCAAAGATCTGGTTTCCAGAAGCGTGTTTCCAGGGGACTGGTGTGAAATGATCATGCTTCAAAATAACATTATTTTGAATTCTTTACGATATTTCTCAGCGACAATTCGAGATTATTTTTTTGCCGAATTTGAACATCAAGCATGGTCAAATTTCTTTCATTGTGCCATTGCATTCCTAACTCAACCTGCTCTACAATTGGAGACATTTACACCGGCGAAACGAAATCGTATCATTAAACGTTATAAAGATATGCGCAGGTATATTTCTTACGTAACGTAATAATTTTAATTGATTGTTTTAATTGACTATTAAATAAATTAGAAAAAGACTGAAACAAAAAAACATACTCTTTGAATAATTATATCTAAATATTGTAGTGAATGAAGTGAATGAAGTGAAATAAAATTACTCTTCTCTATTATTCTTCTCTTTGCTATATTACAGAGCAACCGTGTTCGAGATTAGATCTATGTGGTTCAATTTAGGACAACATAAAATACTGTTTGTACCCGCTTTAGTTGGTGCCATCCTTGAAATGGCACTAATACCCGACACCGAATTAAGAAAAGCTACTATCCCCATTTTCTTCGACATGATGCAATGCGAGTACTATAGTTCACGCATAGTGGAAGGATATGGGGATACTAAACGTGATCCTGCACATATCAAAGCTAATTTTACAGAATATGAAAACGAAATGATTGCAAAACTGGATATTCTAGTACGTAATATGCATAATTAAATATTGAAATAAGAAATAGTTTTAGGATTTTCTGTAATTCTTAACGATGTTGAACGATAAAAAATGATAACAAATTGGTTTTGTTGTTAATAAATAGTAGTTATTATTTATACCATAGGAAAAATTGTTTATTAATAACATTATTAAAGATGAAGATTCTTAATTAAAATTTATCAATGAAAAATTGCTTCATTAAATTTTTATTTATTTCTACAGGTAGAAGGAGGCAGAGGCGACGAATATTTTCGTACACTTTGGACTGATATTATGGGTTCTTTATGCGAAAAACATTCTACAATGCGCGAGCAAGGTTTACGTTTCGTAGACATTATATCTAGACTCATGGAACGTTTATTACAATATCGTGATATTATTCATGCCGAATCCCAAGAACATCGTATGCTTTGTACTGTAAACTTATTAGAATTCTATTCTGAGATTAATAGAAAGGAAATGTATATCAGGTATAAGGACAAAATATTTGATATATTTTTATAACATTTTGATTATCTATATTTTATTAAGCCTGATTAAATCGATATGATTAATTTAATTTTTTTAAATATATTAATCTTAAGTTTGGCATTTAAAATTGAATATTTTATTACAAGAAGGCTTAATATAGCAGCTATTAAAATGATTTTTCTTTTTATTATAGATATGTAAATAAGCTGTGTGAATTACATTTAGAATGCGATAATTATACAGAAGCAGCTTATTCTTTGAAGCTCCATAGCCAATTATTAGCATGGAGTGATCAACCTTTATCGCCTTTGTTAATATCACACAGGTAATTATCAATCAAAATTGAATTAATAGTATTATTTATACATAGCAAGTTTATGATAGATTTAATAACATTAGTGTTAAATCATTATACTATTTTTCCAGATATCCGTTATGCCAAACACATCGAGAATTGAAAGAAGCATTATACAATGACATCATTGATTATTTCGATAAGGGAAGAATGTGGGAATGTGCTCTTGCTGTTTGCAAAGAACTAGCATCACAATATGAAGAAGAAACATTTGATTACTTGCAACTATCCATACTTTTACAACGCATGGCAAAGTTCTATGATTGTATAGTGAAACAATTAAGACCTGAACCAGAATACTTCAGAGTCGCATATTACGGCAGAGGACATCCCGCTTTTCTTCAGAACAAGGTATTTTCACGTGTTTATCTTTGATTTTATTTGTTTCCATTTTTTTATTTACTAAAGTAATATATTTGCAATACAGGTATTTGTTTATCGAGGAAAGGAATATGAACGACTTAGCGATTTTTGTACGAGAACTCTGAATCAATTACCGAATGCAGAGCAAATGAACAAATTATCTCCGCCCACCACAGAAATGTTAGAATCATATCATCAATATGTACAAATTAATAAGGTAGAACCATTAATGGATGAAAAAAGACATCGTTTAAGTGGTAAACCTGTTACTGCAGAAGCAGTTTTAAGGTGTGTATTGAATGTTATATTGAAATAAATACAGCTTATATAAAATTTCATCAATTTTTTTGTGATTATTGTTTATATTCTAGATATCATCGCGTAAACGACGTACAACGCTTTAGATTTTCAAGACCTGCACCAAGAAAGGAAATTGTCGCGCTAAACAGTGATAAAGAAAAGGAAGTGAATGCCAGTACTAATAATAGCAATGAATTTGCCTCATTATGGTTGGAAAGGACAGTGCTTGTTACAAGCTACTCATTGCCGGGAATTCTTCGATGGTTTCCTGTGATATCTAGTGAAACATATTTAGTCAGTCCTTTGAGAAATGCGATTGAAACTATGGAAGCTACGAATACAGCATTGAGAGATCTCATTATTGCTCATAGGTTTGCATATCTTTTTATTATACACATATTATTTGTTATATTATTTTCGAAGTTACATATACATTTCATATCTTTTTATAATTTCTGATAAATAAAAGAAAATGTTAAAATAATTTATTTGTTTATAATATGAATTTTTGTACAATTACAATTTTGTTACGCAGGAGTGATCCTAGTCTTCCGTTAAATCCTTTGAGTATGAAATTGAATGGCATATTGGACCCAGCTGTTATGGGTGGTATCGATAACTATGAAAGAGCTTTCCTTAACGTAGAGTACAAAGATAGTCATCCAGACGAGAGTTCAGATCTTCTCAAATTAGAAGGACTTATTGCAGAGCAAATTCCTCTGCTTAGTATAGGTTTACAATTGCACAAAACACGAGCGCCTACTGAGTTAGCACCGTTTCATCAACGTTTAGAACAATGTTTCATGTCAATGCGTAATCAAGTAGAAGCTAAATATGGAAAAAGGGTAAGCTTCTAACTATTCTGAGTTCAACATTCAAGTCAATATCGAAATAATATCAATAATGTCAAACTTGCATTAGATTTCTAAATCTAATAATTTATTCCATAACACAGACCTGCGATTTACAAATTGAAAGCCTAACGCAAACTGTAACAATGCGAAGACCACCAACTTCAAGGGGAGATAATCACTGCCTATCCGAGTCAAATATGAATAATTCAGAGTAAGCTTCCCTATCCATTTTTGCAAAGCATGCTTACTATTTTATTAATGTGTATATCATAACTAACACAGATGTAACTATTGCATAGCATGTTATTGTTATATCATGATCATTATTAAAATAACGCAATATAATAAAACGGTGTTATAACTATTTTCAAAAAGAATATTAAATCCAATTATTTTTAACATTATCTTTACTTAAATATTAAATATTAAAATAGAGCGACTATTTTGAGAGACATATTCCTAAATAATATTTGTTATATAAATAAAAACAATAGACATATATATATATATATATATATATATATATATATATATATATATTATACAGGATGTCCAAGATCAAATACTATTGATCTGGAAACACCCTGTACAAGTTATAAAATAGTTATATGACTACTTTATAATTACCCTGTTCAGCTATATAAATTACTACAGGGTATCCTCACTTACAAGATCTCAAGTTGCAACGTTCAAGTCGCTTACATCGTTCAATTTTAACAACAGCACCCCTTCGAGTAATACTCAAAACATCAATTTATCAAGGTAAAGTCGCATAATCAGTGTTTAATACAACTTCAGCATTGACTAAAAATTAAAGCAATTGTTTTTTTTCATGTATGTGAATTAGGTATATTTTATGTAATTAATCCCAATTCATATAAAATACTAACAAATTTATGTATCTAAAGCTAGATTGTATTGGAAACATATAAATATCCAATCCCATTTTAATTAACAATTATTAGTTGCACTGATTTATTTGGTATTATAAAAATTGCATTGTATGTTTATAAAAGATGAATAATATAAAAATGCTATTCAAAACACATGATAGAAAAGAATGCAATATGATTTCAGGAATATTGCTGTTGGACCTGATAAGCTCTCACATAATACCTTATTATCCTTTCTTCGCACTTAATATTCCTATATATGTTTCTTTTACATTTTTACATTTTATTTTTTAATGAAAGCATCATTTAATATTCTGCTTGTTTTATTTTTGCTCGTTTTTAGGCAGTACGATTAATAAATTAATACGTATCACACATGCACTGCACTAATTTGCACTTTCATTTCTATTACTTCACAACAGTATGTATTTCGAGAATAGGTAACATTCCTTAAACAACAAAATTATTAGCAACAAGTAACATTGAAGTCTACGTAAGCAATCTTTAAAAAATAACAATAAAACACAGACCTTGCATTGCAAGCACATAATAAAGCAATAAAAGTTTTTTTGAATGCCGTATAGCATTCCTTTGTGTAATAGGAACTACATGCATATCATTTCAAGTACCTAATTATAAATGTATGCAAAACTTATATTAATATCTTATAATATCTTTTGAGTATCAGCATTTTTATATCTCTAATATTTCATTTATTTTGCTTTTTATCTGCATGGTTTTGTATTTTTCACAATATTATAAATCGTCATAAATGTTCCTGGAATACATATCTCCTTCAACTGGCAATCTCTACTAAACTTCCTAAGTCTACAATAGCTACGATAGGTAATTAACAATATGCACTTGTGTTACGAGATTGTTACAACATTCGAATGACATTGCAATTATTGATTAGACATTCCTCTTACTATGCTGACTCCACATAATATGCAATGTATAAGCTGTACGCGCACAGTGTTTGGAAGATCTTTACTTTGACGATAATTATTAATTTTAATGTAATCGATTAAGAAATTCAATCGTTTATCTATTCAATTATAAGTTGTACATTATTCAATTGCTAGTAGTTTATCTTTCCTGTCTAGTTACAATTTTCTTTTTTAATTCGTAATCATCTTTAATTCTGGATATTTTTGATGTTTAGGAATAATTCTGTGCGTTCGCACATCTTGTCAACGGCCTCTTTGCAAAAGGCATTGGGAAATTCGAATTCGGGAACATATAAAAAGAAGGATTCGAAGCGTAGAAGTTCGCGGAAGAGTGATTCTGCTACAGTAACGAAAACCGATCAACCGACCAGCCAATGGTACACCACAACTGAAATATCTCAATCTTTATTTCAACAGGGAACATCGTCTATCACATCATTAATATCTAATTTACACTCAACGCATGTATTTGAGCTTCGACAAGAGGTAAAGATCTTACATTTAATATTGATTGCGACTTAAAAATAAATAAAACAATTATATATATATATATATATATATATATAGAATATGTTTCATTGCACACAGCTCACACCAAAACGTCCCCTAAGATCGGAAGTAGAAAAAGAACGAAGAATGAGTAATCGTTGGTCTGGTCAATCTCAGCATTATCTAAGAAATATCAATAACGGTCTAGAATCAAGTGGTTTGGGAAAAGGAAATAGAGATAGCGTCGGCACAACTGACAGTACTGCGTCCGAAGACGATCCACCGCCACCTCTACCGATTAAAATGCGCGAAGCCGATTATTGCAACCTTCCGGAGGAACTGGCTACCAATCGATGTGCAATCACTTTGAATAATCTGAATAAATCTTCGGGACAGTGCAAGAACAAGTTGCCGACGCCTACCGACGACGATCTGGACGATCACTCTAAACCGCCGACACCACCACCAAAACCGAAAAGACCAGTTCACAATTTAAACAAGAATACGCTTGCCTCCAATGACGTTGAAAGTTCAGTTGTCGAGGATTCGTCGACTGCATAACGTAATGTGAAATCCTGCAGACGCCTCATGTTGTCCACCTTGCCAAAAGATGGGAGAATAAGCGTCTATCCATAAGCATTGTAAAAGCATTTTCCATTGATTTTTATATCGTCAATTTTCAAAAGAGTTACCATTCATTAGAATTAGCATTCTAGTATATTTCTTTGTGCCTTTCTTTCGCAATTTAGGATAAGTGAATAAGTATATGCTATTGAAACAAGATTACTCTGACAACAAAAGATATTAGTTTATCTGTACTGAACGAGTAATGTTATTGAAAAGAATCCAAAAATTAGTACAGATTTAAAGACATATTTTACAATTTATAATGCACATATGTGACAAGAATTATAACGACGATCATAATCTAATACTATATCAATGCATCTATTGTATTTCTATTCTTATATACAGCGAAGTTTTTTTGCTAGATTCCAAAAAATATGAGATTTTTATAACACTATCAATAGAAAAGGATGAAATTTGTGCTTAAAGGTGAAAATTGTGAAATTTGCTTTTAACAATAGTTCACCCTAAGTATATTTTTATCGAACATTTTAATATTGCTTCATTGCAAACCTGCTTGCTGTATATCATTATAATGCATAATCTATTGTAGTAACGTCCATTTTTTCGATCAAAGACTTCATTTCAATATAACTTTAAATATATTTATATATATTTATGAAAAATATATTTTTTATAAATTTTGATATAAAACGTATACAGCCAATATAGCTTTAATTATAATAAAAATTTTGGAACTTTTTTACATTTTATACTGACCACACTTTTGAACAATTTGCTATCGCTAATAATAATACGAATGATATCCATTAAATATAATGAGAACAAGTAACATTTTGCATATATTTGTTATAATATTTTAATTTATTTCCTAATATTCATAAATTTGATTTCTTTTTTATAGCATAGGTTACGAATGTTTTGAAATGTTGATTTCTTTATCTTAATTGATTAATCACACGCTTCAAAGTGTTCCTAACTAAATGAACCGTAATAACAATTATCGCAGTAATTATAGTTTAATATGGTTATTTAAACATTACCAAGAGCCATTGTGATCTAGTGGTAAAACAATTTATGTGTTAATGTTTATATAAATCATTCTTGTTAACAGCGAGACTATATTCTTATATGTTAACTTATTTTTAAAACTATAGGATATTGAGAGATTATTTGAAAATATATATTCAACGAGAATAAGTATGCAAATGATAATGTATATGCTTTTGCATATTTGTTTCATCCAAATGATTAATGTACTTGTAACAATTATGAGGTTGTAGTACAGTCATATGATACCCATGACAAACTGCTTCCAAATTGAGCACAAAATCATAATAAAAGTTTAAGCGAATTTTACGAGGAGTTATAATCTGTAATCTTATAATCATAAAGACTTTATAAACAGTCAGGGTACTGATGTGCATCGTCTTTTAGTTACGGCATATTCTCAAAATTTACTTATATCAAAAATAGCAAAACTAATTATTTACACAAAACTAATTATTTATGTCTTTCGTTATTATCATTTGAGTCTCATGCCAAAGAGATTAGTGCTTTATTTATTAAAAGCGTTAGAGCATTATATGTATTGCTGAAGAAAAATATTATGTAATATATAGATATTTACATCTAATGCACAAAGAGAGAGATAAAGTAAAAAATAGAGAGAGCTTGATATAGTTTATTCATTACTTATTATAATTAATATAACAAAGATCTGTATTCAAAGTTATTGTTCTTGCGATAGTTCAACTTGTTTAGTTGTTTTCTGGAGAAAATAAATCTCCGAAAAAAATATATAGCCATATGTTTGAATAAAGCATTTATGAATACAGTTCTTAACTTTGACACCAATTTTGTTATGTAATCGAAGAAATTGACAATATATGGAGCTTAAAAATTAAGAAAAATTAAGAATTGTTGTAATATAGTGCCATTGTTTCCCTAACTATGTAATTAACTTTTATTTAAGAGCCGATTTTTATAAACTGAGATAGTTGATTTTTTTTTATTTTTACATATAACATTACAAAATTTTTATATACACACAAAAAATCAATTTTTATTTAGATATTTTAATTAATTTATTTAACTACATTTACATTAACAGATATTAATTATAAACAAGTGACATTCAAAATACTAAATCCATACGTACATACATTTTTTCCATATAAGCTAAGTGATAACAAATATATATACATGCTATATAACAACTTTACTTATAAAAAAAATGAAATAATATTCAATTCACATAATCCCCTCCTTTCTTAAGAATTCTTACTATTTATAATATAAGTGATATAATTATACATATCTACATACATAGATACATACATACATACATACATACATACATACATACATACACACGTCGTACATACGTCTCTTATATATTGTAACTAATTATTCGCTATAAAAATAGATTTTATACCGTTTCTTATGAAAAAAATTTCACAATAACGTTACAAAGTACTCGATGACATTTAAAGATTTAATTTTACAAAACCGATTTATATACACAAATATGCATATTTAATAATTAATATATTGTGATGTTATGATAAAGATGGAATCGAAAAATAAATCAACTTTCAACTTACTTTCTTCACAAAATAATACATATCGCTTATTGTAATATTAATCCTTTAAGTAATATTAATCCTTTAAAATTTTTTTCAGAATACTCGAAAAATGAGTAAATAAATTTAAATGTTTTTTATCTCCGAATAACTAAAATTCAATGTTTTTCGATAACAAATATTAATTTAAAAGAGGAGCTTTAAGCAAATAAATACTTTCTGAACTATAAATGTTTAAACTTTTAAATAATAGGAATATTAGGCCAAATATTATGAATTATATTATAAATTATGTAACAAGTGCTATGAATTTATAATAGATGTCATCATTTAAATTAATAATAAATAACATTTATTATTAATTTCCTAATAGTAACTACACACAATAATGCCATTGATAATAAAATAGCACTTATTTTGAACCTACAATTTAACTTTGGTTGGAAGTGTGAGAAAATATGTTTTTTCATCCTCTTATATATCTTTTTCTTTTGTTTTTAACATAGTCTTCTGAGTTTATCAATACATTAATATATGCGCATGTGTGTGTTACTTATATATTAAATTCATAATATATATTATATTAACATGCATCGTAATACAGAGCGCTAAAGTTCACATTCTATGTATGTAAAATATAAAAGTAGAAAAAATATATATATATCTCGAGAAAGATACTATTTAGTTTTAATAGAAAAATAACATAATGCAATCATGTACACAATATTTCTAAGGGACAGGTAATCTGGAGTGCTAAGTTTGCCATTCCGTTAAATTCTTCAGAAAAATGAATAAATATTTATTATTTTCTTTCTTTTTAAAACTACTGCAGCGAAAATTACAACGATTTTTCCTTATTATTTTCATAAAGGAAAATTAATGCATCATCTATTTATATAAATTATTCGACTTCAATTGTCAATTGTAGTATGTATGAATAATCAAAAAGATTTTCGAAGCTACATACACTCACATGCAACAAAGTATCACATATCTCAATATAATTACACATTTCACATATAAATAATAAATTCGTAATGCCTTTGCAATCATCGAACTATTAAAAACTAGCAAATATTACACTTGCACTTCTTTATATGAAAACTCTCAACACATCAGCTACACGACATATTCGTTTAAAAATTACATTAAAAAGTTACATTAACATGATGTATATTACAGTATTTCTCTCTTTCTCTCTCACGCGCGCATTCATCAAAATGTCAATTATTCGTACCTAAAAATTTGCTAAAAAAGTGCAAACTGTTATATTTGCAAAAATATTTATATCTAAAATTTAATAACGAGGACTAATGAGGACACATATTTTCCTCATTGTAATATATGCGGAAACAATATATGTGTTAAAGGAATTAATTAAATGAAATTATCTTATTCAAACAAATATCGCATAATGCATATTATGAAGCGATGACTAGAAATGATATGCCTATTTATTCGACTTTCAATCGTTTACTGAATTCTTCTTGCTGTTTTTCTCTCCATTCCTTTTTTGGTTTCATCCTCTTCAATTGACCATCCCTATGAAATAAAATAAAACATTTTTTTCTTTTCAGATAGATGAAATTCTCTTACAAAGTTTTAAATCAATATCGAATATACCATTGCAGATCGACAAGACCACCTTGCCGTGCTATCACAGATTTTACTCGATTCGCAAAATCAATAGCACTTTCTCCTTCCTTCTTGTACATTGGAGGGAGATACCACACATCGCAGACAATGGCCCAACTGGACATCATCATATATAAGTATTGTAACATCGAATATCGACTGCTGTTCCAAAATGCATCCCCGAATCTTGGATCATACTGATTTTAAAAAAGCAAACATTTTTAATAAAAAAAAAATGCTTCTTAATAAAATTACATATAAAGATACACATTGATATTGAAATATTAAGAAAAAATTACTTTTATAGCCACAGGATAAATAACGCTGCCCACTTCAAAACTACCTTTCTTGAATTGCATAACCGATGTATTATTAATACATGTACCTTCCGGAAATATCAGTATTGGTGGATTTGTAGGATCTGATACATGTTCTTTTAATCTGCATAAAACACAATAGGCATTAACAGCTGTTTGCAGCTGTTTGCAATACAGAATATGACAGGAAAATAAAATGGCGTTTAAATAATTGTACCTTTTCGCAACTGCTTCTCTGTCTTTGACCTCAGACCGTTCAAACCATATATGTGGAGAGGCACGGGCAAGAGCCCTTTGTAATATTCCTAAGAAACCACCGTGCCTCTGACCTATCTATAATAAGAAATGCAAATAAACCAATGATTTGCATTTAAGAATTATATGTTGTCTTCCAAAAACCGTATACTTCCTTCGAATGATGCTAAAGGTCAAGATATTTAAAATTAAAAATGCTTACATTAATGTTTATTTAATATTATAATTATTATTTCAATTCAACAATCATATAAAAAGATAAATTATCTCTCAAATTTAATTTTGTTTTAACACGCATTTAATTATTATAATACAGATTTTTAACTTGGTTTTCGTGTATCTAATATTGTATAATGTAAAATTATAATTAAACTATCGATTTGTTTATAGTTTTCATAATGAAAAATTGATGGCATCGTTGGTAGTACATTAAACCTATAATCATGAAGAATACGATTTTTGGAATATATTGATAGAGCAATCGTGAAGACAACGAAATAATTAAGAATAATGAGATACATCTATGCAGTTATGAAATAACATCGTCCTAATGATGTTTGGAAAAACATAAACTGAAAAGCAAAGCGAGAAATTGTGTTTGTGCAAAAAAGCAGCTGTAAAAAGATCCATATCCATTGGAGGCGTATCGGAAACGTACCAAGGAATAACAGTTATCACACATGAGTACGAGTACGTCAATAGGAGATGTGTGATTAGCTACACATATGCCTCTGACAGGTCGATTCTCTGGATTGTTGTAGGTGATGACTGAAGAGAGAGCACTGGATAAGACAGCAAAGCACATTATGGAGACTTTGTAGTTGAGCCACCGCTTGAAGCTACCCTCAGGAACGTAGCCCACTACTGCAGTACACACTGTCAGCCACATCACCTGTAAACCACAAGCTTTGCACCTGAGAAACGTGGGATTCCCTCTCTATCGTTGCTGAGTAGGTACTACCTGTAAACCAAAGTTACAGGACACGTTACCTGTAACATTTACCAATAATGCGCAACAACTTCTGTACACTAGTAATAAACTTCTAACTTTTGGTCATACAACAAAAGTGAACTGATCGTGTTATTCTGTTGCACGCAATGTGTGAATATGAAAAGATTATTGTACCTTTATATCCAATGTTATTATGGATAAAAAATCCGTATACATAGTTTTTATATAAATATAAATGATTATATATAATTATATTAATTTTAAGAATTAATTAAATATATACAAACAAAATGAAATACATAAATATTATGTACATGTTAATGTACAATATATATTGTACATTATATATATTGCATATAATATCGTAACTCCGTTCCTCTACCGTTTCCAAGTACAATAAAATGATAAAATGTATAGACAGTACAAAGCGATAGATATTAACAAAAGGGAGATGGTATTCGCTAAATGGTATTTGCAAAACAAAGCTGATGTAATGCTTGAAATCTTTCAATTTATAAATATATTGCCTCATCCACGACATATTACCAAAGAGAATGTTGTTTGCGTGGATAAGATGCAGACGTCGAGGGTAGACGTATGATTCGACACGCACACTCCACTATTTTTTGGTTTGTACTCTGGATTGTGGACCGTAATCATACCCGAGATAGAACGGGACATTATCCTGAATGCAATAAGAGAGCCCTGGTTGTTCGCCCAACGTTTTATACGGCCGTTCGGCAGAAAGCCGATCAAAAATGTTACGATTACGAGATACAGTACCTAAGAAGCTTCGATATTAGTATGTATATAATTTGAAATTTAGGCATATACATCTTAATGAACTTTAGATTGAGTTGAAAATCTAAAAATGTGTATTTAAAAATGCGAAAGTATTAAAAACTGCAGTTAACTTCCGCAGATTAATATCTATTACCTAAATTTAATTAAGAAGAATTGATTTTATAGCCTAAATAAATAAGATCCTAACGTGAAAAACTACTGATTTTTGCAATTTTCTTATTTTAGAGCTATTTATTATACGTTCAGCATTATTATTATACACATATTAATATAATATTATTATACACATATCAACAAAATATGAAATAAAAATAAGAACTTACCCCTACAAAACAGATAAATATCCTCAAAGGTAGAAGGAAGCAGTAGCGCATGACGAAACCGAACATCCATATGAAAGTTAACTTCCAGGAAATAAATTCGTAGTATCTATTCGTTCGAGTTAGCAAATTCCAATTCTAGCGATATATTGATAAATTAATCAATATTAATCATTATATGCAAATATCAGTATAATTATTACAGTAAATAACGATAAAATATTACCTTAAGTTCTTCAGCTTCAAAGCGTGAAGTCACTTCATCTTCTATGATAGCTTCGACACCCGATCTGATGTAATCCATACTTATCGGTGCAAATCCGGTTTTTAGAGTCTCAAAGGAGTTTTTTTGATTAAGGCTGTCCTGAAATATTTAGAAATAATTAGTTAATTAAATTGGCTAATTTAAATTTAATTTTTCTTGAGAATAGAACTCGACAAAAATCTGTCATTTTAAACAATCGATTACGCAAAGTTTCTTCTACAAGCTTACCTCTTTGCCATCAATCAATGTTTCATTATCATTTTTGAGATTGGATCCGTCGACGTGATTCTTGTGATTGTGCACTTCTGGCTCGGGTACTAAGATTAAATCTTTCGATCTGGCTATCACCGAATTGCTCACGCATCCGTTTTGCGTTTTGGATGACTTTACTGTTGAATCCCTTTCCGTATTCGTCGACGATTCACATTCCTCTTCTACGTTCAAATCCTCGTTCGGATTCCGAGTACCGTTCTTCTTCTTCACATTTTCTATGTTTTGTCGGCCATACTGTAATATATAGCAAACACAGTTAGTCATAAAATCCATGTATTCACTTCAATTATTTTTGGCTAAGTTTATGGCCTTTTCAGGAAATTATAATTTTTGTTTACGATCTCTCTCTAATACGAACAACTTTTCTTACAACTGTTTCTAGAGTTTTAAAGCTTTTATTCTTGGGTTCTTTATGCGATAAGCATATATATTGTTATTATAAAGAATTGAAAATTGAATTCTTGAAAAATTTGGTTTAATTGTAAACACAATTAAACTTAAACATTATTTCTGCTAAAAAATTTGAAGTATTTATGAAATTATATCTAAGGAAACAAAATGAATAATTATCTTAATAGTAAAATACTAATATGTTCAATTAAAATAAAATAATTTAAATATTAACCTTAGTTACATAACATATAATAACATAATCATAATTTCATCTCATTTATTTTTATTCCGAGATAAAAAGTTTATTTTTCACATGAAATGTTTTCGCGACTATTACATGAATATAAACGTGCGATAAAGAAAATAAAGATTAAAAAAAGTTATCAATCAAACAATTCGATTTTGTATACTTTCAGGGGCAGTTTTATATAATTAATTATCAATTATTTAGAAATAGTTATATTTTATTTTGTTTAAAAATATTATTCGTAATGTAAATGCATTTGATTACCGTTATCTAAGATTTTTTAATTCAAGGAGAGGGAAACAAAGCAAAAAGTCGTTTTGCAAGTTGCATAATAAAAAAATACTTTATTATTGTAATAGTGGAAAAGATGCACGCGATATTAATCTATATATATATATATGTATATATGTATGTATGTATGTATTCAAGAATAGTATACATCATCGAATAGCCATTCTTGAATGCCAGAAAAACGTAATTTATGGAAGATATTGATAATTATTCTACAGCTATACTAAAGACTTTGATCTTCGTTCGCCAAGATAATGTTCAAATCAACTACACGATGAATCATGATTCATTACAGGAGCAAACTCCAAAAAAGTGATCCAATGCGTGAACATCGCGTGCTAAAGATTATCGATCATGAATCCAACGATCAATATTTTGCGGACCGCCGTGATTAATCGCATCATTATCTTTAAGGTGATATAAATATTTTGATACGATAAAAGTTTCCTCAATTAATAACCAATTATTTCTTGAGACTAAATCAAATTATTTTTCAAAAATACAACATTGCACAATAATTAGATATATCAATGTTTAGGAAATATAATCTTATGTCTCATTAGGAAAATTAATATTTAACTCAGAAAAATAAATTTATTTACAAAGTAGTTAAAATTAATTCATATACAAAGATAGATTTATTTGAAAAATGAGCTATTTTTCATTATATATTAATTACTTTTGTAGAATTAACACATGTAATATGACACATGTAATTATCTGATACAAAAGTATTCAAGTGCTTTAATTAATTCCGTAAACACATCGAGTTATTCTTGTCATTTACGTTCATTGAACTGAACTTGTTTAGTGCATCTGCACTAAGTAAAGTAATAAGAATTCATTTATTTTCGTATTGAAAATTGTGGAAAATCATTTAAGCTATATTGTACGATTTGCACAAATCAAAATTTATAAACATTATTACATAAATACATATTATATCGTAACTGTTTAAACGTCGATTATAAAAAAGAATATTATGAAAATATGTTATGAATTGTGTATATATCGATTTCATTAAAATTTAATAAAATTGCACGCCGCCTGATCCCGAATAATTACGTGAAATATGACCTCCGATTTAAAATGTAGATGATCGATTTTAGTTGTATTTTTAGGATTTGACCCTTATCAATATGAATAATTTTACATATGCACGTTAAAGCTCATGTTAGTTAAAGATGTTAAATCTGTTTCTGTATAAATTACCATAATGTTTTGCATTTAGTTCAATGTCAAAATTTTTCATGCATCATGTGCAACATGTTTTTCTGCAAGAGCAAACGCAACACTTGGTTTCAAATTGTTTGCGTTAATAAAAATTGCAAAAATGGCAAAATAATAAAATTATTAATAAATCATTCTATCACTATTAGAAATTAATTAATAGATTAAAAAATTGGAAAAATACCATTCTTATTCTTCTATATTCTTATACCATTCTTATACCATTTATATTCTTTTCTTCAACATATTCTCATTCTATCACACTTAAAAAAAAAAAAATAAAACTTTAAAGAAGAAAACAAAAGAAAAACAAAGATATTGATCTAATTTGGTATTTTTAGTAAAATCGCTTATCGTGAATTAAAATTATTGAGTATTTGTGACATTATGTCCCATATAATTTTATTTATAAAGCCTTCTCCTCATTTTTAATATATTTTTAATATATCTTCATGGATACTTTATTTCTTGATAAACTCTTGATGTGATCCGTGTAATAACAATGACAAAGCTCTGAACATGTGCTAAATGCAAGGAAAAAAAAGAGAAGCGCTGTTTACCAAAATTGTCTCAATTTCTAAGTAATAATCTGAATAATCCTATCGATTTTACGCAACAAGACATATCTTTGAAGTGGTGTGATGTTTCACCTTTGTTATCAAAAAGTCCAAACAGTAAAATTTTCAGTTAGAATACATGTTCGATACAACGGAACATTGCAACTGACAAACTAATTTATATGTTTGTCATCAGAAATCTTTCCGTAAGATGAACTTATTGATGGCAAAGAAAATGTGCAATGTCATAAAGTTTTCAGATAAAATAATTATCTTACATAAATAAGATTTTTTTTACGGTTGACATGAGTTATCACGCGTTGTTCATTCGTTTCTCATATTGAGACTTCAACAAGCACGTGTCATACATATATGACGTCTCATGTTTCATATAACAAACCGCCGTTGTACATGTGCAATATATGATAATGAATGCTAAATGAGTATCACACCAGTGATACAGTTCGAAAATAAACGACGCAAAAGTTTTGTACATCGTTTTAAAATACATTTTGAAATAGGTATTGCGAAGGAATCACTTGTGACGAGCGGTATTTTACCAAGAGGAAGAGGAAGTTACTAATCAAGTTACTAAGGAATTTGAATAATATTTTATGTATATTTAATTATAATTTAATTAACACTATTGATATCGCGACAATTTGTAAAAGCGTTACGCAAGTTGCAGATAATTGCGTTTTATCCGATATTCAAACTCACGCGGTTCAACGCGCGAATTACAGCATCAATATCAAGTCTGATGATTGACAACATGTGATGCGAACGTGTGAGAAGAGAGCATCCGGATCACGCGGTGCTATACATCCGCGGACTTTCTCCCGAGAGAAATTGCACGAGGCCTCTCACTGACTCTATTCGAAAACAGAAACCCAAACGTTTGGCAATTGTCAATACGCACAAAATAGAATAAATTGATGACAAATTTCTGACAATGTTTTTCAACAATGCATCAGATAACATATAGCCCATATAAATGGAAATTAGCAAATGTTTACAACAATTTTCTACAAATTTTTATCGATTTTATTTATGTAAATTTTATATGTGCGCTCTTATTTAAAATTTTCGTATTTAAAGCATAAAATTAAGGTTTCTAATAATAAATTGCGGTATTTTAGGTTTCTAATAATAATTGCGGCATTTAATGACGAAAATCTTCATAAAGTAAAATACATTAAAAAGAGATGCGCCTTTTATTAAATTTTATTTTTATTTTATTTTTTATTGCATATATTGTTTCAATAAAAAATATTTGAACATATTTCATAAGATTTTTATTACATTTTCTTGCTTCTAAAATCATCAATACAAGATAGCGATGAATCATCAGAAACAAAATATTATTTTTAGTTATATTTCTTTCAATCATAAACATAAAATAACACATCAAATTACACATTTTAAATGAAAATTAATACGTAACAATTCTAAGTAAACAATTTCATTTTAAGAAAAGATTGATTGGATATAAAAATAACACAGGACAATTAGATTAAAATATTTGACTTTACAATCGAGACGTATAATTTTTAACATTTAAATATAAATTGTGAAAACTCTGGAACAATCTGAAAAGTGTATTATTTCCATAATCATAAATTACATAAACCTCTGTTGTGAAAATTATTTTAATATCAATGTATTAAAATCATAATATTTTATGCTATTTTAATCCAAAAGCATATTGAATTAAATATTTCAAGTTATAAAATGATTGTTTTCAATTCGGAAATTATTGGCTACGTTACATTAATTCCCTTAAATAAACGCAGATGTTTTCAAATGGCGATCAATTGTTGAAATAATTGATTCATGCATTGCAAATATAGTTAATTATACTATCGTTCTTTTAACCGACTCAAATTTTGAATCGATCATCATTTTTGCAAACGTATATCAGACAGATTATCATTTTATGTGATTAATATATCTACTAATTCAATCACAAAAAAATCACATTCAATCACAAAAAAATCAAAGATCCGATAGCATATGGTTTTTAATAGATTTGTATTTTTTTCTTATGTAATGATACTCAAATCGTTTTGTATTGTGATGACATTCAGTAACAAAATCTTTTTTCATGTAATTATAATCCTGATTTAAACAAAAGTAACATACACATTATATTGTTTATAGAGTAAGCAAAAAAAAATTAATTTATAAATATGCCTTTTGCACGTTTTTGTTCCGTGATTGCAACAGACTGCGCCGAGAATCTAAATACACGAAGTCATCCGATATGCTCATATACCTCAAAACACATTGCAATGCAGAGATAATAAATCGTATTAATTAATGATAAAGAACAAAGGAATCTAGACGAATCTAGGTTATATGATACGTATATCTTTATATGTTCTATATGCTCTATAGATCAAAATAGGAAGTTCAAGTAAATTCTCGAATAGATTTTACAGAGCAAATTAGTTCTTTTTCTGCGATTTTGTTTACTTCGGTCATGAGCAACAACTCGAAAAAATAACCATACTTCATAAATTATTCATGAAACTGAAAATGAGAAACGAAAACTCGAACTTGTACTTTAATCTATCTTAATTCAACAAAATTTTCGTACATTACATTTATATAATAACAATATGTTCTTAGTATTTTTTTATGCGGAATTTATAAATATAAAATATAACAAAAATAATATAACAAATATAAAATATATAATCTTCAATTTTTATATAAAAATAATAAACTGATTTCTATTTTTAGATAAAGAAAATAAAGACAAAAAATGGAGTAATGAAAAATATGTATAATAATTTTATTACATAATACTTGACGTAAAATATTTGTAAAATTTCGTATGAGAAATTCAAGTTAAAAATATAAGTAAATTAAAAAATCAATTAATTTTATTTATTTTTGGTATGCAACTTCAAGAGAATTTAGTTCGCAATTATCGGCAAATCATAGTAGCAATATGACCATGACAAATAGGAGCGTAATATTTCTACTCTAAATTAAATATGCAAATTGTTTGCAGAACTCGATTTGAAATGTAGATCATATCAATGTTTTGTTCGAAAGCTCTGATAACAAACATCTTATATAAATCTATATACTAATCTTATATACATCTTATATACATCTTATATACTAATAGCTTATATACTAAGATTGAAAAATCAGGCATTGCACTGATTATTGTGATACGAAGATAAAGAATATTTTATAATACAAAAAAAAATATGTAAATTAATTGTTCAGATATCTGTAGGATTTCTGACAATCGTTCTTTTTTGCTTGGAGATAGCAGAATTAAACCACACGTAATTTCAAAAATGACATAAAGCTGACTCATAGATCACTCCTTAGCTTCGTCCATCGTTTTTTTTTTCTTCCATTTATTTTCAAAATCAAGATATATTGCTAATAATAGAAAATCATTTGTAATATTTAAAAAAAAATTATAACTAAAAGTTACATATATTAACTGATTTAAATATCCGTGTTAAATATGAAGATGTTTCTTTAATATAAAACTGTTCTTGTCGATGGTAAAATTATATATAATATTATATATAATATATTGTCGGGATATTGTCGGTGCTTTCGCATGCACCGGCCGTATTACACATATATTATAGTGTATTAAGATTCAAGACTCGAGCAGAAGTTTCTAACGTAACGGTGAATTCAAAGTGCGAACGTACTCGCAAAGACATTTTGTTTAGTCGACGCATATAGAATCCAAGACTGACAGTTACATAACATAGTATTTCTTAAAACAAAAACTTTGATTGTTTTTATCCATTTTATAATACTTTTATTAAAAATATTAGAGATTATTTTTTAGTAAATATATAAATTCTATTAATATTTTCCTCTATTAAAATTTTTCTAAAGATTAAATTCATAATTGAAAAAAAAATTTTAATATATAATAAATACAATATATACAAAAATACAAAAAAGTTGAAAACATTGAAACATTGTTGAAATATTGAAACAATAATTAAAAGAAAATTCGATATCTTATATTTATATATTTGAACAGATCCTAAAATCACGAAATAAAGCAATATATTATATATATATATTTTTTTTTGCAGCTTTCACAAAGAACTTTTCTCAAGATAAAGTTCCTATTGGAATCTTTAAGAGATGTGATAAAATTGTATTTTTACACGAATATTAATAGTATATATTTAGAAATATATTTTGGTTTTGCATGTTATATGTAATTTCTATAGCTAGACGCAAGCTATTTATTGATAGTTGTGACAATATACTATATTCCTTGCGCGTATGTCAAGATGATATATCACATTGATAGCGTCCGTCATGCATATTTTACAAACCAACATTATCGAACGAAGGCGGTGCAATTGACAAAAAGTCATTTGCCTGAATGTAAATTATTCGCGCATTAACTTTACGCTTTCTCGTCTCTAGCGTCATAGTAGTCAAGAAGTCAATCCGAGGTTCAAGGTAACGATAAATTCTCAAGTTTCATATCAAAAGATATCAAAAGATATTGAGTAGAATTTCCTTTTATCTTATCAAACATCGAACTTTTACTTTGCAAAAATCTGTAGACTTTTTCCTGGGTAATTATTGAAGCTGCATTAATTTTTACACCAAAGAATAATGTTATCATATTAATAGAACTAGAAACTCAACGTGGAAATCTTTACGTTTGTGGGATATAGTGTCACGTTTTCTTATAGCATTCAAAACATTTCGATTAGACCTTGTAGTATATAGTCAGTAGCTCAGTAAATTTCTCATTTATGAAAACACAAAAACTTTGATCGTTTTTGTTTTTTATTTTTATTTTATTAGAGATTATTTTATGAGATTGCTATATGATAAACATTTTCATCACGTTACTTTGTCGTTTATTCATTATTTTTCAATTTTCAGATTTTTTATGCTCATTATTGTATAGTTATTAATAATTAAACTTAAAGCACAAAAAATAATGATTTTCAGTGAAAATAATTTGCATTATTTAATCCATTCGTAGATGCAAAAATTGACCACATTAAATTAATGATTATATATTTATGTAAACCTATGTAAAGCTAAAAGGACGAACTAAAAAATGAATGGAACACTGAAAATATTAACTAAATTGTGAAAACTAATAAAAAGAATGGTATATGTCTATAAAAATTGAGCTATAAAAACGGTTTATAAAAATTTATTAAAAATTTATTTATATAAATATTTATTATATAAAAATCAATAAAAATATAGTATCTGCTATCAATTAATTTAATCAGTTTTCAGTGATCATAAATCTTTGAGAAATTAAAAATATTTTTTTTAAATATTTTATCTCTTTCTCGCACTGTTAAAAAAATATACTTATTAATAAGATAAGATTTTTTAAATATTAACAGAATGTAATCTACATCAAAAGCAAAAAATATCGAGCACATAATAAATAATTATATACATATGAATACACTTGATTTTAAAAACTTACAAACTCATTCCTACATCTAAAATGCAAATTATGTTCAAACATCGAAGTGTGCACAAGTCCTTCCATCCTCTCACATTCTTCTGGCAATACATTCGAAAGTTATTTAATGTCAACAAGTTATTTCTGATTTTAGTAGTTTAGTTATTTTAGTAGATCATTTAGTAACTTACTTCTGATTTTAGGTATCTATTTTAAGGTACGAAAATATCGGTCACGGTAGTTATATCGGAAATACATACGATATGCAAGTACAAACGTACTTATACGTTTTTATTGTAGATAATGAAATGTTTATGCGTGATAATGATATTCATTTAGCTCGTTCATCAAAGGCAGTTTGATTTATGCGAATCTGAGGCGTACTGTTTGATACATAAAATATTGATGACTATGCAATTAAGTAATCGCAAAAAACTTGCGCAAATTCAAATGATTATTGAATGATTAATATTTAAATCGATATACTAATCATAACCATTTGCCGATCATATTCCGCTCGCTTAATCTTTTCGTCCTACTAAACAAATTTTTTTCTGATCTTCATTTATATTAATATATCTTTTAGAATAATTTAATGCCTTACTCCAAACTCAACCTGATTGATTCCAACTTGATTATTTCTTCTAAGATTGTTGCATAATTAAATTTATTTATTTTGTATTTGTAGAATAACAACAAAATTAAATGTAGAAAATAATTCTACAAATGCAAAATAAATAAATTTAATCCATTAATTATACAACAAGAAGAAATATTTTAGAAGAAATAACCAACTTGGAATCAATCAAGTTAATGTCATGTGTAGAATACAAGGACAAGCGGAAATGATAAAAGGAACATGAAGTAGTACAGTAGTTATTATAAATACATGAATTATCTGTATGAAAAACCTGTTATACAGATATAATTTTATTAAATTGTATAAGGATTACATCGACATAAGGATCTATAAGTTAAGAATCGATTTAAATATAAGACATGTTTGAGTATTTAAATATGCATGGGTAGTTTTGCAGATTTTTAAAAATATAATATTAATAATAATTTCACTTTTTATCCAAAAGAGTGGATTGATTAAAAATATTAAAAATAAAATAAAAATTTTATGTTATAACTTTTTGTGTTTTCCAAATAATTATATATTTCGATAAAGATCTTATTAAAATAAAGTCTATTTGAAAATATATAAAATAAAATATGTAAAATAAAATTATTTCTTTAAATTTTTAAAATATAATAATTTAAACATTATAATAATTTAAAGATTCTGTAAAAAATCATACTTAACCTTCGTAAAATTATCAATGAAAATAAAATCTGGATTTTTATTAATTCTTTAAAGAAAAAATCGACTTTTCAAGAAATCATGAAAAATTCAAGTTTGTGAATTATACGATAAATATTCCTTGTAACATGCATAATATGTATGCACGTAATGCATAAATTATTAATATATATTAATATATTAAATTCTAAATACATTAATCATGCAAAACTAACTTGTTTCATTAATAATCATGACTAAAAATCTGATAAAATTAAGCAAGTTAATTAAAACATATTTATTATATGTAATAACTATATAAAATATTCAACATTTTAAGTTTTAAAAATCTTCAATTATAAAGCATTTAAAACTCATAAATATTTGTTTTCATATTAAAATAAAATTTTTATTAACAGCTTAATGAATGTAAAATTAGGAGAAAGTGCAAAATAAGAGATATTTGACATAGTTTTTTCGAAGAAAGTGCCCAGCAAACATTTCTTAAATTTTCGAATTTTCAACTTTTTGCTTAAATAATTAATCATTTAGAAAAATTAAATAATTTTTTTAAATATATGCCTATATGCTTAATATTATTTTCCGCATCTTCCGTTATCCCAACTAACATTTCTTAAAAATTTGCATCTTTAAAAAATAAATGTTTTAGTTCTAGATTATCATAAATCATAATAAGAAAGGCTGAATCGACTTTTATATTTGAATTTATTTCAATTTAAATTTGAATATCGGAATGCCTTTTTGAATATTTTTATGTATGCGACTATGATTCATTTGGCTTAAAATTTTTTTATTTCGTAAATTCTTTTATTTAATAAAATCAGTCTCAGCAAAGGAATCGGTTCATAAATTTAATAATTTTAAACCAAAATGAATCATAGTCGCATACATAAAAATATTCAAAAAGGCACTCCGATATTCAAATTTAAATTGAAATAAATTCAAATGTAAAAGTCGATTCAGCCTTTCTTATTATGATTTATTGGCATTTTTAGTCATTCGTTGACACCTTTAATCATTATAGATGTCTAACCTCAGAAATTTTTTTTTTTTATTATTATTAATCGGATTCTAATGCAGAATAATTTAGAATAAAAATCAGGAGCAAGCTTGGACAGCTTGGTTTAGAGAGCTTCATAAATCACTCGATTCATGAATCCCATTCTATTTACGCTACGTTGATTGAAAATAAACGAGAGTTTTTATAATCTTATAACAAGTGTCATGAGAAAGTGTCTCAAATTTTTCGTTTATTTTTCTTTGGTATTTATGTAAAAATTGTGTAAAACATAGTTACTTCTAGCGAGAAATCGGAATTGTTTCGTCGATATAAACACTAAGCCATTATTAACTTTAATGTTTATGTGTAAAAATGAATGACTAATTATTTGGAGAAAAAGGAACTTCGCACCGATTTGTTCCATCTAAAAATAAGTCGAGCTCGCGTAACGCTGATAAAAACGTGTCGCATCGTTTCTCAGGAAACAAATGGTAACTGTGAGTGGTAACTGTACTTTGAAATCGCGACCGCGAGTACATCTACAAAGTACGAAAGGACATTCATCTCGCGCGCTAATTAATTATCTCCGATCTGCAGAAGTCCGAACTTCATATCCGGATCGCGCGAGAGATTTACGCCATCGTTTCCACAGAGCACACAGGAAATCTGTGAATATGTCAAAAAAAAAAAAAAAAAAAAAAAAAAGAAACAATCTGATTCCGCTGATCCTGTCTGCCTGGAAAGACTGCATTTCACGACTGTCGTCGATCACACCTTACGCGAGGATGAGGGAAGACGCCAAACGATATTACGTCGCGCGTGTAGAAAGGTTACCTGATTTACGTTTCGCAGAGGCACACGTGCCTCACACAACATCGTTTCGATGTGTACAGGAAACGGTCTCTTCTGGCGAGGGACGAGGCGAGGAACGGCCGAATGAAACCGCGACGTCGCGCCATCCTCGATCCGCGACGGACAGGAAACCGATCGGCCTTCCCGTCCAGGATTGCGTGCCGGCTGATCTTCGGATCTTACGATGCGAAACAGGAGAACCTAGATCAATTGCAAGACACTCACCTCGAAGAGAGCCAAGAGCAGCTTGATGTAGAGCCTACGGACACCGAGGGACTTGCCGATGGACGCGAGGAATATTATCGCCAATAACAGCATGAGAAAAGGTGTCAGCAGCAACGAAAACGCGAACGACATCACCGTCCATAACGACGCCATTTTGCTCACTGCCGCGAGCTCCGAACATCGGTCAGTTTTTCTGCACGTCGTCATAGTGGAGGGGAGTTTGACAAACTTGACTTGAGACAAAAGGACCGGATTCGTTGGTAATCTGGATTGGTGCGTCACATAGCGGTGCCATTTATGAACAACACTATGATAAACTAAAATGAAGATAATTGAAGTACATCGATATTATCGACTATCGATCTAACTTTTTGATATTATTTGATATTTTTGGGATATATATATATATATATATATATAGTATAACGCTCTCTCCTCCGATTTTCCTGTAATTTTATAAATTTATTTTTATTTAACAAAGAAAAATCGTCGCTTCTGATTTATTTTCAAAATTGATAAGCTAGAAAATGATAGTACTGCATACTTACCATTGATATCATTTGATATCATTAATATTACTTTATTATTAATATTTACTCTATTATTAATAAAATTTAATGTGCCAATTCTGCCAGTCACTTGCATGGATAATTGAGCACAGAAGATAAGAATAAAAGTTCAATTTTAAATGAAATTATATTTTAAACCATAAGCATGTATAAACATGTTTAAAAACATTATGATAACAAAAGAATCATAGAATTAATATTATGTTAATTTTTGTACTAATTTTTAAATTACATTATATTGTGAAATATTTTTCAAGTCACTCTATATTTCTATAAAATTGTGCTATCAACAGAGAAATCTGAATGAAACTTCGTATCTTCGTAATAGTAACATCAACACTCGCGACACTCGCCAGCAAGATGTCGTCGGCTGAATTGAATCCAGCTCCCTTGCGAGTTTCTCCTTTCATTAAGGTAAAATAAGTATAACTTTTTTTCTAAATATTCTATCGTCGCATATTCTCTGATTCATCCTCCTTATACATTTTATTCCATTGCAAGACGGTTCCATCTTGCTGTCCAATTGAAATGTCATTATTTCATGTGTCACAACCAGATTCATCTTATTATATAATTTTTCCATCACTTCGTGAAGATATTTGTAATTGATAAATGTATATAAAAAATTGATCAGTGATTATTCAATTGTTAACGATTCATGGCTTCGATTTCATTTATTCAATAAAATATCTCTTGCCCAACATTCTTCGATTTTATAACCTTGAAACCCTGAAAAAGATTAAATGTTTTGCTCTGTATAAAATAAATGTTTGAAAAATTAATAAATTCAATTAATAATAAACTTTTGATAATATCATCTATTATTTGATAAATGATATTTCATTTTAACTTTACTAAAAGTATTAAAAATGATACTGGAAAAATGGAGTTAAAAGTTTGTATATAAGAATATGTCTACAAGGATATAAAATTTAATGGAACATATTGCCCATTGTAGTTTTGTCGTTGGAGTCTGCTACTAACTGGAATTGCTTATGGTGCATATCATCAAAGGAGGCTTAAAAAGAGAGAGGATGCCCGCAGAGCAGAAGAGCTAAGACTTAAACCTATGCGAGATGCCAAGTTAGCCGAAGAAAAGAGACTTGCTCTGTTGGGTAAGAAATTTACTACAGTTTAAAAATATATAAATATCATTTTAGAATTTCTTATTTTATAATATTAAATGTCATTATGTATACAGAATATTTTATGAAATTGTTAAATGTTTTTTTTAATGATAATTTTTTTATTAGATTTTTTTTATTGGCCTTTAAATTATAATTATACATGAGATGCTTTGCATGAAAATTTTCTATTAATCAAAATACAAGAAGAAACATCCAATCTCAGAGGCTGTCTTGTAATAAAAAGATATATAATTATATAATTATATAATTATAATGTAATGAAAATATAAATATAAATCTTTTTTTTCAGCGGAACAAAAAATGTTTGACGAGTTTTTCGCTCCAAAACCCAAAACAACATAAGTGTAATCTGTTTGGCATTAGTATATGTATGGCATTAATTAATTTGTATGTATCTAAAAAATAAATATATAAAATAGTCAACATACTGCTCCAACATTGTTGTCACATTCACAGATAAGAAATTCTACATTGTACAAAAATAACAAATAAAGATCTGTGAAAATAATAAATTATATATAATATGTAATCTGCCACTTGTACAGAATATTCTATGAAATTGTATGAAAAATATGAGATTTCATGATAAGCATGTTATAATAAATATGCTAATAAATATATCGGAATTGACATATACAAATAACAACATATGCAATATGTGCAATGTATATAGTTTCATTTCAAACAATAAAAAAAAAATCGCCCGAACAGGGACTCGAACCCTGGACCCTCAGATTAAAAGTCTGATGCTCTACCGACTGAGCTATCCGGGCCTTATATCTAATTTGCTTTCAACATGTTAGTTACTATGGATACATATTTACCTTAATATAAAAAAATTTTAATAATTTTTTCGTGTTAGGAATTACTTAAAAATAATTATAAAAATTTTTTTGAAACAATTTGATAAATAAAATAATTCTTAACAGTTAATATTATATATTTTGTTGATGTGCTGTAAACAAAATTAAAATATATTTATTATTTAGAAAAATAAAATTTCTAATAAAAAAAATGTTAAAATTATATTATTTGATTATATGTATGAAACTGAATTAGGAAAATAAATCTACACAATAGAAATTCAATTCATGATGCATTAAATGATTTTTCTTTTTTTCGTTTTCACAATATTCATTTTGTAACATAGTATATATGTATATATATTTTACATTCATACCAAACAGATATATCAACATATGTATATATACTTATATAATAAAATTATCTTTTTTTAAACAATTTATGTATACAAAAATATATATCGGAATGAACACCAGTATATGTTAAAAAACATATTAATTTTTATACAAAAATAAGAATTGTTTTAAGAGATTCAAAACATATCTTTCTGGCTGCGTTCGGAAAACGCGCTATTAACGCTTTCACAGCATTCTATCCTTGATTTGCATCTAATGCGCGGTATAGAATGATGTGATAGCGCTAATAATAACTTATCGAATGCAGTCTCTATATCTTTTATGTAACAACAAAAATGATATTATATACTATGATATTGTCATAAATGCTCAAAGATTTTTGTTCCCATAAGTTTTATTTGTTTGATGTTTTTAATCAGCAATCAGTTCTGTTTTATTATCCTTTGTAATAAGTTGCAGAAGAGAACCATTAGCAGGTCGATCTTGATTTTGGGACCATTTCCAGAACAAGCTAGACAAAGACAATTTTTTTTAATAATAGAAACTAAGATATTACAATAATTGATAAACATAAACATGTTATCTTACTTTGCTATAAATTGAAGCGGAGTCCACGTGCTTGTATCGGCTTTAGGCATCCATTTCCTGTTCATTGGCGTATCTAAGGTAACTGGTAGTATGCAAGCTACCAAGCTGTTGAAAGGAAGACCGCTATCTTTAGCTGCCAAGGATTTCGTCAATTGATGAATCGCTGCCTTTGCCATACCGTAGCCAATCATGCCTAAAAGAATAGAGTTGACTTATTAGCAAACAGGGAAAAATATATCTCACACATCTTGTACATGTTATACATCTTGTATTATCACAAAAAACCTGGAGTTTCTGCTAATGCCGCCTTAGCGCCAGTCAAAGAAAGGAATCCTCCCTCTTTCAAATATTCAGCTGCAATGCTAGCAGCTATAACGGAACTCCAAACACTTTGTTTCCACATTAAATCACTATTTTTCACAAAATCTTTATGAGCCGCATTACCTCCAGCCCATCCCCCAGCTACGCAAATAATACCATCAACTTTTTCATCTTTCAATGTATCTTTAATTTGAGTCAGAATCTCCGTTTGCTGTACAAAAAGTAATTAATTAATGTTCATTGCTTGGATATTTAAATAAAAATGTAAACAATAACAAATTACCTGTTGTTGCCAATTATTGTCTAGATTTACGATTATATTTGCATCTGCTTGTTCATTTGGTTTCATATCAATAGAGCCAACCCACTAAAAATTATAATATGACATATATACTCTGCACAAATAAAAATGTAATTTTAAATTAAATATAAAATACAAACTTACACGATTATTACACGGTTTCAATATAAATACTGAATATTAAATAATTTTTATAAATTTTTTCAAGGTTGAAAGGTACGAAATCAATAAATATCTTTAATTTATAAAATACAATGTAATACTTAAAATCAACAAACATAAAAATATTTGATAATTTTATATATAAACAATAACATAAATTTATATAACATGATAATTAGGATATAATAGATATATTTATAATTTTTGAAAAATATATAATTTAATCTAATATAGAATTATTTATCTAATTAATATACATATAATTTAAATAAACATATAATATACATATAATCTAAATAATTTACATATACATATAATATAATACATATAATAATATACATATAATCTAAATAATTTTATATTGCAGGCATAATTTTATATTACATTGCATTTTATAATGCCTGCAGCGTAAATAAATTGCTTCTACAAGGAGATTCTGTGAAAGGACTTGCTTGACTACCAGTAACCTTGGTATACATAATTTTTATGCAACATCCTTCAGATAACATCTCTATAAATATTTATATATATATATATATATATATATATATATATATAAAAGAAAAAAATTTACATAAAAGAACTTTTAATTAACGTTAATTAAAGCAAAGGCTCTAAATAATTAATCATTATTATGAATATTATTAATATATATTATGCAGTACTTTATTATTTATTATAATTATATATTGCATAACAGATATTTATCAGCAAAAAAATTAAATAAATAATATAAAACTATGCACATTGCGTACAATCTCGAATTATTCGGCGAAATATAAAAGTCGTCACAGATTGAAGTTTCCTTTCCGGAAAAATCAGGAAGGAAATAGTTGACAGTCACTTTAATAGAATCACAATGGCACTCCCATACGCCGTTCAATACAAGCTCAAATAAACTTTATATAAATTACATATCGCACAGCGAAAAAATGCTTTTTATTTTATGAGAATATCAAAAGCAGAAAAGATATAAAAGGTGTGAAAATATTTACGATTTATGATACGGTCGGATAAAAGTCACCGATAATTCAATAATAAAATTCAGATTTTTGCGTAGTTGTTCCATCATTTAATAATGTAATATTATTTGAATCGTTAATATTATTTATTAATATTATTTTTTTAAAACGTACGTATATACATTCGTATATGTCCTTCTCGACTTAACAAAATTATTTAATAATATTCATAATATCGGAGCACAGATTGAGAAATTTTGTGCAACATACTGCCGATAAGGTCTACCGATAAGATGACCGCGCGATTAAACGAATTCGGATTATATCAAACGCGAGGGTAACGGCATTCCGAAGTCCCGCTTACTCACCCAATTTTGCGATTTGAATTGCGATACGCAAGCCGTGCCGAGGGCACCCTTACCCCCGTACACAATCACACGTCCAAGTACCGCTGCCATTGCTCGATAAGTGATACGATTTTGCGAGTATCGCAAGATCCCGACCCGGAACCCGGAATTCTACGATCGTCGACGGAACAATACGAGCACGCGCGAAGCGACTTTCGGAAAATCTCGCGAGAGGAACAAATCTCTTGCCATAAGTTATATATATATTGGTAGATGGCTATCCGTGTTACTTCGTTACGTGATGTATCGCAAATTATTATAGCATTTTAAGTATGCATATTTATGTATAAAACATTTGTATAATAAAAAAAAAATTATTTTAATAACACATTCAAATATTTATATTAACAATCGCAAATTTATATCGATAATTTATATCGATAACATCACACTCTTCAATTACTTCCCGGATTCCTCGAACTCTTTTAATGATTACGAAAGTAAAAGAAAATGTGATCTTCTCAAGTGATAGGAGGAGTGGAGGGGAGTTGCAGGGTTCAACTCCTCTGAAACTTAAAGAAAAAGGTTAAAGTTATGATTTACAAAATCTAATATTTTTCATTCAAAATCAAGAACGAGGAGATATTCTAAACTATAAAATATCCAAAGAAACAATTTGTTAACGCAAAAAATTGCTGTTTAACAGGATTGATAAAAATCCTCCTCCTGAAAAAAATCTTGAATATACTATCTTGAATATACTATGAGCGCATCCATAGAATAATCGTAAGCTTATTTAAAGCATTTATTATTTCTTTCTTCGTTCTCGGATTTCCAATAAAGACCTTGAACACAATACAAGAAATATTAAAAACAAGAATAAATTAAATATTAAATTTTTATTAAATATAATTTATTTGTGTTTATTTTGCGTTATATTTAATCTTTATTTCTGATTTTTATTTCCAAAATTTAATATTTCTTCTTGTTCCTAATTTCTATTTTTTCCATTATGCGCAGGACTTCAATGTGGCGGAATGATCACATGAGCCGTGGTCGTATTTCCCGCGAACACGATATCGAATCGCCGCAATTCCGCGATAACGTTACGTCATCGCGCGACAGCCCATCACAACGAACGGTAGACGGCGCCGGTGGCAAGCAATGTCCGCCGGAAGACTCGATGGGTTGGTCTAGCGTGACGTCAGGTTCGTCAGCCTAGTTGGGTTAGGTTTTACGCTGGAGATTCTAACGACAAATTTTTTGTTTGACGATTGATGTTTTCCCTGTGTCGTGTCGACCCGTAATCGAGCGACGCCGTGGTGTCCACGCAACGACGGCCGGTGATCGCATCTCGTTAAGCGTACGATCGCGGAAGACTCGCGTACTTCGGCGTATATGAGATTTTAAACGGAAAATGAGTCGACATGAAGGTACGTACGTGCGCCTGTGCTCCGAGCAAGTCGGAGCCCGCGGGACGGACGATCGCGCGGAAATTACGCGGGTCCGCCGTCGCGGCGAGCGGTTTCTGGGCCACGTCGAGCACGCGGGAACATTCGTCGAGAGTCCGCGGTGGCCCGCGGCGGCGTCCACGGCACCGTCGAGCCACGGGAACGTCCTTTTTCACACGGGACATATCCCGGGAGCTTCCGTGCTCGAAGGGGCCTAATGTCAGAGGCCAGATGGCAGCACACGGTGAAAATTCACGTCAATTTCTGCGGATTTGCAACGTTTTTCCGAGTGATCCCCGGGGATCCGTGATGATATCCGGTTTTCCCTCGCTACGGCCTGTTGTCCGGTCGTCAACCAGCACGGCCGAGCAGCTGTCAGACCGTCGTATCTTCTCAGCTGACTCCCCTTTCCGAACGGTCTCTTGACTCATTTTCCCCTGATAGTGATGACTCTTCTCTTCTTGTAAAACATATTGCAGCTTTTTTGCAACGTTCTCGCGATCTTTTTGCATAAACTGTTTTAATTGCGTAAATCGTTAATGAAAATATTATATAGTCACCTGTACTCTCGCGCGATTCTTTCATCTGTGGTGTCTTGTCGAGATCATAGTCTCGCTGCTTAATGTATGTCATAAAAATAATGTTACCAGTCACGTTGCTCTTGAGCCTCTGGCCTTTGAGATTTTAATAAGTCAAATCTCATTCTGCACGTGTTTAATAGTATACACAATATGAGCGAATTTGTGTTTTTTGAATAAAATTTTTTTGGAGTGACAAGATATGTTATATAATTATCATGTCTGATATAAAGATGATAGATCAAACTGAAGTGCCACTTAAAAATTCTAGTTCATGTCGTGAATTTCAGATATGATACTTTATTGTTACCAAATACTGCATATTATTATATTATAGATTTTATCCTTTAATTGATTGATATAAATGTATGCGATAAGTTTTTTTTATAAAATATCGGTCAGTTTTTCCTTTGTGTTTATTATACTTGAGTAACATATATTCCAAATCTTACATGCCATTGTTGCAAGACTGTGATTCATATTCACTGCACATTGCTATTTATAGTTATAAAGTCATCTGACTTTTGATATAGAGTAGTAATGGTACTTTATTGACAAATAAGATATGTTTTTAACTCTGTTTTACATAGCGTAATTGCAGAATAAACTTTGTTAAAAACGGTGAATGCATTATACAAATATATTATTTCAATTAACATAGTATTACATGTTATACTATAAAGAAATCTGAGTATTTAAAAAAATTTATATAAAATCCAAATATACATATATATTTTTTTAAAGTCATGATTTACAAATAGCTTTATTAACTAATGTAAGCATTATTTTCTCTTTCTCTAATTAATTTTTTATCCTTTCTATTTTATGTACATTCTTTCTATTGTATTCTCTTTTTTAAAAATGTAATTTAGAATTTTTTATATAAAGCATATATAGAAAGCATAACTAAATTATTATAATTTGCAAGTTGATTTTAATATGTTGAATACTATATTTATTATTTGAGAAATTTCAGATTTCTTTATATTTTTATTTTATTTTATATCTTAAAACCACTTGTGACATTAATTAATTCTGCTAATATATTACTCCTTTTTCAATTATTATAAAATAATTTTATAAAGAGAAGGAATTTTTATGATTCTTGATATATTAAATCATAATTTACATGAACATGTTTACAACTTTATTACAACTTGATTTCATTATTATTAGAAGTTTATTTTATTATTATTATATTACTAATATATGTGTGTATATGTGTATGTATGTATGTATGTGTGTCATGTTAAATTATTTATAATATTAATTGTTAATAAATCTGAAAATAGCATGTAATAATGCATTTTTTAATAATGCAACAACATATTTATAAATAAATTACAATAAATTACAAATATTTAAAGCATTATTATAATCAGTCTCATATTTTTATTATATATACATAATATTTAAAATATTTGTGTATGCATATCTAATTAAACTTTTTGTTTTAGGTGTTAGCTGTGATTCCTGCTTGAAGGGAAATTTTCGAGGTCGTAGATACAAGTGCCTCGTATGCTACGATTATGATCTATGTGCCAGCTGCTATGAGGGAGGCGCCAGTACCACTCGCCACCTCACAGATCATCCTATGCAGTGCATACTTACTAGATCTGACTTTGGTAAAATAATTATCAAATTTAAAATATATTTGCATTATAATTATTGATAATTATTGACAGTCAATTATAAAAATATTGAATATATAAAAAACTCTGAAAATATTTTATATGTTTCATGTATATAAGAAAATGCTTATTTCTCAAAGTTAAATTCTTATACATAATTATAAATATCTGAAAAATGACTTTCTATAAATCAAACTTTTAGTTATATGAGATAAATCAATTTTTTATCCTAATTTATTCTTCCTTTAATTTATTGTAAATATATATGTAAGAAAGGATATATTTTAAAATTATTATGATATATATAATATATAATGATGTTAACTTTTAAAAATGCTACTGTTATTAAATATTTGTTCATTCTTAAATGATTAATTTTTCAATAGAATTATACTATGGTGGCGAAGGAGTGAGCGTAGAACAACCTCAATCCTTGACTTGTCCCTATTGTACAAAAATGGGCTTTACCGAGGCTACATTACAAGAACATGTTGCTGCTGATCATCCGGATACTTCATTTGAAGTTGTACGTATATGAAGAGATAATTATTACATAAATGTATAATGTAAACTTATATACTTTTATCACAGGTTTGTCCAGTATGCGCAGCAGTGCCAGGTGGCGATCCTAATCATGTAACTGATGATTTTGCTGGTCATCTAACACTAGAGCATCGTAGTGGACCAAGGGACCTGATTTCCTTTCTGGATGAACCAACTGCAAGTAGACATGGTGTTAGACGGATACCACATCCATCTAGAGCTGTTGGAGCACCGCGTGGACGTAGGTATGTACATAAGATATTTGTTAGATAATTAAGATTTATTTATTAATATTTAATATTATAAAATATTTTTATTAAAAATGTTAAATTTAATAAATTATTAACATTACACGATAAATATTAATAAATTAAAATTTTTTTCATAATTATTATATCTCTCACAATTAATGATGTCATTTCTAAATTTTATCTATCTGTAGAATGTTATAGTAATATTACTAGATATCTTTTATATTATAAAAATAACGGATTTTTATATTAATTTTATAATTATATTTTTATAGATAGGTTATCTTACAGATATTGCATTTGACAATAATAAATTGTAAATTTTTTGTAATGAATGCCTTAATGAAAATTTGATTGTTATGATCAGTTACATAATTTTATTATCATCATTACCTCATCTTAGTTAATGTTCATTGGAGTATCATTGGACCTGCAGGTCCAACATGCATTTCAGTTCATCTGGAGGGTTAAGCCCAAGTAATCGCGACGGTATAGATCCAATTGCGGAATTGCTATCTCAATTGTCGGGAGTACGCAGAACTGGAGGTGGAAGTGGACAGAGTACATCAGCACCTACACAACTGCAACAATTACAAATGCAATTGCAATTAGAACGACAACAAGTCAGGGTATAATTTATTTTTACTTTGAATGTTTTTTTAGAATCTTTATTAAGTTATGCATAATTTCTGCATGTATATCATCATGCAGAAAGTCCAGTATTTCAGTTTGAAGTCCAAGTCAAACGTATATTTATTATATTATAAACATATTAAATATTCATATTAAAATGTATGCCTATTTGATAGTGTTGGCAAATATTTATCACAAAAATTTAATTTAAAGTGAAAATAATAAATTATGAAGCATTAAGATAATTGATTAAAAATTATTTTGAATTTTTAATCAAAATCATAATCTAATACATGAATCTAATAAATATATGAATGTAATATGTCTACAATACTACATAGTTTAAAATTATTCTCAGATGCGATATATCATACTGAATTTATATTTATTTGTATAAATTGAATATTTTAAATCTTGTGATTTTCGTTTTCTTATCAAAATCCATTCTTTTTATCTTTTGCAATAAACAATATCAATAGAATATATAGAAGTCATTTGTTGAGGTGACAAGATGTTGTTGAAAATGAAAAGTAGATATTTACAAATAGTCGAATGTTAAAAGAATAAATAAAGTGGAAAAAGCACAATGTTTACAAAGAAAACGAAGAAACAAGTTTTCAAGAATTTTAATTAGTTATTAATTTCAATCAAAGCTTGAGAAATTTGAGCAATGATAATAATAGAAAGCAGTATTAAAGTAAGCTAATAATTTTTTTACTTTTTGATATTTTGTTTATTAATATAATAAAATACATTATTAATATTATTTATGTCAAATTTTTAACATTATTTACATATATTACAGCTTAGATATCATTTCATATATCTATAATTTTTTCGAGAATTTGTATTTATGACTTTTACAAATTATTTAAATGATTATTGTTTCGATAATTACATGATTTTGATAAAAATCATTGTACAAATGATTATATAGATCCTCTTTGTACTCTTTATACTAACTTTCTACAGTGAAATAATTTTAGTTTTTTATAAACAAAAGAGTTAATTATTTATATATTAAGCAATATATATTAAAATAAAATATTTTTAGGCTGCTAGACAGCAACTTGAAAGATTACCCAGGAGACAAACGCAAGTGATCGGTTCTGTAAGTGGCGGTAGCGGAGGTGGTAGCGGTGGTAGCGGTGGTCATACTACTACTATGGGGACAACGAACAGTACGAGTAGTAATAACAATGCGACCAATGCGGCCAACCCGTCCGGTGTATCTTCGACTAACTCACAGAACAATATGTTCCTGTTACCCAGGTACATCTTTTGCTGTAAATTGGAATATTTGGTTAATGATATATATTTCAAAATGACAGGTAAAAAACATCGTTGTTTGTATACAGAATTTCTTGATAATCTTAAATAAAATTTAGTTAACTTCAATAATACTTTTGCGTGTTAGTGTTAATTTGAATCTTAATTACTTAGACATATCTAAAATTGAAAATTTGAGAAAAGAAAAAGAAGTAACTAGACAAATTTTCATTCAATGGAAAAAATTTGTAATTATTTTTTTTTTTATTAATTTATTTTAATATTTTAATTTAACTATATGTTTTATCACATAAAACTGATATGTTTTATCATATGAAAAAAATAAAATGTTTAACTGTTTAATTTATTTAAATATAATTGTCCCTCTATATTTGTACAGATGCACTGTAACCACGCCATCTGATTCGCAACTGCAAAGTATTGAACGCGAGAGTGCAAATAGGAGTCTTTTTGCACGTGAACTTATCGTCGGAACGCTTTCCCAAACATTGTCAGAATTAATGCAGCAGCAGTGCGCTGTGCAAACACCGGCATCAAATGCGACTACTGCCACGACCAGTCCCGAAACACCAAACGCCAATACTTCTATCGTTACCACGAAGAAATTGGGAGTAACTCAGGAAGCAAAGAGGGAACAAGCAACAAGTAAACATGTGACATCACAGGCATCTATGCAACAAAAAGAATCGCATATTCTGCAGGCTGCTGCTGCTGCTGCTACTACTGGCAGCGTAGGTTCAGGTCTGCAAAATCAGGGCTTATCCTCGAATCCTAATAGCATTGCAACGCAAAATCCACCTATAGTTCAAACATTGATGCATAGTGTATTACCTCAGCCATTGGTAAGCATCCTTTCTGGCAAATAATACAATATTTTTAAGTATATATATATATATATATATATATATATATATATATATATATATATAAACATATATATAAAAATGTTTATATAAACATATATATAAAAATTAAAAATTAATTAAAAACTTGAAATGAAAGAAATAATATATCTGGAACTCGATGTAACTATATTTAGTATCTATCTTTACCGCGCGAGTTTATTTTATTTTTCACTTATTTATATGTAGTTTTATTATTATTATGCATAATACTTACATCAGTGTTACTTTGAGATCTGTTATGCTAGATCTCAAGTTCTGGAAGTGATATCATTGAAAACAATAACAATTAATGCATGACAACTATGGAAAATCGAAATAGTCCTCATAGAATTTCGTGTGACTTAGGTCCTGCAGCAACCACTGCCGCCACCAATTAGAAATACTGGTACTGGAACTATCAGGGAACCGATAGCGGCTCCGGCGCCTGCTTACCTCAGAGGTGGAGTTGGCTCGGTCGGAGTAACAGGCTCTTCACGTAGGAAGCCAGTTAGGGCAGTAGATGGCAGAAACCAATCTACGGAACCGCCACCCCCACACTAACCCCTCCTTAGCCCGTATACCCATCCACCCTGACTCCTCACACAGGATCCCTTAGCACTAGTCCTAGCACTGTTTAGAACACCTCATCATTATTGTTATTATTATAATATTATATATTAATAATTATTCGAAACGCCCTCTCCTTCCCTCCTCTTTTCCTTCTCTTTCATCTCCTTCACCATCTCCTTTTGTGCCCTAACGCTACAACTTCCTCGAACTTTAATCTCGCCATTTTTGCTGTTACGTGACATGGAACAAGGGCAAGGGCTGATTCGCTGGCCATCGTGGCAAATTTGCGAATAATGTACATAACTCACACTTCTTGCAGTCATGCTCGGAATATATAGAGTTCGTTCGCGTGTACTACTCTTCTTCGAATGAGTCTTGCCACGTTCTTCCACGCTGACGTGCTACCACGATACGGCGTTACCTTTTATCCGCTGGAGAGCAGGTGTTTGCGAACAAAAATGTGTTATAAAAAGAAATTCATATAAAGCAATATTAGCGGTTATCGTTTGATTATCGAAGAGTAATATCCATATAAGGATATGCGACATGAATCAATTTGCTGACATAAGAACTTTGTAATATATTATAGTACATATTTGCTCCGATGCTAGTGAACGAATATGTATGAAAATGTATTTTTTCCAAATTGTATTTTGATTTACATACCCGAAGAAAAATTGAACGATGAGCCGTTAATATGCTGGAAATGATACCCTTTTTTCAGATAAAAATACATCAATGCAAAATCATGCCTGGGCTGGTCCGTAATACTAACGCTTTTAAATTGCTCTAACCTACAGATAACTTCTCCGGCGCACTAATAGTTGAAAAATGGTACACAAAACGATTGTAGGAACAAATGTCACGGATGGTATAATAATGCAGACTAACGTTGCTGCATATTTTTCAGATGATTACTTAGATTATAAATCTCGTTATAATAGACTCCTGTATGCTTTACAATCAATAAATCATTGGTATAATGTACAGAAAAGTCATTTATAATCTATAATTATCATTATTATTCATAATATTCTATATAAACTTCCTTATCTTTTAATTCATTAAGTAGTTTATTACACTTATGACACTTTTTATATCCCAAATGCAGGAAAAGTTTACATAATGAGGCTGAACAGATATGTTGAGAGTAAATTTTATTTTATTTTATCCTCTAAACAGATGTTTAATAGAATTTAATTTAATTTAATAAAAATCAGTACTAGTAGCGGACCATCCCTTGGCACGTATACATGGCATAAAAAGATGATGTCGTAAAGTGGAGAGATTATATATTTAGATATTACAAATGATTATTTTATGACAATTTTTAAATTGAACATTTCAAAATACGTGGTCTCTGGCACTTATTAAATGTGTATTTAATGTTTCACTAATATTTAAATATTGTTTGTCAGATTATTCATTTTCGCATTATATTGTATATTATGTAATTTTACATTATATGTATAATTTGACGCACAGAGTTGAGGAATAAAGTTTCTTTTAAAATTAATCGCTCCATTTTAAGACATTAAACAATGTAATCATAAAAAAATTTTATCTTTCAAAATTATTCCTAAAAAGCGTAAGATAAAAAAAGTCTGTCATCGTGTTTTAATCGCGGCAACGAAAAATCTCTAGATTTTTTTCTCAATTTTGTCGCAAATCTTTCAATAAGGCTTTCAAATATGTCTAATAATGTCTTTTAACAGAAATATGTTTACATATTTCTTTTATAAAAAATACGTGAAGATAATATCGGTAACATTGTATCGGATATATAATGCATACGAGGATATATTTGCAAGATTTTTACAAAGTAGAAAATTTCAAAAATGTTTGCGTATATGAATATCAGCGTTATTTGTTTTCCTCCCCTTCTTTCGAGTACTTATACCTTCCCTTTTTTCGCATGTTTACATAATCGTCGTATAACATAATCTCTTTCATCCCGTCATCAATTTTCTTGATCCAAATTGTCTCTTATCTAAGATCCCGTGTGAGCGTGTATCTGCAAGATGTGATGGTAACCATACAGCGTTTTATAAAATGCGCAAAAAATGATATATACACGCCGTGTAGATTCATGAAAAAAAAAAAAGAAGAGTTAAAATATTTAGTGTGCGAATCTATTACGATAGAGTATGAACTTCAAAGCTTGACCAACTTATTTTCTGATGCGCAAGATCGAGAACTTCAAAACTAAAAAAAGAAAAAAAAATAGAAACAGATTGTAACAGAAATCTTTAATTTTTAATTGCCGTTTCTCCGATGTTTATCTAATCTTTTTGAATGTTTTGCTTGTCTCTATCTGTATTCGACGTATGTATACTTTGAACGAGTGTTCCTTTTTTTTTGAATAGTTATTCACGATCCTGTACTTTGTACTGTGTAATTAGTTGCAATTTACAAAAAATTAGATCCGAAACGTAATAAAACGGGGTGCACTTAATTGCCTTAATGCAGGATGCCTGAAAAATTAATGGAGGAATCGACAGCCGTCTTTGAGAAGCGGATGTGCCTGCATTGCAAAGTCTTTGCGCATGATGCTCCGTGATGAAGTTAATACTGTACTGAGCTAATCTTAATAAACGTATGCGTATGTAAAATTATCAAATTGCGAATATTGAGCGAATTTATTGCACCGTTCTGAACTGATTGTTCGAATCCGGAAGTTTGTATCCAGGAACGAAGCAAGACTCTAATATAAGATCTAATTTCTTGATTTTTATCTTTTATCATCAATTTCTATAATCGAATATTTTCTCTAAATTGAATCCAAGACATTGCTAGATTCCTTGTTTGTACGCAAGAAATTATGTTTCCCTTGTTTCCACGTCACTTTTCCGTATTGTTGAACTTTATCCTTTTCTCTTCATTCGAGGTGTTTCTAATATTGGTGTTCGCGGTGCAATATGTCATTATTACAACATACCTACTTGAAAAATTTTACAGCAACATATACTTTTTTCTAAATTAAAAGACATTTGTTCTTTTCAATTATTGTCGATCCGATTTATGAATTTGATTGCGAGGTAAACTATATAAGGAAAAATTTGGGATTTCACGTTTATGCAAATACATATATCGCGATTGTTGTAACGAATGCATCCCAAGCAGAATGAAATCGAGCGCAAAAATATCCATATAGTCTTCAAACGAAAAGTGCGCAAACGACATTTCCTTCCCGTATTCCTCTTTTCATCGGATAAGATTATCTTTTCTAATGAATAATATTTTCATTTATATTTTACATATGTATTGTTTGTTATCATATAAGTGAATTATATAATACAGATAGATAGATGTACACAGAAACGGAAGTGCACGTGTTCATATTCGCAAATGCGCATGTGCACGAAGAAAATCTAAAGTAATGATGCAGTTATGAAAGAAAAAAATATATAATGGAATCAAACAAAGAAAAAGAAATTATGAAATAGCGAGAAATAGAGCTAAGGAACCAACATTCGAAAAAAGATTTTTTTTAATCATGATAATTTATTCTGATTATAATTATCTCTTATTATCGTATCATTTTTTAACATTAATTGATCATTGATTTAATAGTTGATTTAATTTCTAAGATTATACGTTTAAATTCGCAATACAACGTAATACTTAATTGTAATATATCAGATAATTATTTTAAAACAAAGGAAATGTCATAGCACGCATGTCGAGTAGAAATTAAGCGAAATCGCGCTCATTCGAAACAATTACTGTGTACTGTAAACATGAGAATTCCTTTATTCCCATGTGTACATATATATTCTCTCTATTAAAATGTTTCATTTGATGTTATATCTATACTGCAGTAACTGCTGCATAAAATCTGCTATCATCAAATGGGAGAAAATTAAGTTACCTTTCTCGTGGATTATTTTCTTTATAAATTAAAATGATTTTGAATACCTCATTTTTTTTAAATTTCACGAATTAATGAAAATGGTCGGCATACCTGCACGAAATTGTCAAGAGCAGATATAATGTATATAGAATATAAACAATATAAACAAGTATAATATTTTGCGTGAACGATCACACGTGAAAACGATGACGTGATGACGATGCATGGAGAGGATCGTGCATCCATCGCTGTGTGTTAGTCGAATTCGTAGCAATGCGATATTCGATGTCGTCCTTTTATAAACGGAAGAACAGGGAACGATTTGACGAAGAGAGAATATTGAGTCATTTTGTTCTAATTAATGTAACTATATTCCGCTTTTAAACTAGTCTTGTTTGACTTCGAGAATAAGAGACATAACAAAACACAATTGTGAAAGATAAAAACTTCCTGTTTTCATTCCGGACAGGCTTGTGATCAAGAGTGAGAGATTTTAAATTTTAAATTATATATATATATTATATATATATATATATATTAAATTATATATATATATATATATATATCGAATTCTGGAATTTTCAAAAATTCTCGTTAAATTCTGAGATTTTTAAATGTTAAAACGTTAAATTAAAAATTTACTCGCAAGGATTTTCTTTAACATTGATGAAGCTTCTTTCATTGTCTCTTTCATATCATCTATTTCTGTAATTCGTATTATGGATAAACAAATCGAAATTCCAATAAATGTAACGAAATGTCTATCTCTTTACATCAATAATTCACTCTTGTTCACGACTTGGTCCCGCAATTGATCGCTTAAGTGCGAGGATTGATGTAATTTCGATGTGAGTTCGATTTACTGCTGTTTTGAAAAATACAAGAGATTTTTGGAAGTCTGAACTCAAATGAAATTATGCCAATTTTAAGCGCCTAAACAATTACCTGATTAAAATGCATTTTGCAGTTAAAAATTTTGACTTTCAATTAATTTCAGTAGCGTGTTTCCTTTCACGAGCCGTAGTCAAAAAGAAAAAAATGATATGCGAAAGGATCTTAAAAAAAACTTATGTAATAGGTATATAAACGGTAGAAAAGAGAGAATACGCTAATGATGTAGTTGTTGATCCCTCAAAAAAGTTTTTAGATGCAAGTTTGCCATTATTTTGCTCGTTTGAAGAAAAATGTAATAATGTTATAAACGATATCCAAAGAAAAAAAAATCTCGGACGAATTTATGTCTGGGAAAAATTTTTCTCTTCTATTTATAAAACATAAAAACAATATGAAGCTCGTTTCCTTCGATGGGATGCCTTAGTCTTTAAAATGTTCAAAATTGATTTATATTTTGATCAATACTGTGGAAAGTGATTAAGCCGTTTTTATCACATTGAACTTCATCTGTTTTAGGGAAAGAGTTTCATGATTGAAAGTTCAACTTCTATGTGAAAGTTTAAAAAACGATTACAGGAAGCATCTCTTCATTTGGAAGATAATTGTAACAAGTATACTAGTTGCATCGCATATGATACTTGTGCGATAGTTGATGGTGTGTTAATTAAAGTTTGCACGTTTTGTCACCCATGCAAGAATCATCCTTTATGTGACACTTAAGATCTCGATCGGACAGAACTTTTTGTAGACAAGAAGAAAGTAAACTGATCATGTCATTTCTCGAGGAAGCAGTTTAATTAACGGCGAGCGATGGAATAAACTCTTTGTAATCACGAGTTTTAAATCGCCGATTAAGCAATGAACTTCTTCACCGTCGAGGATTTACGAAGCTTTCTCTTCAGACATGCAATTTTAAATCAGGAAGAGAAGAGTAGCTTCCAAGCTATCGCTTAGGGCTCTTTCTTCATCTTTGATTGAGAGTGCGTAATCACATGAATTGTCGTATGTTAAGGAAATTCCTCATGAATTTTTACCTGACTTTTCAATCGACGATGTTACGAATACATTCATTACGATGCACGAAAGTGAGAGCGTGAATGAGCGAGAAAAAGAAGAAAGAAAATCTACATTGATAATCGAGAACTATTGTGCGTTGACACAACACTCTTCGAAGCGGAAAGTATCGATGAGCATTACTGTTAAGTTCCAATAGAGAATATCCGAGTGAAGTCTTACATGTAATGATTATATCGAAATGTAAATTCTGTTTGGTTGTGTATTTTATGTTATACGCCTCAGATGCTGAATATAATGGAAATTCAATCAAAACGTGTTTAGTAATTCTTCCATTTTGAATAATTTATTCTTTTTTTCTTGAATCTTTTTCCTCAAGAATAAAATATCATGATTTAATAATGCATTTAATGGATAAAAAATCGAGATAGGCTTCAATCTAATTTAAATTTTTTTCACTAAAAAGATCTTCACAAATGGAACACACATTTAATCTTTTAAAATTGTATATTTTATTTATGTTGTTTTTATAAAATGTGTAATTATATATACATATATAAAATGATATATGTTGTATATATTACTGCAATAATTGAAATTCCTAATGTTGTTTCCTGTTGATTGACAAATATTTTTTTAAACGTCCCGCGCTTATGAGCAACATGTAATACGCAGTTTATCTGTTGATATCTGTGATAGATATCTATGATAGAAATAAAGTTGCATTGATTTTGCTATTCGGAAGGAATATGTGCGTCATGTTTGAACGTTAATTAGTATGTTGGCAATTAAGTATTTAGATTAATTTAAAATTTAATTTCAGATTAATAAAATTTTAAAGACAAAGAAATTTGAATATTGGTGCACTGTAATTTATAATTGTGGAATATTCGCTGTACCACAGCACATCATGGTACATCACACAGAGCATTTAGATAACGAAGATCATTTTATGTATGAGATAACTTAAGATACCATTTAGATACGTTTTGTGGGCACATGGTTCGTTCGCTTGTTCGAATAGCCAGATTGTTGCATAGTGCTCCGAGGATGGCGTCGCTCGAAAGCGCCAAGAAAGCTGCGGCTTATAAAGCCATAGATGAGTATGTCCAGGTACATTGATTTATTTTAGAAATCATATAATTATTAATCGCGTTGTTTTTCTATTGGTTGAGGTTATGCATATGCCGGTGAATTATTCTTTCAGAACAACACTGTTGTCGGAATTGGCAGCGGTTCTACTGTGGTTCATGCTGTTCGTAGACTTGGTAATAGACAATATGTAATATGATTATGTTAAGTAATAAATTTTTATTAAAAAATCATATTTCAAACATTACAATCAAATCATCTATTTCAATATTACTTTGAAGTTATTATATTCTTTTTGAATAAAATTATAATTCTATTATGTTTTTTTCTCTTGTAATTTACAAAAATATTATGTAAGACTTTTTATATTTAGCTGAACGTGTCGAGGAAGAAGGACTTAGTGTAGTTTGTGTCCCTACATCGTTTCAAGCTCGTCAACTTATAATAGAGTATAATTTAACTTTGGGTGATTTAGAAACTTATCCACAGGTGATTCTTAATTATTCTTCTTATATTAGATATATATTTCTTATTGTATGTTATATATATATGTTATATTTTTATAAACATAATTACAGCTGGACTGTGCAATTGATGGAGCAGATGAAGTTGATGCTGAAATGAATCTTATCAAAGGTGGTGGAGGATGTTTATTACAAGAGAAAATCATTGCTTCCTGTGCTAAACGGCTTATTATCATAGCAGATTATACGTAAATATTGTTCTTAGCATCAATTTTATATAATAGTATGATCGTTATTACAAGTATATGTAACTATATACATAGTTACATATAATATTTGTAACTATGCATATAGTTACATATATTTGTAATAACAAATTTTGATAATACAATTTATTCTTATATTTCAGAAAAAGTTCACAAAAGTTTGGCGAACATTATAAAAAAGGAATTCCTATTGAAGTTATTCCTATGGCATATGTACCAATTCAACATAAAATTGAAAAGACTTATGGAGGAATTGTGAAAATCAGAATGGCTGTGGCTAAAGCTGTAAATATATTTTAATTGGATTCTAAATTATTATAAAACTAAGTAATATGTAAATTTTATATTATTTGTACAGGGTCCAGTAATAACAGATAATGGTAATTTTATTCTGGATTGGCATTTTCCTGTAGACATGACTGATTGGAACAAAATTAATGAGGAAATATCTTTAATACCTGGAGTCATTGAAACTGGCTTATTTATAAGTATGGCTGAGAAAGCTTTTTTTGGTATGCAGGATGGCAGTATAAAGGAACAAATATTACATATTTGCAAGATTTAATGTATGAAGATTATATTTTATCATTGCTGAGAAATAACTATCAAGTGACTTATAGATAATGTCAAATGAAGATAACCTTTCTTTACAACTTTGCTCTTTGTTTTGCTATGTACGTCATTCCAATTGCATTATTGCTGCTTTTTATACATATTTTATACATTTCTTCCATTGTTATGCACTTTATACATATTAAACTATTTTTTTTAGTATTATGTGAATTTACAGTTATTTTTAAATAAAGTATATTTAAAAAAAATCAATTCTAAAAATACATTTTATAAATACAAATAATGTAATTTTTAAATGTAAACTGTTTACCTTGAAGTACAAAGTTGTAAAATCAAGCTGAAAATAAATTTATTATTATATATAGTATTTATATTTATGTTTTTAATTTTATATTTATACATAAAACATACATAATTCTAATACTAATTCTATGTAAATAATAACACGAGATTATTATCTATAATATATCTATTTAATATGTAATATATCTAAAAATACATTCATTTAGATGAATTAGATGTATTAAATATATTTTATTTTAAAATATTTTTATATTTATATTTATCTATATTTTAGATTATTCAGATATATAATTTTTCGAATATTAACACATAACATATAAAAAGAAAATCTATTCCAATTATATTTGTATCTTTAAAATTTATACCATATAATAAGGAAAAAATTTATGAAATAATAATATATCAATACTGTTTACATTAAACATGATTATGTGATATGTAAAAATTGAATACTTTGCATTATAAAATAAAAAAAACGTCGCCCGAACAGGGACTCGAACCCTGGACCCTCAGATTAAAAGTCTGATGCTCTACCGACTGAGCTATCCGGGCGATCAAGAAAATTGATGGTTAATATTGTATTCTATTTTGCTCAATTGAATGATATGTATATACCTATATTATATTTCATAATATAATAATTAATTTTGTATTAAATAAAATCTATAATAATATTTATTAATAAAAAAGACAATTAAAAATCAAAATAATATGAGTTGCTTGGTTTTCATCTTTTTCTTAAAATTAAAAAAAAATTCATTCTGTAAACATAATTGTTTTCTAAATTAATTATTCTTACAATTTTGGAATTTGTATTGTTATTTATTTTAATATAATTGCCACAAAATATGAATTGAATATACTAAATTTAAAAAAATTTATATATGTATGTAAATGTTCTTTGCATCTTCTTTTTAATTTGCTTAAGCAATGAACGCTTTGAAAATCACCGTGTTGAATGCTTCTGTATAAACGACAGACTATGAACATATTTATTTTCTTTTATGCAAGATGGTTATATATTTTCCATAAGACGCATCTCTTATTCATAAGTGAACTATCATCCAGTAGCTATAAGCAGTGATTTACTGCTTCGCGCCGTTAATTTAGCAGCAGCGTTTATACCTATCGTAAAATTAGAAATCATCTTTATTTAAATAAATCGGTGGTTTCATTACACAATTTATTATTCAGTATTTATTCATGATATAATTATTGTATATATCTTCCGATAAGGAAAACATTTTTTTAATAATTTAGAATTAAATATTAAGGAGAGAAAGAAGAGCACATGCTCAAAGACAATTTATCTTATTAGTTAAATAGATAAATCATATTTATTGTTTCGTTTTTTAGAATTACAAAAATCATACACAATACCTTTATCATCTTAACATTGAGTAATTAGTTAATTGTTTGGCTGCCAAAAAAAATTAGCATTCTGTTAAACTAGCGATTTTTTATTACTATCTCAAATAAAATTTAATTTTATTTTTTTTTAATTCATCTCTTCTCTCTTTCTTTCTCTCAGCGGCTTTTGTTAATCTTATCAAAAATTTTGTCGGCAGCAAATATGTTAACTAAAAGGAAAAGTGAAAAAAAAAACATAAACAGCCATTGACCGACCAGGTTGAACGACCTAATCGTAACTCAGCGGGTTCTGATGTGAGAACGGTGTAAGTACTTAACTCTGGCTGTTTTTTCTATGATTTTTTTTATACGGAGACTCTTATCGGCTGACTCACTAGACTTCGTTTCCTAGCATCGATTTAATCGACTAATCTTTTCAGTTCTGATACCTTCGCTTTCAATTTTTGCATAGTTCAGGTTGTTGTTTGTACGTATAAATACATGATAAATCAAACCTTAGAAGGAGATCTACTTACATTGTCTTCATGCATATTGTATAAATCGAAAGTAAAATGTTTTTTATTACTATTGAAATGTAAATTCTGTTACTTGTCACGCTATTACGACATCAAATGTTTCTTTTACTTTTAATTAGCTTGTCAAATGTTCCGTCGGTAGAATTTTACGAAAACTTTGTAAATTTATGCACATCCGAGATAGAAATTTGATTTTCGTAATTTGAAACTAATACATTGTTTTTAGATTTCTGCTTAAAAAATCTAATATATTACAAAGATCTCATTTATGCTATCATGAATGAATACTTTATTAAATCTTATGAGATGCAAAATAGATGCTAATTACCGAACATAAAATAAAATTGAGATCAATGTTGATTAAACAAGAAACAAATTCGAAAAAAACAATTATATATTTCTTTTAATAATATTTTTACGTATAACGGCTTCAAAATAAATCGAAATTAGATAATATCTCTTGAAACAATCGACATTTCTACACCTCCACATACTGATATTTCCAGAATTTATACTGTACACGTTCAATTTTTACTTTGTACATAGTTTTTCGATGTAAAATTAAATTTTCTACAGACTACACTGCAATATACACTGCAATTTTTACGTAAAAAATATCAATCAAATTATCATTGTATTGCGATGAATTTGGATACTGCGTATCGAATCGTTTTGAAATTTGCAACCAATTAGTACAGCATCATAACGAAGTGCGAGAGAACGAGAATTCTTTTGCAGGTGGTACGCAATAAAATTTCAAATAGTCGAGATGCGATGCTGCATCAATATTGTCATCGACACCAACGTTAAACCGTCTTATGACAACTATGACCTATGACAACTTATGATCCGTGGATCTTAAGGGACAACATGAATTATTGGACATGCCGAACTGCATAAGATGTACATTTTGCGAGTAGTCACGGAATTCGGAGTTCAGATGTAATCTCTAAAGGATAGCTATGCAAAAGTTAATATTATGTGTCTTCTAATGAAGAAATAATCTAATTTTAATTCAAAAATAACTTCCAATGTCTTTTATAATTTTATTTATATCCAGCATGTTACATATAACGTATATGTTAATTGTAATTTTCTACTCAACAATGTAACTGTTATATAATACATGTGTTATGTAACAGTTACGTTATTGAGTAGGAAGTTACAACCAACATATGCGTTACATGTAATATTGTGCTTGCTGGATAAAAAAATTCTAGATAAAAAAATTTTAAATTAAATAATTGATTATTTATATTAAATTCAAATATGCTAAAATTAAAATAAAAATTTTATTTATTTGACTTAATTTTTTAAAACAGATAAAATCAAAGAGAGAGAGAGAGAGAGAGAGAGAGAGAGAGAGAGAGAGAGAGAGAAAGAAAGAGATTATATTTATAATTATAGAATATCATGATACAAATTTATTAATAAAAGATGTACTTTCATCTTTTTATTAAAAGTAAAACAAAATAAAAATCTCTAATCGCGCACCCATGCAAAGTTCTTGTTTACATCTTTACCTAGCCGAGATGTAACAATGGAAAAAAGAGGATTGTCTCGAAAGGGTTAAGCCGGATGTGTAGTCCGTAAGTTGCCTACGAAATTATAGGTCTGAAATGTATTCTTGGTGAAGAAGGGGTTTTCGGAGTGTGAAATATGATCGTCGTGCGCGCTCTTGCGGTCATGCGTTCTCCAGGCGCTTGCATCCACCCCCCTGGCACTTACCCTCCAATGGAAGGGATTGGCGGGGATTATATTTGAAGAGCGACCGCGCGATTTCACCCCTCAAACGAGAGAGAGAAGCCACGGCTTCAACCGCGCGCGACGACCCTTTGGCAAATAAACGCGTATTCTGTATTGACAGTTGATCGAGAACGTAACTATTTCGAAGAGGTGCTTGCTTCAAAGTGCTTGCATCTTGGAGAATTCGGAGATTCTACAAATCGTTCGAAGAGAAGATCACGCTATGAAGGTTGGTCGTGTTTTTTCATAACGATTGTAATGAAATAGAGAAAGAGAGAACCACCACAATATCAACACTAATTTCGGATAAGTCTGCAATGATCGAGATCGATTTAATCGCTATTACTTTTCAAATTTTATAGTATTGTGCTTTGATATAATATTAAATTATTTGTCAAAAATATATTTTTTAAATTATAAGTTAAAATATTTTTGATACATCAATATTTAATATATGTGTGGAGAGAAATATATTTAGATATATTTATATTGATTTATAACGATTTTGCAAAGTGACTTATTATACATAAAAATGTAGAAAATAAAACTTTTTTATTATTAAAGCATAACTCGAAGAGAATTTTTATAATAAAAAAATTGGTTAAATATATCTATTTTATTGAATAACATATATATGGTTCAATTCACTTCAGTGCATTTATACCTATTTTTATGCATTTAATTTGAATATATTTTTATATTTTGCAATTTTATTAATTGTTTGTAATTGTGATTTATATAATCAAATAATCATATGTTATATAATTGTGTCATATGTTAAATAAATCATATATTTATTTATAAATAGATATATATATATATATATTTATTTATATTTATATATTTATATATATATATTTATAAATATCTATTTATAAATATTGCTTAATAACACAAGCTGATTATCTTTTTAAATAATATAAATCTGCAAAGACTTTATTAATTTCGATAAACATGATTATGTGATGATAATATTAAAAGTTCAAAAGTACGGATTAAATTTCATATTTATATATCGTTCATATATATGAACGATAGAATTTTTTATATAATTCAAAGAGAACTGTAAAATTTTAATTTCAACAAAGATTTAATTTACCAATACATTTAACATTAACACAAAGATACTTGGAAAGATAATAACATATGCTCTAATAAATCTAGGTGGAAAAATTACTCTTGACTAAAAAAATACGCAAATGTTGAAGTTAAATGCATATCTTATGATAATGGAACAATATTTAACATATGGCTACTAGTGAGCACAGTATAAAATAACAAATGTTACCGATAATTTTTACAAGAACAGTCCGCATATTGAATACCATGGATAATAACGCAAATCTTATTTTTTTACTCCCATATTATGCAAACCAATTGTAATTTTCTGCAATATCATTGAAAGAAATGTTAATACATGCGAAATCATTATTAATTATCTCCATTGAATTAATTAAACCAAATTGCATACGTGTCGTATGGCATTCCAAACAACGTAACAACTTCAATCGTTAATTAACCATAATATGAAATTGATCTCGAATGTTTAAGCAGCTTAAGCATCGGTTCTAGAAATCCTCTATAACGCTTATGCAACATGAACATTAAAAGTCATACACGCGGGATATACATCATTTGTTTGTTAGTCATTATTTTTATTATATCATACGTAACGTAGTTAGTATGGAAAATATCCAGTTTTATGTGTTATTATCATGTTTCGTTATACAGATTACTAAATATCTTTGCTGTACTCTGGCCTGTATATGCCTGTTGAAGGTGGCAAACACTGAGGTTTTGAGAGACAAGGTAAAAATACACATTTCAATAATTTATTTATATAATTTAAAGCGTTTCAATAAATTCTTGTTAAATTATTTCTGGAATTTGTAAATTATTATATTTATTTAAAAAAAATAGTTATTTTTTAATTAAAATTTAATTAAATCAAACAACATATTATAATTATAATTAAACAAATTCTCCAAAATCTTTTAAATATGATTTTATTTATTTTACATAAATATCAAATAAATTAATAAAATAATAATAGAAGGACCATTCTCTATATAAAATCAATATTACAAATATTCATTTAATTTTAATATAAAATATTTTGAAAAAAATAAAAATAGCTTTAATAAAATCGAGAGGACAGAATTCACTTTTACAGCTCGAGCGGCAACTTCTAGACGCCCTTACGGAGAAAACAACCAGACCAAAAAGGCCATTTTGCAATGCTTTCACAGGTAAGAAACAGTTATCAATGATAGATTTTCAGTAATTAATATTACTAGTATCAACATTTTATTTTTAAATAATTTTAAACGTTTTCTAAAAAGTGAATTTTTTTTTATTTATAAAAACATTTATATGATATAAATTATATGATAATAGCATCCTTTGAAATTTTAGTAACCGATAAAATATTTTCAATATCTTGTGTAGGATGCGGCAGATTTTTTTCGGACGAAAGAAGAGTGAAGAAAAAAGGAACTTTCATTCTGCAAGATTTACCGGACTTTCGAACGATGAGCAACGTTCAGCTTCCGGTTTCTTTATACAGAGCATTGCTGAACGCCGACAAGCAAAACATTTGGAAAACGATGGATCGCGAAGAATACAATTACCGATTACAACAAATGCCACGAGTTTATCTTTCGGGTCAAATGCCTCTACGTGACACGATGGAAAGCTAATTTTAACGGAACACAATCTGATGCATGGGCGCCACAAGAATTTCTAACAGATGGAACGTATCTTCTCATTCTTAAATGCATAATACAAACTTCATTTATGATTATATCAAATATCTGATTAGAATTACATTAATGAAATTGTAATGTTTTAATTGTAATTTATTTCTTCTTTTGCAACAGAATGTAAGTGCATCTTTTGCATTCATTATATGGCGCCCATATGTGTCTTAATATTTATTTTCATTTTATTGCCTTATTGTAATTAAAGAAATCTACATTTGAAAAATTATACAATTATATGATATTTTATTTTATATACAACTTCTGAGAAATTTTACCGCTACAAATGTATTATTCATGAAAGAAGCATATAAAAATATAATCAGTATAATATTGATGTTAGCTAGTATTAGCTTAAAAATATTTATTTATTTTACGAAAGCTTCGATTATCATTTATTTATATCTTATCCTTCCTCGATAAATATTTTAATTAATTTGCTAAGTAACTTTAAAAACCACATATTTTTTAAATTGTTAAATTGGATTGTTAAATTAAATCTGGATTATGTTCAATAAATTATGCAAAATTTATTATCTAGTTAATTAATGCAAGATAATGACTTTATTGACTTTGCTCTTTCTTATTTTTTCATAACAAATCATGATATAATATGCGGTTTAATAGCAGCAAATATATTGATAACATTGCTTCGTAATTACACTTATCTTAAAGAGTTTACAAATAAACGACAAGTTTTATTAGCACACTTCCATTCCACATATACCTGGTGTTTCCTAAATATCGTTGAGACGCGGTTATTATTAATGATTTTGATAGAATTACACGTCTGGGAATACTCAGTCCGACGCATTCCGGATTATCTGCCGTTCTTGGTCTACCCCAGAAATCTTCCGTACAAAGCGTAATTGGATCCCAAATGCGAGATCGTCGATCCTCACGTGCGCCTTGCAAAGAATGATCTAATACCTGTTGGATTAAATTATGTCAATAAATATTAAATGCCGCATTTTGTTATATAAATTTTAAATTATATTAAATTTTATAATTTATTAAATTTATATTAAATTTAATCAGATAATGTAGCTTTATTAAAAAATGATTTCCAAGAAATTATTTATTATTTATTATTTATTATTTATTAATTAATTATTCTACTAATTCTATATTATTGTTAAAACAATACATTTCTATTTTTAGATTTCTATTTTCTATTTTTAGATATTTAATAAATTAAACAATAAATGAGTTATAATTGATATTAAGTACATAATTAATTTAGTGGATTAATTTAATGTTTGTGTATTAATAATAAATTTATCAATTTTATCTTTTTTATTTATTAATTTTAAATAATAAACTATTTATGCAAAAATTCAATAAAAAATACTCAAAAGTTTAAATTAAAACATTAAATATGAAACATAAGATAGAATGCAACGAATACTTTATTTGTTAAAAAATTTGAATTATTCTTCAATATCATCTGAATATTTATCTGAAAAAAATAAAATAAAATAAGAAAATAAGACAGCTCCGCATGATATTGATTTTATCTATCTCTTTTATAAAATACGAGCAGCAAAGAATCTTATGTAGTCGTAACTTTCTAATTTCATTTGAAATGATTCGATCGCGTCAGAAAGGTTCCTCTGTCTTGGTAAATAACTGCGACGAGGATTTGATACGACATCTCGACGCAATGTTTCTTTTCGTCTCTCCACGTCCCCGGGGTCTCTTTTGTGCTTCGCAATTGCCTTTTTCGCGATTCGAAAACCCCCTACGAAATTGTATCTTATTCGGCGTTACTAATTTATTCTCGGGACTATTCAATTCATAAGTTTCGATCGTCCTATACGTACCTCGAGGTGGATTCTGTATGGAAACGGCCACGCAAGAACGGAATCGTAACGACCACGAGTTAATCCAACACCTACGAAGACCGTGCCGTCGGGAAAATATTTCGGAGTAATTTTCAAATACATGGCGTAACCACTTTGACCCGCATAGAAGGTAGAACTGCGCATCGAACGACCGGTCTGCCAGTTCATCAGCATCATATTGAAGTTTTTTACCTGCCAATAATAGATGAACGCCTTCACTGAACCTAGAATAAGAGTGGCCTGATTTCATTTTTGTTTTTATTTTATCTTTCATCTCATAATTGTTATAATATGTTCCTATATTATTCACATTTATTATCTCTTTTGTGATTTTTATATAAAAAAATTTAAAAATAGAAATTTCTATGACATTATTAGATATCGTATCTTTCAATTTATGTAGTCGAATTTTTTTTGCTATTACGATATTTTTTGATATATATAATTCAACCTTTAAAGTATAACTATTACAAGATGAAAACTTTAATTATGAAACTAATTGAGGCATCGAAAATTACTGACCTGAACTAACATCAGAGGTAACATCAGAGAGTAAAACCTCATGTTTCAATAAATTTAGAATAAATTTACACCAATATGTATGTACTTTGAGGATTAACAGTCAAATTATATAAAATTAATTTTTAAAAATTGACTATTTTATTGATTTTTATACTGATTTTTGTATCAAATATATCAATTAATACGCTCATCAAATTTTCATTAAAAAAAGATTAGTATCTAAATTCATTAAAAGATTTATTAATTTTGTTTTAAAATATTTTAATTATATTAAGATATTGATTTCAGTTATATTTATCAGTTATATATAATTTAATTAATTTCATATAGTTTATAGTTCAATAATAAAATTTAACTACAAATTTAACAGCAATCGTATTATATAAGTATTACTGCTTTCTCAATAGATTACGCAAAGCTTTTATTATTCAAACGCGTCAGAGTTAATCACTGTACTGCAATTCGAAATAAATCTCAGTACTTCGTTGTACTATTCATTTCGTTTAAATCATGTTTATCCTGACTAAGCTTCAGCTTTGTTGTCCTATGGACAAGGCGAACTCGCCTTTCCTCCCCCACGATGCAGAATCCATTTACATAAAACCATGGATCTTTTACATACAAATGTTTAGCTTAGACTCTGAAGTAACAATGCATATTATGCAAGAAGTGCAAGACTTCTGCACGCGTTATTCGCATTATATTTTGGGTTATTATTCTAAAATAGACTCACATACACGTATGATAATACATACAAAGCTGAAATGTCACGTTTTGCGTTACTTTAGAAAGTACGTTATTATGTAAGTAATAACTCAAAATAAAGCAATTTAATTTTTTTATATAGGACTTAAAATGAAATTGATGTATAAGCATTATTTGTTTATTCGGAATTCTAATTGAAGTTTTGATCATTCAATAGTAATTATTAAAATTTATACTAAATAACATTTGTAAAATTATGATTTTAAAGAAAAATCCATTCATAGTTTATTTTATGACATATATGAACTTTTTCGTAATAATTAATATTAAATTACTAACTTAGAAAATTTCTCTTATAATTGTTGTATAAATGTATAATTAATTAAAACTTAATAACATTTGTAATTGTTGCAAGATTGTTCTTTTGCCAGCAAGTCCAATAGTACAGTAATATCATTTATATGCAAGATAGGCTATGGTAGCAGAGGCACTTTGCAAAGTTTTGAGAACTTCAAGTCCACCAGTTGCTGAAGAACTATTCCATGTTTAGTTGAGAGTAAAGTGAACTTAGTCTACTGTTATTATAAACTATGATAATAATTGCGTTTTTATATGCTAAAAATTATTTCAAGAATTTATATGTGTCATAAAAAGTGTTATATCTTCAAGTTTAACTTTCAAAATATAATTAAATTTGTAATAATTTCTAACTAACCATTCAATATTGGTAAATTTTGCATGCTGTTGTTGAATTTATCAATCTCATCTTGCCTCGGAGATAAATAGTTGTCGGATATAGCGTCATAAAGATTAGCATTTTGTATACTTTTTAAATAATTCGACTGTTGCTCCAGAATGTTATAAAGTATCCATTTAATGTTTGCAAATTCTTTGATTAATCTATCTTCTAGACTTGCAAATTTTTCATCCATTATTTCTGGAAATAAATACGTTTTCATCAATAATAATTAGCTTTTTCTGTATAAGAATAAGATTATAATGTTAAATCGATAGAAACAATCGAGCAATTGTCTTATAATATGCGTTAATATTTTAACAATTTGAATGTTTATTTACTCGATTTAGTAAGTACTGTTGTAGCATATGCATTTGCAATTACATCTTCCGTTGCAATTTTACAAATGGTATGTTGCGTTTCAGTGATATCATCGTTGGTGAAATTGGCCTCAATCACAGCTAAAAATTGCAATATGTTACAGATAAATCATACTTTTTAATAAACAACTAGATATTATAAACGTGCGCTGCGCGCGCGCTACTTATCTTTTTCAACATAAGTTCAAAAATTAATATAATACTATTATACTGTTATATTATAATATTTTAAACTTCTTGATACACAATTGTCAAAACAATCCTCTGTGAAATTAATACAATGATAACTATTCACGAAGCTAGCGAGAGAATCAATAGGCACCAAGGAAAAGCGACGACAATAAAGTTCGAGAAATGCGAGTAATCGATGTTATGCCTTTTTTTAGAAAGGGGATACATAAAAAAATTGTAGGCAATTTTTTAAGAATATATTGTTAATAGAGAGAGTTTGTAACATATCTAATTTCATGATAAAACTTTCTTTTTTGAGTTTATAATTATAGTTTATTTTCTATATCTACAAATAAAAAATTGATTGCAAAATATTATATTGGATATAAATTTAATATTGTTATTTTTTATATTTTTATTTTTAATTGACATCAACTACCAGTATTATATCAATATTATAATTTCTCATTCAATAATATAATAATTGTATTGTTAAGGAAATTACAATATATTGATATGATGTTACTATTATTTTGTTTATTGGATATCCAGTTATTTTAAGATTTATGAATAATTATTTTTTAATAATATATTATGTATAAAATAAGATAAATATAAAAGAAAAAAGAAGATATCTAAAACTTAATTTTGAAAATTATTTAAATAAATTTGTATAAGTAATTCAATATTGTAACTCTTTGAAAGTTTATAACTGTTAAATATTATATTTATCTATAAAAATTAAAATTTTGTTTCGAATGTTATGCAGTTTTAATAAAATATTTATATATTATAAAATTTATTTATATATTATATAATAAATGAATATTTTTATATTTATATATTATAAAATTTTTAATTAAATCGTGTTTTACCTAAAAACTATTAATACAAGATAAATAACTTGTTTCGCACTTACGTATTTTCCGTAAAGATTTACTCACACTATCGTATGTCAAATACAAAATGAGATAAAACAATAACAGAAAATAATGCGTGATTCTCGACATTTCGTTGCACGTTATGAATTCTTCACGATGTAGCCGAAATTATAGACTGCAGTGACTTCCATCTGCCCTCAAAAATAGATTTTATCATCTTATTGGCTGATGAGAAAGAGAGAGTGCATCAAAGAAAAATTACACAAAAGATGTAAAATATTTTGCAAAAATTTCTCATTGCGTAGCATGTATTTTTATAAGATTTTGATAACACATTATTTTTTAAACATTTTTTTTATTAATTGTGTTTATTATTTGGATAAATGTAAAAGTTTAGACCAAACTATTTTTAATAACATATGAAAATTGTAAAGAAAATTAGGGACCAAATTTCAATTATTATTTAATCGCTGATTCTTATTATTTTAACATAAAAATAAAATTTTTAATTGTTGATTATTTAGTATACGAAAAGAAGATTATTATAAATTATGCAATTTTGTTTTAAGAAATTCTACCAATCGTAATCATCAGAATATAATTGAATTATTATCAATGTAAATATAAAAATAATAAAACTATATTATCAAAATACTAAAACAAAAATATAAATAAATAAAGTATAAAAAAAACAGTAATGAACAAAAATAATTTTAGCGTATAATTAATAAATAAAATTATGCATAGATATATGATCAAACGTTAGGAATAAAAAGGGAAGAGACGAAAAAATTAAAAAGGATTATGTAATTAAGAATGAAAATTCATTGTATGAAATGTGCTTAAGAAACTACTTTGTGTGTACTTTAATGACGGCACTTTTAGGGTCTGTTCTTTTTAGTTGAATTGGCTGCACTAGTTCGGAGTTTATCTTTCTTCTTTCAGTGTAAGAAAGAAAAATAAACTGTGAACTAGTACAATCAGTTCAGCCAAAAAGAACAGGCCTTTAATATTCGAGCGGGAGAGGCAGATTTCATTTGGGCCACTGTGATATTTAATTTTTTATTTCAGTTTGATTTATGCTAATTTTATCGGAAAATGGGCGAGAACGTGCAAGGGACGTTTGTGTCTGAGAAAATTTCCAAAATACGATGGCAGTACGGAAATTTTTCGGAAGCGAGGAATTTCTTAACCGGCAGTTGGGATAACTCGGTTAGACACTTAACCTATAAATTTATATTTTTAGATAAAACATGTATTTTTTGATATATTTTTCTGTAAATAAGTTTTATAATATTTCTGTACACTTAATAAAATTTCATGTATTTCAATTAACAGAAATTAAATAGAAATTAAATATATCATGAATCGAAATAGTTTAAAGCTCGAGCTTGAATTTGTCAAATTTTTTTATACAGGTAAATAAAATAACGTATTGGACATTTAGAACAAATTACGACGAGGAATTATATCCTGTAGTTTTGTCATCATACTCATTCCTTGGAGATGTTACTGAACTAAAGGTAATATATTATCCTTTTCAGATAAATTGATGATTTTTATCTTATATATCAAGAATTAACAAAACATGAATTTTCAGTTTATCAACAAAGATTTTTTCGTTGCTTCCTCATCTTTAGGCTCAATAAGATTGCTACAAGTTGATGAGGATACTTGTATTGAATTTAAGGAACATATGGCATGGGAGTTTATACATAGCTTCAAGTAAGTAAACTTGTTTAAATCTTTTGCTTAATAAGTATTATAACAGTTTTAATAATTTTTACAGAACAACAGATTATGCCTCTTGTACTGCATTGTCTACCTTTGAACAAGACATAGCGTCAGTAGGAGAAGATGGAAAGCTTAATCTTCTTACAGCTGCAGAGAAGAAACCAGTTAGAATTATCGGTAAATTGCAGCAATTTGTAACATATAATTTGAATATTGTATGTAAAAGAATCATTTTTCGTTTTGTCTTTAGAAAATGCTGATAGTTGCTCCATATATTGTGTCGATTTTTTAAAACACAATGAAGTGCTTACGGGAAATTCAAGAGGACATATGAAAGTTTGGGATCTGAGAAACGATCGAGATATACCTGCAACTACTTTTATGCTCTCTGATCAAGTTAAAGTAAATAGTTTTATGAAAATATGTTACTTCTAATTTCAATATCTTCAATTTTTTTAAATAATTTGTTATTAAATGACAAAAATGTTTTCACAGACAGCAGCTACAAGTATTACACATCATCCTACACAAAGGCATATTGTGGTCGCTGGTGGAGATGATGGTGGTTTAACCGTGTGGGATTTGAGACAGAATACTTATCCAATGTCGCAACTTAATGCACATAGCAAAGCTGTCAGTGAGATACTATTTCACCAAGACAGACCCGACAATCTTTTTACTTGTTCCGTCAGTGGAGAATTATGGCATTGGAACAATGCACAAAGTTCAAAATTGAAACTCGGTAAATAACAAAGAAAGTTCTTAATTAATAAAAATGAAAGATGCAATTGTAATTTAAAGAATTAATTCTAACATGGTTTTTTTTGTGATGTTAGATTCCACAGACATGCATTGGTTGAATACAATTAGTACAAATGGAAAAGTTAACGTGACTTCATTGTGTGCTGCTATGCATAAGCCAATAAATAGCATCGACATCAATAGATCAACGCTGCTTTTTGGATGTGACAATGAAGCTATATATATTGTAAGAAATATACTTATTTAATAATAATGTGTATTTTTTTATATCTTTATTACAACTTTAAATAAATAACTACCATCATTTCTGTATTTTTTTTTTAATATTGATAATTCGTTCATTTGTATTGTGTAAGTATATACATGAAATTTATTTTTCCTTAAAAACTTTGTTGAACACCATGAATCTTTTGCATTAAATATCTTGGCTGTCAGACATATCAAAGTTTTATTAAAAATTATTTGTTTTGCTTATTAAAAGCCTACTAATCTATTAAGAAAAATGATCATTTAGATGTTTCTAACTATTTTTTTCTAACTGTTCTATAACTATTTTTTTGCGCAAAATTAATTTTATTTCTCAGGTTTTTCTCTGTCTCTAAATATTTTTTATCCTAAAGAGATATTTTTCTTTCTCTTTCTCCGTCTCTCAGTACAGCGCGCCGATCGCGAATATTATCAGCTCCATCTGCTGTCGCTTGCCTTTACCACAAAGACGGAAAGCTCTGAGCTGCTGCTGGCGCTTTGCTTGCCATTTTGACTGACGCCTCGCCTGGGATTTCATAAACAGTTTTGACTTCTGCTTGACCGCGTCTGGAGCGACGAGGACGCTATGTCGAAGCGCAGGATTGAAGTCGTAGATCCTTATGTCAAACGGAAAGCCACGTGAGTACACCGACCGTGTTTTCTCCAGTCGTGAACGACGCGCAACGGACAGTTGTTCACGGCTCCCCCCTTTGCCATGTGCAATATCGCGGGCTCGTGGAACCATGTTAATGCTTATCTCGTGCGATCGCACGCGCTAATATTTGCGTCGTGCGATCTGCATCCTGGCACATGCGCGTCATCCTTGGATGTCACCAAGGAATAATGAGACGATCGAAAGTGACGGGTTCATTACTTTCAATGGTCCTCATCACTTCCGGCGAGGGAAACCTAAGTCCTTCTGTAACGGTTCTGGTCTAAACCGCTTCATATTTGCAATAAAAAAAGTTTTTAACAATCATCTCATTTGCAGATTATGTTATATTTTTAGTAAACACAAAGGAACTTTACATCAATATTATAATTTTTCACTTAGTAATATAAATGTAACATGTATGTAACAAATATGTTGCTGAGTAAGAAATTGTAATATTAATACATAATGTTTCTGTTACTTTGTATGTTTCATTGGATTAGTATGCACTACTTATATTTTTTTGCACACATCACCGTAATTTTTTTGATTTTGCACGAGTGTTGATATGTGCATTAATAATGTCTTAAGTCTATTCTATTTTATATAAAGATATATAGTATAAATTAATATGTATGTTAACTTATATACATTTGTTAACTTATATATATTTGTTATAGAATAGAAAATATTAAGTGATAATTGTTTTGCAGGGACAGCTCTGTATCCAACAATGCAACAACCACAGGGTCTACAGCGACAAAAAGTCAGGTGCAGTTCAATCCATATACCATGCTGCCGTATACACCGAAATACTATGAACTTTATAAGAAAAGGATAACTCTCCCTGTATTCGAATATCGAACTGACTTCATGAGATTGTTATCTCAACATCAATGCATTGTTCTTGTTGGAGAAACAGGTTCTGGTAAAACTACGCAAATACCACAATGGTGTGTGGAGTATTCAAGAAGTATTGGAACTAAAGGAGTCGCATGCACACAACCTAGAAGAGTAGCAGCTATGAGTGTAGCTCAAAGAGTTTCGGAAGAGATGGATGTTGCCTTAGGTATGATAATTATTTATTATATTAATGACTTAGAAAATACTGTAATACAGTATCAAAAATGATATTTCAACAATAATAAATTAAAAAAAAAATTGATATAATTTTTCAACAGGTCAAGAAGTAGGATACAGTATTCGTTTTGAAGATTGTAGTTCGCCGAGGACAGTGTTGAAGTACATGACCGATGGTATGTTGCTTCGAGAAGGTATGTCTGATCCCATGCTGGATGCCTATCAAGTGATATTGCTAGATGAAGCTCATGAAAGAACGTTAGCTACCGATTTGCTGATGGGTGTTTTGAAAGAAGTGATCAAACAGAGACCAGACTTGAAACTTGTGATTATGAGTGCTACCTTGGACGCTGGAAAGTTTCAGCAGTATTTTGACAATGCACCGCTTATGAATGTACCTGGTAGAACACATCCAGTCGAGATATTTTATACACCGGAGCCAGAAAGGGATTATCTAGAAGCGGCGATTAGAACTGTCATTCAAATTCAGATGTGTGAAGAAATTCCCGGGGATCTTTTGCTGTTTTTGACTGGTCAAGAGGAAATTGAAGAAGCTTGCAAGAGAATTAAAAGAGAGATGGACAACTTGGGACCTGAAGTTGGTGAATTAAAGTGCATACCGCTATATTCGACACTGCCGCCGAATCTTCAACAGAGAATATTTGAACCTGCTCCGCCTACTAAACTTAACGGTGCTATTGGTCGTAAAGTTGTCGTGTCAACTAATATTGCAGAGACATCGTTGACTATCGATGGTGTTGTCTTTGTCATAGATCCTGGTTTTGCTAAGCAAAAAGTAAATATCTTGATTAAATTCTTAAGAATTTTTATTATAAATTTGTCTTTATTAATTTCTACTATTTTTTATTAATAGGTATACAATCCAAGAATTCGTGTCGAATCGCTTTTAGTATCGCCTATTAGTAAGGCTTCGGCACAGCAGAGAGCCGGTCGCGCTGGCAGAACAAGACCTGGAAAATGTTTCCGATTGTACACGGAAAAAGCATACAAAAACGAAATGCAAGACAACACGTATCCTGAGATTTTGCGGTCCAATCTTGGAAGCGTAGTACTGCAATTGAAAAAACTTGGTATTGACGATCTGGTGCGTTTATTATAATATTAAAATAAAATAATGCAAAATATATCATTTAAATAATAATTGGCTATTTGCTGAATAATTTTATGATGGAAAAGTCGACTTTATCGTGTGCGTTATGCATAGGTACATTTTGACTTTATGGATCCACCTGCGCCTGAAACTTTAATGAGAGCTTTGGAACTTCTGAATTATCTGGCTGCTCTTGATGATGATGGAAATCTAACAGATCTTGGTGCAGTTATGGCGGAATTTCCATTAGATCCTCAATTGGCAAAAATGCTTATAGCCTCCTGCAATCATAATTGTAGCAATGAGATACTCAGCATTACAGCTATGCTCTCAGGTAAAGTATTGAGGTTTGCTATATGATAATGTTACGTAATTATTTACTAATCGCTTATTAATGATTTAATAAGTTTATTTTGCCTATAATAATATTATTTATTAATATTATGAAAGCCATATATAAAATATATAAGAGAAAATTCTAAAAGTAAAATAAAAAATAGAATCAGAATTGTGGTAAGATAACATGGTAGTATATTGATGATTGATATGGTATTAGTCCCACAGTGCTTTGTGAGACCGAACGAATCAAAGAAAGCCGCGGATGATGCAAAAATGAAATTTGCACATATTGATGGTGATCATTTGACACTACTTAATGTATATCATTCTTTTAAACAACGTAAGTATTTATTTTTTATGTTTATTGAGAAACAATCGATGGTTTTATTTATAATGAATTTGCTTACAGATATGGACGACGTTCAATGGTGTTATGATAATTATGTGAATTATCGATCGTTAAAGAGCGGAGACAATGTAAGACAGCAGCTAAGTAGAATAATGGATAGATTTGTATTAAAGCGAACTTCGACGGATTTCAATTCAAAAGACTATTATATTAATATCAGGAAAGCTCTTGTCAATGGCTTTTTTATGCAGGTAACAAAATATTGATCTATACTGTAGCAAAATTTTTTATTATAGTATAATATTTTATTTCATATCTTAATTATATTCAAACAGGTGGCGCATTTAGAGAGAACGGGACATTATCTGACTATTAAGGATAACCAGGTAGTGCAACTTCATCCCAGCAGTTGCTTGGATCATAAACCAGAGTGGGTTATTTATAATGAATTTGTGCTCACTACTAAAAATTATATCAGAACAGTCACTGATATTAAACGTAAGTTTTTAAACGTATCTATCATATTATGATTAACACATATTTACTGTATTTTTTTCATTCTTGATTTCTTACAATTAGTAACTTTGATTTGATTTTTTCTTTTACACAACATTTTACTATATTTTTACAGCTGATTGGCTGCTGATGATAGCACCGCAATATTATGATCTACAAAATTTCCCTCAGTGTGAAGCGAAAAGACAACTCGAACTTACTCAGGCGAAATTAGATTCAAAACAGTATCAAGAAGGCTTCTAACCTCTATATACTTTAGATGTGTTTGGAAATCGCAAGAAGCTGTCAAGCATGCTCAGTCAAAATTTGCTTTTATCATGGCGATATAATTTTCTCACCTATACGGAATCACATCACATCACATATGAAACATCATGGGACACGTTATGAAGAATTCACTTTCTGTCCTTCACTTAAAAGGCACAGAAGTATATTGAAATATTTAGATTTTTTTGTATAAGCTCAATGCTAGCTTGTACGATGTAAAAATTGAACATTGGAATATTTTCAATATTTAAGTCAAAAGAAAAAAAATGAAGTGGACAATTTATTAACCTGAGACATACAGCAAAAGCGTAGTTAATCGATAAGAAGGGTTATTTATGTACATTTAAGAAAAAGATTAGTGTCTAAGTAATTTTAACGGTAGAATTCATTAATCGACGTTTACACTCGAATGCATTCGGAATTAGATATAATAGATTAATTTTTGTATTAAATGTTGACCATATATAATGCGAAGAAGGAATAATATAAAATGGCCACTACATATTATATATAATATATATATATAGTAAAAAATAGTTATCTCGCATTTGCCTAAAGGTTATTTTGAAAGGATATGTTTCTGTCATTGATAGCATGTCGTCTTTTTACTATGATAACTCAAACATTTAGAAATTTCGTACTTTTTAATTTTTCCAAATTTAGAATATGTTGCAACATATGTATGGCGACATTTTTACATTTTCACAATACAGTGAAAAAATAATTACATGCTTATAACAATACACATAGTTAATTTCTGACTAAAAAGATAGCAAAAAAAACAAAATTAAAGAGAAATATTTCTAGACTTACATCTGAAAAAATCAAATTAATGAAACAAATATATATTAATGTGGTAAGAGCTCTAAGCACACATACACATCTACACGCAACACGGTGGCCAATTTATGAGAAAACATTCAGTGTAATAAAGTATCTTTATTAGCACCTGAAAGAAAAACTGAATTTGAGTATCCTATATATTTATTGTTTATTATTGACATTCTACACATATTAACAATAAATGTACGGATTTTTTAAAACGAAAGATAGCATCAAGTAATTTTGACTCAATTTGTGAATTCTATAATTGATAGCAGTTACTATAATTAGCAGCTGCATTTGTTTTCTTCTTTTCCTTGTATACTGAGATAAAATATTTTTTCGAGTTTGTAAACGTGTGAGGATGAACGGATTTTTATAGAAACACAAAACTGATTGTAGTAAAATAATTTATTGCGTTATATATTTCATTCCAATAAACTCGAAACTTTTATCTCAACATTAGTTTTTATGTATTTCGTGTGTGTTAAGAATTTATATCGATATATTTATTGAATCAATAATTTAATTTTAATAATTTAGTAATATATCAATATATTGACATATAACATTACATTACATAATCGATCATAAGTTTGAAAGTAAGGAACTCTTAAGATGCTTTTTGATCTTACAAAATATTATGAATCTGAGTCGCATAAATGAACGTTTATCTATGGCTCGCGCTGATTTGTAATATCATTACGTTCCAAAACTCATCGAAAAGAAACGATTTTATCATACGCATTATTTTTACAATTTTTGTTTCGTCATACGTGATCTTTCTGGATGTAACGTTTCGTGACTCGGTCTTTTGCATGTAAGGAAGAAATAATTGCTCGTGAAAATTAAGAATTGTAATTATTATGTGAATTATCACCGCTCGTAAACGGTAGTGATTTTCTTTTCAATACTCGGCCGAAGTTGGTAAGAGTTTCCCGCGCGTGTTGTTTTCGACGCGTTTACCACCTGGCGGAATTACGCGTTGTACCAAGTAGTATCGAGAAGGGGCTTGAGACTGTTTGCTAGTTTAGTAATTTGTATTGTCAATTTAGGTCGTTTTATAAAATCCTGAGGTACTTTATAGACGCGCATCATGTTCAGTCTGAGCGAAATTGGCGAGCAGTTGAAAGACGTAAGTCGAAAATCAGTCGGGGTCTCGTTTGCCGGTCAGTCGCTTGTGTTGGATACCGCGAGTGATGGTAAGAGACAATCTTTTTGATGACTTAATTTTTTTGTGTTAAGAGTAGATAATCATGCGAACTCAACGTTCTTGAGGTATACTTGTTTTTCTTTCATAAAACGCTGCAAAATTCAAAATTTTAATAGAGTTGTGTGTGTGTGTGTGTGTGTGTGTGTGTGTGTAAATAATAACATTAAATATTTATAAGCATTATATATATATATATATATATATATATATATATTTATATTTATATATATTTCTTTGTTCATCGTATTTTATACAGCTCTTCAAGTAGTAAACGCAATTAAAGCATGTCCGTGCTTGGAATACTTGGATTTGGAAGGAAATACATTGGGTACATCAGCTGCTGAGGCTATAGCAGAGGCATTAAAAGAGAAAGGGACTCCTTTGAAAAAAGCTCTTTGGAAGGATATGTTCACTGGACGTTTGAAAACAGAGATCCCGAAAGCTTTGGAATATTTAGGAATGGCATTATGCACTGCCAATAGTCAACTCACTGAACTTGATTTGAGCGATAATGCTTTTGGTCCAATTGGTATTCAAGGATTAGCTAGTTTATTGGCATCAAGCCCATGTTATACCCTAGAACAATTAAGATTGAACAATAATGGTCTTGGTATATCAGGTGGAAAAATGTTAGCCAAAGCATTAGAGAAATGTCATGAGAACAGTTCTAAAGAAGGTGAGCTTATATAATATATAAACATATAATTATAGATACATATTTAAATATATTCTAGATGTTTAAATATAACATATTTACCATAGGCACACCTCTTGCTCTGAAAGTTTTTATTGTTGGTAGAAATCGGTTGGAAAATGAGGGTGCACAAGCATTAGCAGCTGTATTTGAAAAACTGAAAACATTGGAGGAAGTTGTAATGCAACAAAATGGTATATATCACGTAGGCATTGCGGCAATTGCGCAGGGTTTATCTGCCAATCCTAATTTGCGAGTGTTAAATCTGAATGATAATACAATTGGATTGAAGGGAGCCAGAGCACTTGCTAAAGTTTTACCAATTTTCCGAGGTCTGGAAGATTTAAATCTCGGAGATTGTTTACTAAAGACAAAAGGGGCTTTAGCTTTAGCAGAAGTGTTAGAAATTCATGGTAATCATACGTCCCTTATAAGTCTGGATTTAAGCAATAATGAACTGCGCGCGGATGCTGGATGTGCTATTGCTAGTGCCACACACGATAAAACTCTTCTGACAAATCTACAGCTGGATGGTAATTGTTTCGGAACGGAAGGACGCGAGAATGTCCGAGAAATTCTTACAAAATTAGGAAGAATTGATGCTCTGACTTCGTTGGATGAGGATTATACCGAGGATGAGGAGGAGGAAGAGAACGATGACAACGAGGATGAACAGGGTACAAGTGAAGAAGAAAGTGATGATGAAGACGAGACAAGTGACAAAGATAACAAGGAACAAGAGAACGTTGCGCAAAACGCAGTAACAGTAGCAGAATTTATAAAATCACCGATAGGTGAAAAACTATTGTTACTGCAAGGCGATAATGTTCAAGCTTTTATTGATCACGCAGCCGTACGTATTAATATATTTGTACATCTAATTTGTACTTGTAAACATATTTCTTATTTTCTAGAATTTAGCAAATCAGAATAACACAAATACAGGACAGAAATATATAGAAGAACTTTTACGGATAACTATGAAAGTATCAGCATTGTGTGGTAGTGGCTACATAAATGTGAGAATAAAGGCAGAATCCTTGTCAGATGCTTTATATGCAAAACTATTTTCTTATGCTATAGAAAATGATCAAATTTCAAATTTGAATAATATGTTACTCGTTAATCTTGGTTTAATAAAAGTGAGAAAATATATTATTAAAATATGTATAGCAAATATGTAATGACAAAACGAGTAAAGTAATTAACAATCATTCCTTTTTTAGGGTGAGGATAAAGCCAGTGGAAAAATTGATTGGAATTTGGAAGGATGTTTTAAGGCTCTAGAAAAAATTACGCAGAAAGATTATTTCTTAGTGCAAACAAGGAGTATGTTAAAATTATTTTTAGAAAAACCAATGAAGATTAGTCGTGCAAATGTAGTCGATCCATTTCACGATTCCAAAATTGCTCTTAAAGCTGTTCTAAATAGTATTCAAGTTACGTAAATTTGCCTGAAATTATTATCGTTGATATGACATAGTTATTTATTTTTATACATCATATGGAAAAATATAGTAGAAATTTTATGTAAAATTAAATTTAAAATGCCATCATATAAACTTAGCAGAATCTATATATAAATGATCTTTAAGATAAATCCTGAATGATTTTTAAGTCGAAATTTTGTACTTTTAATATTAAATTTTGTCAATACAAATGCCACAACTTCTTTTTGTAATGTGATCTTTATCTCATAAGAAAACGAGAAATTCTACTTTTACTAGAAAATAATTATGAATAATTACGTAATAATCATGATACAATTTCGAAATAAAAAATACATTTATTATCTTACAATATGTATATATATGTATGTATATATATATATATATATATATATATATATATATATATATATATTTTCTCATTTTAGAGTTTTAATGCAAGTTATACTTTTATCATTTTTTCAAACTAATAAAATATATACTATTGTATGTAAAAGCTATTTCTTAAAATAGTATCAATATATTAAGAATTAACTTTTACACATACATTTTTTTAAATATTTATATTTATATGTGATAAAAATGACTTTATACAAAGCAGTATTTGAGTGATGTGCAACTTGTATATAATCAATTTGAAAAACGCGAAAAAGATGCAACTCAAATAAAACATTTATCGTAAATAAATGTTTAAAATGATCTAATGTGTAACATTTTTTACAAATTTGTAAGAACGATTATAAATTAATATGAAATAAATAATGCTTGTGTATGTGTGCAAGAAAAATTTATCACGAAATTGCAGTATTATCGCTTTTGTTTGTCCATAAAATGTATTATATAAATAAGAATCTCTGGGAAAACTTGTTCTGATGTTCAAAATATGATATTGTAAAAGTTACTTCACAGCGATGGTGGATGCTGGATCCCAACCTGGATGAAAGAGGTCGACAGACAATGGGATGCAGTGTGATGATGATTGATCTTTCATATACATAGTTGCCTAGAAACATGAAATAATAAGAAACGTGAAAAGCGATTTTCTTGTTTTTGACTTCAAATCAACATATCTTTATATCTAATACATACCAGGAAGAGAACTAATTGCAATTTTGTCTTAGCATCACATTCCTTTCCCAAAGTAGATGGATAACTTATCACCCCATCGTTACTTTGTATATCAGCCGCTATCAATTGTAAGCAATGTTTCTCATCTACTCTGAATGATTCTAATATCGATGCTGTGATAAATCAATTTGATATTAATATACTTTCTTTTATATTATTCTTTCATTTAGAATTTTTAAAACAATATTAATTAGTCTTATTATTTAGTCTCTTACTTCTCTCGGATGTTTCAGCAGATAAGAACCTCGATAAAATTGCTCCAGACTCAAAGGTTTCAGATAAAAATAGATACGGATAACGTCTGAGAAATAATTTTGTTAGCAACATATTGCCACGATTTCCAGCTAAATTATTTTGAGGTATACAGATGATTTCATCATCTGTTCTTCTTATTAATAATATGGTTCCATTGTATCTGTTGAATTAAAAAATAATGAGAGATGTATATGCGATACTTTAATTACATTATATGATAACACGCTACAAAATATACCTGTTTAATTGTTCCGCTATATGTAGATTGAAATAATCTCTGATTATATTGTGGACTAAACCTTCTAGGGACGGCGGCATTGCTTTAATAGCTAATGGAAGTACATCATCAAACGTAGCATCTAAAACCTGCGGCGATTAATATGTCAATTTACGGAATCGATTTGATATATATGATTAATTGAGACTGGACAATATTACCAAGCTTTGAATTGAAGGATAATTCATAGCGGCCCAAGTGGCAGTATATCCTCCAATACTCCATCCGTATATGATAATTTGTTTTTCGGGAAACTTTAGACGTTCGATCGCAAAGCGCATAATACAATCAATTGCGTTTTCTTCTTGATCTGGATATGGCGCACCCTTTGCGGTCATGACTTACTGTTATACGAGATATGTGTCGGCCAGCCCGAAAAAGAAGGCTTGCTATTACTCCAACTATTGAATTTACTGTTTGAATGACAATAACTGCAACATGGGCAAAATTTTATTGTTGCAAGAAAGATTCTTATGACGGAGTAACAGCAATTCTTCTTGTCGGATTGTGAACATCCGTGAAGTTTATTTCTTTATAAGTATAATACTTACAGTACTACTGGCAAAACCTGGATGATTCCAACCTAATACCGAATAGCCCTTAGTTAAGGGAGTGGATATAATGCCTGTTTCATAAAATCCACAATTTCCTTCACAAGTTATGACCAGTGTATCACCATTACTGCTTCTGCAAAATGACGTACGTCAAAAAGAGTTTGCAGCATAACAAAGGGTGTCGATAAAGTTATTGTTTACATTACTTGGTGCGTCGATCGATGAACATTACATCAAGATGATTTTTATCCGAAGTCATCAATTTGAATCTTTCTCCGCCTTGTTTTATTAGATCAGACCTCCCTTTCACTAATGCAGAACCTTTAATATTGTGATAGGAAATAATCTTAAATTATAATCTTAAATTATAATCATAAAAGCTTATGGAAATATAAAAGTAACAATGTATTACCGAATGCCCAGCCGATGAGAGATATACTGCCAGGATAAATCAGTTTACTCGCAAAAGTATGTGCTACAACGTAAGAAAGTAATTTACATGGAATAGCAAATATAAATTCTTTGCCGCTTTGCCGTTTGAGACGCCCACTGGCTTTTGTAATTTTTTCTAACGTCAATTTATCTGCAATGTCACTACAAGGAACATATAATTAGAAAAGAGTAATATTAATTGCAAAGTATAAGTTGTTTTAAAATCCTAATTTCATACTAATCAATAATCAAAATATACCAGTATTATTTTTGTACTCTTGATGAAATTAAATAAAATGGTAAAACTTTTTAAGTATATTTTTTATAATATATCAAGATCTAAATGAGAAATAGCAAATACTAGAGTTGTAAAAAGTTACAATTTGAAAATTTTTTTATTAATTTTTTTTTTAAACATTTTAAATTTGTTAAGGAGAATTTGTCAGAGAATTTTAAAATGAAAGTTGAGGATTCTAGAACATCTTGAATAATTATTGTTGATAGAAATATATGTGTCTAACCCTGTCACATTGAAGTCTACAGGCCATGCCCAAAATTCAAAATCATATTTGTGAAGTTCTTGCTTTGTACTTGCATTATAATTCAAGTGAGCTTCGTTCAGAGTGTCCACAAACTTTACATACGCTGGATTATTGATTCTGGAATAACCACGTGCAGCCAACGAGGCAATGAGAAGTGCACCAGCTCCAGCTGCCACTTTACTCAAGCAAGAAACGTTATCTATCAAAGAATAGCTACGCTGGTACATGGCGAACATAGCGATAACTGGTACAGCATAAAGGCTTATAGACCATATTGCTGCAAACTGCAATAACACAAAAGCAATTTGTGAATTCATCTTTGTAATCATGATAATACAAAAAGTGTAATCTAATCGATGAGAATATAGCAAAAAATCACTGGCATTCGGTATCATTTTACTATCATGACAGTATACTACGAGTGCAATCTTCGATGATGTTACACTTCTAATTTATATGATACATGGAACATAAACTTACGGAAATGACGATTTGATCACCCCATCGCTCTAGGTTCTTCGCTTCATACGATTTCTGTAAACGCATTGTAACCTCAACTTTATGTAAATTTCAACGGAAAGTGCTGAATAAATATACATCGTACTTACGTCAACCAGACCGATCCACGTTACCTCGTAAATCTTAAAAAGCCGCGGGCTAAATGTGCATCTCCACAGTGTCCGGATCAACGACATCTCGCCTTTGCGTGCGGTCAGCTGGACAACCGTATATAAACGTGTTACTGCGGACGTCGCGATGCGGATCAGGAGTCCTTGGGCTTGCGGAGCATCGAACCGAAAGCATCTTCTCGCCACGTCCGTCGAACAAGCGCGCCAACTAGATGGACGACAAACGAATCGTCGAAAGTGCAACTTTTCTTGCGCCGAATTATAATTCAACCAAACTTCGATTGACTTACCAAATCTGTAATATCTTTACTATGATCTCTCAAAATATTCTTAATAATTATTACAATAATAATTATATATTATTATTCTTTATCATTTCATATTTTTTTCACGATCAGAATCATTTATTATTTAACAAAATGAAAAAAGAAATTAAATCAGAGATAATGAATTGTATGACTTAAAATTTTACTTTAAATGACATGCTTGAATAAATTTTCTATTAATCGGCGATTAACTTTTTGATACAAAATTTTGTACAAAATTTGTAGAACTAAAAATAGATGAAAAATAAATTAAATCGAGATTAAAATTAAATTATATCGGAATATAGGAATGAATATAATAGAATAATTAAGTTTGAAATTACTAGGTTTTTCGAATATGATCGATATCGGTCCATCTACGTAGAGAAAATACGCTCGTTTCGTCAGAATCGAATGGCATCTCGTTTGTTGCGCGTCGAGAACCTTTCGTAAATTCGTAAACGGCGACTTTTCAAAATTTATCGTAATTTTTTTTTCGCCACCCGCAAAATCAAGTTCCACATTTATACGTAACAAAAGCGCGACGATCGGCGCGAGGCGAGAGAACTTTCTTGTGCATGCGGCGTCGAAAATCAGGCCAAAAAGTTTGTTTCTTCCCGTCGTGACCGGTACGTGGTCTCTTTCGATTCTGCGTACGACGCAGAAGAATCCCGTGAACGTGATTTCCCCGATTGGAGGGAGAGAGAAAAAAGAGATCACGAAGCACGCGTACGGACGGAGGTCCACGTTCACGAACGTTTCCTGAGGCGACGACCCTCGATGTTCGCGGAATCGTGGCTTCGCGCCGGTCGATCGAGCGGCCGCGCCGCATGATTTTCGGAACGTCCGCGAGGCGGAGAGCGAGAAGAACTTGCTGGAAAGAGCAATACAGCGGGAGTAGAGCGGCTGCTATCGTGACCACGTTCCCAAGTGGAAACGTCCGCGCGATACATCGTCGATACTGCGACAACCAACGGTCCCGGTAGTGAGACTTTCACCTTTTCTCTTTCTCCCTTTTTTTTTTACGACATGTCAGATTGGGACACCGCGCCTATCACCCTTCGCAAACGCGCCCCGAAGTCGTCCACGCTGAAAACTGAGAAGGTAACCAGCCGCGATCTGTCGTACGTGGCCCCGTCGCGGCTGGCCGCCGCACGATCGAAAACGCATCGCGATTGTGTAACCATGCACGTTTGTTTACAGGCGGTAAACGACGCTCGGCGACAAGGCTTTACCGTAGAGACACAAGCGAAATGTGAGTACCACGAATATCTTATCTTTTCGCTCCCCGAATATTTCTTCGCATTTGCGACATAAACAAAACGGCGCTCACCGCGAATGATTTTATGCGTATGCACTTATCTGCGATAACAATATTTTCAAGTTGTATCACGATCTCTGTAAGACCAAACCGCGAATTAGAGAAATTATAATCATCATGTTTGCATCTTTCCCGAGAATGACAATGTGTCTAAATATCTCTCAGAATAGTTATGCAGTTGAAAAAGTACATGTAATCAGTCTTATTATTGTGTCATCATATTGTATCACAGATAAAAAGTTCAAGGTTGTTTGAAAATACTTTACGTGCTAATGTATGGAGTAAATGTATCTAAGCGCAGAGGCTGTTTATTTCTAGAAATATCTAAGACAATATTCTATTAATATACTATAAATAATAGGAAGAGAGGACGTTATAGATTTTGTATTAAATAAGATTTTAAATGTCCTTAGTTTCCATATTTTGATATTGATTTGGTAACCTATAGATGTTTAATCATATCTTTTGTTATAAGCTTATCTATCTTTTTTTGATATTTTATCAAGAGTGCAATGTAATTCTGAAATAGAAAAAAATTTTTTTAATTAGGGGGTGGTGGTGCGAACAGACAGCATGTAACCACAAAGAATACAGCCAAATTGGATCGTGAAACAGAAGAATTGAAGCACGATCAAATCCCACTTGAACTTGGCAAGCTTATCCAACAAGGACGACAGAGCAAAGGATTATCTCAAAAAGATCTGGCTACGGTAAAATATTTGCAGTTGCAGGAATTACCTGTTAGAGAATTTAAAGGAAAATCACTTTTGAATACTTTTGTTAACGATCTCTATATATTTTTTGTAGAAAGTAAACGAGAAGGCACAGGTCATCAATGACTATGAAGCAGGACGTGGAATACCAAACCAAATGGTAATCGGTAAGATCGAACGAGTACTTGGAATCAAATTGCGCGGTAAAGATCGTGGCAAACCGTTAGCGGTAGCCCCCGGGACGAAGAAGTGAATCTCGGGGGGAAGCAATGTCTATCTTTCGATCCTTATATACTGTTCCTGTGGAAGAACAATGAGAAAGACGGTAGAACGGAACGCAACAAAAAAAAAAAAAGAATACAAACCTACCCTCTTTTCCTTTGGTTATACGGATATTACGAACGATAAAACAATGGGTTATAATTAACTTGCCTTTATGTATGAAATAAAAGATATTTTAGAATATTACGAGTACGTACGGAGTAACGATTACATATGATACATACAATAACATAGTGTAATGTTAAACAAGGCTTATTGAGTTACCTTCGCGCGTAATCGTTTGTTATAGATTTTTAAGTGTACATTACTAATGCTAATCATGAAATAAAAGCGAAACGTATGTTTGAGTGACAAAAAATAAAATTCTTAATTTATGATAAAAATCTTTAGGTATTTGTCTTCATTGAGTACAGAAATTCACTAAATATATAAAATAAGTATGGATAAAATATTCACATATATAAAAATAAACAATATGTACAAACATAAAAAGAAAATCTTAAGTATCACGTATATGCATTTTTGTATTTTTTATCTTTCATCTATATCATTTGTACATTATTTTTTTTAGACATTTTAGTAAAAAAATCAAGTTTTTTTATTTCATAGCGCGAGAAATCTCCTGAAGAATATTTTTTTAAGAAAGAAAAAGAATTTTAGTGACACTTGAAATATTCAAATAATTTTATTTGTATAGAGATAATATAAATGCTGATTTTGTTTTCCATTAATCCTTCCTCAAAGCAAAACTGGAGTCTTTTATTCCATCCTTAGTAATAATTTTGATAGTTATTCCATCACCTGTATATATATCTCTTTCAGCTGCAGAAGTAAAAACATCTTTCAGAATTGCTACAGCCTTTTCTTGAGTTAAGGGTGTAGCAGTGACACCTTCTTGGTTCTTATACCCAATCTAAAAAATAAAAATGTTATGGGATATCAATTACGTGATCTCTTTCTTAAGCATTTTATATACACACACATACACATATATATATATATATATATATATATATATATATATTAGATTATATATATAATCAAATGTTTTTATATTTATACCTGATTATCAAGAAGTGGTTGTAAAAGAGCACCAGCTGAACCACCTGCTCTGTATGTAGTTTTTTCGCAATGTCCAATTGGATCATAACTATATATACAGCCCTTTCCATTTTCATCCAATCCAGCAAGTATATTGCTAATATAATATGGAAAGAATCTTTTATGATATAGCATTATTGACAACATCTGTGCTGTTGCTGGAGTTGACATTTCTTTTTGATGTTCATGTTTATACATCTAAAGACATATTATATATCTGACAATGTCATGTGTGATCGTGTGATGTTACAATGATTGTGTGTAACAATGATTGCTCAATATTTTGATCTCAATTAATTATAAGATTCCAACATTATACCTGCATACGAGCGGACAAGAGACGAGTCAGAGTCAAGGTGTCGCACCAGCAACCGGAGCATCCTAAGATAGTAGTTTTCGACAGGGGGAACAATTTATCTTGGTCTCGAGTGTAGATCGAGAATCCTGTGCTAAGACGCGTATCTGCGCCTATGACGCAAAAATCATCCCCTGCGAGAGCTACCACACTCCTGAAAAAAAGAAATCGTACAAGCATAAAGTACTTTACATTAAGAAACATTGCAAAATAAAACTCAAGAATAACAATAAACCAGCAGAAATAGAGTTGTATAATTTCAGACTTATTTAAAATTACATAGAGATTTAGGTTATTTCCATTTACCCTCCATTGTCGGAATACGGACTGAAACTGACTTGTTTTGCTCCCTGTACTTCGTAATCGGGTAAGCGTCCTTTTCCATTTTCCACCAACAGGGCCATTGTCGATCTTGGTTTGTCAAAGAATATCAAAAGAAATTGCTTGAATCTGAATGACACTACAGTTTCTCACGGAGTCGTGTCATAACATCGGACGGCAAAACAGTCGCGGTTTCATATTTTATTCGTCATGCGCATCTTCGCCATATTGGATGAAGTGGATTACCGGGACATTTAAAAAGTTAAATACAAAAGCAGAAATACAAATAAATTAAAAAAAAGTTCTATATAATAGTATAGAAATATTTCAAGAATATCTCAAAAATGCTCCATTTAAGTTAAAATATGTTATAATTGCAAAATATTTTTCTACAACAGCTTTCTCATGAGAAAATAAAAGGTTTTATGAGAATTGTGATTATTTTGTACTATTGCAAAAATATTTTGCAAAATTTCTAAAATGTTTCAATTCGATTAGTGGAACATTTTTGAAATATCTCTGAAATGTTTTTCTGATATATTGGATATATTGGATTTCAGAAACTTTTCTATTATTAACTCGCGTGGTAAAAAGCGTTCAGAAGAAATTTAATGCAAGGTGTAATAAAATACAACATGCAATATTGGAAAGTAAATGACATAATAGCAATCTTACGAATGTTAGTTAAAAAGAGTTTATCGAAGTTGTAATTAATTTCTTGATTTCTCTGATTTCATTCGTAGAAACAACTCATAGGATTCCGCAACTCCAATTTTCATTTATTTATCATTAAAATCAATTTCCCCGAACTTCATTCAAATTGTGCAATGTAAAATTAAATTTTAGTTTACAATAGATTACTTGCTGTTATGTGATTAAATATAATAAATAAATTCAATATAAAATTGAATTTTGTTTCAATATTATATAAAATTATAAAATGCAATACTTTTAAATTACGCTGGACTTTTAAATTAGCGCGATTCGATTGTCAAAACATTCCGTGTTGAAATCAATTTTTCTATTGCTCCTGTCGAGAATTTTTTGATCGCTTTAGATATAATCCGAATGGTCGTGAGAAAAATGATAAATCATTTTTCCGATCGAAGGTACAGATCCATGACAAATTTCTAATCAAAATTCCAATCATGAGAAAAGGAGCGGGAGGGGATAAAGATTCGTTAAAAAAGTTGAAAACTTTCAATGACACGAAATCGAATCTCTTTTTATTTTTATTCGAAGCTCGTCGTCCAGCTCGATCGAAAGCATTTATTTCGTCGCATTTTTTTGCAGACGAGTTTTTCTGATTCGTGGCCAAAGTACTTGTAAAAAAAGTGCATTCGATGGCGATTGGGAAACCTTCTTGAGAACTGACGCGACACGTTCACCGGTCACGTCCGCTCCTGCCTGTGCGGAGGGGGGCTCGCTTTCTACACTTTTTGTCCTCCCTCTCCTTTCATTCTACGTCAATGGCGCACCCGTCTCGTTTGGAGTGCAAAAGAGGCTGTTGGTGCAACGCAACGCGAGGAACGGACCTTACGACGATAGATCGTTGAACTCGGAATGACTGCCGTGTTCAGGCGACGTTTTAACACTGCTGACACGTAGGCATTTCTCGTTTCCAGCGGCTGAATCATCGCATGCGAGCGTGATGAATACGGTACAAATATCGAAATGCGTGCGAAATAATATGCACGCCACGGATAAAAACGATTTTCTTTCAGGACTTGGGGAAAGGAAGAGGGGACGCAGGTATTTAGACTTCCCTCTGTATTCGAGTTAGTGCCAGCGAAATGTAAATAAAAGTATTCAGTATCCTCTAAGTAAAACGAGTCTGCTAAACAATGCGAAACAATTTGTATTTTTGATTCTGCTTGTTTAGTCTTTAGTCGTATTTTTTGGAAAGATACAATTTTTTTTCGTTGGAAATTGAATTAATTGCATTCGGCATTTGGAATCTAAAACATCTATCTATTATATCCTAAAGGGCGACTAGAATTAATATCTGTTCATAATGATAATGAAATACTTCAAGTTTTTATTTAAAAAATTGTTATTTATTTTATCTTATAAGATATAATTGATAACTAATTCAATCGGTAGAATTATTTAAAATATATATTTTTAATCGCATAATTCATCGTTTTTTATTTTTTATTCAAGATATATTAAAAAAAAATAAATGATTTCATCCGTATTTAATAAAAAATGGTACAATTAATCGCCAATCATTAAGTTAATCGGAGCATAATTATCTACCGGCGAGGGCCCCTCCTTGTCGACGCTACTGAGCGTCGCAGCCGTTAATTTGACCAGCGTGGTGGCGACGACGGAAGTGACGCGCGCGTCGTTTCATTACGTTTACATTCTGTTCCCGACGTCGCATTGTGCGGAGCCATTACCCTCGTCCGCGCTAAAGCATCGTGCCATATTCCCACTCGCGCCCTGAAATTAACCGCGTTCTCGTAGTTTTAAGTGAAATATTATGAGAGTGAAGACCGAAATGGACGACGATGAAAAGGGGTGAGTAAATTCAAAGCCGGTCACGGACCGCATCGCGCCCCCCTCATCGTTCTCGCGAGCGTATTCAGCGGGGCCATCATCGTTCCTCGCCGCTGCCGCCGCCGCCGTCGTCACCACCACAGCCGTCGTCGTCATCGTCGTCGTCGTCGTCGTCGTCGTCGTCGTCGCTGCCAATGCCGCATTTACGCGTCACAATCGGGAATGGATTTCCTTCTTTGAGCCGGATATTTCTGTTCTTGTTCATGTATTCTCGATTTCGCCCCGCGATAGTGCTTTACTGTTGACGGGGAGAACTCCAAAGCCAGAACAGTTTTCTTTCAGTTTTTCGTGGCGATGGGAGAGAACGGCGACAACGATGACGACGATAACGGCAGTGACGATTCTTCGCTCCGTCGCGAAACCCACCGGCGGTTCACCTGCCGCAGATTCGCGCCATTTGGCTTCGTCTTTTTCGATTCTAAAATCTTTCGTGAAAACCTAAGGCCCCCTCTTCTCCCCTCGCGTTATCCGCAGCCCGCGCATTCTTTTATAGCAGCATACGGGAGTAGTGCGCGAAAGCGGCCTCCGCGTTCGCGTCCTTAAACAACTGCTAGATTCCCTCTATTTTTACGCTCCAATTCCCTCCAATGTCCCGCTTCACGCCGGCTCGCCTGGAGGATTCTCGACAGCGTCTTTGCGGTCGAAAGTGTTGCGGATTACGAACGCGACTCGATGCGAATAGGAATGATACAAATTGGAATGGCGTCTGGTGTATGTTTGAGTTTTTTGAAATGGCACGCACAGAAGGGGAATGGCGTTGTGTAGATATCAATTGATTTTGATATTCCTCTCCGCGCAGAGCATCGCCAGCTCACCAGACGGTTGCTGAACATATTTATGCTTTAAATGACTCAGCGCGTTTCATTTTTCTGAGAAAAGCCGGTATCTCTTGCTTTTCTTGAAATTATTCGAATGAATTGGAACGTGATCATTTAAGATCACTCTCGAACTGGGACTTTAGGACGCGATATATAAAATTACGCGTTAACTATATCTGCGCATTTATACCGCGTATTTTTTTTTTGCTTAGAATTATAGAAGAAAGATGATATACTCCAGATTTTGTATATAACAAGTTTGAAGCATCTACTTTTATATAATAAATAAAATTCTTTATAAAATATGTAATTATGTTTATTATGTGACGTAATATTAATTAGAGTATTAAAATTAATTAATATTCTTAAGAAGATGTAAACTGTATCAATGTATATTAATTATATATTAATATAATTTTTGAAAAATAGTTTGAAATAATTTTCTGATTTTTTCATTTAAAAATATTCTCTTATCAAATATCACTGTTAATAGAAACAAATCAAAAAATTCGAATGACTCGTACTTCAAAAACGTCACCAAGTACTTTTTCTGTATAGATAAGTCTTTAAGTAAATCCAAATATCAACAACGAACGACATATATTATTTATTTTCAGTCATATAAATATCACGCATAAAATAAATTCATATATTAATGACATTTTTTTTATTTTGTTCTAGAAAACTGTTTGTTGGAGGGTTATCATGGGAAACAACCCAAGAAAATCTCCAACGTTACTTTGGCCGTTATGGTGAAGTCATCGATTGCGTTGTTATGAAAAACAGCGAATCTGGACGCAGTCGTGGATTTGGATTTGTGACATTTAGTGATCCCGCTAATGTTTCTTTGGTTCTTCAAAATGGTCCTCACCAATTGGATGGACGTACAGTATGTATACTTATTGTATATAAGATAGCAATAAATTACAAAAAATTCTGTATATATATATGGATATTTTTGTTCAAAATTTTTAATTCTTTAATCAAGCTTTTATAAACTGATATAAGGAATGTAAATACAAATTGAATTTAAACTGAAACCATATACTTATTTAATGACATTTTATATATAATTTTATATAAGAAATGAGATAATACAATATTAATTCTATATATACATATAAATAGAAGTATAAGAATTGAAATATAATTTGTTGATGTTTCATTACAGATTGATCCAAAACCATGCAATCCACGTACTCTTCAGAAGCCTAAACGTAGTGGTGGCTTCCCGAAAGTTTTTCTTGGTGGTTTGCCAAGTAATGTAACAGAAACCGACTTAAGATCCTATTTTACTCGCTTTGGAAAAGTTATGGAAGTTGTCATAATGTATGATCAGGAGAAGAAGAAATCGAGAGGTGAGTACGATTTTAATACATCATGATACACTCATGGACATGTAACATTTGATGATTTTCACGGAATTTTCATAGAATACTTTATTGGTATTGTATATTCTATTATTTTTTTATTTTCTATTAGAGAATTAAATTATGTTTTGCTCGTTTTAAATATCATATGTTTAAATATATGTTACACATTTCGAAAATTAATCGTGAAAATTATCGAATAATATGTAAATAATAATAGATTTTAAACTATATTTTTCTGCTGTGATGATAATTAGTCAGAATTCTTGAAAAATATTTGTTTATTATATTATAGGATAGAAGAAATGTAAATAAAAAAGATATAAAAAAAGTTTTATCTGATTGATATTAAAAATGATTTTATAAAGATAAATGTTTAGATCAAAAATTTTGACTAATTATTGATATACAATAAAAATTATGTAGAGTCAGTAAGAAATCATTTTTATATCTTTAATCTAGCAGTTTATACTGATTATTATAAGATTTAACAATTATAATTAAATTTATCTAATATTGCGCAATTGTTATAATATCTTTAATTATTTCGCGTAATAATACATCATTCTTTTTTTTATTATTATGTTACATATTATGATATACTGTTTTACATTAAATTAAATAAAATTATTTATAGATGCGTTTCTCTAGCTAAGCTTTTATTAAGTATAAGACTGTCAAATTATGCTAGTGTAAATTATACATAGCTTAAGTTTGCTATGTATTAAAAAAAAATTTTACAAGTTCTACTCCATTTAGATCTACTCTATTTACCTATTAAACCTTTACTTATCGTAATTCATTTATTGTAATTATATATTTTTTATTCATATAATCTTATTATAATCTTATTTGTATTAAATTTATATAAAAATTGCTTTATAAAATAACGTATGTTATCTTAAAAAATTGTTAATTGTTATAATATTGAATTAAATAATATTATTAAATATTATTAAACTATTGGCTAAGCATTACTATTACGCTTAAAAATAAGATTGTGATTAATATTTAACAAATTAAATTAGATACAGGCATTTCTCAATTGTTTTCAAATATTTTTTGCTTATAAAAATTTTTGATGGCTGCATTCAAGAAGTTGATGCTTTGAGGTTTTGTATATCTGTTTTTATATATCAATAAGCAGAGTATTCTTACATTTGTCAAGAAGCTTCTTAAAATCAGCCATTAAAATTATAAAATATGAAACAAAAAATTTTTTTATAAAACTTTAATAACACAAATGCATTCATTGTTTAATAATGTTTATCCTGTCTGTATCATAATCTATCGCATTTTACACATGGAAATTTTATGTTGTTGACAGTGAATGCATTTCGGGGAATGATTATTATATTTTCATAAAATACATAGACTAATAAAAAATATAAAAATTTTAAGTCTCAATCTAATCATTATTAAAATTAATAATAATGTTATTATTATGTTAATAATGTTATTATTTGCGGTTGTTTATAAAAAATTTCGGATAATGCTATTTTATCCTATATTTAAATGCGACTTATAAATTAATTTAGCTTACATATAGAGAATTACAAAAAATAAAAAATATTAATAATTAACAGTTGCGTAATAGTATTGACATTAATCAATATAAATAAAAAATAATTATAATACTTATAATAATTAATTAAATATATATTAACCCTTAATTATTTATTAATCATAATAAAGAATTGAACACAAGCATTTTTTGAACAGAATTGTGAACATATTCAAAAAAATATTTTTAATCTAATGCAATAATATAAATGTTTGTACCTTTGTAATATTTCAGAAATATAATTAAAGAGGTTTTTTATAAAAAGTTTTTATTCACAACACCTCGATAAAATTTTATAATAATCTGTTGCATCATAAAGAAAGATATGTTCAGTCAATAGTTATATGACACTATAATCTCTCTCCCTCAGTTCCTGCTCATTCTTAGTGTCTAATTTTTTTAATGAAGTTTTTATTTACATATTAAATTTGTAAATTAATAGCACTCTAGTGAACCTTGAATTATTAATTTTGATTTCTTAAGTCTTGCTATACTAGAATATATAATACAATATATGGCAAAAATTATCTACTAAATTTACATTGCGCAATATAAAAAGCGATTATTTTGTTAATTCAATAATATGAATGACAAAATCTGTTACTTAGTAAGTATTATTATAAGCCTGGATAATGTAAATTGTGTGCTTTTTTCGGTCTTTAATTGTGTGCATATTTTACGCATTATATTATAAAAACTGCTTTCTCGCATTATTGTGGCGAGCATTTTTTGATTATACTCTCTCACGTTTGGACGACAGGATTTGGCTTTCTCAGCTTTGAGGATGAAGAAGCAGTGGATCGATGTGTTGCAGAACATTTTGTCAACTTAAATGGAAAACAGGTATAGCACATCCACACACCATCATCATGTAACTGAATTGTATACCTTGTATACCTTGCAAAAGATAGAGAATAAGTATATATATATATATATATATATATATATATATATATATATATATAGTTAACATTTTATTCTTCCTTTAAGGTTGTTGATATTATATAAGAATTCTAGTTACATAAATTATTTATTAATACGAACATTAGGACACATGTGAATACAAATTCTATATATAAAATTCAGAGGGAGAGAACTGAGTTAATAACTGAGTTTATAATTTGAATAGTATTAAAAAAGCGTGATAAATATTTTTAAATATTTATTATATAAGTATTATTAAAGTTAGTTTACAATATAAGGCAAATTAATAACTATTTATTTTATAACTAGAGTTAAATATTATTTTTATATAAGATAACACAAGCGTTAGTGCAAAACAAATTAACGATACTCATTTATTACTTGAAAACGTATAATAATTTATAAAGGTAATAGTAGATGGTAATAATATAAATCCTTATAATTTTTTAAAAATTTTAATTGACACAAGTTTTAAAATTCATTATTTTTGATAGGAGAAGGAAAATTTCTACTATATATCTGTATGATATCTGCTCTTTTTAGGTTGAGATTAAGCGCGCGGAACCACGGGATTCATCGAGCAAGATGAATGATAGCCACCAAGGTCAGTGGGGTCCACCTCAACAGGGTGGCCCACCGATGGGAATGGCCGGGAATATGGGGCCTATGGGTGGACCGAACGGGCAGATGGGTGGACCTATGATGGGAGGACCAATGGGTCCGCCTGGTAACATGATGCAACAATATCAAGGTTGGGGTACCAGTCCCCAAACTGGTGGCTATGCGGGATATAGTACTCAATACAATGCTCAGGGTTGGGGCGCACCACCAGGACCTCCACAACAGCAGCAAATCCCCCCACCACCGCCGCATCAATGGGGTAGCAGCTATAATGTTCAACCTGCTGCAGCTACTCAAGGTTATGGAAGTTATGGTAAGTTCGGATATAATTCCGAAGAGACAGACGTTTTTTCTCGTCTGTTTGTTTTGAATAATAAATATTAATTGAAATCTTGATTCAATCTAGTGCGATAGTTTCAATACAATTTAATAGACATTTTATTCGAGATATAAAAATTTTAACATTATAAAAAAATATACTTTAAACTCGTCGAAATTATATTATAATAAAATTTTAACAATTGATATTTGATTAGCAGAGTTAAAAATATTTTTATAAAAAAAGATATTTAACAAAAGGAATTAATAACAGTGAAATTTTGATTAACTTACTGTATTATATTATTTTTGTAAAACAGGGTACATGATGGTGAATGAGGTTGATATCAATTTTACATTGAAGAACCAAATTCTTGAAAATATTAACATATACAATTAGATCATTATATTGAACAGCATCAACTTCATCAGCATTTAACTTAATTTTTTTTTTAATCAGCATTTAACTTAATTTTTTTTTTAAATTGTTAAAGTCTTATTGAGTATCAACTTCGTTTATACCATACTTTAGGCAGCAATAAGATCTTAAATAAATATAACTTTGATCCTGCTCCTTTCCTCTTCCATCCTGTTGGAAAAGAAGAAAGAAAAAGATAAGAACATGAGAAATCTACTAGTTATAATTTAATATGATCAATTTTATAATGCCCCCTGGAGGTTTTTTTAAAAAGAATTTAGACAAAGATATAGGAAATATACAAAGAAAGTTGGAAAAAAAAGGTCATTATGTCAGTCCAAACTTGGGTATTGTTTTGCTTATTATTATGTAATAAATTATGTAATTGTTTAATACAATGCAATTTTAGGAAACAGAAAATTAATATGTTCATATTACCTTTAAAAATTATTTGTCTTTTTAATTTTCTTTCTCTCTCAATATTTCCAAATTTGTGATGTACAACAAAAGATATTTCTTATATATTATCCTTATATATATCCTTCATAATCACATTATAGTTATAAAATATATGTATATATATGTGTGTATGTGTATATATATATATATATATATATATATATATATATATATATACACATTTTAAATATTATGAATGAAATTTTAACATTTGATTTGGATTGACATAATATGCATATAAAATATATGTTCGATTTTAAACCTCATAATCTTATCTGTTTATGCTTGATTCTCTTCAAGTTTAATCCTTCTTCTTTTTTTATATTAAAATTTACTTGCCTAGATTTTTATATAAATTCTGCTTTTATATTATAATAATATTCTTATTCTACTTATCTATAACACTAGATTATCTTAAAGCACCAATTGCTGTTAAAAATAGTATGCTATCTTTAATATGCTTAGAGATGGCAAATGCTAACACGTTGGATATGATAACACATCACTTGCTTATATTCCATGATAACAAATGTCATATTCATATATTTTAAAACAGGAGCCATTTTTTCTGTTAAATTTGATATATTACAATGTTGTACACACATGTTTAATAATATTTTCTATAAGAATGATTTTTACATAATAATTACTATCATGCTTATTTATTGCTTTCTTCTTTGTCTTCTTCCTTTTCATCTTTTTCTTCTTCTTCTTCTTCCATGCTATTTATTAAGAGAACCAAGCATGAATGTAAGTTATTCTTAATAAAATTGAAAAAATAGAAATGTCTTAAGACACTTTTAATAAATTAGAGAAAAATAATAGTAATATAAATTAATCAGAGTGATAAGAAAAGTGAGGTGAGCTATGAAATGCGGTCGGTGATACGTGTTTTGTGTGGTTGATGATCGCAGGTGGGCCGGCGGCGGCCGCTTCAGGGGGCTACGGGCCCACGGCGGGTACTGGCGGGGCTGCGGGGGGCGGGCCTGGGGGCTCCTGGAGCTCCTGGAACATGCCACAGAATGGGCCCCCTCCTGGGACCCAGCCCCCACCCCAGCCCCCTCAGCCCAACTCCTCGCAGCCCAACTCCAACTCGAACCCCTCTGGCCCGCAGGGTGAGTCTTCAAGCTCAGTCAAACTCTCCTCTTTCCACCCTTTAGCATCGCAATTGGTTCCATTTTGACCTAGTTGAATTCTGAGTCTAGCTACAGCAATGTGATTTATATATATATATATATACAGCAATGTAATTTATATATATATATATATATATATATATATATATATATATATATACAGCAATGTGATTTATATATATATATATATATATTATATTAGCCTGATTTTATATGTCCAGTGGAAGTCAAAAGAATTAACTCTTTGAGTACGGAGCATTTAGAAGCTGCATGGAAGCACTGGTCGTTCGCGGTAACAATCGCTGTTATCGGAATATACGTACATATCCGATGAATTTTCTTACAAGAGAATTTTCTTCTTTGAGAAAATAAAATGGAGACATCACTGAATGCATATATGAGCCCATAGGCCACACCGATGACTTTCACCGAATGCATATAAGACCAATGATTTTTGTTGAAGAAACATGAATCCATAAACCATGAATAAGTTTCATTAAATGTGTATATGGATTCATCGTACTCAAAGAGTTGCTTTCAACATATAGAATGTTTGTCGTTTCCCTTTTTATTTTTGACATAATAAATTTCCTCCAATTTTCATAATTGATTTCATTAACTGCTGTTTCTTATCTGACAGCATATGTGTGTTAACAATTGAATTAGTAATTTAATAGGACAAATAGATTCAATGAATCTATAAAATCTTTCATTAATATTTTTTAATCTTTTCAAGATTGAAAATTACTTTTTTAAAGCAAAGTTACAAAGTTAAATTAATTTTGAAAAGATTAAAAAATTATATATATATATATATAAAATCATTGATGTAAAATTTAATATAATTAATATGTATATACATTGAATATTTAATACTTTAAATTTTCAACGATAGTTATTACAATAGAGATTGAAGGAAGTAAAATATAAGATTTGTACAGAGATATGCATTTTACATTTATAACAGAATAGTATATAAAACTCAGAAATCATTCTTTTATCTCATAATTTGGTATTGAGGAATTTTATGTTTATGCAAAAATAAAAAATGGGATATATTAGCTTTTGCTCGAGATTTAAGGGGAGGGATAATAAATTATAATAATACATTTGTTGCATAATGTTTAATCTTCAGAGCAAAAGCAATGCTTGCTGTACGCTTGATGCACTGCTACTAGTCCGAGCTATTCTGTTTCCATATCTGCTTTATCTCATGTTTTATTCGCTAGACGATTTTTAAATCTCGCGTTTTAGAAATGATAATTTCTGAATTTTTGTAATGCTAAATTATAGCTTGTTTATCCAGCTGACCTGATCTATCCTGTAATACACCTTTCCTTTGCAAATTTTTTTACATTGTTAGTTTTTTTATATGTCTTTTATGCTTAATTTTTTATATGTAGACTTTCGAAAAGCATGTACCCTGCCAGTACCCACTTATTGGGTTATTTAAATGCATTTATAATAAAAGGTTTATATATAACTTTTAATTATAAATGTGGTTAAATTATATATACATAGCATACTGTTATATATACGATATCATGATATATGCATTATAAACATCCATTACACATATCATGTAACAGATGTAGAATAGATTTTCAAAAGATACCTTTGTTTCAAGATCCGAGAGCATGTTATAATTTATAACTTATAACAAAAATATTATCCCACAATTACTAAAAGTTAAAAAAATGAATATTTTAAGATTACTTATTGTATTACTTGTAAAACAAGATCTCAATATCTTGTATTTTCTTCTATTTTCTTTCATTCTATCCGACTAACGAATTAATGTTTTTTTAATTGACAATAATGAATATATTATTTATTGTAAATAATGAATAACTATTCGCATTTATAAAGAAATATTTTAAAAGAAAATAGAAACTATAACATAGAACATCAATTCGTCTGTAAGGTCTTGAGATCAGTACATTTTTAATATTTTTGCTTTTTATATGTAATAATCATGTCTATCTAATGCTTTGTATTGTTAATTTACATAGTTTGCATTTAATTGTAACTATAATGAATCATGTAATTACATATTTATTTATTTCTTTCATATTCATAAAAATAAAAGTTTATGTGGATATTTTTATAAAATTTGTTATTTAAAATTATATTTTATAAATGATGCAAAAAAGAGTATGAGATATTTAGATATTTAACATATAAAAACAGTCTGTACATTTTTTGTATATTTATTATTGTGTTATATAACTCTAATAATTATTTGATGTTAATTTGATGCGCGATTTATAAGAGTTGGTTGAAAATTTTTTAATATATACAGTTTATTATACAGATCGAAATTTCTCATATAAAGATCGATAGCAAAAAAAAATAAGGTAAATTAGTAAATTAATGCAAATTAATGGAATACTGATCTTATTATCTTGATGAGATGGCTGATTTAAATATTTATGAATTAATTTAGATAATAGAGATTTCGTTTTTATATTGAAATGTTTGCAGAGTATTTGTTTGCAGTATATCTACAAGCATATATTAGTACATAATATATTTTTTTCTATGATAAAGTTTTATTTAAGAAAGGTACTATATTATACATATAATATATACACATATATATGTTTTATATTATATATATTATGTGTGTGTATATATATATATATATATTTGTGTATCATACATTATGTAAATATTAAATATTGTTTTTTCAAAAGAAAGTAATGAAACAAAATTATTAATATTTTTTGAAAACTGTTCTTAGGATGCTTTTCTAATGAATGATACAAAAAAACAGTATGTTTTTTTATATTGTATTTGAAAAGTATCCTCCTTCTTAAAATATATATAATATTGATATTTGAATATTTATTTTTGGATATTAAAAAAATGTTAAAAAATAAAAGTCAATAAATTTAAATGTAGACAGAAAACAAGAAAATAAAAAGAATCATGTGCATATTCTGAATAATAGTATTATTTTACATATAAAATTAATAGCTATACACATTTCTATATATTAATCTAATTTTCTAAATGTTTACTATTTTGACTCCTTTGACTTTATGATATTTATAATACTGTGAAGGACAACACACATACAATATATGTAATATATTTTATGTTATAATTTCAATAATTTTTTATGTATATTGATATCTAACTTATTTCACTTTTCTTAAATTTTTTTTACGATATATTAAATCGTGATTAAACTATGGTCATTTGACCTTAATATTATATGCGTTAGTAATGCTATATTATATATAAATGTTGCAGGTGACATGTATTCGCGGCAAAACACTGGCTCAGGTGCGCCCGGATCCAGTAGCAGTTCGGCCAAGACTCCAGATTATACTGGGTATTCCGCGTACAGTAATTATGCTGATACAACTTATCCTCAGCGTTCGTATCAGGGAGGAGAAAATAATCAAGGTGGGTATGCCGCCAGCGCTCCTAAACCTGGCCAGCAAGGCTTTGATTTCAAAGAGTGGCCCACCTCATGACCATTTTAATTGACTCGAGTTGGAGAAATGCGCTAAACGGCTTGGCCTTGCTCGTGGGTTATTTCTTCATATTTAGAATGAACGCAAACTGTAATATCGTAAAATCTGCGCTGACGTGAGACATTCTTTGTCGATTTTTGTCTTACTGTGTGCGTTAGTAATGCTATTTAGAGAAAAATACCTGTTGAATTTCACACTATGTAATGTATTTTCGTAGAGATCGCAAATTAGAGTTATATATGATTAGATGTACTATAAAATGGTCGCTAAAAAAATCGCTAAGATTCACAGGCAAAATCGACAATAGGAAACGTATGGAATGTCTCTTGTTCATGCCAGTATGTCACTCGCGAGCAATTGGATTAATAGATAGATATCTTTCTTGATGATGTCTCAAAATTTTGCAAATTGGTAGACGGAAGCGTCAAAGAAGGACTTTAAACTCTTTTCAAATATTGATTTTTTTTATTAATCGCTCGCGAGAACGACCCATGATCTTTTTTTGGATTGAAAACATTTAATTTAACATTAAATAAAGTAAGACAAATCGAATTAGGATATACACCCATGATGCAAGTGAAGTTTGTACGGCACTGGGATAGACGAAAGGAAGCGCGATATAAAATTATAAGAATACATAATGAGCTAAAAAAGATTTTAAGGAAGAGATTCTCTTTCAGCGTGAAGTAAAATAAAAGCGAGCGTAAAGAATCAGAAATGCTAATTATTTAATCGTTAATGGCATTTATTATGGAAGTGAATAAGTTTTCGTTTGAGAAGAATTTTTCTCAGGACAAGCACAAAATTCGATGCTTGTTCACTTCCTAACCGTTAGCAAACACTTCGGTGTATGTAATACAGAATAATAAACGAAACAAATATTTAAACTATAGTCTCTGATGGAAAGTCAGCGCGAGTGACTTGTACATTCGAGACACTCGTCCCTCCACAATCTTGTATTTATTAAATAGTTATTATACTGGATAATTGAAGAAAAAAGAAAAATGATATAATGAATAATCGATGAGATAATTAAGTAAGATGATCACACAGGCTGACTACCGAGAATAGTGTAAAATATATAGATCATTTTAATATGGCGTACGTATATATAAATCTTGGCACACATAATAGGATGCGATTTTTGCGGGCATCCTTTTTTTATTTTCATATCATATCACTAGTAGTATCTTAAATACGTATTTTTTCTCAGTTCCTTGTTCTCTTCTATTTTTTCTTGTTTATGAATATTGATTTCTTAAATTAGTTTAGCTGCTGCTTTCCTATTCTTCCAACAATTTGGAAACGATATCAATGCGCGAAAAAGAGGGGGCAAGAAAAACAAACAATCACAAATATTTTTACAAATTGTATTATAAGAACTTAGTGTATGGCCGTCGGACTGGTTTCTGTTCGACCATACTGTAATACACGTGGAAACTGGTTTATTTTTTACCTCCGATTTATAATAACTATTATTAGGCACATTTAAGACTACGATTATTATTGTTACTATTATAATTAATTCTATATTATTATTACTATTGTATACAGCTATTATTACTATTACTACTTGTCACTGTTTACTCTTGCTATTACTATCACTACAAAATACTACAATTGCACTATTACTATTACACTATTATTACTGTCGATAATTACGAAATATGCGATGATGCTTATAAGTGTTTAAAGTTTAGAAGGTAGAACAAAATGGGAGAATAGATAAGGTGGAGGGAAGAGTATATTGTAATCGTGTGGATTTATCTCGGTGGGGGATATCGACCTGAAAAGTTTACCTGATTAAATATATGACTTAATTGTATTTACTCTGTAGGATTTACCATAGATCTAAACGAGGAATATTTCGGAAGAGTGCTCTCCAAATGCTCATGTTTAATTACCGAGCGAGTCGCGTTGTGTCTTACTTTAACGATGAGAATGGCGAGTATTATGCTATTGTATAATTCACCAAGATAGACCTTATACCACACATAAAGATGTAATTAGATTACGGTTACAGAATCCAACAATTTCGTTAAGCGTTATAAATGTGATCTCATATAACGTAATTTACATCGCCCATATTTTTTTCTTGTCCATTGAACGACAGTGTAAGGCTTCATTGTATCTTAAGTGCAAGACGATCGACTGTTATTTTTATTTTTCTTCTTTATATTCTTTCTGTTATTCGTTTTGCTGTTCATACGTCATTAATGTTTATTACGCATCCTGACAATAATGTTGAATCGCGTTACATTCGAAGCTATAGAATAAGCTGATCTTTCTTTTTATTTTTTAATAACGATATTTATTATCGGTATATCAATCGATGTATCGATTTCGGATTTAAAATCACTTTGCATTTTATTAGAAATTTATATAGTAATTTCTTTTTCATCTGCGACGAAATAATAATCGCGGAGAAAAGGCCGGTGTTATAAACGCCAATTCGGACGAAGGGAAATGACGAGTGAAATGTTAACAAACGCGACTCGTGTAAATTTCTGGGATCAACGCAATAACACACTTAACTAAACACACTAAACGAAACAAAAATGTGACTAGAGAGCTCAATCAAACAATTAATTTTACACACTAATTATTATGATAATACAAAGAAAACACGTACACCTATACAAATAACACATACACTCATAAACATATATATATATACTTTTACTCTAAACGCGCATTAAAACAGTAAACTAATTGACCCTTTAGTTGCGTCTGACTCAGAATTTTTAACAAACAAAAATATAATATTTAATATTTACTCTCCACAAATATATAGTTTATAGATTTATTATATTTTCAAATTAACTTGGACTAAGAATTCTGTAACAAAAACAAATTTTAATTTTTAATTTAATTTTTAATTCTGGAAATATATATACAATATTTGCAGCTGAAGAGTTAAATAGTTTACGTATTATCGAACATTCAAAAAATGATAAATTCATAAGGGAAAAATATATAGATGAAAAAGTAATAAAAAACACTATGGTTGTTCTAAATAAATAACGCGTTATTTAATACCTAACTTGCAAAAGAGGGAGCGGCAAATAATAGTGACATGTTTTATCTACAGCTGTTTTTTTACAACTTATTTTATAGAATAATACCGGTAAATAACAATGCGGAATAAGAACCACTAGTATATCAATTATAATTATTACTACTAATATTGTATTCCTTACTATTATGGATTTTTAACTAAAGTTAAAGCGTAAATTTTAAAGTCTTAAGTGTATGCGAGGTGTTAAGAAAAAGCGGTTATTACATTTGATTTGTACAGGTAAATATAATCGATACATTTGTTGAGGATTGGTATAAACGAGCTAATTAATTTATTATATTAATGAGTCTCAGACGGATAAAAGTAAATTTAAATATTAGCGCGGAGACGGGGGACGAAAAAAAGAAGGGATTACAAAGAGTTAATGGCTGCCTTTGCCGTAATTATATGTATATACATATATTTTAGATTATGAGACGGTGATAGTTGAGAGAAAAATATGTGCGATCGGAAATGGTAGCGCAATGAAATTTTAAAATACACAAAAATGAAGGCAGGATGTTGAAGCTTTAGAGCGGGACTATTCGAATAATTGATGATTACTAATTATAACAGATAATATATTTATATTCAATGCAATATTATGAGTATTTTTAAATACAGAGAAGACGCATCTAATTAATAGGTAGCATATAGGAAAGATATACTTTGATTCTAGCCGTTGTTATTACCTGCCTCATTCGCGGTTTTCGCGAACTGTACGGCTTGCTCTCAGGGTTGTTGTTATTCTCTTTTTGTATACTGTTTCTTTGAGCTCTTTTTTCCTCCCTGTCTTTTGTTTATTTACTCTTACTGCTCTGAATCGCTCGTGTTATTTTGTTTTAAAGGATGGCATTTTATTGCTATAAACCGAGTCTCCCATAAGAAGGCCCTAAGTTCAATATCGAAACGCGATAATTTGTTATTTTCGACAATCTTTCATCTAGAAAACTGGCACTCATTTTTGTTCTATAAAGTATTAAACACGTCCAAAAAAAAAAATATCTTTTATATCCGGCTAAAAGTCATTAGATTTTTTATTCTATGCGATAATCACGATTTTGAGAAACGGGGAGAGCGAACAGAGTATTATATCAGAAGATTTTTCCTAAAAATGAAATAATTTCTTTAATGAGATTATCAAAGTTGGATCGAAAATATTATTTAAACTTTGTGCCGTTCTACTCTTAAAAAAATATAGAAGACAAATATCAGATTATTAAAGTTAATAATTTTTATGATTTTTTTTTTCTTTCACATAAATACACACACTCACATACAAACATGCCTCTCCGTTTTTCATGCATTTAGATAATTAGATGATGTTATATTCATTTTTTTAATCGTATAGTGACTAAAGCAAAATGCAGCATAAAAAAGAAAATTATAAATATTACAGCCATTAAGTTAAGTTCTTGTTTTTTCTTTATTAACTTAATTAGATAATGCGCGGATTCATCTTTATTCATCCTACAAGCGAATGCGTAGCATGCGAGTTAGGTTTTTGCCAGGCAAGTTAAGTATTTTGATATTTAAAAAAAAATGTCCTTAAATATGTATAAATAATTCCGGGGACGTCGCGAAATGTCTGTTTTAACGTTAAGCGCACGTTTTTAGCGTTCCCGCACACTAAAGACTGGTCGTATAATTAAATATTACACTTAACTACTTATTACTCGTATCGTAATTTATTGTGGGAAATATTTTCTATCTATTGATACACATGAGTTTCTTCTGCCGTTTTTAATTAATATACATATGTCTCTTAGTTGGTATCACACGACATGTAATCATTGGCTATTGCATTTTTATCGAGTGATCGTGAATCCTTAAAATCGCGAATATCGTGCAGTTCCTCTTCTTTATTATTATTATTTTCTTATTACATCACAATTTCTTGAACGGAATCACGTCGTCCATTAGCAGATACGTAAGACCGAGAGACGGGTGGGCAATTATTTGTCGACAAACCGTAACATCTATTAAGGAACGAACATCATCATGTAGTCGAATTGATCGGGAAGGAAAGACATATTCTTGGCGACAAGATTAATTTCGTCACTGCCTGAGTCTACTCTTGTCAAATCGATCTTGCCTCATTTTGTATAATTGAATATCGATTGATAGGTAATATAAGTTTTGTGAAAAAACGAATACCGACATACGATTTTCCCTCGAAAATCTTGATAGACCAAAACCTTTATTAGCTTCCTTTTTTCTTTAGCTGTATTAAGACGATGCGTGAGATCAGATAATAAAGAAGGGGTCGTTGTTATTAATTGTACTCAGGTAGTGTGATAACCGCTCGCACAAGTGTGGGCGCGAGTATAAGGCAGTGGAAAAAAAAAAAAAGAAATAATTTCAAATGAGACAAAGCTGATTAATATAAGATACAAATGTGTTATACACACACGACATATATTCTAAATTACGTTTACATAGAAGCAGTTAAGACATTAAATTATAATTACAAGGTGATTTTCTCTCCTGTGAGTCTGATAGGACAAGGTAATTATTGTCTTAAACGTATATAGTAATGCGAAAACAATGTAGGGATTTAAACAAGTGAGTTTTATATAAGAAAAATTCTAAAATATGTTTATGTTAAGGTTTGTGCAGCGGGCAGATATTTCAATTGTTACGAGAGGAGAGAATGAGATGGAGGAATCGAAACACCGCCGACTATAGCGGAATAAATCACACGCAGACAGATTTTACACACACACGCACACAATGATCCGATAAATACACAGTACTGAGAAGAAGTGAGTGTATCGGGAGAGTAATCAGTGATTTTTAACAAAAACCACGAGTGCTTTAGTGAATTGGGCAAGTTAGCTAGAAGATGAAACGAATAAATAAAGTTCTATAAAACGTATAATTATTTTGATCATCGAATCTCGAGGCACGTGATCGAGACTAACAATTCTCAGATCCAATTAAGTTGCTTTGAACACCACTAATACAAAAAAATATAAAATATATAAGGACAGTATTTTTAATTTTTTTGACGTGAAGAAGAAATACCGCCGCTATCGTTTATTTCTCTCGAGAACAATCGAATGGTTTGATTTTATTAGAATAAAATTCCTACAGTCGTTGGGATGCTTTAAAATAATATCTCGCACGCGATACGATGAGAGAATCGATCGATCTACTTTATCATATTTTAGTGTGAAGTAATAAGGTAATAGACGTAAAGTTGGTAATGATTGTAACGATAATAAATGAAATTATTAACTGTAATAACATGACCTGTATACTTGTAAACTTTTAGCATTGTATTGGTAAGGTCGTATCCCCTTACGAGCTAATCGTGAATAGAATAAAATAGAAAATAAATGAGAAAAATTTATGGTAGTAAGTTTAGTAGTATTACAAGTGTGCTACATGCGCATTTGACTATTTGCATATGCGATATGCGATTTTCTGAAAAAAGTGGCTGGCACGTAATGCCCGTCTCAAGTAATAAGGATATACTTGTTAAACGATCTTTACGCTCGCGCGCTTTCCATTCGTCTTACTCCCAGTGCTCCGAATTTGATGTCTCCCTGTGCTGAAAATTGATGTTCGACCTTCCAGTTTGATATTGCAACGAAGTGTTATTCTATTTGATTGTGTGCTCGATTTGACAATAAAATAATCATGTATATTTGATGAATGTTGGACTGAAATAAAAGTAGCAAATTTCTAAAGACATTTTGCATATAAAGGATATATGTTAGCGAGCATGTATCAATGAAACGTTTATTTATTTTTAACTGTTAATTCATTCTGCTCACAGCATCGAATCAATTCGTCTATTACGTCTATCACAGACTTACAGCAATTGCCATCCTGCATAAGTTTATCTCACAATGAATATTTATATCTTATAACGAATGATAGCAGCAAATTTAAATTTCTTTTACTATTAGTTTTGTACATGTTGTATCTGTATACATTTATTATAAGAAAAACCAAGCTTGTATTTTAATTTTTGGATTTTAATGAATTGTTTTATTATCTTGATGTATAATAGTATTAGTATAAAAATCTTATATAGGAAACTTATTTTTTTATAAATTACAAGCAGTTTACTAAAAAGATATTTATTGAAAAAGAAAAATGAGTCATTAAGAAATTTATCTTATTTTTTCTTTTTTTATACTCGTTGATAATTGTTTACAATATAATTATATTCGCGTTTATGTATTAGTTTTTATTTTTTTTTTTTTAACAAGAATTATTGGATGAAGAATATTTAAATTATCTTAAGTATTTTTTATTTTTGGAAATTTATTTCCTTTTTTTGAGCACTTTTTTCTTTTATAGCCTAAGCTTTCATGTTTAATATAAATATGGTTTAAAAATAAAGAAAATCCAATGATAAAAAAAATGAAGAAAAATGGAAAGTAAAGATAAAAATATATCATAATAAAATTTGAAGTCGGACATCTATTGAACAGCACAGAGTGTGTACGTTCCAGGCCAAGGCGCATGGTCTCTCTATTTGAATTTTTTCTTACAAGAAAAAGCCAAAAGATATGATATAGAATTGAAAAACAGGATAGGATAAAAAGAGAGGCAGGAAGGGTGTAGGAGGTTTTCTTTGAAGTGACGATAGGGGAATGCAAGGGGAAGAGAGAGAGAGAGAGAGAGAGAGAGAGAGAGAGAGAGAGAGAGAGAGAGAGCGCTTAGTTTAAAAACACAGATGAGAGATACTAGTAAGAGCATTCTTTTCTTCTTATATTAATTAAAATCAATATGATTACTGAATAACCAATATAAAACATATGTTGAAACAACACACGCTACTTTTATCATGTATCTATATATATATATATATATATATATATATATATATATGTATGTATATATATCATGTATCTATATATATATCTATATATATATATATCTCATATATATACATATATATATATATATATATATATATATACATATATACATACATATTTATTATGACATATGTGTATGTACACGCACTCGTATGTCTGCTCGTGTAAATGTATACCTTTAAAAATATATGCGTATATCGTATAGGGATCATAAGTATTTTTTTAAAGGTATGTACATTGAATGCACGGTCATTCGTGCACGCGTATGTTCAACACGTACGTATATGTATGCTACACACGACACATTACACACACAATGTGCGCGCGCGCGCGCGCGCACACACACACACACACACACACACACACACACACACACACACACACAAAACGTACATATACTCATAGCATACATATATATAATCTATTTAAATACAACAACTCTACATCAATTATATACATCATCTTGTTCTTTTCGTTTGGTGGAAAGGAAAAATAGGCGCGTTGACGGAGTAATGTTGGTTGCAAGAATATTTTTTGTCAATCGTTGTAGAAGTAAGCCTTAGGATCTATTCGACAACATCATTCGATCGATTGGAGAGCACAATGGTCGAGCACAATGATCGATGGCATGCACAAATCGAGACTGAAGCTTTCTACTTACTTAATCATAGATTATTCTTATTTAATCGTGAGAATACAAAATAGGCGCGTGTATTTCGAATAGAAAGCTATTTTGGCGTAGAATAAAGCGCATGAAAGAATATTTAAATGAAGATTTATTAACTCTTTCTTAAATAAAGTTGAATATATGTCGTCTTTTTTTCAGTATTATCATTATCATCAATGGTGCTGGAATCGAACTGTGGCCTTTTAGAGAAAGTCATAGATTTTTGCTTTCTCTTTATTTCATTGATTTCATTACTGTTGCCATTTTTATAGAATTTGTAAATTTTCCAATTTATTCTGACCCGAACTTTGTTTTTATCGCAGTGAAATATTTTTTACATTAAAATTCCTTATATAGTGAATATTTGAAAATAAATCCTTTTGTTGACAAGTAATTATGATTGAATTAGGTTATTTGAGACTTTATCAATACTTACGACAAACTATAATGAATAATTTAGTTTGATATAAATGTCATGCAAATTTTTGAAGTTGCGAAACTTTTTGATTTGTTTCTGCAAATTTGCATTTAAGATACTTCTTGCAACTGAGACTACTGAGGTTTGGAAAATGAGTGAAAATAAAACTTAGAACGAACAATCGGGATTGCCATTGTCTGTCCATCATTTATTTTGGCATCTCGCGTTTTGGCATCTCTATTACTTGGCACGTCACATTTGCGGCCGCGTCATGTAAACCGATCCCAAGAGAGGGGATTGATATATCCCAATCGATCTGTCAGGGTGTACTCTAAGCAAATCTCGAAAGTAAACTCCTTTAAAAATCAGTCAGAAAGTCTAGTGACACGCAGTTAATCCGTTCTCTTAAATAAGCCAGTCTCTAAGTCACTTGGGACCCGAAAAGAAATACTTTCTTGTTTAAGTACTAGTTAATTAACGGTAACTCTTAGAGGTATCACAGGGCCGAGTGGGAGTATCACGTATAACACAATATTCGATTCCGTTTGGATGAATAAGTAATTAAGCCTGGCACATGTTGGCTCACGTAACATTGCCAATAGGTCGATGTAAAGCATAAAACTAGTTGTAATTTGTAATTTAACTAACCGACGAAAGAACTGACTGCGCGGCGAGGGTTTTATAATTGTTGGATTTATATTTAATTAGACTTTGGTTACTATACGAACTTACTCGACGATAGAGATACGATAACTTGTAAATTTCATTCTACGATGTATAATATGTCAAAAGTGTGCGACGAGATAATAATGCATTTCGCAGCTTAATAAGAGAGAGGATAACGAGAACCTATGAATCAATAGTGTATCTTTCGCATAGAACGTCATGGTTAATCTTAGGTGATACGTTCTATCAGTAACTAGATCGTTATGGGAACTTAATTAAGGAATTATTATTAATGCTAATTATATGACCAATCGCGATCATTGATCATACGTGTGAACAAGAGTGCATCTCCTATTATCGTACGATGGTTGGCAACCTTCAATAGTGCTAATAAATTTTTAATAATAACGTTTTGTAAGCAAATATATAATTATTTATTTTAATTATAATTATTTTAATTATAATCTTTTATTTTTTTAATTTTTTTTGGTTTTATTTAATTATATAGGTACTCTTTGGCACAATTCGTACGTGTGGTCTAATAATTGGCCACAGACTTGCGAACAAAATTTTGGACTTGATAATAATCAAGTTGTCGACATGACGGACATGAATCACATAAAGACGTAACGGGGACATAACGAAGACATAACGAAGTTTTGGACAAAAGAATTGTGATATATGCAATCTTCTGTAAGTGTAAGTAAGGCTAATTCAAGCCGATGTTTGTATGCGTATTTATGCGTATTCTTTTATTAAAACAATTAAATTTTGCAACAATTAAATAAGAACTTTTTAAAGATTGATTTTGGATTTTCCAGATTTCGAGACATCTCTGATTTCTGGCAAATTTAATTGTGTGAATATAAGAATCGTTCACATCCGCGATTGTTTGTATTTTGTCTTGCATTGGCCTTGTCTGCATTGATTTTAAATCGCTAAGCTTGTAAATCTTGAAAATCTAACGATTTTCTGTATTTTCTCCAAGCATTAGCTCAGGATATTTATCTATAAATAAATTAATTTATCTTTTTAAATATATTTAATTATTTATTCTTAATAGTAAAATTTATATAGTTGCCGGCCACTTTATCTAGCTCGCTAATATGTCGAACCTTTTGCATTTAACGAAAGTTCTCTATGCTTGTGATTCAGACGCGACGCAAATGTGACACACAAGAAATCGAATATACAATCGTACAAGATGATCTTAAAGCGGCGTATACATATGAAGATATGTATACAAGCGGGCGCTTGGATAAACTTCATCGATTGGAGTACCACGTTTTACTCTTTATCGAAACATATTCGCCGTATACATCATTTACTAAGCAAACAATGGCAGACACATAGCCGAACTACACTGAATATAAATAGTATTTACGAGTCTGTATGCGCATGTACTAAGTAGATAACTGTTTGTATTTTAATGAGTAATATTTAATGTTTGATGTTCATTCACTCCACTCTCATTATACTTGTATGCGTAAACGTAGGAGAACAATCGTGGAGATAACTGTGTTAATCGATAGACGAATCTAGAGTGGGGTTGGTAGTTGGAACGCATTTTCGGATATCGTAGTACGTTAACTTCTTTTTGTTTACACTATTTGGCTTGTCGCAGGCATCTGTATCATTAGAAGTATAAAATCAGAATCATAGTCATCAATCAAGATCAGAGTAAGTTTGGTATTTTGGTAGGATATTTCATTCAACGACGAAAATAGTAAAATTGAACGATTATTGATTTGGAAATTATCGATAGAAAATGGAACGGTATTAATTTGATTATTGGAAAATATTGCAATATCGAATTTACTTCGATTAATTCGAAGTATACTCCTACGAATCGTAGGAGTATATTTTGTTTTCAATCTAGCACGATTTCACCGTATTCAAATTTTGCTTGCCAGAAAAGTTCGTTCGAAAAAAATTTACCAATCAAGAGAATAGTTGAGGTTGATATAAACGGTTGATAAAATGGTTCGCATTTCCAATCCTTGGATTCAATTATCGACTACGACGCGGCAGTTATTGAATCGAGATTGAGTTCACTTTTCGGTCATTCCAGAATTTTCGGTTTCGTCAGAACGAACAAGAGATTGATTGCTCGTGAAGCCGAAGCTACCATTAGCTTTTAATTTTCATGTTTCGCCAGTGTACGCTACAATTATTTTTATTTATACGCATAATTTAACGTCGAGTGAAATACGTCCAACGACCACTGCCCTCTATAGAGACATAAGAGCGGCGGTTCTTTTCGTATCTGGTGCCTTTTGGACATGGCTAGCCAAGAGAAGAACCAAAGTCGCGAAGTGTAATGCACACGAATAGATCCACGTATTTTATCGAACTGAGTAAAAAAAAAAGAACATTAATAACGATTGTGCGTTTGCTGTTTCTCCTTACGAGCCGCGTGAACGCGTACTCGCGTGCTTCAGCCCGATTTGGAAATATTGCCGTGACACTTAGGCTTAGGATAAAAGCGAAAAAACAAAACCTTATTAAAAGATAAAAGTGTCAAAGTACTGCTACAATTATCACTAATTAACTATTTACTATTTACTATTAACGTGTTAGTATCACTTAAAATGAAGGACCGGAGGTGGAAAAGAGAGATAAATAGAGATGAAAACTACTCTTGTTATTAATTTCTATTTGTAATTAATTAATTAATTAATTGTCACCAGCTATGGCTTTACTATTTTCTTGTAAAGTAAAAGTACTATATCGACAGCTTCTCGAGGCTACGGAGTAATGAGGCGCGTGTGAGAAAGAGCGTAGCTTAGATTTAGTAAGGCGAGCGTGTTTAATGTTAATTAAGATCGATGGAAGTGAGAGCTTAATTGGTGTCGTTGTCCTGTAAGAATCCTGTGCGGCCGAATGCTGCGTGGGTGTTGGGATGCATGCGGGATGAAACGGGCGCAGCCTGTGCAAAACCTGGACTCGGTTAGGTAGATAAATAGACATATATAAGACGACCTGGAAAGACTGGGAATTAATTAAATCACATCCTTGGAGTAGGGTTAATTAGGAAGGCTGGCTGTAAGGTCAAATGACTGTTCGCGTTTATTGTTACTAATAGTTAATGGGCTATCTCTAACGTCTTACGGTCTAGTTTACTCGATAAATGGACAAAAAAAGTTGTTTAATAAACTCGTTACCTCCGCCTAAGGATGATAGCTGTTACGAAAAATCGTAAGGTTTAGCTGGATAAGGCCGAAATCACATTAAATAATACGAGGATAGAAAGTACACACCAAAAGTGCTACACACACAGATCTCTTTTCTTAACCTGAGATAGTTTACGGAGGAAAAAAGATAGGCGCGAAAAGAAAATTTTCCTTTATCTGAAATTAACAATTTCTTTCGATTATGAAACTTCGTTCCTCTCGAGTGTGATTCCCGTGATCGTGTTGCAGACGATAATAATTTTAAACATTTAGTTGGTGATGCTTAATATAAACGACAAACAATTCTTAAAATTCGCGAATATTAAAGTAAGCTCTAAAAATAAATTGCTAACAACGCGCGAAAATTGATGGCTTTCGTTCTTTTTTATTGGTACGAACATTACTTTGTGCTTCGATGACATGATAGCAGGCTCTTTTCAAACGTGTCTTAAAATCGTGACGATAGGGTTGTCGTGTGCCCCTTTCCGGAGGATGCAACGGCGTCGGCAAAAGGCGAACGGGGTGAAAGATGAATGAATGTGAGAACTTGGATGAGACGTCGTAGCGGTAAATCGAATATAATTATTGATTAAAGGATAAGTTGTGTACAAATGTATTATAAATTAACAATTATCTCAGAGTACCTTAACGCAGAAAAGAAAAAGAGTAATTAATGAAACTCACTTGACTCGTTTTAATTATCATAAACACAATATTATATATATATAGAGAGACCTGCTTCGCCACGCTTCTTTTGACAAGCGGAGGCAAGGGAGGGTATGGCGCATAGGATCAATAATTAAGGTATCGATTATTGTCTAATTAATTAATTAATTAATTAAACTTGTAACTCTCGAAATAAGGCCGTTGTAGACAAGTATTAAAATAGGGAAAGTGAAATATTTTTAATGAAATAACAAATGCCAACTATTGTGTTCTCGTGAGAATCATAATTATTCCGTAATTCTTAAGTAAAAAAATGGAAAGCGTATCTAAGTCGTTGATTATATAAGTCATTGTAATTTAATTCTTTTGTTAGAAAGCAAGGTAGGAAGTGGGGAAAAGTAAAATGGGATTACCATAAATCACAGGCAGGACGTACATGAGCAAAGCGAATGGACATGCGCACGAAACGAGAGAATGGTATTGGATGATTGATAAAATTGCATGATAAAATTGCATGGATGGATAAGAGTGATGATTGAATGACTGATAATGAACGATGGATTAATAGGAATTGAATAAACTTTTTTTTTTTTTTAACAAATATATATAAAATTTATTCAAAAGTTATTTACTGAGCCAAATATATGATAATATATTGAAATTTAATCGTTTAATAATATTACCAATTTTAATATTGAAAAATTGGATAAACGTTTTTGGATTAACGTGTGTGTGAAAAAATTAAGAATTGCAGTTAAGAGCTTATGCAAGCTTAGTTTTTATTATATGATTACTAAATAGTTTAAGAAAGAATGATAAGAATGGTAAGCATGATCAAGACTATATAGAAAGAGTTAAAAAAATTTTGAAAAAAAAAAAACAGATTCAATTTCTCAACGAGAAGAACGAGGTGTGAGTGTATCGTGCGGATGAATTCAGAAAAATGGAACGAAAGAGTTGCGTGAACGATTAGGAAACGACGAGTAATATAGGCATAAATATTCGACATTACAACTAAACGGCAGACACAATATACACATATATACACACACACACTTTAGAGAGACGTTCACAGACATATTCTAGTGATACAGAAGCATATAGATCGTACGGGGTACAAGTTGGCGCGTGTCCAGGCGCGTCGAATCAGGTTTAAGATTTGCCAAATCTTATTAAGTAAAAACCACGCGAAACAAAGTAAAGTTTATTAAGCTGCACTACTGTATAGCATGTAGGGAGTACTTGCATTAAAGGGAAAAAAAAACATAGCTAAAAAGCCGTTAGTGTTTATTAAAACGAAGATGTGATGAAGAGTGCCGGTGCAATATTTCCAAATCGGCGCCCCTCGAACCTGCCGTTTGTCGAACGGGATCACCCTGCGATCCCGAACAGATCTGCGTGCAGAAAGGAAAAAGAGAGAAAGAGAGAGAGAAAAATGAAAAAAGAGAAAGTCGTGATCACAAATCAAATGGAAAAAGACTCTCGGTCATTGCATTTCTCTTACGATTGTGTCTTTGTGTCTCCGTTTTTCTTTTCGCATCCTATTGTCGATGGAGCATATTGTAGGTTCGTAGGGCACGTGTGTGATGTTAATTATCAAAATGGAACAAGAAACGATCGTCAGATAGAGCTTGTCCGCATTGGGGCGTTGTCGTCCTGTATGCATAAGTCAAACACGGCGAGAACGAAGAAACGAAGGAAGGGATAGATGAATCGTCGAGTGAAAATTACGAAAGTAGTTAAAAAGTAATTAACGATCGTTATCTATTTTTAGCGATGTTATCTCCGACACGATGGGTGGGGGAGAGACCGCGGGAGATTGGCGTGGGCGAATGAAAAATGAAGGAAAGCACGAACAGCATTTTCGGTATACGTATCAGATTGAGTCAACGTGACGTGAATTTCTAGGTTTGTTTCATGAGAAGCAGGATTTCGTAATTTACATTGTAGTCCGCATGACATGGGTATGATGAAAAGATATAAGAGATCAATCGATACTCTTCGATACTTAACGAATACATATACCAAAGTTTCAGTTGCATAATAAATTAAATTTCAAACTATACGTAACGTCAACACAAACTGTTCCTTGTAGAATCATTTTATGTCAGAATGATCATTTCCCAAAACATTACACTGTTACATATCGCTCTTGACAATTTTACTGTACGATGGAAACTATATATTACGGATTTGTAAATATTGCCATTAAATCAAAATAGCGCGAAATACTAAATTTGATAATCGTATTTATATTTTATATAATTTTTATCAAACTATCTGCATCAGAGTATATTTTTATATATAATTGCGATTTTTAATAAATTCATTAATAAAAGTATATAGAAATACAGAAACCGGGGATTCTAGTTTTGTCAAACAATGATTCAAAACATTTTTTTATAACTAGTTTTACATTTATTATATTTTTGACTACTATTGAATGCGAATCTTAAATATAGACTTTTTAGTCTAATTATATTATTAAAAATTTAATTCTCAAAGAGTTGCTGCATATCAATGTGAATTGTTAATCGTTGTTTCAATGTGCTTCCAACGGCATCACGTATATTTTTTATGAGATGCTGCAAAAAGTGCCATTTTACTTCCAAACCTAAAATCTTTTCGATAAAATATATCTAAAAAGTCATGTTTTTTGTATCCCGAGAGACCATTGTCATAGAAAAATATCTAATCTTTAAGTAAAAACAATTTTATTGTTCTACAATTAACATATTATTTTTTGCCTATACTTGGGGTTATTTTTTTTACATCAGTGCTTTTTTTTATTCCACAGTATACAAAATAAAAATCGTCATTTTTCGTCCTGTTAAAATATTTTTTTCGAGAATATCTGACATTGAATGTTGGTGATGATTTGATTTTATAATGATTAATGTGAATTGCTTTGAAGTTTATAGAAGCATATTGGATATTATATTGATATTGACGATGACGTTACGTATAGTATCCATCTGAACTGATTGGATATCGAATCAAGCACTTTTTGGTAGTTAATCTCATAGATGACTGGTATAGATCAGGTTTAGAGGTAGAAAGATCGATGAGGAAATTCGGAAGAGAAGATTTAAGATGGATAGGAGAAAGAAATAGGCGAGAAGAAGTGAATTATATTGAAGATGTATTGTCTGTACGTGAGAGAGAAAGGTGTATGCTAGAAAAGTGTGTCTGTTCGTTTTTTTTGGAAGGATTCGTGACGGAAGGATATCTTCGAAGGAAGGATATCAATTAGCCTGATGTTAAAAATGATAGGATAATTCAAATGGGAGGCGTATTGTCGTCGACTCGTTCCGCTGATATCCTCTTGTTGTTCCTTTTTGCTTTTGACATATATATATATATATATATATATATATACTTACCGACAAATATTAAAAAATAAATATATTGCTCATGATTTATTCTTATATTTTGCTTGTTCTTTCACGTAATTGATTGTATCATGCTCTACGAAGTGTATTTCTCCCACTTGATGCAATCGATTGTACAGACTAATGAATAAGTGATGTGTAACATTCTGGAGTGATCGCTTTATTTCGTAATTTTTGTCGATAAGTACGATCACACATGCACACGCGTACACACGCGCACACGCACACACACACACACACACGCACACACACACACATTGCTTTTTTTATATATTTTCTTTAGCCCATACGAGTACGTCATACACCATACGCTCTTACTCCCTCCCCCCACTCTCGATGACACATAAAATAACAGTACTATTACGATAGTTACTGTACTATTACTACTATTATTATTACTACTACCACTATTATTACTACTACTACTTATACTTATACTATTATTATTATTACTATGATTATTATTACTACTATTATTATTATTCATTGAACACACACCATATATATATAAAAATATATATATTAATATGCTTAACGGTGTTTCTAGTGGATTAATTGATTGATACTTAAGATATATTAATATTAATAACGATCATAATGAGACATATATAATATTATATATACATAAATCTATATACAACACTTATTATATATAATGATATAATGATGATAAGTTGATATGCTGATTATTATGATGATATAATATAGAGAAAAAAATGGATCATTATTCGTAAAAATAAACACTGGTATAGATTATGAGAAATTATGATTAAATAGAAAATGATATTGATGAAAGAAAATTTTTATCTTGTTAATCGAACTAATCTCGATCCCTTCACTTAAATTAGATCGCACCTTACATAGTTACTATTTTATGTGGTTGAGAGACTTAAAACACTGCACGGCATAAATTTTTATTTTTATTGGCGATCGTACTAGAATATTTAGTATTATCATCGCGGGATGTTGTATGTAAGTGCCAGTGATTAAATTCGAATATTTTTTTACTTTAATTCTTTTTTTTTTCCTTATACCTAAGACAAGTTATATGTATATATAACTTGTATGATACATCGTGTGAATGATAGTGAGAATGCGAGTGCGTAAGGGAAAAGGGATTACATATGTTTTCTTAGATATTACTTCTATTGCGATGCTGCGACCTGTCCATCGATCGATTATTTTCGATCCCTTGGATGGGCGTAGTCAACACCGACAAACGTTTTTTCAGGTGACCTTCTACTTTCTTTTTGCCGCTTCTGTTTTACAATTATCTCACGCATTGTGATTTCCATCATGCATACGTAATCACATGCGCGTAATCAAAATACGGCTGTATCAATGAAAAGATGTTTTATTAGAAAAATAATAAATACGAACAATGTAAAAATATTTTTATATTCGATGCAAATTAATGCATTGTTTTAACGTGGAAAGAAATTTTGAATCGATAATTCGTGATAATTTTCGTATGCACGATGCTTTTGTCATTAACGAGAACGAAATTACAGAGGTGGTCCACTGTTAAAAAATATTGATGAATATCGAATAGATTCTTTGGATTTTCATTGTCGCAAACATTCAAAAACGTATCGGAAACGGTGGAAACAAGCTTTTAATTAGTGCAGTGTTTTATGCGCGTCCCAACATACATATCCCGCCATGTTCTCTCGAATCTGAGGCGTATGTATAATAATTACCATACCGAGAGCTATTACTCTGAAAATAATCTACGCTTTTATAACTTTTTCTCATTGCAATGGGAAAGTCTCAGTTTCGAGTTGGCTTGGTATTAGACATGTCAGCACTTTCGTACATTTCACTTAAAAATGATTATTTAATTACAGAAACATAATTGATTCGTGAAGCCATTATGTATAAATTAAGTAAAGATTTATTTTGAAAGTTTTTTTTTAGTTTTCTGATTCCATAATAGAGATTTGTATCATTTGAATCCTTAGTGTTGACATGTTCGAAGCTTAATCTCTAAGTACACTTAACCCATTAACCGGGCAGGCAGTTAAAATATTTTTCCGGCGTCCGTAATTTTAATGTGCGTATAATTTTTATACGTTGACGATCGTAACATAGTCTCATATAATAGTATGTAGATATAATTTACACGTATGTAGATATAGATATATACGTAGATGAAACGCTCGTCCAAAAGTACATCGATATAAATCAAAATAGCACGAAAAAATATACGTATATATAGTTTTCAATTAAATAAACTCAGGACAAATTTTTAGATAATAATTATCTAAAAATTTCTAACTTATAAGCTATTTGATATAGAGACTATTTGTGTATTAAAGCGTATGTTGCTTTTAAATTCACGTAATATTATCAATATATAAATAATAACTAGATAAGACTTAGATTACTTATGCTACAAATCAACATAGAATATATAATTATAGCGTAATGTTATGAAAATATAAACTCGGTTAAAGGGTTAAATTAGGAGCTTCAAGAGATCGCGTTCAGCCACTTGAAGTAAGACCATCCTCAAAGAGAAAAAATGCTCGAACCTTTATCCATCTCTCTCTCTCTATCTCTCTCTCCTTTTTAATTCCTTTTTTCTCATCTCATTTTACTGTCAATCCCTGCACGAAACTCGCTCGAGAGTTACATCTTCAGAGGCCCTCGAGAGAGAAAAGTGCATTCCCAGAGATGAAACGTGCTCTAATGATTTCTCCTACCTTTTTCTTTCCCACAGACATCCTCCCGATTCCCAAATTCAAAAACGTTGAAACCGGAAGTCCGACTTTCATTCCCAACGGAGATGCAGCCCCGGGTCCTCAACGGTTTTCCTTGATCCAACACACGAATTATCATCCCTATAGGCGTTAAAAGATCGTTGATATCGTCCGAACGGCCGAAAGAAACAAGTTTTTCATAAGTGCGCGAGATAGACGGGAAAAAGGAAGAGAGTGCGAAGTAGTGAAAATAGTAGAGAGCGAAAGAGAAAGCGAGAGAATGGGTGCAAGAATGAACGCGCGCAACTTCCGGCCGGAATTTCTCCACGCGTATCACGTGCCGGTTGTACTCCATAGTTTTGATTATATATTACAAATTGTTAATTTTATAGCGGTGACTTTGAGCTCGTTTCTCGCAATCGAGATGGCGCGCAGTAAGATTATCGAGTAAGGATTAATTAATTAAATTAATTAATTAAATTAGCCAGAAATAAGTGCGCTCGGCTTACACAGTAAGATTAACTAAGCCACCGTCACATATGTTAGCTGTACGATTTTCATTATTAAGCTAACATTAAATTTTATCACTTAACCTTTAGAGTGTAGTATCTTTGTAGTGAATCTTAAGGTGTGTCCTGCTTTTTTATGGATATACATGTGTTGTTTTTAATCGTAACGATGTTTTTATGATTAAATAATTAAACGATAAAGATATAAGCTATTAAAAAGTAAAGTTATCCATTTAACGCTTTTCAATTGCAAATAATGCTATAAAGTAACAGATATACACAATGATGCGATCTTTCACTTAGAGAAAATTCTATTATATTTATTATTAATTTTTTCTATTACTTTTTATATATTATTATTGAAATTCTTTAGTCTTTAGATAAAAGCGGAATAATAAAAAGATATAAATATAATATCATTATAAATTATTAGTTAAACAGATTGTTATGTAAGATTTTTATTATTTGTCTCACAATGTTTGATTAATTTCATAAAGTAATGTTTTTTTTTTTTAATTTGATATTATTTAGTCGAGATATTTCTGTAAATGCAAAATTGTCATTTTTGTTAAATTTTTGAATTGAAAAGCGTTAAATTAATAAATGGTCGCTCCGGTTTTATGTCTCCGCCGTAAACGGATGTAAGGTCGACGCGAACGAGTTGACCCGTTTTTCAGGTATCCCTTTTTTGCAAATTAGTCACGAACTCGTCGCGGTTCGAAACTCGTCCGGAAGCTACGAGTTGTTGCTATGATGCACGCCCGGATCGTTCAAATACGGCAAGAAGATGTATAATCTCTTTTGAGATTTAGATCGGTGATATTAGTTTAATCCGTTTGCTCTCAAATTTAAATTATTCTCCGCTAAGCTCCGTTCGTCCATCCATTTATCTTTTTATCCCATCCATCTATTCATCCACCTGTCCATTCATCCATCTATTCATCCATCCATCTATTCATCCATACATCCATTCATGCATCTATCCATCCATTCATCCATCCATCCATCCATTCATCCATCCATCCATCCATCCATCCATCCATCCATCCATCCATCCATCCATCCATCCATCCATCCATCCATCTATCCATCCATCCATCCATCCATCCATATATTTATTTCGTCTATCCATTTATCCATCTATCCATTTATTTAATTTATCCATCTACTCATTTAATTTATTCATTTATCCATTCATTCTACGCCTCAGATCGTTTTGAAAATGAGATATATATTCTCTAATCCTATGTACCACTTTCTCAAGTATATTCTCAGACTGCTTTCCTCGTATTTAATTTTTACTCGTTCTAGATGACGTTTTTCCTTTCCGCTCTTTATTTTACTTTCTCTCATTTCTACGTATCCTTATTTTTCTTTTCTCTATATCTTTTATATATTACAGAAAAGCTAGTCAAATATTTATACATGTACGTGTAAATTAAAAAAAAGGAAATATTTATTTTCTGCTTGCATTTCTTATCTTACTTTATTATCTTATTCTGAAGAAATATCCTTAAAAAATTTTTAATTCAAAAAAGATTGAAAAAAAATTATAATTGAGGATTTAAAGTACTTAGCTCCAGTCAATAAATATGATTTATAAATTTTTGTATACAAAGTTTTTTCCATACAAAATTTTTATCTAATTTTTTTTTATATACAGTATTATTTATACAATATTATATAATTATTTATAATTAAATGGATATTTCATTACTTATAAAATGATTCGATTTCTCAATTTTACTTCTATTTTTCCAATTTTTCAATAATATTAAAATTATTCAATTGAAGCATATTTTTATAATTGCCTTGATATTGATATATATAATATATTGTTATTAATAATTGTTATTAATAATGTTCAACATAATCATAATTATTATTTTATCATTATAATTATTTAATCTCGAATGTTTATTATCAATTAGATTTGAATTTTGCGAAAACTTTAGATTATTGCTTTAATTGACTTCTCCCTTTTCTAGTCTAATTCCTGTTTTTTCAAACTAATCCTGATAATCTTAACTCTTTGCAGTCCTATGTATAAAAACATTTATCGTATTCAGGTTGCTATAATATTCTGCAAGATAAATGATATTTTTAACAACTTTGAATTAACACGAAAATTGTAAATGTATCTAATCATTTGAACTAACTTTAATAAACATTCACACAAGTACAAGTGAACGTAAATTATTTAAGTTATTAATGCTGAAATTTACATTGTTTGCCGAAAGGCATATTTGCGAAGGATCTGAATGTAATAGTTAAAATTTGTCAAAATTTCATTTCTATTTTTGATTCTCCGTGATCCGGATCGCAAAGAGTTAAGTTTCCTTCGCCTTTTTACGTTTGGATCTCCTATCGAGGATCAGTCTTTTGAATTATTATAAAGTAACACGAGCCACTGCTCTGTACCACCCTCTCCGATTACGTCCTCTCGTCACGTCCTGGCACGCAGTACTATGTTGTTTTGTGCGATTCTATACAGGCGCCAGATATGGATCGTCGAGCGTTCCTGCTGCGCCAGGAACCGACAACTACGGCGGTGGGCCCCAAAGGGGTTACACAGGAACCACATCGAGCAACAGCAATTATCATCCTTATCGCCGCTAGATGGAATAAGACAAAAGTGGTCTCGGTCTTTGATCCGAGATCTTTCTTCCCCTCTTTGTTGCTAACTACGTACACATTCGTATGCATACTTATTATGAAATAGTTTATATTGGTAATAGAACACACACGCCCTATTTTACCTTAAGTCTGCGTTGGAGAACTCGTGGAGGAAAAGATCGTACTGTACTTCGTGGGACAAGCAACAAATGCGCAAATAATGAAGAACGAGGCGCAGCGTTGTTGGCCGTAATTTTGCTCGACTTCGCAGAGGTGCACACGACAGGGCAAGAGACAGATTGCGGAATTTACGATATAAAACCAAAATGATGGCTATGGTCACGCGGCATCGATCGAGCAGTGTCAAATAGATTTAAGATCTGATACGACACTTCATTGATTGGTGTCACTCGCGAGGTGGTATACCACGATATTTTTACATATATATATATATGCAGCAAACTCCCGATTGAAGTTGAAATCGATTTTAGACCACTTGACTTTTTGTCCTGAATACCTACATCGCGTGTAAATTGCATCGTTTAAGCTTATGAACGAAGTTTACAAGAGATGTACGTAATTTTTTATAATGGAGATTGCAATTGCTATTGAATTTCCAAAAAGTTTATAATTTTATATATTGGATAACTATAAACAAGTTTCATATATTACATTTATGATAATGTGATATGTACAAGTAGTGATAACTTTTTTACAAAAAAATTTTATTTTTCCCAATAGAGTAACATTAAAATTTGGACGTTTGCGATATATCTCTGTCGACGAGCAACTCGTGAGAACTTATCAATGATCTGTCACTAATTTTTTAAACATATAAAATTTACTACGATTGACTCATGCTGATTATTTTTTTTTTCCCGCACTATATCTCAAGACGCGCGCATTTTTGCATGTTCTACGTGTTTGGATCCGAGCGACAAATGATTTTCGAAAATGCAAGTAAAACGAGCGAGAAAGTTAAACAACGGATTTGCGTGCGCATGTTGAGATCGCACGATCACGGATCGTACGCTCGAAATTGGGATGTACGCAAATTAGGATTCTATTAGGGTAAAATTCGGTCGACTAGCAGTGAAAGTCACCTTATCCTTATATCCCTTTGATTGAGAAACGTCGTAACACGGAGGAAACGATCGGTCGGACAGACAATTATCGACAATTGTGTAACGAACATAACAACGAGATGCCGAAGAGAGACATTTTTTTTTTATTTACTGTTACACAATTCGAGAGATCGACTCGAGATCTAATTATTAGGTTTATTTTCGACGACAGCATTCATCCCAGCGTGTTAAGTCTCTTCCAAGATTTTTCACTTTCATTCATGCGGATGATGAAATTGTCGTTTTCTTTACTTCTTTCGTTGTTTTCTCGTCTTTCTCCAATAACTGTCGCGTGCGCGACGACAGCGTTAGAATATAGAACCTAATACTTTCTTTTTTTCGATTTCTGCCGCAGGAAGTTTATTTCCTAGACGTCCTGTTCATTTTACTGACTGGATGACGCGAGGCTTATGGAGTTGAGGTAAAAGAAAAGTCTAAAACGCGCGTGAAATTTTAAACTGTGAGCATAAATATGACTCAATCATTCGACACATCTCAATATTTCTCGTTTTCTTTTTTTGAATCTTGCTTTGAAAGTTTCATCTAATATGAGAATACGTTTTTCTGTTTCTTATAATTATATTACATTTCGAGGAATTAACACTGTCGTCTGCGATCTTACTAACGAGAATGCAATAATGTGTTGTAATAAAGATTATTTATTTGTTCAGAATCGATTGTTCTCGGAAGATATTTAAAATCTTTAAAAATTCGGAAAAATGAATCGATTGATGCAGTTTTATTTAAGATATTGAAAATATGCTTGGATCATTTGTCTTATAGCTATCTCATTGTTACCTCGAGACCTTTGCACGAAAATTGGAACAAATGGAGTGAGCACGGGTTGTCCATAGCAAAAATAGCATAAGGTCAAAACGTCAAACGTTTATATTTACTAAAATTGCGATAGTGGTCTTAGGGATAAGAGTGTAGTAATTTAAATACGGAGATCTATTTCTATTCATGTATACAATTGTAAAATGTACTCTATTATAATGGGGAAATGAGAAATATAAGTCTAAGTACGTACGCCACGGTACACATTGACTTATATATCTTGTGATGCACCTGCGTTTCGGCACACGTATTTTCGCGAAGGGAATCCCGGAAAATGTGACAACGAAGGAAGACACGCACTAGGGTACAATCGTGTAATATCTGTAATGATAATATTGATTAAGAAATTACAGAGAATAATCCGTCGCGATACGACTGTTGATAGCACCCTCTCCAATTCTATTATTCGCCACTCTGATACTATATTACTGTTTATAGTATTTTGTTACATATTGCAAACCAAGAAGGTAGCAACAAATGCATTCTTTTATAGCATAGAGAATAAATAATTGATATTCCGTACAGATTAATAAACGTTCACATTTTAATAGAAACGCTTGGAGTTGTCAATTATTTATAAATTATCCTATTACTTTATCATGTTCGTTATCTTACCTCGATCCTTTTTCCTTCTACTTTGGTTTTTAACGGTTTGTAAGAATTTCAGGAATGAGAGATATTGATATGTTCTTTCCTGAAAAAATAAACTTGTTTATCAATACAATTTTTTAGTGTACAAGAATTAATAGTGGTGTTGCAACCTATGTTATTCTATGTCATATAATTTACATAATGTTTACAATAATATATACGACAATATACAGAATACAATGATTTATTACATCACGACGAGATATGTACACATTGTTGTAAAATCGTACTTTCAGAAAGCAGCTTCGGAAGTCCATGATCTTTTTTAATTCAAGCGGTAAGTATTTACTTATATCTATGTTATATACATTTTTTTCGTATTATCACTATCTTTTGTTGATAATTGATGTCATTTTATGAAAATAAATTGAAAGTACCGATAAATTGCGGACAAAGTATTATTGCATTTCATTATTTTCCATCTTTTTAATCGTATAGACTTTATCAACGTTACAAAATTATATAATCTAAATATAGTAGAGAAAAAATGATTTGCTTCTTGCTTAAAAATTGATTCTTACGTATTTGATTTCATGTCAATTAAAGGTTTTATAATTTTTCACACAATTTTATGAAATGCAAAAAGTTACGTATAATGTTATCGCTTATAGCTAATTATAATAAATCTAGATTTATAAGTTTCAGATATGTAGATTGTCTCTCTCGAGAACCGTGCGATAATTATTATCGATTTTGTTATTAATTTTCATTCGAAAGCTAATAATCTAACAAATTGTTATCACATCGAAAGCCCTGCAAAATTTACTCTCACAATTATCCTATGCGTTATTATTTATTCCAAAGAATCTACGTTCGATTGTTACTTTGATTTTACAATTGTGCCGCTTTTTCGATGGCTTCTATGTACTAACTGTACGTTTGTTTCTATAAATTACGGAGGCGTTTCTCTATACAAGAATCGCAAGAGTAAAATGGAAATCTAGTCTGTCTAAATTAAGATTAGCTTAGGACGGCTTGGTTTCGTACGTATAATTGTTCAGATATTCCCTTTTGAGTATATCTTTTTTTTCGCACATGTTATTTATATATAATTCAGACCAACCTTTTTCTTGTTATTTAATACATTAATAATTTAGCGGATTCATATTTTTTGTATTCTAAAAAGAGTGAAGCTACTGTATATATACTAATCTTTAATCAGCTTTTCTAGACTATGATAAAATAAAATTATATAATCCGTCTGACCCAAAAATTTATTTAAAAACCATGATTATGGATTCTATTTTTATTTTTTCTCGGATTTTCAAGCTGTGATTTTTTTCATAGCATCAACGGATTAATTTTATTCAAACGATGAGTCTCCTTAAATTTGTTAATTTCAACATTGAATTTTTTTTTTTAAATTCGCGTATACTAAAGTATATAAAATTTATCGAATTACACATCCGATATTTTGTAAAGAAATTCTTAGTTTTGAAATAATAGCGATATCTCCATCATAAATTATAATCGTTGTTTGTATTTTAAAAATTTACGTAATGTTGCGTAAAATATCATTAGTACAAAAAGTATTATACAACACCGCATGTACTTTTTTAATCTTTGTCATAAATCCTTCGTTAATGGCTTTTGCCAAGTTCGTTGAACTCTCCCCATTATAATGCGGGAAGCTTTCAACAACAACAATTATTATGTCATAAATTACAATATTCTTTCATTACTCTTTGTATATATGTAGAATTTACGTGTGAGCTTGGCACTTGTAGATATTCATGTAATGGAGCATTTGTGACATCGTTGCCCTTTCGATTTCGCTTTATCGTCGTTTCCTTGTTCCATCTGTTTGCGAATGGAATCTGCAACATAAGTGAAGGCTGATAATATCTCCTTGCAGGAAGTTCTATTCGATACAAAATTCAATATCTTAGATATATTATGTTTGTTATCTCTGTAAACGTCGGTTGCGCTGTAATCCATTGTTATCCTTGTGAATGAGGGACATTTTTACTGTAGGCGATAGAAAGTTTGTTGAGATAACAATCAGATACAGTAATAAGAATGCGAATTTTTATATATACCAGCGACTGCTTTTTTGTCCACCGCTGACAAAGCTTCACAGAGCTCTTTTATCAGTGATACGTCTGGATTCAGTCCGGAGGCCCAGATCATTAACATTCGAAATCCGTGCTCCTTGTAGCTCGAGGGACCTATAATTCGGGCTTTATCGTCCTTTTCATAAGGCTGCTCTACATGCATTACAGAAACATCAAGGTACAAATCCACATGTATCATTTATGATAAATTTTACGATAGTCATTTTATCATGCGATACGGTAAGTATATGTTTATGATCTTATTGATTACTATTTCATGAGTAATTATATTTGCTTTTGTACCTTGATGACTTAGAAAGACCTAAATTTGTCAAATAATTTCTGTAGTTGATTTCGTGATTAATTTTTCAATTTTCCTTAATTATCCCGAATCCTTTAATTAACATCTCAAATTGTTGTATATTATATATAAATATATAATATAGAGATATATGAGTAATAATTTTGAGCTATAGCTATAGCTATAGTTATAGCTTTTAACTTTTGCTACAACTTTTCTAGAATAATAAGCTGTGAATGAAATTAATTATCCAATCTAATTATCCAATGAAAACAACTTTAACAATTTAATTTTTGATTTTTAATTTTTATTTCCCAATTTTAATGATTTTATTTCATTATGTAATAAGAAAGAAACTAAAAATACAATACATAATGCCGATTTACCGGTATACTGATGCTCGATAGCTCTGATCTGTTCGGCGGTGAAGGCCCAATGAAAGGCTAATTTTTTCCAATCACCAGGTGCCAGCTGCTTGTAGGCCAATTTCCAAAAAATGGATCGAATTTGTTCGGAAAGACGACCGTTGTTACTAGAAATGCTACCACCGCGCGATCCTTCTCTCCACCATCTTCGCGCCGGAGTCAATTCTCGAACCTCTTTGTCAGAATTAGAGATTTCCTAAAATTCACAAATTTATATTCTACTCAACTTGACTTCATATTTGTGCCTTCAAGTTATAGTATCAAGGTACAGGATAAAATTTTTGTAAAACAACATATTAATACGATGTGAATATCGAAAATAGTTGCGAACAAAATTGAAATATTTCATGATCGAAACACCAAAGGTATTGTTCAATTTTTGAAATGTATTTTTTTAATTTATTATTATTGAAGTTTCAAGTCTTGTAAAAATTAAGATGAACTTTGGGTCAAAAACAATATTTAAACGTTGTATAAGAAAAGAAAAGATGTTAAACGAAAGTCTTGTAACTACGGATGAACGAATGCCTACCGGGGTCGGGTAATCCAATCTGGCGGTTTTAATGATCATGTCGACGATGGCCGTGAAACTGCCCCTCGCCGCGATGTAAAGTGGCGTACGGCCGCTCTGCAAACGTCAGGATAAACTTTGGTTTAACTTTATTATCGAGTTTGCGATGGTTGCCGTCAATCCGGCACCCCTATCGCCTTAACCGCAGCGCGTGCTGGATCAGGAATAAGGCATTCAATTCGGAGCTTTCTGCAAATAGCGCGAGTCAATTTTCAGTGTGACACGTGTCACACATTGTCGACAGAATCGACCTTTCCCCTCGTACCGTGTATACGCGACAGATTTTTCATTCAATGTGTTAATCAAGAGTGGGATGTTATATTATTGGACTTATGTGATCGAATCTTTAATAGCAATTTTAGCCTTCTGTAATGCTCGCGTAAAACAAAAAACAATACGTATTTAGGAAACATACGTCGTTAAAATTTTGTATTAATTATTTTAGATTAATTTTATGTTAAAATTTAATAAATGATGAATGATTTAATATAAATTCTCAAGTTTCTAATTTTTTATTTTACGGCAAATATTTTTATTAATTTTATCAATATTTTTGTAATTTATTGTATTTTATTATCGATATTAATTTGATTTGTTCATATGAAACAATAGTGATTATTATTAATTGTCTTGACATAACTTTATCTTGATTGAATTTAAAACATTGTAATATTGGAGGTCATCATTAAAGCAGACTTGTTAATTAAAGCATATTAAAGAATGGAATAATATAGAGACAATACTGTAGTGAGTTTGTTAGTTTATGACAATATTTTAGCATATCATACTTTGATTTACGGAGATTTAATTAGATGTCCCTCTTTAATTAATTTATTAGCATCTGTGAAAGCTTCTTTTGCATCGCGAAAATTACGATTTGACTTGTCAAGCGGATTCAGTAATTAATTAATAAATAAAATTGAGTTGATTACTGATAATTGAATAACTCATATTCAATTCTATCGTAGTGCAAATTCCAAATGTTCTCCAAATTCATAGCGTAGCAGTTTATTCAATAACGAGGTAATGTCCATAAATGATTTAGTCAAGCATTGATAATATATTTGAAATACAAATAGATTCGGTTAATTATATCGTCAAAGGGTAACATGATAATATCCAATTCTATCTTTAAACCATGTTGAATAATATTTACCTGTTCCTTTTGCTCAATATTTGCGCCTGCTGCAAGAAGTAATTCACAAATATCCGTATGTCCCATCTCTGCTGCGATATGTATGGGTGATTGCAATCTCTAAAGCAGATCAGCAGATAGAAAACGCAGCAGATAGAAAAGTTTAACAATTCTATTACACGCTATTCTATACTATAGAATATCGCATACGTTGTAAAAATTTCATTTTTCGCTTGGAAATTGAGTTTTACATGCATAATGTTATTTGCGGTATACAAGTTTGTGTATTTTTATTTTTCAATACTAATAATCTAATAATCTAATGATCAGTATTAAAAATCTTTGATCAGTATCAAAAATCTATTTTACGTACCAGATTCAAACAGTTGAGATCGACGCCTTTATTAATTAATATCTCTACCGTTTCTACTTCGTTGTTTTGGCAAGCCAGATGCAGAGGTGTGTTACCGTTCTGCAACAGACAAGAGAGAAATATACATTTTTTTTTTCTCCAATAAAAATTCTTTTATGTTTTTTTTTCTCTGTGTCAACAATTTTATTTGATGCATCACGATTGCGTGACTGGGTGACAATTGAACATATTTCTATATGTGCAATAATGTATCGACAAAATATTGATAGCCATCGTTATGCATGCAGCAGTCTCCACACGGAATATATTTGGAAATATTGAGATGTATCTGTACCTTACACTGCTTGTTAATATCCGCTCCGTGCTGAATCATGGAATCGAGTATTCCTTTGCATCCTTGGCTTGCGGCGACGTGAAGAGGAGTGAAGCCCTCCTGGAGATAGTTGATACAGGTTAATCATACAAAATATAATAATACATGATACGAAATAATGATCAGTCATTATACAATGGAATCTCGTTTCTACGAATTACGATTCATCCGATGGAATATGGAAAAGTTATTATTGAATAAAAACGCAAAATCGCGCTGCAGGAATTACGCTGCTCTTCCAATTATTCTATGAAAGAATTCTAATATCGAAGTTCAATTATTGCAAATATGGATTTTTATCCATGATAATGACCAATTTCGGTCGCCCATCGAGTCGTTTTTTTTTTTATCTACCCATTGGATATGTGGACGTAATCATTTAATTATTCAATTTACCGCGTCAATTAGCTCAGTATTCGCTTCAGCTTTTAATAATAATTGCGCAATTCCTGTGTGCCTCGTTCTGGTAGCTACGTGAAGCGGAGTATTGCCATCGTTATCCTGGGCATCTACATTTGCCCCTAATCCTATGAGAACTTCAACTGCCTCCAAATGCTCCTCGGCGCAGGCACAATGCATCGGTGTTTGTCCTTTCTAGAAATAAATCCAGATTTATGGGAGAAATTCGATCAGTGATCAAACAATTTCAATATATATCTTTTCTAAAAATATACGACTATATAAACTTAATATAAATTTTTTATTCTATGGGTTACTCTTATTAAAATTTTTTTAAATTAAATAAAAGATATTTTCTAAAAATTACTTAAAGATTTTGATTGACAATAATATTTGTATAGCAGGAAACATAACATTTTTGTATAACATATTCTGTATATCTTTTCTAGTGATAGAAAAAATATTTCGATTCCAGTTTCTCTTGTTTTGACATCCATTTGCCATGATCCAGTTTCTCTTGTTTGCGAAACGTTTATTCAACGGATAAAAAATCTACCATGTAGATTTTAGGAATAATATTTTTTGTAAATGTCACAAGCCAGATAGATTATTATATTTTATAAGTTTTGAACAGAACGTTAGAAACAATTGTTTAAAAATTTCGGACGTAATAGTTTTAGTTCAAAGAATTTAGTTCTTTCTTTTAGATTATTTATTACAATATTTATTGTAATTTATAGCTTATCATTGGAAAACTTAAAAAATAAACTTGATATAAAATTTCGCTGATAGAATTATCCATAATGTCGCCAATCAATCTTATCGCAAGAAAAAAAGGTAAGAGAACTCTTTTAGTTAAAGAAACTTTTGGCGGAAGTTTCAACTTGTTGGCATTGCAATGCTTGCAATGGAATGTACTGAATTTTCTCACATTGAAAACATCTTTTAGAGCTTTATATTGAGCCTCTTTTTGATATTTTCTATGAAACAATATAAAAGATGCTTAACTATCAAAAATATGTATATTACAAAGTGTACCTTTGTCGAAGTATAAATATAGAATTGGAATATTTTGCGATATGATCTACTTTCAACCTACTTTCTTCAACGGAATTAGTATATTATCAGTAAAGAATAGTTATAAATATCATTTAGATTGAAAAATTGATTTATGGTATCAATTAATGATAGATCAATTAATGATTAGATTATTGGAAATAGAGACTATAAACAACAAGCTTAAGAATAAAAAAGTATAATAATTCTGGATTGAAATATTGAAATTTGAAATTGAATACGAATTTTATTCCATTACGACAACCTCTTAAAATAGTGATTCGAAATAGAAAGGTTTAAAAATTATTTTGCTGATTATCACTATTTTTACCATAGATAAAATCTTCCTTCCATTGGCCGCAGAGAATGAACAAATAGATTATAAAGAAGAATAAAGTACTTGCACTAAAAATAAATTCAATACTTATGATGATTTTTAATGAAATGTCACTGTTTTAGTCGAAATTTTATTGACTCAATTTAAGGAAGTAATAATAAAATTATTAAAAATGATAAAGTAACATATATTCTATTTAACAAATATTATGAAATTATAGAAATTTGATAATCATCATTAATCATGTCATCAATCATGTCATTAAAAGATATTAATATATTATTATTAATCATAGCTTTGTCAATAAATCCTATGGTGTTCTGATATAAAAATTTGATATTTTTCAAGGAATGGTAAAGTAACTGTTTGCCCTAGAATAATTACGTGATACGGTGAGCCGCACAGAATGTACCGAGCGAAACGCCGCGCCCGTTTCAAGCAGATTAAAATTCTGCGCGCGACTATGAGGAGAGTCGAGAAGGGATATACGAGTAAATTGAATGAAAAAGCAAGAGTATCCGGGATAGGACAGAGGAGGTGAGAGTCTGTTTACAAAGGCACCCAAGGTTTAAAATGTACTCAAACCCGCGGTTGGTCGAGTTTCACAGTCATGGAGATCCTTCTCGGAGAACTGCGCTTATCTCTCGATAAGGACACTATGGCAGTCGATAGAACCGAGAGGAGAGAGAGAGAGAGAGAGAGAGAGAGAGAGAGAGATTCTTTTTTCCTGGATTTAAATCAAGAGAGGAAGAGAGATGCACCCGCGCTCTGACCTACCTGCGAGCGTATATACATATATGATTGCACATACGGAAATCCGAGCGGTTCCTCTTACTGCCGCGCATTAAACGGACGGTCGATTGTTCCTGTCGATAAATTATAAATATCCCCTTTTGTGTCTTCATCCGCCCTGCGATCGATACTGCGCTGCTACTTCGCCAAGTCACCGTGCTATTATTCACGTACAATTTTTGATGCGTTTTCACTGTTTCTCTAATATGTGATATTTAATTTTATCACTATCTACGTAAAATGCACGCGAGAGAAAGAGAGAGAGAGAGAGAGAGAGAGAGAGAGAGAGAGAGAGGGGAGAGAAAGAGGTATGGACGGGAAGAGAGAAGAAGAGAAATTTATTGTGTTTTTACGTGCATCCGAGAGATTAAATATAATTTATAATAGGAAGCAAATTATAATTTAATTCAATGGAATATTTATTAAGTTTATTAAAATCTGCTAGGTTACACTCCTCATTGCGCATGATTGCTTATTTAGATTTTTAGACGAAATGTCCCGAAGGAATTTCCCTTTCATTTTACATTCATTGAGTTTCGTTTAGTGATTTTTGTATATATCCATTATATATATCACATCTTTGACAAAAGATCAGAACTAACAGAGCTTTTAAATATAAGTCTCTCGAGTGAACGTGTTCGTAGGGACGTTAGGTGTAATATTCGTGCAATATTCTGCGTATCAGAAAGCTTGAGATATCCCAGAGAGTGCCCGTGTCACACGTCAAAACTGATCCCGGATTGTAGACAGATGCTTATCGTTGCGGTATATGAATAAAAGACACAGGGGAGACCCGCATTGACTGGAAATTGCAAAGACAGAGAGAGAGAGAGAGAGAGAGAGAGAGAGAGAGAGAGAGAGAGAGAGAGAGAGAGAGAGAGAGAGAGAGAGAGAGAGAGAAGAGACGCGCGAGGATTGATCGCACGAATGATTTATCGGGGGAAGTGCACTGCCACAAGTGATAATTGATTCCGAAGAGCGGATGTATCCCTCACCATAGAAAATCCTCTTTTATACGATGTGCTTGGTACATTAAATTATTACAGCTCGGGAATAATAAATTTTTACTAGCCTGAACCTAATTGGACTGCATGGAGTGCTAATTGATTATTATTCACGCTAAAACAAATGTGCCGTCTTAACTTATATGCTATACGAACAATTGTAATTATACATCAAAAGTATCGCATTTACATTAAATCCATTTCTGCGTTATTTTACAAATATACCGTGTTTAAAGATAAAGTTTGCAAAATTTCAAAATATTGTTGCAGGTAATTAGTGATCCTCAAGCACAGGAAGGACAGAATGCATAAAATTGCACATAATTTATGTATGCAAATATTTTCTGAGAGAGACAACTAATTAATAATTTATGAGAGTAAACTGTGTACACAGTTGCAATCGCGCGAATTAATTTCCTACGAGGAATTTACGCGGAAGCACTTTTGATTGGTGGTGTTGTTACGTGAGAAAACTTCTGCGAGTGGAGTTGGGGCAACCAAGATGTTAACGGATGGACGGATGGATAGCTATCCCTTGAGATATATATATATATATATATATGTACACATACATACATACATAGGTATTTGTGCGCGTATACATATACATATATACATATATATATATATATATATATATATATATATATTTATACCGAATCGGGGCGAAATGGTGAGAATCAGATTTCCGGGTGTAGAATATCTCATTGCAACGCGCAATTCGAGAAACTGAGGTCAGAGCATGCCCGTATTACGCAAGAACATTTTAGCCCATTTTGGTATGGCACATGATGAGCATATTGATATGTCATTCAATGTTATAATGAGATAAAGCCATCTGTTCTGTCATTTGTTCACTGGTTTAACAACTGGTTTAACTCGTATAAAAATCATGGAAGATATCGTAGCTTTAATAAGTGCGATTAAATTTATAATTATAATAAACTAAAACTATCAATAATTTAATATATATCTTAACATTCATATATCATAACATTTTATTGACAATATAATCATCGAGGTAGGTTACTTTGATTTCTCGAATTTCTTTGCTATCATGCAAAATCTCCGTATTTTCTCTTTGAATGAAACATGCTTCCTTTATGTTTATATATCTTTACGTCGCAGTCAAATTTTTGAAAGCTTGTTTCTAAAAGTAGCGACGAAAGAAAATGCTGCTTGTTTAGAATGACCAAATAAAATTGAAATATATTTTTTCGCGCATCTAAATTACTTTTTCCGCAAATATGAACGTACTGACGTTTCACATGTAGTATAAATCAAAGTATAACATAGCGAATCAAAGAATATTTTTGCTTACTTTGTCTGTAGCGTCCAGCACGATCCGCGGGATGTTTGCAAGCGCGGTAATCACCGCGGGATGTCCGGCGATGGCTGCATGATGAAGGGCAGTTGCACCGGTGGAATCGGTGGCCTCTCCGTTTAACGATTCCACCGCTTCCGCGAGATACTCCACCACGGCTACATTGCTGCCGCGAGCACCGCACATTAACAGCGTATGCTGTTTCTAAATAGAAAGAAATCTGCTGTTTATGCCCTGTTGTAAAGGGAGCGCGTCTCGAAAGGGTATCGCGGCTTTTACGTTGCGACATCCCGCGTACTTTCAGCCCGCAGGAAAGGGACAGAGGAAGGGACTGTCGGACTCCTTCGTATCTGTTCTCCTTTAATTCATCATCTCCGTTTTTTTTTTATCCATATCGGCACGCACGTGATAAAATCCAATGCGACGTGCCGAGAGACCGCGGAGAAGAAAGCTCGCGCTTATCATTTAAGGCCCGATGTCAATATCAATGTTGACACATTATTGATTTCAACTTCGCTGCGGTTTCCCAGTGACTTAGTTCACCTTTTTTCACGATCTCCGAGAGATTTCTGTTTCGATATTTCCTTTTTCTATATAATATCCACGATCAATAAAACTCCAATTAAACGTACGATTTAATCCCGCGCAACATGCTCCGCAAATTTCCGTTGGGTGAACTTTTCGCATTATTTAAATAAAGTTTCCTCGTTATCTAAATAAAATTCTCTTCACGCGACGATTACCGCAACGTCCCGTGCAAGTTTTGTTTCACACTTAACAGATTTCACAACGAGTCTCGACACTTGCAAAATCTGTCCTTAACAACGAGCGGCTTGCTTTTACGCGAAACGTTTGGTGGAACGATCATTAAGAAATAATTGTTATACCTTGTTAATCGCGGATACATTAGCTCCGGCATTGATCAGCATCTTCACCGCGTCACGATGTCCATGTTGAGCGGCCATATGTAAAGGGCGCATTCCATACTTGAAAGAGAAATGAACAGCCAGGAAATTAATGTTCGACGTGGAATTTCATCAAGTCGGTCGTCGGCTAGATTAAATTTCGAAAGAAGTGTCGCTCCAAAAATATATTAACGTTTCGTAATGGAGTAACCATTTATCAATACATTAATTTCCTGGAAATACTTGACGATATTAAATTTAGAGACTCCATTTATTTTTAATATGTAAGAATTTCCTCTTTTATGAGAAAATGTATTTTTTGTTATCCCTATTCAACGAACGATCTTTCTTCCTTTGATGGATTATATATAGTTCGAAAAAAATAAGAAAAATATATGCCGTACCTTATCTCTCGCTTCGATATCGCATTTGGCTTGTATCAACATTTCAATAATTTCTGTGTTTCCTCGAGACGCTGCCCAATGAATTGGAGCACGACCATACTAAAAGAAATTTTAATCAAATTAACAAATGTTAGAATGTTAGCTCATCGCTCTTAATAATATCAAATTAAAATTTTACGGGAATAAAGTTGACGTCAAACTAAATGAGATATAATGTTTCATTAAATATTTTTATCTTTTTAAAGCATTTTTAACGACTTACATTATTTCTGGAATCTACGTCAACAGTCTCCTTAAGTACTTTACGAACGGTGTCCGCTTCGTTCTTTATCACAGCCTCGTGTAGTAGAAGATCATTCTTAAGGACTGAAGGAAAGATGTACAATATAGAAAATCACGTAAAATGAATAATACGTATTTAATAATAAAGTTAAAAGTTTATTTTTTAAACAACAGCAAAATTAAAATATACTAGTTTTTACATTATAAACCAGTTTTTTAGATGAAATACGTTACAAAATGATTTTACATGAATTCATATAAAATAAGTTAAATTAATGTTCTAACATAACTTTTTCAATCTCTTTGTTTTTTCTTCTCCTTTATTTTTTAATAATATAGGTCAAACCATTTTTTTTATCGTAATAAATGGATAATAAATGGATATACACGGATTAACTTTTCAATTCTTTTATATATATTTTTTGTAAAATATGTTGAATCATCTTTTCAGTACAATATGAATGTTACACGGATTCATTTCTCCATTACGTTGTATGGTTTTTTACGAAAGTAGGATTTCGAACGAAAAACGTGAAAAGGTATGGATTCAATTAATTCGCGTGTGCGTTGCGGGTTTTTATTTTAACTTCCGACAGTCATGTCGTAACGCACACGTGCTGTCGTTATTGTTGCACATTGTTTTTTATAATTTCGGGGCCACACAGATGCAGGATATCGATCATGTGTGCAATGGAGGTGAAAGGAAGGAAAGCGGGCAGGGGACGAAACACACGAGTACACAGCGTACTGTTAATTAGTTGAATGGTTGATTTTGCGAATGTCCGATGCAAATTGAATATCTTTTTATTTCCACGCGACTGTATGTTAATAGACTGTGTGGTAAAAGCAAAGCAATAAAACGCGCAAACATTTTTTAATTATACGAAAGCATAATTTTTTTTTAAATCTTGCTTTTTTTCTGCAAAGAAAGCAAGCATGACGAAAAATATACACGGCAATTGCCTCGAAGAAATTATTTTCCTCTCGGCTGTGTAAACGCAAGATAAAAGAATGATTAAAGTCATCGTTCAATATTATACTATCATCGCTTTTGCAGTAAACAGAATCCTGTTTTATCGAACAATAAATTTATATGTTTATATATGCAAATGTTTATTTATAATGTAAAGTCCGTTGTTGTCTCGATGGTATAGCGAGTGATCGTAAACTATTAGAAATGAAAAATTCGTTTGGTTTGAAGAAAGCGGAAATTCTGAAAGGCCAATCGGTTACAAGAAATCCAGGCAATTCGGTGCCTCAAATGTATGACTGGTTTTTCCGGCTTTACCGTAAATCTTGGAAAATGGAGAACGTGAATCTCGCTTCTACACTTCTCATATATTCACGTTTTACTTGAGATCACCGAGACAGCTTTAAGTCTTTGCACGCTTCGTAGCACATTTTGTATGAGACTGACGCGGTACTTTACTCACTTCTAGCAGTCTTTTGGTTCAGCACTTCATCCTCGATCGCCTCGCTGAGATTCAGCGGCGGTGGGGCCTTTGCCTTCGTTATACCCAAGTCTTCCTTGTCCACCATCTTTCACTGTCGTTGTTTCCAGTCTTGCATTGTCATCAGTGTCGCGGGTTTCCCGGTCGTTGTGCGACGCTAATGCACCAGAGTTACAGCTCTGTCGTTAATTCAATCAACGACCTAGAAAGTCAAATGGTGTTGAGTGACGAAATGTATGAATGCAGAATCGTAGTTGAAATTACAAGTTCAAAAGAAGCCGAAATCGCTGCAATATATCACTGAAGCAACAGTTTTGTATGAAGAAAAAAATTGACATGACAATCCGAATTATATAAATTTCGAATTATATTTGAATTGAGGAAAATACCATAAAAAGTATTTCCTAAAATAATAATTAAATTTGTGATGTATTATATAAATTATTAAACGGCAGATATATAGATTCAGTGATTTCTATTTTTCCTGATATTTGAAAGATAAGTTAAAATATGGCAACAGTTTATTCGCCATTGGTTTATCAGTGTTATAGGTGTTAATTTATTATATTTATCAATTATCAGAAACATTCTCGCTGCTTGTTATACGAAATTGGAATAACCATCTATTAAAATTTGCATATATCTTGTGCAATTACAGCTTATATGGTCACCAGAATACATCAATGTCGGACGAATTAATCGCGAGTTTTACCGTTCTACATTTCAATTTCGTCGTCTTTTGAATTTTCCCGTTTTATCGCGGTGAAATCTGTTATTACAATTTGCTTTCCACGCGGTCACAATACAGTTAGAATGAATAATATACGTTTCGAAGCTTGATTAGCAGGATACAATGTATAATTTATGAATGATAATTAATTCACTCACATATTCTAATTTTTGAAATTATGAGAGACATTATGCTACTAGATTTGATATTTACATATATTTTAATATTTCAAATTAATCGACATAGCAACAACTATAACGTATTTCTGAATGCCCTAAGGCATTTCACGTGATGCTTCAAATATATATACATATATATGCGCTTCGCGATCGTTGATTAATGCTTCAAAATTAATATAAGAATATATTGATGGAAATACATGTCTTGCCATGAAGCAATTTTACAGTTAATCAATCGCATAATTATTTCATTATCTCTATTCTACTCTCTTCAGTTCTGATTTCGATGTTCTTTTCACGTTCTCTCTTTCAAGTTCTGATGTCTTTATACTTATTTCGTATTCTACGGTGAATTACAAAACGACTACGTCCATGATTCGACATTCGTTTAAACGCAGTTACATCGCGAATATTTACTCGACTGCAAATTTTGTCGGAGTTCGTTATATAGTAATGTTTGTTTTATCACCGCAGAACCAGAACTACCTAAAGAGAGAGAAAGAGAAAGAGAGATGCAATCGCAATGTCAGAAATGTCTAAATTTCCTAGATTATCCCGCTACATTGTAACAAGAAAAGCTTCCCTATCCCTATTATCTTACAAGGCATTTCCGCTTTGCTTAATCTCTATTCTCCAACTTATCTCTTTGACGCTTCAAAGCGTACTATTTCGTAAATAAATGATATACTACATGTTATAAATATAAATTTTAATTTTTTAAATAAGAATCTATTAACCTATATATGTGTGAGTGCTAATATTATCAGTTTTGAATTCTTATACGATTAAATTAATATCACTTCATTTTAAAAACGAGTTAAAAAGATAAATCAAAGAAAATGTCAGCCATTGAAATCGAATACAATCAATTTGGAAAAAATATTACATTTTTGTTTCATTGTATAACTCGTCTATGCAAATATTCATTTAGAAGAAAATATAGAGATCATATATTGCAAACTTATAACGTACTATAAATCCGTTATGTAATCTGTAATCATGTAACTTTCAAAGTAAATTTTCAGAAATTAGGCATGTTTAACGCGATTCGCTATCGCTCGTCCGAATATATGGCAAATTTCATATTAAATTAATTTTGTTGAATGAGTTAGAGTACGATTTCCATCATATCTATAGCACTTGCGGCAATATCTCATAAATTTTGTAATATTCCGCTGAATCAGATCGGATTCATGGAACCGCAGAAACTCTCTCCGATAATCGTGTTTAAATGGGGATAGAAATTATGTTCAAATGTTCTCGCATTCGTTATTAGATCTTTATCAGAAAATCATGTTATATTTGTACTTTCTCCCACTCTCTAATTAAGATGTTTAAAGTTTTTTGTTGGAAAGAAGTGCAGTGGGAGAGATATATAAAATATTAGCATAATCGCAACATGCGTAGAATATTTAATTTGTCGGTGGACATTGAAGGAATATTCTTTGTAGAGAAACGCAATATAATTTAATATTATATAATTAGTATTACGGTATAATACCAATGTCACAAATAGTATAATATTTTTGTGTTTAATTCTTTAATTCAATGTAGAATATTCTTAAAAGAAAACTTGAACAAGAAAGCATACCAACTAGTTAGAAATGTTTCTGAGTTACATTATATTTCATTGTACATCTGTTGGTTGGGAAAATGCACTTTTACGGGATATTCATTAGCGTTGCAAGTTATGACTGCTATTTATTTTTAATGATTGATTGCGGTTGACTGTCAAGCTGCTGCCATCACGTGGAGTTTATCACTGAAATCCTACATAATCGATACTACTAAAATTTGTTGGAAATTTTGCATTTATTTAATTCTTGTACGACTTCTTGGATCCTTTTCATTGTTACAAAGTATTTCGATACATGTCAACAATTTTCATTATACCAACAAATTTAGTACATCAAAAATATTGAAAATATTATAATATATACGTATTTAATATCTTTTTATATATATAAAATTTTAATATAATAATATTAATAAATTATATTATATTTATTATATTTAATTATTATTCAATTACATTTAATTTTAAATATTGTTTTACGGTAAAATAAATGAAATAGATCGTTTTGCTGTATATATTTATTATATACGTAGGTATAATATTGCAACTTAGTATCGTTCATTTTGTTATTCCGAGGCAGATATTAGTTCCATTACCTGCATAACATGCTATTGTACATTTCATGGCTACACGTGATCAGAGTTACTTTTTACGTTACTTTTTCAGTAACGCGTTGTTTCGTAATGTAATATCGGGAATGATGTTTCCGTTTCCTGATCATCCGCGCAAAGCGCATTCATCCGCATATTGAAAAGTAAATGCGCGATCTGTGCAATGCATTAAACAAAGCGGCATAAATTACTGTCAGTGAGCTAGTCGAATTACAATACTTTATTATCCGTACTTTAGATTGAAAGTATCATTTAACTAACACGACAACTCTTTTATCATCTAAAATGTAGAAATCTAATATAACAATAAATTTTGTGACAACTTCAAGCTGATATTAATTTTACATATTAATAATTAAAAAAAATATTTTAAACAATAAAAATAAATATAAATATATAAAAATAAATATATTGATAATGATTTCGATTTAAAATAGAATTGAATTAAAAATTCGACTCTATTTACGATGTAATCATAAAAATGTTAATCATGAACTTGAAAAAATTATTAATAAATATGAACTAATAAGTTAGCGTATGTGAGATAAATTGATATTATTTCTAAAAGATTATATGTTTCAAAAACAGCATCTTTGAAATACGAAGCAACGAAGATGCTTTATTATTTGCAACTTATTCGCATTAGCATCGTGCCGACGGGGGAAGTGCAGTTATTAAATTAGCGAAAGAATTAGCAAAGTAAGGATTTAGCAACTATAAGTCATAAATCTTTATATCGTTGAGGGAGGCGTAAACTCGAAATATATTATCTCCAGCTGCCACCATTTTTCATATTTTATCGTCACGCAAGTATATAAGTCGACATTTTTCTCTAAAGAGTTAAACCGGCTAGCGACGAGATGCTGTGCTCTATTTTATATCTCTTCGGTTCTTTTCGAAACTCTTTCTAACGTTTTTTGTCTTATTAAGTTTTTTCCTGTTACGTCACGTCTAAAATCTCGCTGTTGCATTTATGCATTTTGTTTTATGAGACACGTATTGTGCAAGTGAAGAAATATCTTTTGTAGTATATATAATGAGTTGCATTTGCTTGCGAATTTTTCCAGAGAAAAGAAGAGAAAAGAGGATAAAATTTTTTGTGTGATTGCGTCAACATATTAATTGCTTTCGCGTATGCTTCTTATTGAGTTTATCAATGTAATAATCTTAATATTGTAATGTTACAACTTTTATAATTTGTCATAAAGATTGAGACTGTTTGATGAGCTAAGGAATCTTTTAATGTTCAGAGATAAAATAATTTAGAATACTAAATTGCAAGATTTATTTTAATTATAAAGTTACCTTTAAAACAAAGTTTACAAATTATAAACTTATTCCTTAACTAATTCTTAACTTACTTCTATTGTTATTTTGAACATTTTACTTGAAAGAAGAAGGTGCGAAGAAGAACTAAATATAATTTTGCTAAAAGAGAATTTTATTTCTTTATAATATTAAGATAATAATTTGGCAGATAATTTTTATTCTACTGGAACTTTGTTGTCTACGAGAATTTTTGTACGATGTATAAACTTTCCCAAATCGATCACTAGTGCACTTAATTATACGGTTTTGTGGTGAGCGATCGAAGCACGTTTAGCACGCGGCCAATGACAGATGCACAATTGGATTTCGAGGAACGTTTCGAGGTGTACCATTGTTCTCTCTGTACCCATTGCCAACACATGCGGTAAGGTTTCGGTGCTGTGCAATGCGATGGTATACTGATCTCTCGAATGGAACTCGAATGTCACAGCCAGATATAATAGACGTATGCCGAAATTGAAGATGATGTATAGTAAGATAAAGAGAGATGAATCTAAGATTTGATTTATTATTCTCGTCAACTTTGTTGAGAAAACTTAAAGTTAAAATTCAAATCAAGTCATCATGATAAGGATTAAATTTAATTTGCTGTAAATATTGCAAATATGAAATTTACACTCTTAAAGACTTATTGAAATTATAGCACAATTTGAAGAATTTTAATCATAGTCCTAACTAGCCCAATATTGTCATTCTCATAATCTTGTGAAAGCTATAATATCTATTTATTTCTTAAAATTAGTGCGATATAATATGTAGTAATTTTTTAAATATTTTTACACACCACTTTTGCTGGTAAAAAATATGAAAACGTGAAAAAAATAACTACAAATAACTAAAAATCAAAGCCTACAAATAATTAAACACTACTGTAATTTAATATTAATATGTGAGACTATGCGTGAGTGGGATGCAAGGAAAACAAATGAGTTCCGATCTGTGGTATATAAATTTCGTCCGGTCCGCACGTATTTGAGTAATGCGATAAACATTGACATGATATTTGATTCTCTCTGTAATGATAGAAGAATGCGATCGGTGCTATACACGAATTTCTCTGGTATTATCTGGTTCTTAATCGAACAGTTTTGATCGAGCACAATGACGTTTTACACGAATCGATGAATATATCCGATCAAATGAAGCGAACATTACACTCTATTAGTAGGTTAATTGCGAAATCATACGCATGCAATCGTTCCAATTTTTACGGAACGATGAGATACACTAACAGAATTCAAATATGAGAGATACTCTGACAAACAAAGTTAAAATTATGTACGAAAATATATTTTTAATAATAATATACGTAGAAGAAAGGAATTAAAATTACTTTCGGCTCTTTGTATCAGTGGATATGAATGCTTTTTAATATCATTTTTTATAGTTTTATAAAGCTAAAAGTGCATTTATATTTTAAAATGGAATTTATGACAGGATTTAATAATAATAATTGCGCATCGATAATCTTTTATTACTGTATCACAAAATATATTTTTAAATATAAAAATAATGCATAAAAATATTAACCATATTGTGTTCCGAAATTTTAATTTTAACCTTTTGAAAATATCATTTTGTAAATTTCAAATTTCGACAAAAAGTACTTTCGTTTAATCCCAAAGACTTCACTTTTACAACTTTTACTATTTAATCAAAAGCATGTGCATACGTGTATTAAAACAAGTTGGTAAAAGTCGAAAACTATATATTTTTTCACATCGCTAACTTCGCATATTTTATTTACGTAGTACACATAATAAAAGTCCGCAAATAAATAATAGTTCGCATGATAAATAAAAGTGATTTTGGATTGAAAATAAGCTTAAAAATTATCGTATAAAAGCATACTATTTAATTTTTGCATATTCCATATAATTTTAATATAATGATAATATAATATTTTAATATAATGATATTATGATATAATGATATAATGATAACAATAACTTTTTGCGTAAGACAAATATACCGAATGCATGTTTTTCTTAACGCGAAATTCCAATGTCTACCCATACGTTTGTTCTATCACTTGGTTATCGGATAATCGATGAAAAATCATATTCTGAATGAACGACGAAATGTTCACTTTTTGGAGACGCGCGTATTTGCTCTTTTACTGCAAATCTCGTGTCAAAGAGAAACGAACTCGGTCGGATGGAAGAAAAATAGAATATCACTGAGGGAGAAGAATGATCGCCCAGAACTTCATTAAACTGGTGCCATGATGTGTACATAGCGGTCTCAGTCACGCTAAAAATAGGCGCGATACAATCAGTCGTTATTTATGATAACGACAATTACCTCATATTTCGCATGTCACAAACCCGAGGGATATTCATTAATTTTATCATGGATAAAGTAATAACAATATTAACAAGTAATAGTCTGCGCACACCTACGCATGAATGCTCGATGCGATTTAACTTCTGAACCGAAATTTAACATTAAATTATAATTATATTGTATGGTTTATGTAATAAATATTTGTTAATTTACTTTGAAAATTATAAATTAATTAATAGAATTTACTTGTCTGTACTATTTATTTAAAAATTACTTCTGATTAAATAGCAATATGCTTTTTTTTAAAAGTAACTACTCAATAAATAACTAAATTCATAATGATTTTGATGTTTCAGCTTTAATACTTTCTTTCTCAGTTTATCAAACGCCATATAAGTAATTAATGATTAAAAATGTATTGCGTGTGATATAATTTTGAAATACTATCGTTATCATACTAGCGCTACCCGCGATCATATCAAGGAACATCACGTGAGATTGTGAAACAAAAAAAATGAAGATAGAGAAATAAAAAGGTTGCGTGTAAAAGTTCCAATAAGAAGAGAATAAACGAATTTTTTAAGATAAAAAATAGTCCGATTAGTATTAATTTTATAAATTTTTTAAGTCACTTAGTCACTTTCTCTTCACTTCGCGTGAAAGACGACCTGTGTAAATAATCGTTCCCAAGCTTTCGCAAGTGTAATTACCTAACGCTTAAGTCGTCTGTCTTATGGTGGCAGCATAGTTTACCGAGCAGGGCTTAGAAACTCGTTCACGCTTTCTCGATAATTCAAGCTTTCTGTCGAACGGAACTTTCTACGGACCTACCAGATGCTCGTACGTATATGTATGTGCGTGAATATCGGCACAAACATATATCAAGCATCCAGAATTTCTATCGCGTAACATCCTTAGGTTACTGTCTATAAAGCATACAGGGACTTATATGGGATTCGCAGACGAATTACACTTTTCTTCGATTTTTGATTGAACTTTAATTGTTTATCAGCGAGAGTTTATCAAAGGGAGATAAATAGTTAACAGATAAATAGTTAACAGAGTTAATAATAATTATTAACTCTGTTAAGGAGAAAATTAAATTACAGGAGTGTAGTAATTGAAATAAAATTTAAAATTGAGTTTAGAATTTCTTAGATCGTACGTGATCCTTAATTTAATTGTATCGTAACTATCCTCTAAGGTTTACCAAAGAAAGTCGGGAAGTAGGGAGTACGCGTTACATCCTTCCCTTACACTATACATAATGTAACATCCTTCTCTAATGATGTTACTCGAGAGATATTGCCAGCATTAAATTAAAGCACATATAAAATTTAATAAAAGTTATTTAAATAGTTAAGTAATCATAAAAAATAAATTAATTGTTATTAATTGTCTCTGAAACATTCTGCTTTCCATTTTTTTTAAATGATGACATAACATAATTTTATTATTTATAATATTACAAAATTAAATAAATATGTCTATAGTGTTATAATTTAAGTGTCTCTGAAATTTGAGTATCCCCTTTTCAATTAAGTATTTATTTAACTCAGTTTAGTCTTTTTAATTTAAAATAATTGACGTTATATTTACCTGGATATAAAAAGGAGGGCAAGAGTTTATTCATTAAAGAATCAAGAACTCATTAGCTATGAGTATGTTAAACAAAGGAAAATTTGCTAATGGTTTGCTATTTGAATCTAATTTGCTGGACCTTGATGGCAAGGATCACTTGTAATAGCTATTTAGCGGTTCCGCGATTCTTGCCTGTGTCGAATACAACCGATGGTACGCCAAGGTAAATGAGTAATAAAACACGCTATTATGTTAAACAATTTGAAGATAATTTTTTAGAATGAAATTTTACAGAGTGAATCAAAATACGAGTAATTGTAAAAATTCAAAATACTCTGTTCGCACGGATATGCTGAAAAACAAGTTTGAATAGAGGAAAGAGAAGCGTATTTGAAATGAACATTTGAAATATTTACGGCATAATAGGGAGCTTCTCTCTCGGCCGTGCGTTTTTCGAAGCTCAAAATATAGTACAGAAAAATATAGTACAGAAAAATATAGTACAGAAAAATATAGTACAGAAAATTTGATCTTGTTCCTCGTATGCGTCTATGCAATATACATGTTTGATCCATGAGAGAATTTTTTTCAAGCTTTTATTAAGCACTCATAAAATGATATATGGACACAATGATTTGTAATGATGATTCTCCAATCGTTTCAACATTCTAGTTCATGTGGATTTGTTAACAAGGATATAACAAGATGCGTAATGTAGTTGTTAATTCGCTTCTTGTTTATGTCGCTGTCAGTTTCAATTTCCGTTGCGCGTTTTCCCGTATCGTCGATTACCGATGTGAAACGATGGGCGTTGGGCAAAACATGAACGTCGATCACTCTCGCAGCAAATCATCCATGTATCGCGTGTATGTGTAATACATACGAGCTGGATGCACGGGTGAGATATACATTCACGTGGCCCTTAAATTATTTTAGCGTTACCGCCAGGTATTATCCTTGCTTGTTAGCGTCATGTGCATGCATCCAATTCTGAATTTCACGAAAAATATCACCTGGCTGCCTCGCCAGGTAAGTTTCGTTGGCTCTAGCTCTTGTCACACCAAGCTAGAACTGACCTAGAAAATCATAGAACTCCAGCTTGAACCCGAGACTTTTTTCGTTATACTTGAAAACGAGTCATATTACACGAATTGTGAAATGTGACAGAGACGATAGTGTCGATAATATCAATACATAATTAATTTATTGATTTGCTTTACTATGATTTTCTCTTTTGTTATTACGTTACTCTTTGATCCATCGACAATCATAAAGAGGAAATATCCAACTTTTTCTAGTAAAAATATTTTTAATAAAGAAGCTAATGTTATTATGAAGTTAGATAATCAATAGATTTATAAATTGTAATAATATAATATAAGTATATAATATAAAATAGTCAATATTCTTTTAGATAGTAGATTATTATTTCGAGGAAACAGAAATGTTGAAAATTATGACCCCCATATTATATAATTATTGCAATTATTTAAAAAATAAAGATATTTAAAATTGAGTTCATAAGATATAAACATTATACACGTCTCTTTATTTTATCTTCTATATTTTTAAGATTTATGGAGTGATTTTAGTTTTTCATTATTTAAAGAACACGCATATTATTTTTTAATCTCTCCTTTATGAAGGAATATATTTCCAATTCCATTATTACCACATTGGAATTAATCTTCTGACATTATAGTTTATGCTTCTGCAAAAACTTCGATGTTCTAACTTTATGAATATGCTTCCGTTAGCGTTATAACAATAGCTGCTACTTTCTATCCAAGGCTAACGAATGGCTTTTACAAATCTCTTAAGGGATTTTAATTTCAAACTTCATAGCTTCTCTCTCATCACTCAATTTTATAGCAATGGAAAAGTATTTTCAAATATAATGAGACTAGTGTACGGAATACAACTGACTTAAATAATAAAAAGATTATAATAAAATAATATGTTCAAAAATTTGCAAATGCAACTTTTGATTAATATAAAATCATTTTTTTTATGGAAATTTAACTGCTCAATTTTTTTAGAATCTACTGTAATTTGTCATATTGAATAATTTAATGATTTTAAATCACAATTTTATCAAAATTAAATTGGTTGGGTTTATTTTTCTAAAAGATTTATAAAAGATATCAATGATATTTTTGTTAGAAAGACAAATTAAAAATGAATTCAGTAATTTGAAGTAACTGTTACAGAAACTCAGTTATGTAAAAATAAATTATAAAACTAAGTCTCTTAGTTCTCGAAAAATTTAGAATTTCCTAGTGGTAGAATTTCCTAAAGATAGAATGGTAATGCGAACGCAAGTTTGAAGCGCAGAAAATAGAAATAGGAAAATAAAAATTTCTAACAATTTCGTGAGATCGTATGAAGAGTAATTTGCTAAAGAATCCGTTAAATTATCATGAGTAGGGTTGTAAGGGATACGCGTTTCTGATGATTAATTATAGTTCGTTGAATGAGGATGCTTCCCATGCGAGATTACATATGAGAAATGAATGTCGAATGAATAGGTAGAGTCATACGACGCAGATCGTGTCAATTGTCTTCACGACTTCTTTCCTCTATAAGAATTTACCCATACCAATTAGATTACGAGTATATTTGTAAAACTACTTCACCAAACAAATTTTTTTCTCATAACTTTTAAATTTTACAACCGTAAAATATTTTAACATCCCGAATCCTACAATTAAGATAATAGTTGATAGAACAAAATTACTTTTGCATTATAAACAAGACTGAAAAATTAATAGCAAAATTCGATTTCATTCAACTTTTATCACTCAGAGTTCATCACGAGTGACGAGGCCGCTTCATTAGCCCTAATGATTTTACTAACTTTTACACACGCATCCACTTTTGCGTTTACACACTCATAAATGCATTAATTAACGCATCATTATCAGATGAAGTTTAATTGCTTCCGTCATGTGTCATGTATATTTTTAATTCTAAATTTTTGAGGAAGTTTTCTGTTAAAAATGCGCGCTTACGTGCCGTTCCGCTTTCCTGAAATGTTTCTGCGATGGTACGCCACTCTTTTCTTGATCTTCGATCACTGGTACAATGGGATTGAAAAGTCAGGTAAACGACGGGGTAAATCGTGCCGCGTTTTTCCACCACGATTCTTTCGCAACGAAAGCTCGTCCGACATTCACGCTACGAGAGGCGGCATGCTACTAGCCGATTCATCCCCCTTTTGGTTGCGAGGCACCCCCGTTATTAGGTCGACGGTAGCGCAGCCATGTGGAGGGTTGGACCACTATTACAGTCGCTCTAGTTGGCATGTATTCGGATTTGCCGATTTGGAAACAGCTACAAATCGCCTTGAAATTGTAACACATTTTTTCTTTTCATTGTTGCCTGTTCGACCATACGAAGCATTTGCGAATACAAATGCAATTTATAGCAATTTCTCTAATTTAGAATCTTTTTCACTTTTGCAACTCAGATAACTCAGATAGATAACAATATCATAGTTGCACATATTATTTTAATTATGATATAATTTCATAATATTAATCTCTCTAATTTATTCTTTTAATTTTTTTATTAACACATTTCCTGCTTTTTGTTATATATTCTTATAAAAAAACCAGTTATGTTTTGATACATTTATGTGATAATGTTTTTTAAATTATATTATGAATAATAATTAATGTAATATTCATTATTCTGAAATGATCTTTAATATCAACTCATCACTTAAATTAATAGAGAATGAAAACTAATTGCTAATTCATAAAATCAGAATATATTTATTATTATTAAAAATAATGTCAAAATATATTATTATAATTTTATTAGTTAGAATAAATATATTTATATATTACTTATATTTTTCAATTATATATATATATATATATATATATATATATATATATATATATGTATATATATTTTTTGATTTTTTAATTTTGAAGAAATGAAATATAATTTCAGAAGAACATAATGTTCGGTTTTTTATAAAATTGAAACTATATCTGTGATTTATAAAACAAGGGAAAATAGAATATCAAAATAACATGCTGATTCTCGATGAGAACAATCCAGGATTTTTATGTGAAAAAAAATAGAAAAAAATGGAAAATATACATTGTCATTACAATGTATACTAGTTCAGATTTTTGTCGTATACATCTTTATATCCACACATATTTCCATATATGCGAGACCATTAAGTCATTACTAATATCACGCGTTTTCTGCTAAATGCACAGTCCACCGATTTTACAAAATACTTTAGAAGTTGTTCACGACAGTTGATGAAGAAGGTCAAGGAGATCTTTTTTTGGGACGTGTAGGCGTTGATAATTTTTATTTGTGTCTAATCGATGCGAAATGTAATTACATCGCCGCTAATTTGTGTCGCATTGCAAATTTCTCTACTCGTAGTTTTATCAACGTGGGTTGCATCGCGATATATTGGATATTACTGACCCAAACTTCAGCAATAACGTAGTAACGTAGTAGTGCAATAACGGGTGGGATGAATAAATAATATTGTGTAACAATCGATCGCATCGCATGTTTGCAAAATGATTGCGTTATATTATTTCGTGGGCGTTTTTTTCTACCGTTCAATCAAACTCATTGTTTGAGAGATGTAAGTTAAATATTATCTCGCAGGAAAAGTCTTACGTGATAGGTAAAGTAAATTTAATTATCTAAAAATATACGTCTCAGGATAGCAAGTTTGATGGCAGAATGAAAGTTGAAAGCTATTATTTATAGACTAGACGCCGATACATCGAAGTAGTACGTACGACCCCTTTTGAAGTGATTTAAACGCGTTATTTCAACTGGGTAAACTTTCAGGAAGTAATACATATGCACTGATGCATACAGTGCAATTTCTTGAATATCTGGTCTCGTGAATCTAAAGTTTCAAAAATAAACTTATAATAAAAAATATATTAAACTTGTATTCCTCTAAATAAATTACATGTAAGTTTTATGCGAATGTGTATAAAGAAATAAAACACAGGAAATTAACTTTAGCATATACCTTTCATTACGTTATTACGTTATTACGCTATAGTTACTATGCTAATAGTGAAAATAAGATATGAGATACTTGGGCAGACATATTAAACGAATAGTCTTAATTACTTACCTTCATCCATTACTTAACTTCATCATAAGTTTAAGCAGACCTATAAGAGTAGGTACATATGGCAAAATTTTCGAAAATTTAACATAATTTGTTACACTGCGTGTTTCTGGATGCGCCAAAATTTAATTCCGCTTTACCCCAAGTTTATCTTTGCTTTATATATTTTAGATCTTATCCTCCCAATATCATTTAGATGTTGTCCTTTCACTTTATGTGCAATTCATGATTTAGTTTTGTAAATAGTTTTTCAATTAATTAGAGTTTATAAAAAAGAATTAACGTTTCCACTATACGGAATATAAAATTTGAGATTAATTTATTCTTTAGTAGAATTTTATTAATTTTCATAATTTTTAAAATTTATTAAAAGATATTTTCAGGTTATTTAAATTTATATTAGATTATTTAAAAAATTTTGTTATACATAAATAAAATAATAAAGAATCTTTCATTGAATATAAAAATTAGTTCGTAAAATACCTTTTATATAAAAAAATATTAGAAAGTTTATATTTTTTAAAGAATATAATAATATAATAATAGCCAAAAATTTAGAAAATATATAACGCTAACTAACTATACACTCTCTTTGCTTTTTATATTGATTGCATTCTCTGTGGGAATTATTGTTTGTTATTTCTTCTATTTATATAAATGCATTAGTTAATTGAAATTGTGGTACCATTTGATTTTATCATGATGGAACTATTCGGTTTTATCATTGCGGTTTTCAGTTTGATGAATTATGCTAGAACATTATTACGCAATTTCAGCACATAGCATTAAAGCGACGCGTTGAATCATCTTCCTCGTAAAATTACTTTAGGCCAATCTCTCGGCTCTCGTTGAATTAATTCGACGTAAAACTAATTTTCCAAACGAGCCAGCGGTAAACTTCAGTAGCAAAACAAATCTATCCATTTCAAATGTTGCTTCAAATTTAATATAAAAAAAAAAAAGATACAACAATATAATAAGGATCTTAAAGTTAAATTCTGTAGAAAAAAATGAAAGATTTGTGCTGATATTTCTTACGATAAATAATTTTGTAATATTTTGCTCGTACCTGCGTAAAGTTATATATCATCGTAAAATATGCTTGTGAGTTTGTGTAAGTTTAATTCTTGCAGGCTTGTACGGAGGATGATTTATAGTCGAAACGTGCAAGTATGCAACAGCGATGCTCGCCTTGAAAAAGTTGTTTTTACATTAGGTCAACACACACTTGCGACTTGTAGATAGAATATTATAGATACTTATAGACTATTATAGAATATTATAGATAGAATATTATAGATACTTTTCTATTTTACATAGGCAATTATTTTTATGCCAGTTATTTTTTGCTTTTTTCATTTTCACTATTCATTTATTTATTATAAAATTGTAAAAATACATAAAATTCAGTTTTTCGTAGAATTGAAAATTATCTGCAATTTAAAAAATAGAGAAAACAAAAATTTGATTTACAAAATATGACAAAATTTTACATAGTTTTAATATTACATATGTGTATTTTACAAACGTATATTGTTTAATATTTTTGTATTTATTTTTTATTTCATTATTCACTTTATTGAAACGTTTTACTTTATTATTAAGTAAAAACTTAAAATTTTTCGTTATTCATATAAAATTTAATCTCTACAGAATGTAACAAGAAATAAAATACTTGTTATAGAATTTTACATATCTTTCTTGCTATTAAATTTAAATGTTCTGAGCAGAGAACTCAAATGTTATCTGTTGTAAAGATGATTCAGATTGTAAACTCAAATGTTTTTTTTCTCTTTCCCCTATGGTAATCGCTAGTGTGCAAAAGGGGAACATTCATATATATCTTTGGATCTATACGACATTTCACGATTGCAAAGCCGAGTGTATGTAGATTCTTAGAATGGTGCATAAAAGAATCTGCATATCTAAAGCGAATATTCTCGAGAAGGAAATTTCCCGGAAAATTCGAATCGAAAAATTTCACAGTAAGCAGATTCATCTATTTGTATTTTAACGTCGAAAAGATTACAATTTTTAATTGTAAATATGAATTTTAATCTTTTTCTTAATTTTCGATAAAGAGAACTGGAAATATGAAACATTCACATATATCAAAGTTGAAAAATGGCTCATTAGGAGTATTAAAATTTTAGTTGCATGAATAAATGTGTGTAATTGTAAAGCATTTAAAGCACATTACTGAATCTTATTCGTATGCAATTACAAAGGAGTTATCACTCATGATTTACAAGTCCACGTTGGTTTAGTTACGTCCGCTTGTAACTCATGATTTACTGTGCATCCTGTATGCGCAGAACTAAGAGCTATAGTCTAGTTTCGCTCCGTCTCGAATTTCGATAATGTTTATTACCAGTCAAGTCAGTTGTTAAATGGTCCAGACAGCTATAACATAAGCTGTACATAAAGGGATCGAAGGGATGGACTAGACTTCAACGAATTAAAAATAAACTATGGATTAAACGTACATGTAGAATGTTATGAGAAATTTACTCTTAGCATATTCACGAAAAACTTATTTATGCTATCATCGATATAAACATATCCCAAATATAATTATCTAGTATTTGTTAATATATGTGGACATATTTTCATAAATTTGCGATCATGTCATATTCTCAGAAAGTCGAGATATAACTAAGAAAGGATATCAATGTCCAGATTAATTTATCCGGATTAATTTTCGGATCTCAATATCCGGATTTAATTTATTTTTAGATGTAAATTTGCATGAGAATGTGTGATGTGAATAAATGTACGCGTTTCGACGGATATCATTATGATCATAATAATTCCTTGACTATTTTATTAATTTATTTAAATGTTTGATGATATAACTAGTTAATTATAACATATCTTAGTTTATTCAATCACTGCTTATAGTCAGATATCATTCACTTTTAGCGATGATACGCTTCATCAAATTCATTCTGTATGGAATTTACTGATTTCATCGCATCATACTGAAAGAAAAATGGTGTCATTAAAATGTAATATATAATATATATATATATATATATATATATATATATATTACACTTAATATATAATTAAGTGTAATATAGAATTATGTGATGTGTACTTACGGTTTTACGTATTCGATTATAGTCTTCGTTGTAGATTCTTGGTCCATTTCGGCGATAAACGGGAACTTGCACAGTACCATGCAGAATCAACGTAAATGTTCCAATTGTACCATTATTCTGCTCTGGTCCTATCTGAAAGTGCGCAAATATACGTAATCAAATGTGCAGGCGTGACAGATACGCTGATTCACATTTGCGGATATGCAGACAGGTAATTTGAAATAATCAATATTCAATCAAACAATTGCATTTTGATAATTGCCATTGGCTTGATGAGACATTGTGTCTCGTCATGTTGTTTTGAAGAAGGCGCCTTGAAAATTTACATTTTTATTTATATGTAGATATTATGTAAATATGTAAATTTATTCATATAAATGTATGTTCGTATGTAGAATATAGACCTCTGAAATACATGGAAATTTAGAATTGTAATTTAGAATGTTCGATGGAAAAAGAAAGTAAACCTTCTGATCTTATACGATCAATCAAAACGACTTTACTTGAATTTATGTGTTTATATTATCATTATTATATGTACATTCCGAAACAATGTTGAATTGAGTAACACATTTGTATTTTTTTTATTATAAAATGTTTTCACTACGATGTATGACATTTTTTTATGGGAATTTGTATTTTACGAAAGGAATAATCAAATTTTATATTACAATCAAATTTATATTCTGTTTTCATCTAGTGATATATTGTTGCATAATATTTCTTTTAAATAATAAATAATAAAAAGATGGGATTACATATATACTTATGAAGATCTCTCGAAATATGTTGACGCAGTATAATCTGCGATAAAATATTTTCAAAGCCTTACTTCGTCAAGTATGTCCAAGATCCATGTTCCTCGAGGATCTTCGCCCCATGTCGCGACGGACATGAATTTCCACTTCGTAAAACCAGCATCAGAATTATCCAGCTTCCTTGGACTTAGAATCTGGATTGAGGTCCCTAAAGAACGAAGTACATGGTTTGCATAAGTAGAATTTGTATATGTAAACGTAATTTTAAGAACATCATGAGAAATCTTTTCTTAAAGAGTTTTTGCAACATATCACATTATATTAACAATTAATGATTAATATTAGTCTAGATAGTTAAAATAAATTGGTTCCGTAAAACATCTGAGTGTTAAGTATAGCTTCATACTTTGTTTAAAATATAGTTTTTTCTTTTTAAAGCAAATTTGGACATAATCGTAAATTACTTTAATATATATGTTTAATATATATTAATTGAGAGTATAATCTTGATACTTGATAACAGGAAAAAAGTGCCATTTTTAACAACAAATAAGATATATAAATATTACGAGTTAAATTTTTCTTAATCTATTTTTCTTAATCTTTTATAAGAAATTACCTTAAAACAAAATTAAATATTTTTCAATTTATTTAAAAATCAAAAATTGTGGTAAAAATATTTTGAAAAATGTCATTTTATTATAAATTATTTTAAATTATAAATGTTGATAGAAATTTTTTAATAATATTAAATATTTTAATAAAATAATTTGACAAATAATTTAAAGAGTATTAGAAGAATAGAAAAAAGAATAATTAGGAATATAAATAGTTAAATTTCCGAAAAATTACAGTTCATTTCATGAAATTGATCCGAGAAAGGTTGCCATTAAAAGTTGCCTTATGTTTACAATTTTCAAAAACAATTTTCTTCTTCCTTCATAGATTCATAAAAAATGCAATGTTATATCGATTTTGTGTGAAACGGAGAGTGCTTTTACTGAAATATTACTAGTAAAATCTGTAAATACAAACCAAAAAGAAAAAGATAAATCCCAAAGTTACGATATTGTTATTTTAGCTACATGTGGATGGTTTTCATCGTTCCTTTCTATTTCGGATTTTCTTCGGCATTTCAATGACATCGTCTGTCAATAACATCAATCGATAAACGTACAGGGAATTAAATAACATGACGTATTGACTAAAGTGATGATTGTTATCCATTCGTTCGTATTTGAAACATCGTTCTATTTAATACAAAAATTACAAAGTTTCCTTGTAGTATTTATTATATATTTATAAAGCTTATGTAGTAATATATGTTATATAAATATGGTCTTTGATAATCTATATTAAACAGATAAATTTTATTTCTTTTATATCCAATTCTATCTCGATTCGAATAAATACGCCGCATCGAAGTAGCATTAAATTGAATTTCTAGCTATAAACTGAAGTAAGAGCGTATTTGTGCTGTTAACTGCATTTGCTATGCGACATAGAAAACGTGACTTGCAATATTAATGGCGGTATTAATTCTGTTGGAATTATCCGTTCGTTATTTGCCGTCTTTCTTTAACAAGGTTGTTATATCTAATTGTGCAATATTTGATCGATAATCTCGAAATACTGCATAATATTTATTTATTCCATAAGTTCCGAGAAATGTATCATATTAAAAATTTATTTAAAAAAATAAAATGTAGATATTCTTCTACATTTAGCTTCTATTTATTACTTTTATTTATTACTCTTGGTGCTTTATTTCGAGTAACAATAAAGTATTTAATATTGTCTGAAAATATCATTTAACGTGTTATGTTAAATAAAAGGATAAGATATTTTTAATAACAGTTTTACAAAAAATGGATGTTTCATTTTTATCATATTAATTATAATAATATTGATTATTTTGATTATATTTTATACTCCATATTTGTGTATTTCTTCTATATATTCATTGTTTAGTTTTCCTCTTTTATAAATTGAAATGCAACGAATAGCGAATAGAGTTCGATAAATGCGGTTGACGAGCGAATTTCCATGAATATAATTACGCAATTTGCATTTAGCCTCTGAGAATATTCTCAAAGACTTCAGCCTCTGATATAATTATAGAGAACTTTTTTCGCATGATATTTCTACAGATCTTTCAAATTTTCTAGTTAAAAACGTAAAATGACGGAATACCGCGACTGCCCTCATGGTTATTCCTTCGTATTTTATTTTCATTTTTTTCACTTCTATAAGTCGGATACAAATGAAGAATGACATTTCCAGAAGTGCATTTCAAATGAAGCTTAGCCGGGCAAACCGGCTCAAGAGACTCATGCGACCCATTTACGCACAAAAGTTATGTGAAATGTAGCACTTACGCTTCTATCTCTCTTTCCATATTCGAGAAACGAGAAAAAAAATTCTATTTTCCAATCTTGTTGCACATATACACGGATCTATCAGTCGACGCACGTAAAAAGAACTTTGCACATGTGATAAATGGTTGAAGAGTCAAAAATATATGTAATACCTGAAGGCGCAGTCAGATACATCTGTAGCGCGCCGCGACGGGAATACTCGAGATTCGCTTCGACTTCCACGTGCTCCAAAAAGATTATTTCGCTCCCTGATGTCCGGCAAACGTTACCGGCATCGAATTGCAGTTTCTTTGAATTTCCATAAGTCAGTCTGATATCGGCGCTGCAACGAAAAATATTGCACATCTATGCGTGCTGGTAGTTCGAAAATAAGCATTTCGCGAAACATCGCGTAGCGCTGTCGCATATTTTTGAAATATTGACCGAAGATCGAAAGCGAAAAACTGAGAATTTTGATGCGCGATCGAAATTGAAGGAACTTCTTTAAATAATATCTTTTAAAAAATAGAGATGTACATATAAATAATATTATTTTATTTTTGCGTCTTTCAAAATATCTTTCAAAATATCTCTTTTCAAATATGTCGTGTTAATGTAATTGCAAGCATGCGAATAATTTTGAAATTTGTAAGCATGAATAATAACATAATAATAATAGTACGGAAGAGTCGTAAAAACCGCAAATTAATGAGACTGCCTTTGCGGGTATCTCATCACTCACAGTGGGATTACGAGAATAATCGCAAATGGCTCGGTTTAAAGCACATGAAACAGGGTAAATCCTCAAAGAGTGAGGTCACGTATGTACCTCTGAATTACATGGATTGGGATGATGTCTTGTAACGAGAGTAGCATTCGTATTTGGTCAGGTGTACTAGGGAACATGGGTATTTGAAGTGATTATGCCCATTCGCATTTACTGATCGAAGTACAAGAAGTCCCAGTTGTTTCCCAGAATGTTAAATAAATTGCCCCTTCAGAAACGGATTTCAAAAAAGATCCTTCACGATATTCCATTTTCTCGTCTCTGTCGTAACGTAACGAATGAGAATCTTTACGATCTTGTTGAATTTAACGATGCACTTCTTATCTCGCGCTTCTTCGAGCATCCGCAAATGGCTCTCCGAAAAAGAAGGTCGTCGCGCTCGATTGATGCGACATTTGGGGATTATAGAATGGCATTAAGTGAAGATCGTTATTCTTTTAGTATTTGTGGATCATGTAATATGACTACATATTATAAATACATAACATTTTCACATAAATATCTCTTTTAAATTAGAGAAATCTAATTTTGTGGTTTTGAATAGTAGGAATATAATAAAAAAAAAAGAAAAGAAAAAACGATGGGTAATTCTTACTATTAAAAAGAGATTTATTTCGGTTTTCTTTATTAATAATATAAAATATTAAAATAAATTTTCTCATGAGTTTAGATAAATAAAAGTTTAGATAAATAAAATTGTTATCATCATATCTAGTGATTTAAAAAACATAAAATTATATATAATTTATAATATATCTTTTAGGCAGAAATCGGTCTATTTTATCCTTTATAAATTGGACGATTTGTTATTCTAACGATTTAGATATAAATTGCGTTTAATGCTGCTAAATATATTTGCCTCTGTAAGCAAGAGTGGAAGCATTTACTCAATTTTATTCGTACGCCCAGTACTGTCCGTTTAGTACGATGTTCGCGTACTGCGCAATTAAGCTGCTCTAAATCCGCTAAACTAATTTACTTACATGTATGCGTTATCTACTTTGCAAATAGTCTTCTCTGGCACTGTCGTCCAGTTGTAGCTCGTTATTACCAGCGCATACGCGTTCATAAGTCCAAAACCAAAGCGAGAATTGAACCAAAATCCAGCTGCATTTTTAAACCAGCCCGGATTTTCGCTGAAAATTGATGTAATTATTAAATCTCTCATTATAAAAAAAAAAAACGTATGTAAAGAAATAGCAGATGTCAAGAAAAACATTGCTTCCCTCCAATCTCCTTCAGACTTTGATTTCTTTTTCTCTTGTTAACATTTCTATAATAATAATAGGAATAAAATGATATCTGCATCATTACTGGAATTCTTCGAAGTAAGAAAGCATCAAATTTCGAAAGAATATTATTACGTGATATTGGCATCTTTGAGAGAATAAAAATTAAATATAATATTTTCAAACGTCAGTTGTCAAATATTGTCTGTACGAATAAAATACGATTGTAACGGATACGTTTTTTTACAAAAGTTATTGTGATCGCTTTTATAATTTATGACATAATAGAAGGCAATTAGCACGGGATACGAGAACGAGCAATAACGCACAGAAATATATAGGACCATCTGCGTACGCATCCCCGTAGGCTGATCGAAGAGCAATTTTTCTTCTTCTATAGATATATGCGCGACCTCTTTTGTTTGACAATTATTCGATAAAAGTTACATATCATGGTTTGAAATAATTTTTACGCATGACACGTGAGATTGTGACTATTTGATATCGTGAAAAACGTAACAAACATTTCCGATACTATTTGAAAAATTATTTTATATTTTTTAAACAAGTTAAATCGTTTCTACAAACTTATTTGAAAAAAAATCAGAAAACATGTTTAAGTGTTTCTCAGAAGAAAATTAATCAATTCCGTAAAAGAAAAAGAAAAAAATTGACAAAGTTATAATTTAATCTTAAGATCTGTTATTAAAATTAAATATTGGATAAGAAATTAATATTTATAAAAAGTGATATTAATCGTACTTGCTCACAGACTCAATTATTATTCCTTTGCCCTATTATTCCTTAATCACGATCGCGCGATTATACTGAAAATTATTTTTAACGACAAATGGAAAAAACTGTTCCTTGCGAGTTTCATATTACAAACGATGCTGCGACCTATTTTGCTGTAGCACGAATAAGAATTTAAACTGGTACAATTGCAGATACACGTGGCCTGAATTGCTATTCGCGAGATGCACTCACCTGAGAGGACTATACTCTGATGACCAAGTTATCAAATGCTGAATGTCCCTCCACGTTAAGTTGTTACTATAAAAATAAAAAGAAATTTATTTTGCGAATTTCGATCGTGTATCGTATATCGATAATATATTTGTAGTTGAAATGACACTTTTATTTTGGATCATAGATTAATCGAAAATAAATTGAAACTCAATACAATGTGGCTCCTGGTATAGACACGGATTATATATTTCATAAGGTTGTATATATATATATATATATATATATATATATATATATATATATATATAAGACATAATAATAACAGAAAATAAACTGTACAAAAATATTTCAGTTTTAAAAACATATATTAAATTTTGTCAATGGCATTTCTTTTGTGATTCTCTTAAAATTTCTCTTCTTTGTTATCTAAAATATTTTTTTTATACATTAAAGTATAATCTAAGTTTTAAAGAACTTGATCTGTTTGGGGATCGTAGTTATATGTTTGCGACAACGAGAACTTCGATTAAAAAGAATTATATAAGATATAAAAATAATACATAAACTCTAATTAATTTTAACAAAAGGTTTTGATATAAAAACTTGTAATTTATAATGTGAATTATAATATGTGTCTATTCTTACAAATTACTGTTTTAATACATTTGTTCAATGTATATTTATACCTTCATATATATATTAATTGTTATAATTATACGTTTATGCTGTTACAATTATAATTATACGTTATCATATTATATAATAAAGTTCAAGTTTCAATTTCTTGACTTCGCGAAGTTTAGAGTTAATAGCGAAGCTAAAAATATATATTAATAAAGAGGATATGAAAAAAAAATATGAACCGGAATAAAGTATCCCTTTTCATTGACGGTGCAACTAAAAATAAAATATAAGTGAGTATTAGTAATCAAGTTAGCGATTCCGTTTTCAAAGAAAAGCTTCAATGGGGAGAGATTGCTGGAACTATGTTCGTACTTTACTTGCAGCGCGAGAGCCAATATTCCGGCGGCTAATGGGGCGGAAGCTGAAGTACCTGTGTGCCTAGTCGTACAGGTGTTTCGTAAATCCGTTGTTGCCTGCACAGCGCAAATGAAAACTATTAAATTATTCGGCATTCTTTTGTAAGATGAATTCTACTTCTTTCACGCGAATATTTATATCGTCTGATTTCAAGGAACGTGCAAACATGTCAACGGTAATTACAGATATCGCATTAAGAAATCCGACTATCTCTACCCGCAGCAAAATTTCATGAAATTTGAATCTTATTATATTTATAATTATAACAACAAAATATATCTTTTCATTTTAAATAAGCTAAATAAGCTTCGAAAAGAGAAAATTTGAGAAAAATGAGTACGAGAAACTATTAAGATAACGCGCATCTTCTAAACGCTTTATATTTTTCGATGAATAAGATACCGAGTAGATTTTATTTAATTTAATTTGTTTTAATTTAATCAACACCGAGCTGAGAAGACAAAGCTTACTATCATCTGATCGTAATACGCGCCGCTGCTGTACGTCGTGGCGAGAGTAGCAGGACATCTCTCTCCGTACCAAGGAAATCTTCCGGTTTGACTGGCTGATCCGACAGCCACGGTGTATATACTTCCGACGTATCCATCACATCCGCAGTCGTCCGATTTGGAGCCACCATTCCCAGAAGCCCACACATAAATGTTACCTTTGCCTTCACGACCCTATTCAAATATTCAAACATTAATATTAATTGTCGCAAGCGGTATCAAATAGAAAATAATTAATTCACTAAAACTATTACGTTATGCTATTTTGAGATGTTCATTGAATCGCAAATAATATATCAAATCTCGAGCCATTAGATGAAGAAAATAAATTTATGAACATTTATAAATTAAATTACTACATCTTAGAAAGTGTGATATAGTCATCCAGAAAGAAAGATGCCGTTGCACAAAAGATATCGCTATAAATATGCATAAATAAATCGAGCCTTTCTCTTAGACCGTTGAGGGATTCTTCTTGTCCGTATTTAATCCTCGGAAAGAAATGAGAACACTTTATAAACGCGAGCAACTTGCGAGCATCTCTTTGAAGCCAAGACTAACGTTTGCGCCGATAACATTAAAGCCGACATATTTTTGAAATCATACGAAATGGATTTGCCAAAGTTACAATATCTACAATAAAATGTTTATGACATGTAAAGATCCGAATTTCATATTACACAAGACTATAAATCATTCTTTTCTTGATTTTTTAAATATTTATCTTTTTAATTAATTTCCATCAAGCTTTTAAATGTAAATTGTACAGAAATTTAAAAATAAACTTAATCACCGCGAGCCATATATAATTTATTTTGCCGGACATTTACATGATGTACAATCCACAGATAAATTGCACAGATAAAAATAGCGTCAGCAAAGATAAGTTTGTAGCAAGTAAAAATGCAAGGAAAATTTAAGATTTTGCCTGAAAAAATAATCAACAAGTAACGTGTCCCCGTGAAAAATGTAGTTAAAGTTTAACCAAGGTAAGCTTAGTCAGTGTTAAAAGCTTATTTAAATGACCAGAAAATCAAAATGTTTCACTCTGACGTAAAGTCAACCCACTCGGTATAATCCTATTAGAGAGACTTTCGAGTACAAAGCTCACATTTCCTCTTTTTTTTTTTTTTTATAAACATTTCCAGAAGTAAGGAACAAAAAATAATGAAATATAATATTCTTGCAAAAATTTTGTTTTTGCAATTTTTAAAAGTTACCTATTAGAGTTTTAGTTACCTAGAGTCATGTTAGTTTTGTCTTTATTTAACTCATTATCTGTTTCAAGGAAATTTATTTTATTTATTAATTTATATGATAAAATATATATATATATATATATATATATATATATATAGATATATATATAATAGATAAATATATATATATATATATATATAAAATATTATATATTATTACTACAAAATATAATAAATTTATTTTCATCTAATTCGATATATATATATATATATATATATATATATATATTAAAGGATAACTTGATGGCGGACTGACCTCCATTACGCCACGTTCGAGCGCTTCGATAGCGAGTCTGCCAGGTGCCTCCAAACTTTTTCCATCGTCCGCTGGCCCCCAGGAAGCCGTGTAGATGTCAATAAGTTTGTATCCGTATCCTAGAGCTTCACCTTCCACACGGTCGTTCACCACACCATCGAGGAGCTTGATGCCACCGATGGAGGCTTCGAAAGCGACACCGACGCCACACTTTTGGTTGTCGGCTTCCATAGCTATTTCGCCGGCACACCTGGTACCGTGACCGTTCATCCCTGAGGAGTAGTTGAATTTGTAATACAATCGTGAAACAGTAATGTTCAATTGGGTCGACGAAGCTTGCTCAAGTTCATCGAGCATGAGAGAAGAGAAATCAAACTAAAAAATATATATCTACGCCAAAAGTTTCAAGATTTTGCTTCGCAATATTCCTCCATTATATATATGTATATTCGATTTTGAAATTCAGGATGTTTTGCATTCGAGCGCTATCTAATGTTTATTAATAAAAATGCAAGCAATGAGTTGCAACTAAATATATTACACATAGTTATATAAAGAACAATTGGAACGCTTCCCACACAAAGAGTAATTTATTAGAAGATGACATATTGCAGAGAGATCTTCTTGCTTTTATAAAAATTATTTCTAAAAATTTGAAGATAATGTTTCCTCAGAGAGAATTTAATGGAAAAAGAATATTTTTTTTAAAATAACGTATTACATAAAATTAAGTAATCAATATGTATTTTTTATTTAAATGTACAGACAAATCAGATCGCTTACACTTGCATAAATTTTATTTCGCCTGAATATGTAATTGGATTATAAATCTGTGAATAAGTTGGTTTCAGAACGAAGCGAATGACCACGTTCGATTTGGTTTCACGTGAATTTCATTAATATCGACAGGTTAACACTTTTACCAGCAGGTGAATAATTTATTAGACGATATTGACCGAACTCTTACGTCGTTACTACATTATTCGAATGACCGAGACAAATACCTGCATCCTGTGTTTTAAAAAACAAAAATGTAATATTACGTGAAAAGGAACCATTAATTTTAAATATATATTTTATTAAATTATTTTTAATCAGAAAAATTTATTTTAATATCTATGTTATTTATATTTTCATTTTATTATGTTTTTTAATGTTACTTATTAATGAAAGATATCTAAAAGATATCTTTAAGGTATTTACAAAGTGTCCAAAAGATCTCAGAAGACATTTTTCAGAAGCATCCCATTAGAAACATCCCGCAAGATATTAGTATCCTTTAATATATTTCATTACGTATCTCAAGCTGTGAATGAGCACAGTTACACTTTCATGATTTAAAATATAAGAATATTTTCAATTTATTTTTCTAAACGCAATCATAAAAGGTATTCTCATAAATTCTTTTTTATTATAAAATTATATTATATATGTAAAAATATTTAATAGAATTTACCTGATGCATCGTATCTTGGAAAAGGATCATTATCGTCTTCGTTTATGTCATAACTAATAGTTGCATCCTACAATTAAGTATTGCAGTAATAAACAGTAATAAAATTAAGATAAGATAAATATGATCATATTTTATCTTTTCAAACCTATTTCTTCAAATCAATTTATCTACCAAGAAACATTCAATTCCTCATAAATACTTTAAAATCTCATAAATACTTTAAAATACTTTAAAATTTATAATATTAGATAAAATACATTTTATCTAATCTTATAAATTATTTAATATTATAAATTTTTCATAAATTATAAAGATACATTGATCTATATATTATGTTTATTTTTAGTATATGTAATTTGTACATAACATGTGTGTATAGTAATATGCACATACATAAATAATAATAGCATAATAATGAAATATGTATAACATATACATATAAATAATAGAATTTTGATATTTAGAATATATTTCTAAGTTACACGTTTCGTCATCTATGAGATAAAGAAAAAAACCTCGATGTAAATCTTACATACATAGTTGTGTCGCAGGTCATCATGGGTGTATTCTAAACCATCGTCGAGAACAGCAATCCTTACTCCATAACCAGTTATCCCCAGTCGATAGAGAGGTAGAACATTTAAGTCGAGCTTCGGCAAAGCTCTATTCGTCCTCGTGTCTTGCTACAGCAGTTGATAAAGAAAAAATTCATTTTAAAAATAAATAAGAGAAGTAACATGGTATATGAACATCCAAAGATACAAATTTATCAATTTCTTAAAATAAGAAAATGAAGAAAATTGATAAAATTATAAACTAATCTATGTTACGATATAAAAAGTAAAAAAATTTACAAGAAGTAGTGTTAATCAGTTCGGTTTCTTAGAGGCTCATATATAAATCATTATAAAATTTATTGGAAATATATTAATGTATTTATTGAAAATATATTAATTGTACGAACAAATAAAATTATTAATATCGTTATCTTGTACCATTGTCTATATAACTTTTGTTTTTTCACAGTAATTATTCTTATAATTTTTAACTTCTTCAGATTTATTTGCTTTAGTATACTTATCTAAATGAATTAAGTTTTTGAAATGTGTGTATTTTGAAATTAATATTTATATATAATATTTATAATATATAGAAATTAAAGATAATATATATGACAATATCTTTTAATTAATTAATGATAATTATTTCTATTTCTTAGAAACGTTTTATTACAAATCTCTATTATCTTAATCCAATAACAAAGTATCTTGTTTACTAATTTGTAGCAAAATATATATATAATGTATAATATATATAATATATAAATATTATGAAATTATTACCAGATACCATTCTTGATCCCAAAGAGGATCGTTAAATATTCGTGATTTTTTATAAACACCACGATTTTCGTTGCTAATAACATTTGATGCAACTTCGTATACGTTTAATTGCAGACGTTTCTCTCGCGTTAAGGGTTTTTCAGATTCCAAATCAGCTAATGAGATGTAATCACGTTTAAGTCGTCTCACGATTTTCTGTTGATCTGCCCAAATGATCTGTCACCGATAAAAAGCAAAATTACGTTAAGAAAGTTGCATCTTTCTCGTTCAATTCTGCGTCTATACTTTTGCAATATTTATTATTGATATTATTCTTATGTTTTATGTGCATCAATATTAATAATTTTTTAAATTTAACAAGTTAATTGTAAAAATTATTAATTTCTAAAGTTAAAGTTAAAGTTTTGTTATAGAAGGCTCTCAGATATAGCATGTTTAAAAATAATAATATTCATGAAGTATGAAAATGTTACCTTAGAGGTTGCATTAAGGGCCTTCGTCAAGCGAACATTTCCTCTTTTTTTCTGGCTCAGATTATTATCCTTAATCCATATGTAAGTGTCTTTGAATCCACGAACCTGAATAAAAAGACCCATCACATTTAAATTTATCAAAAGCGTCAATGATATGGGTTGCATATTTAATCAATTTCGAAGCTAAATTAAGCTTTTTTTTAAATTTTTGCTTAAAAAGTGTTAAAGTCGATTTTATTTATCTATTTTATTCTTACATTTTTTGTTCGCAATCCTTTTCTCTCAGTATTCATCAACATAAATTAATGATGTGATATGTTACAACATTGAGGTTAAATTATTATACTTAGTAAATTTAATTAAATTTTATTTTTCATAGGTAGATACATTTTCTTCTTTATTAATCGTTATATTAAAGGTTTGTTTAGCGAAGTTACATTATCGAGAACTGATTATATAAATATAGTTAATTAAAAAAATATATATACAAATTTATATACATATTCATTAATATTACTTTTATTTACATATAACAGCTTGAAAAAAAATTAATTATACGGATTAATAATGTAAAAGATCTGTAGTTACAGAATGTTTACATAATAAACAAAAATTAGATAATCTGTATTAGAATTCTTTAAACTAAAAGCTATATAATTAGTAAAATTATATTTTAAATGAAAGGATGACACGTCAAAAAATCAACGTGAGAAATTGTAAGAGCGTTTAATAAAATTACTTAAAATTACTTTGTGAAACGTCACAAGTTCAATATGTTCACCAACATATTTTACACGCGTCGCTGTTAACTACCCTTCGTTGACGCTTGGAGGGAGGGTAAAACTAGACGTCCCGACGTTTGCGCCCTTCAAACGGATGAAAGGGACGCTGCGATCAGGATAGCATACAAAAGCAGTTGGTAGATCGAGCGACTCCTTTGGGGGTACTATCGAAAGTCTAAATGGGGTATCGTAACGTTATTATTATCCACGATGTCACGTGGCCGGTTCGCCTCGTTTTTGTATGGCATCCGCATGCGATGTTCCGCATGGCGTAAAGCAATATGACAGAAACTGAGCGACGGAGAGTGTAGGAGGGGAGACCACCTGGTAGGAAACTATCGTTTGTGCGAGGGGGGAGGCTGATATTTCCGTAACACGTCAGGCACGTGTCGTTTATTTCGAGATACCTCCTAACTGTCCAACCTACCTCTCCTGGTAATTGTCGATACGCGTTATCGTTTTTTTCGAAATGGGATCTTATTGACATTTATATCGCAAATTGGTTTGAACGACGTTACAGCGACATTTTTATATGTGTACAGATTGTATCTTCAACTCGACAGTTGGATAGTGAAAAATATAATATAAAGACTAGTTAATCCGTTACATAAAAAAAAAAAAGAATAATTTTAAATAAAGATGAATTCAAAATGTCATAAGTATGTGTAACTATTATTTTTAATACTAATTAAGATTAATTTTGATTAGTTTTCGCTTTAACATATATTATTTTATTATTACTTCTATATGAGATATTGTTAAGTTATTTTTCAAAAATTTTATTTTTTATATTTTATATACGTAATTAATACGTTACATATTGTTACATATTTTGATATGTTTATAATAATTATTTTTTTTTTATAAGAAAAATAAGATTTTGAGATCAATTGATTATTGCACATTTTTGTACAATACATCTTGATGCTCATTTTTTAAAAATATATTTCATTAATTCTGCTTGTAATAAAAAGACAGTGGTAATCTTTTCGTGTACTGCGTTTTTCATAGGTGTAGATAATATGAAATGCAATCAAATTCCCGGCAGAATTTCCAAGGAAATTCAGGGCATCGAGAAATATAAAACAATAATCCTTTCGTTTGCTATCCTCTTAATCTCATACATGCGCAAAAATCCTTTAATCCATTATCCATCATATCTGTTGTGCATCCGTTTGGAAGGAATAAATTTGATCGTCAAAATGCTTCACTGAACTCGTTGATAAACTACTGAATATCCAGCGGAATACACTTTTCAATACAGCGATGCATAAATGCTGCACGTTTGCGTATCCATGATCACGTATGCCATGCACGCCGCGTTAAGCATTTAGGATTTTACATCGTGATTCATGAATCGATTCAGAAATCCTTCCACCTTCTGCAAACGTCTACAAATGCGAACTATGTAAATTAAATAACAGTATACGGAGCAATTTGCTGGAAGAAAATTTTGCTGACATTTTCCAGAAGAGCTTAATTAAATAAAAAAAAAAAGATCACATCAAAATACAATACAATATAAAAAATTTTTATGATGTTATAAAACATCAAATTTTCTCAAGTAATCTCTTTATATAGTCTCCTTATATTCTTTCAATTTGACATTAATTATCATTGATGTCGCTGATAAAGCGAAGTCAGCTCTGTAAGACACCATAAACGGATTTTGAGATAAGTTTTGAAGAAACAATTGATAATAAAATTCTCGAGTAACTTCTATTTCGCGAGTACGTGTTCCGCCGTGAAAGGGTTAATTCGAGAAATCTTGTGGTTCGATATAGCTTCCGCAAACTTCTCCGCAGTAGAATTCTTAAGGAGGTTTCTCGAGCGGCACGTGAGCATTTCCGACCCTTTTACCGCGAGCGATTTCAAGGTCGCCGCTTTTAACGCGGACTAGCACCGGATAGATAGGGCACGTGCTTTCTAGGTGTCACGCGGGTGCTTCCCTTAAATTCCACGTGGGAACGCTTCAAACTCGAATTCGTCGACTACGTGATAATGGTCCTCTTCCCCTGGTCCTCATCGTAATCGGTAAGCACAGCAGTCGGAGAGAACACCGGGGGTTGCACGGACGTGTACGTGAGAAGCACGAAGAGAAAATCGGGAACGGTCATTACTTCGCAATCAACGAGCGACGAGGCGAATATTACGGTTATTACCAAGTATTACCGTGATATCGCAATGTTAATCTGATACGAAATGGCTTTCCTTAGTAAGATTAAGCCGAGAATATACATGTCGGCTTTTTTTTTTTTAAATAAACGTGAGTTAACTCAATTTCACTTAATTTGCTTTTCTTCTACTGTTAGATATAATAATTAAATTAAGCGTCGTTAAAATAAGCCCGTAACGTTAATTTCCTGTTAAATTGGAAAACAATTTCAATTTTGAAATTAAAAACCATTGGAAACAAATATGTTTTTCTTCCAAATTAAAATACACAGACAATTAATATTATTTTAATTTATGAAGAGTTGTGATGTATAATAATATCTTTTTACATTTTTTCTTTAAGGAAAAATTGATGTTAAATGTATATATTGTTCATAAAAGATTTTATCACTTGCTAAGTCAAAGCAAATAAAAGTTTTATATATAAAAATATGTTAATTTTGTCTTTAAAAATTTAAAACATTAATTTTCTATACATAATTTAATTTATTTTATAAATTAAGATTCTAATTTTATATTTGCATTATAGTGTCTTATTACATAGCTAATATTTACTACTTGGTGAAATTTTGCTCAACAGCACCCTTCCTCATCATTTAATTTTTGGTTGGATTTTTTGGTACGAGAACTCCCGGAAAAGAATTATGCTATTTTGTACTTTACCTATCATTTTAAGCTCGCGCGAAGACGTTTCGAAACTCGAGCATCATTACATCGCAGACAGTAGTGTTCTCCATGTGTGGGAAAGTACACGTGAGAAATAGCTTTTTGTGCACGAAAAAAGAAGATAGAGGCCAGAAATCAGTGCCGGTCATTACTTCGCGATCAGCGGGTGATTCAGCTTATCAGTATTCAAATTGCGCCATCCGACTGCTAAGAGGGATGCCTCGTATTCGATATAGGAAAATCTGCGTATCGGCGGTCCAAGTCGCTTGTAGTAACCTCCTTCGGGCAAATGTTGGGCGTAGGACGTGAGTGAAGATGAGGGAAATGGAAAGAGAGAAGGGTATACGCAAAGAGAGAGAGAGGGGGGGACGGGGGGGGAGAATGAGAGAAAGAGGAAGGGAGGGAGAGAGAGAGAGAGAAAAGCGAAGTATTTTCGCAGTCCATTTGTTTTGATCGGATTTCCAACTGTCTCTCGTAATCCCGCACCCGTAAGCTCCCGCAGGCGTCGTCAGTTTCCAATGAAAACCCTAACGTCTCTATCCCCTTCTCCCTCGGCCTTGCCCGTTCTCTAGCAACCCTCGTCGTCATTTCCCGACCACACCTTCGTTCCCCGTCTCTCGGATTCCTGCGAGCATTCTCCGCGTTCCCTGTGTACTCTGCGTGCGTGAGTGTGTGCATGCGTACGTTTATACGAGATGTCATAGGCATCGTGTGTTCTCGCTAAACTTTACAGACTATTCTGAATCTACCGTACCATATAAAGTTCTCAAAAACGGGAGAGAATTTTTTTTCCTTGAGAGAAATATCAAGGGGATAATAAATTAGATTAGATAAAAATGAAGAGCTCTTTCTGGAGAATAAATTACAGAGATGTAAATATTAATCGAAGACATTCTTTTTTTTAGTTTCAAGTAAGCTATAATTTGATACAGATTTGTAAAAGAAATCTGATTGGAAATTTGTTAAAAAAATCTATAGATAAGAAATGAAATTTTTGATATGATATTTCAAATAAATTTTATTTTATAAAAATTTTTTGATCTGAAGCTTGTTGAAATATTTAATATTCAAAGATTATAAAAAAGGCAGCATCTAATTGTACTTTGTTTAAGAAAAATTTTAATTTAAGTTTATTAAAATAATTGCAATTAAAAGTTTAGAGAAAATGTACAGCTCACAGAATATCTTTATTATTAAGAAAATTATAAAGATTATGTTAATTTTTAAATTTTATATACATATATCTATATTTACAATATTTTAAATGTACGTATATGGATAATTTGTAAAATGTAAACAGCAGAACTTAAATAAATTTGAAATTGCCATTTTTGGTGAAAATCCATTATAATTTTACGCATAAATTATGATTTCTAAATTTTCTTAACTTTTATGATATAATTAAATTTTAATGTAAAATTTTATCTAAAGCTCTCGAGGCTCTGTCAGAATTATTTAATTTTCAGAATTATTTAATATTAAATAAATTTTCTTAATAAGACTCGCTCTTTGCTTTGCTTAAGCGTATTCAAAAAGCAATTTCTATCAGATCAATACATTCTTATTCCAATTTTCATATATATCCACTTTGAATGATTTTATGAAATACCTTGTTGACAACCTTGTTGTAAAAGGATTTAAAAAAAAATCTAATATATTTTCTTTAATAAATAAATTTGTAACATTTAAAAGGATTTTCACTAAATATGATAAAGCATAAGCATAGATAAAGTACAGATCAACGATCACATGAAGCACATTTGAAAGCTTGTGTACATACATGTGACAATCTTTGGCAGGTATTGCGGCGAATTGTTTATTTATAGTATATAGTTCTTCTTATGTAAATCGTACGTGTGAATGCATGTATCGTATGCATGATTATGTGCACGATACATGTATTTACTGTTCGTATTATATAAACGATAGGTATGTAACTGTCGCCACTGTGCTACCGGAAGCAAATAGGGCGTGAACAAATATACGGGAAATCCGGTCTTTTGATTCCGACGATCAAACAGTTTCTCTGTCTCTCTTTTTCTCTTTTTTTTGCTCCCTTGTTCTCTGTTTTTCTTCCCTTTTTGGCCTTAAATGCACACACAATCGAATGTTTGACATGCTTTTGCATTGAAGAAATAGTAAATATAGAAAATAGTTTGATCGCAATTTCTTATTGTGAGATATAATACAGAAATTCATTATCCTTCTAATTAAAGAAATAAGAGTTGGTAATGTTTCTGACATACGATATATTATTATAATGTTATTTACTTGTCTCGCGTGATAAAAATATTTAGATTAAAGTGACTCTGAATATATTTCACATATTTTTTTTATATATTGTTCGATAAAATTTATATTATTTCTAAAATTATTAACATGTACTGAATGTGTGCACGCATATGTAATATTTTATTATTAAAATTATATTATTTTCCTCAAATCATATTATTGCAAACAAAATGGCATATATATTATATTACTTAAAATACGCATATCATTTGTATGCAAAGTGAAAAAAGGAATTTAAACTAATTTATGAAATAGGTTTTCATTTTATGGGATTATTTGGGCTATAAAGTTTTAAGTTTCAAAATGCTAGAATTTTGTGTTGCAGCATGGAATTTTTCTCTAGCTGACTGTATTGTGAGTGACGGCCCATAACACGCTGATATACGTGTTACTTGGGATTACGCGATGTCTGGCACTTACGGACTGCAAATTCAATTACATGCATTGAATTCAGCGAAGGGTAGAAGTTCCCGACGATCTACGTGTAAGTTCACTACGTGCAGGTTCCCAAACTGGCAGTACTCACACTTTAGGTAAGCGTTTATATAGTCGCGGTGATATGTAGCAGTAAACATCTAAACTGACAATGACACCGTAAACTTCATTGCGCAAACGGGCGACCACATTGTTGTTGTCTCTGCCATTAGTACTTAGGAGAAAATACATTGACAATGGCCACCGTGGATAATGATTTTCTTCAAATTAAAATTTTTATTAACTTTTTTGTATTACATTACATCAAAATTAATTTGATGTAATTAAAATTTTAATACAATTAAATCTTTTTAATATTTTCTCATTCTCTCATAAATATATATTTATAAAATACAGAAGATAGCAAATGCATTCAATTTAATTGCGTTCCGAGTTATACAGATTCGAATTTATCAAAGTCACAGTAAAGGAAATGTAGAGTTAATATTTTAACATTTGAACACCGAGAGACGCTGTCTATGTTGCAAACTTGAAAAGAGAAACAGTTATTTCGTATATATTTGTATGCTTTTCCAAAGTCGAGGATTCGTTTCGAGAGTTTTGAGTATTTTCAAGAGCAATGTTAAGAAATTCAAAGAGGCAGAGAAAGTTAGCAGTCTTTTGTAATAGTTGGACTGTAGTAGTCGTATATAAGCAAAGAGAAATTGCATTAATGCGTTCGACCTTTGAAACTTCATCTTGTCGAAGTTGATGTCAAAGTTAAAGTTTTAATTGAAATCAACGCTATAACTAGCATCACGTGAATTTGATCAAAGAGCCCCCAACTAGTTCTATACAGTTGATCTCACTCGATTGTTTTGAGCCGATTAACGTTATATTGATTACAGATCCTACCCTTATGTCCGAGACAAACCATCAGCAACTACATTGCAAACAAGAAAATAGTTGTGCAATAATATTGAAACAATTACTTACAGAGGTTACTTGCTCGATAAGCATCCCAAAGTTTATAGTTTAGTTTAGAGATAATTTATAATGTTACAAATAAAACTTTTAATAAATATAAGTATTATAATTATTGCTCAGGACCTAGTAAAAGTCATTAAGTTTACTAAAAGTTCTATAATCCTAATATTAGAAAAGTCAATGAGATTATAAATAAACGGGTGTATAGATTTTAATGCTTTCAAAATTTGCATTAATTTAAAGTAAATGATTGATATTATGTCCTATATTTTATATAATTTTAATAATATCTGAAAGCATTAAGAGGTAATTGAATAAAGAATAGAATATCGGAACTTTATCAAGATTATATTTAAATAATTACGCTTATATAAGTATACTAAATTTCTAAATTACACAAGCTACAACACTTTGCATAAATTACACAAAATTAGATTAACAGTGATTTATGAGTTATCAAATATTTATTAAGTTCATCGGCCGGGATATAAGTGTGGATGGATTGTGCCTTGAGATTAAATCTTTTCAGAACCGAAGGGAGGAAGAAATACGCTTTCAGCAGTAAATTGCTGTGACATCTGTCAGCAGACATAATGGAAAGTTCATTACAGTATTCAGCAGGACGCCATGTCATTTATTTCAATTATTGCTAAACGCTGAATCAGCAAACTATATTGGTAATTTCCGATAATTTACAAATGTGTGACATTAATACCCAGGTAATATCCATTTAGGAATCATGTTGGAAGAGTCGTTTAAAAATACCACGTAAAATCTATATAAATTACGAACAGATTTTGATACGTTTTCGTCTGACATGTTATTTTTCGTGTTATTAAAGCACAAAATAATAGTAGCATTATTTTTAGTTTATTCTTCTTTTAAACAAAGCTGAATAAACTTTGTAAAATGCAACTTTTGGATATATATAATTGGATATATATAATTTTACAAATCTTACATATTTTTACAATATTTATATTTATATTTATATTTTATGATGATTTTATGATGATATAAAAGAACATCAAGAAAAGTAAAGGATCATTTCTTCAATTTATTGAGAATGCTATAGATTTTATGATAATAAAACATCAATAAAAAAAGAAGTATAGAGAGAGAGAGAGAGAGAGAGAGAGAGAGAGAAAGAGAGAGATAGTTTCATAATATGTGAATATAAATATAAAAATTTTCAGCGTTTTCTAGTTATTTCATGTTAACTTTATGGAGTAATACATTTCTCTTTTTCAGAGAATATTAAAACTGTATTTTAACTTTTAATAGCAAAAACAGTAATTGATTAATTCTAAATGTACATAAAAATTAATTCGAAAATTAATACAAAACTCCTTTTGTATTTTCTTTAATAATATTCATATTCTTTTTATAAAATATTCATTATGTAGAATTGTGAAATATATTGATATATTAATATCATATAAATATTATCAATATATTTCAGTATATTTTGCAATTCTATTATTCTATTATTTATAAAATATCTAGCAAACATCTAAAGTAATATATTTCAGTTGGAACAAATATTATTGACACATATAATTTACTTTGATAATATTTCCGTCTCTAAACATTCGCACTATGCTTCTAAAATGAAGAAATGGTGTGTGTCTATCGGTAGGAAAATTAATGTCGAGAAATTCATTCCGACAGTTCTATAACAGATTCTCGATAATCGAATTTCAATTTGCTCTGAAGTCCGGACTTGATTGAACAATCTTGACCATTTATAATAGAAGATTATGCGTAAGATCTACGATAATGAGAAACAAATCAGGAATGTTTCCTAAATTCCAGTTTAGTTAATCATTCTCAAATGTTACATCGTCATATAACTTGATAACTTTATTACATAAATTATTACATAAATACGATCGCCTTAATTTGAGATTGCTATAATAATCACTGATATGTCATGATATTAATATTTTTATGAATATTTTATGAATATTTTATGAATATTTTTTATTGATATATATATATATATATATATATATATATATATATTGATATATATGATGTATATATTTATAAAAAGCAATTAATTATGTTTACGTAGTTAAATTTGTCATCACTAAGGAATAAATGAAGCGAGGTTAATGAGCACAGATTTACGTCATATTTACGTAACATTAGATAAATAACATTCGTAACATACACTCTGTAGTTAGTTATTTGCAAAATAAATACAAATTTGTGTTAAATCGAAATGATGAATCATTTATAATTTACTGTTATTAATATAGAATAATAATAGAAAAAGTCTTATATTTATTTTACGTTTTATAAAATCGTCGATATAGTAATTTCATATCATTTTTTTAAATTAAAATACGAGAAATAAGTTGCTGTTCTATTTATTATCACATATTCTTATTTTTACTCTATTTTTTTATTCTTATAATTTATTGCATATATTGCATATTTATAAAAATATGTATTATAAAAATATGTATTATATATAACTTGTAAATGAATCAAGTATCCGTAGTGTTTTGAATTCAAGTCCATGAATTTGCTTAGCTTAAATAATTGGGCGAATCAATCATTCCTGCGGGAACTCGAGCTTCATAGCTTTCACGCTCGCAAGTTACTCTCTATTGTATCCGACACAATGGGACGTACCATATGTCCCATATGCATTTGATTTTAATATAATTTAATTATAAATTTTAATTAATAGATTTTAGATTTAGAGATTTAATATAATATTAAAAGTGATAAGGTGATGATATAAATCTACAAATTTGTGTACTGTTTTCGGGCAATATACTTATAATTAGATATAAATATTGAAGACGTAGAAAAGGATGTGTGTAATATTTTCAAAAAATTATTTCTTTGAAAGAAACCTTACATCCTAAACCTTATACCTCTGGTTACACTAAATGTGATCTTTGTTTCTCATCATTATATCGTAAAATATGGGTCTCAGAGATCTGTAAATGCACCAAACAAATTCATTGTTATAAATTGTAAGCTCGATTCAACTTTCCTCATGCAAATTAATGTACACGAAATATTTAATAACGTACGACGGTGAAAAATAAAGTGTGGGCATAAATAATAATAGACGTTATACGAATTACCCCGGGCATTCTGTACAGCACAACGAGTTTGCGTGCGCAATTAAGTCCGCTCTTTGAAACGCGCATCACTTTTCCATTCGGCCCGTTAACATCGCGGTTACGTCCCGTACTTCTGGTTGGCCGTTACGAGTGGGCTTAATTATATGAAATAATTACATGTCGTAACCGCGTTGGATATATGCACTTACAGACAACCTAAGAGCAATCTCACGCATTGCGCTCGCTCGCGGATTGCGGTAGACCGCGTGCTTGGCGAAGCAGTTGCAGTTACTGCGGCACGGTTGCCCCTCCGTGATGCCTCTCCTCTCGCTCGCAGCTTGCAGTTTCTCGGCTGAAAGTGTCGTACTTAAAGAGGGGACTTCCGGAGATGTTCGAGAAAATGAAAAAGCAACTACGCTACGTTTAAGTAATTATGCCGTGTCGGATTTTATCAGGAAAACGCATACCGTAATGCCAGCCAAATGAAGTCACATACATAGCGTGCATGACAAATCAAGGATCTATTCGAGATACGTTGGAAATTTTTGTGTTAAAAAATATATGGAATACACCGTAACCTTACATATTTTCTTCCTCTTCTACTGTTATTTCTTTTTTATTTCTTAAAAAATGTACTTAAGGTTAATATTAATTTAATATTTATTTATTTCTATTCAAAATTAAAATTGAAGGAAACAGGAATCGTTAAAGTGTAATTAAAATTAGTTGATAATATTGGTTCTTTATTAAATAATATTTTGTTACGTTTTTATCGTAATCACAGAAAATATGTAAATAAATATTAATTTGCTACATGTAGATATTTCATTGATTGAAAGAATATAAAAGAGTTATACATGTGTTCAAAAAAATTGTAATATTTTGTCATTATAAATTAATTAATTAAAAATAATTTACAAAGCATATTTAAAGATTTTCTTTCTTTTATTAGAAGTAGACTTAGTTTTCTGCACGTATCGTGAACCAGATATCGGAAGATATCGATTGTACAGTACTTTCGTCAAAGCCAAGGGAAAAGATACGATATCGTCCCGCAGATACTTTTCGCGACGAGACAAAACTCGTTGTCTAAAGTGCACGATAACTATAGATGTTCGCGGATAGCATTATCTTACAACTGCAATTCCGTTTTCGATTTATTGTGTAGAGACTTCAAAATTTGTGCATTGTCTTTAAGATGTGCAAAACTTTTATAAATTGCTATTGCAAGCAATTTAATTTGGATTTTTGATCCTTACTTTTTTAAATATATAATTTAAATTAAATTTAATATATAATTTAAATCTTGATAATAAGCATTAAAGCATTTATTGTAATAAATATTAATTTACTCTAAACTTCTGTAAGCATCTATTATGTTTTTAATCTGAATTTTTGAATAATATGAATCGATATGATTTATCACAAAAATAAAATTAAAATTTTTACATTTTATCAATGTGATATATATTTGGAAATTCAATTGTTTAGATTCTTATGGATTATATTCGCGTCTACACAAAGTAAGATATTCCAAACTACATTATAAATCCGAGCGAAAATAGCACGCTGCGGTACGCAATATGCTGCTCGATTTAACACACGATTAACGAGATATTCCTAGAAAATTGGACTGGTACTGCTGCTTCTCCTCATACGTCTTCCGATATTACGCATCGAAAACTGCAGGGAGCACCCGGCTCTCGGCGGCGTCTGCGGATGAAAATAAGGCGATTGCCTGAGACGTTCCCGTCAAAGGAGAAGGAAAAAGATACGATATCGGCCCTATTCGCTTCGATATTTTCTCTCGGGTTCTCGCAGTGATCTTGCGGCAAAACTCGTTTTGCAAAGTACACCGGGCCCTGAGATCCGCGCGAAACGTCTGCGAGCGGCAAAGGCGACGTTGGCCGACGCGAACGTATCGGAATGGAACGAACGATCAAATGGCTCGTGAGGCTCCCGCTTACGGGGATAATCTCTTTGCAGTCATCCGTACGGCAAAGGAAACGATTTGGCGGCCGCCGGCATATCCAGAGCTTCCGTATATCCGCCGAAACTCCGAAACAGGTTTCCGCCCTCTCTGGTCAGACATTCGGGATGATGTGGGATATGTATACGAAAGCGAATGTCTCCTCAAAGACTTCGACCGGGCGAGGCGAAAATTTCTTCACCTCTGTGAGAGGGACATCCCTTTTCCCGAGCTGTATTTGCGAGCTGAATGGGACCCACAGGACGCAAAACTTTTCGCAGAAATTGGGATACTTTTTACGGCTTTCGTGGGATACCGCTATCCCTCAAGGATGGGACCGGCATCCCCAGGTATCCATATGTATTTTTACGTCTGCGTTGCACAAATATTTATTAACTCTTTCCTAAGATATACCTCCGATATCGAAATTATCTCTCAAGTAAAAAAACATCTCCTTCTCTTATATAAAATAAAATCTCTATAAAAATGAATTCTCTTTATGAGAAATGTTTAAAGATATTTTTATTAACGATTATAAATGTCCAATTTAAAAAGATGTGTTTTTACATTGCAGAAATCTAGTAAAAGTCTATGATATAGATATTACATTATACATTTATTGAATCATTAGTAATCTTAAAAGAATCAATTAAATTTTCTTTGTCGAACATTCACCGACTTGGAGGAAAGTTTATTAAAGATATCTGTAACCTTTAAAAGTAAAGTGAGAAACAGTGAGATGTAATTAAAAGTTGAAAAACTGCTTGATAACTTATTGTTAACCATTTGTACAATGTCCAATTCTAGTTTAAGTTTTCTTCATTCTGTTCATATCAGTGTTTTATATATATGAAACTGAACTTTTATGCTTCTTAAAATGACAAAACTTTTCTAAAGGCAGACAATTTTTGGAAATAAAGGAAGCTGTCACAAAATGAAATTATTTATATGCTATATGTATATAAATTTCAATTATGTGAAGCTTTCCATATATAAATTTTTAATCAATTTTTAGAATGGACTTTCTTTTAACGGCAGTTTTATATTATATTATATTTTATATTATATTATTCTCAACAATCTTTTAATTTTTAATATTAATTAGTTTGATATTTCGGATATTATAGATTTTTTTTTGAAAGACATTTAATTAAACCATAACATTTTCTTGTTACATGTTATACACATAAATTTTAGGATAATTAGATTATTCAATGTATTAAATTAATGATATATATTAAATTAAAAATTTTTTAAATTAGCAAAGTATTTAATAATTATTAATTATTATATATATATATATATATATATATATATATATATATATTACTACTATATAGATGATGTTGTTTGATAAATTTTTAAATAATTTGAAATCAAAAGAAGATATTTTGTCCAAATTAAACAAATGATATTTATAAGAAATTATAATTACAATGGAATATTTGGAATGTATGCGGTCCTACAATATGCTTTTAGATACAACTTGATATCATAACGCGGCTTATTGTACGCCATATGTCAAGCATCTGACAATGCCATCCCGCGCGAGATAATCTCCGAGTAAAATCAATCTACTTTTAAGTGTTCGTTAAACAGTAATATGGAATGACACACAAATTTTTTTCTCTCGGGATACATCGGGATACAGTGGAACGATAGAATATGAAATTAATAATATCAATACGTAAATTGGAAATCATTTCGCGATATATCGCATGGCTTTCGATTGAATAATCACATGGAACGCATTGTGATTATGTCTGCATCACATGTCACGATTCTTGCTCGTTTTTATCGTATATGACAATTACAGAGTTTAAAATATCGGAAATGTTATATATCGTATTCTATTATCGATTCTATTCCATCTCTCTCTCTTTTTTTTTTTATGAATATGAATAATACATTTGACAGTTTTTGCAAGGCTATTAAGACACTGTTGCCGTTTACGTGAAGTTAATAGAAGGACTTACCGGACCATGGTGTTTGTAACCGGACTGAGCGGCTAATAACGACGCTACTTCTAATCCACCTGGTATTCTGACAACCCACTCCTCGAGATGATCTATGCTGGAGTCAGCCTCGGCGATGAAATTGGATGCAGATATAACGATGACAAGCATAATAACGCGCGTACACACTCTGGGGAATAAGCGAAGTTTCGGATATTAGCGTGATTCTTTCGTTCGCGTCACCGTAGCGCGGCAGAAAGAAGATTGCGGTAAAATCTCTTAAGCGGATTTCTCGCAGTCGTTCAACGACGGATATATTAAGAATACTCGATTGCCGTAAACGCGAGAATATTAAGGATGCTATTCTGACGAATTTTTTGCTCAATCATTTTTTCATTACTGCCTTAATAATGTGCCTTTACAATCTTTAATATCTCCTTCCGAAAGAAACGCGGTCAAACGTGTTTTCTCGACTGATCGCGAGTTAATAAATAATAATAAATCACTGAAATACGATTAACGTAAAATTGAGAGAAAGCGGTATTGTATGAAATTTCCCGCTTTTACGATTTGTAAGAAAAATGATGCTGCATCTCGCGACAGCGAATTTAACATCCGCACTGGTTGATCCCTTTTACATTCTTATCACTCGCGGCGCACACGAGGCATTCGCACGGCGTATAAAAACTACTTATCATCCGCAGTCGTGGCATCCATCGGTACAATTTTCAACAAAGAAGATACGCTGTGTTTCCGCTGTCGTTGTGCCGTAACACGTACCTGACCGTCATGGCAATTTTCTGTGATGCGAGAGGATGGGAAACCAAATAAATAGCGACGATCGTGCAATTAATACTTCCGTCGCACTACGCTCACCCCGAGGAATCGTCGTCCTTTTTCTTATCACTTTCTTCGCGATACTATTCTCCGAGTTCTGACAGCCCCGTCCGATTTCTCTGCCGCGCGCGTACCGTCTACGCGACTGGAAGGACAATGGCGACGGAATTCGCCGGCCACGGCTATTGGATCACGAGTGACAAGTGATCGGACAGTGTGCGTGGCAATTAACCGCGATTGTCTTTTTGTCCGTCTGGGGGAAGTTTCTCGTCGCCCCTCACACTCCACGCCATGGTGGACGAAGCTGAGGGATCGGAAGGGTAGCGGATTAAACTAAGTAAACATGACGTAGCGAACGCGCGTGGGATGGAACAAGCCGGATGATAACGATTTGTAGGCGATTCCCGATGGTGAGCGAAACTCATATTGCATTGTCGATCAATCGAAATATTATTTTATGTCCAGAATAAACGTCTCTGTTTTCCATAGAAAAATGTGAAAATTATTGAAAATATTATACATTTGGTTTCCTAAAATCAATAATTGTCACTTGTACTTTTAGATTTACAAATTTAAATATTTATATAATTTAATGTATGTAAATACCTTCCTCAACAAATTTAAAGAGTTATTTTAAATTGATTATAAAAATAACAAAATTCAAATTTATGTACCTTTTGAAAAATAGTTATAGATTGATGTTTTAAAAAGGCATTTAAAACTTAAACACTTTGTTTTTAAACCTTTTCAAATCCTTTTTAGTGATACTTTTGTTCCAACAACTTCGAAATCAATCGTGCAAAGTTGACAAAAGAGTTTCAATTTTGAGGTCATGCATAGAATTAAAATAAATCTTTTTAGTTTAGATTGACGTATATTCTGCAAACCTAAATTTTTTTTAATGTTAGTTCTTTTTAAAATAGAATTGAATTATTGGATCATCACAATTTAAAATAATAATAATAATTAATATTTTTTTAGAATTCTTTTCATCAAGAGAAATAGCGTCGTCAACAATACTAACTATTAAAATGTGTTCACATATATTCATGTATCAATGTCCTTTCTTTCCATATTTTTATTAAATTCTTGTAACAAAAACGTAGTTCTATGAGTTAGGAATTTATTTCATCAATATGAATATTTTTTAATATATCTCGTAAAGAATATTTGTAATTTTTGTGAGAAAAATGATATAAAAAAAAATTTTCTTTTAGTTTAGATAGCTTTGATACCTATCAGAAAAAATTTATAAATAGAATTAATAAATAAAATTAAATACTTCGTGCTTCAGCATAGATAAGCAATTTTCTTTCAATTGATTGGCATATTTAGAGGAAAAAGAATATCATGGTTGGAGAAACCATTTAATGAATAAATGAATTTATCGATTGTTTCTTGAATAGCAATCAATAGAATGTATATAGGTGTGAATGGAATAGAATAGTATATATATATATATATATATATATATATATATATAGATATGTGACAATTACTATAGGTGTGTATATAGATATATGACAATTACTTAGAATACTTTTTTCGTAAATATTTTCTGTTTTTTTAAACGAAACAAATTAAAACTAAGAAAAACTTGAGACCCAAGTTACAACATGTATAATTATTTTTGTACTTTGATTTTTATCAATTAGTCTGTTATTTGTTTTTATATTATTTGTTTTATACAACTTTATTTATGAAAAGTGTTTAAAAAAAATAATAAAATATAAAAAATAATCATAATTCAAAAAATAATTATAATTTATTCAAAAGTTATATATATATTTAAATAATATATATATATATATATATATATATATATATGTAATTTTATATATATATATATAATGTATATACATATATATTTATATATTTAAATTTACATCTACAGTTAAAAATTTTATTACTTATTTAATCATTAAACTTTGATTTTATTATATTGCTTGAAATTATTTGTATCGTACAATTTTCTATATAATTAAAATAACATATTAAAAAAATCGATGGATGAGTTAAAAGAAAAAACACTACCTATTATCCAGACAAGTGTGCACTAGTAATCCGAGCAATAAAGTCCGCCGGCTGTGTGACAACAGGTCGTAAGAGTGTGTTTGGCAATTAGCCACGTTATTTTTTTCTATTTATCGGATTTTCTGTTTCTACACTTTCTCTTATTTTGTCTATACAGACACTAAATGAGAGATAAAATTGTTAAATATACTAATGAATACTATGAAATAATCAAATGATCAAATTATATATTTTTTAAAGCTGTTTTTTTATTTTTCTTGAAAATTCAATATTAAACGACACTGTAGCCATCTCGTATAAAGCCAATTGTAGTAGATTATACAAAGGAGTCAACGTGATACAACTATGGACGTATCTATGTAGGATGTAATGAGAATTCGGATCGACACTGTTTCGTCGGATCGACACGGAACAAGAAGACATTCGTTGTCGAATCCCCCGAGAACCTGCGGAGGAGAATGCCGTGCGACAATTTTGTTGGGGAAATTATTCCGAGCCATTGCCTCACAAAATGGGTTAGTTGCAATGTAATTGAGACACGAAATAACAGCTTCAAACAGATGCTTTACGTCGCGTTTGCCCGTACGATTCCCTCACTATAATTTGAATACTCACTTGTACCGACATTTATGATATCACAATTAGTCACGTCTCACGCTTCAGAATTCAATCTCCGTGTCTCTTTGATTGTTAAATTGGAAATCAATGTACTTAATATTCTTAACGCAAAACTTACATTTGTACGCTCGATTAATTCTTTACAGCACAGTAGCTATATTCGTATAATCTTTTAATGAATGGTTGTTTAAGCATCATATTTGATAACATTTTCTTTCACTATTTTACGTATTCGCCCACGATTCGCTAGAATCTTTAATTTCATACTGAAGATTATAAGTTAAGAAATACGTATCTTTAGAACAATTTAAATATTTTGACTGTAAGCTCATTTACATTTTTTAATTGATATTCAGATATTTATTATTCTACATTTGTTTTATATTACTAAATTGTAATTTTTAGGAAATTTTTAGTTAAACTATAATTCATGTTCTTTTTTCACATATATACATATTTATAAAATTCATTTATATTATAAAAAAATTAATTTTGGATAGTGATTCATAATAGTTTTTTTTCTTTCTTTCAAAGTTATAGCTTTATCTATAATTTTATTTCAGAAGAAAGGAGGACAACAGTAGAAAAACTCAATTAAGAATACTAAAATCGAATTATAAGCTCTCGTGATTAATAACAACGACAATAAAAAGGATACAAAAAACTCTTTTCTTTTTTATTATTTATAACGGAATATGTAGTACGATACATTCTACAACGAGCAGTATTAACAAGTTACTCTTTTTTTAGCAAGAATTAATTAAAGCAAGAAGAATAATATATTTGTCTAAACATTTTACTTAAGATAGTTTACTAAAACTAGACTCTACTAAAAAGTGTTTTATCTTTGCGATAAAATGAACAACTAAGCCAGAATTGAATAAAGAAACATAAATTATTATGTATATGTAATATTACATAAATGTGCTATACACATAAATATACACATAAATCATTGATTTATATTCCTAGGAACGCGAATCTTACTCTATTTCGCACCTAAGTTGAGAGTTAACATTAAACCAAGGTGAAGTAGATACGCGCTTCGCAGGTTGCGCTCGGAGTAGCGTAACACGTAAGCGCATTTAGACGTGGATTACCATTAAGTAAACGCAATTTAACTTTCGGGATGTCACGTTTAATCGACCCGCGTTCAGACTGTGTACCCGCCGTCGACGCGTGATTCATTTCAGGGCGTATTGTCAGGTAATTAACGTCTATGTATGTGCTTCATTTCTGATTGTTTTTCATTTTCATGAGTTAGAAACACAACAATTACGAACGACCAGTTAAATGCCGCTATGCAACGCCGACTGTGTAATTATGTCGGGCATTCTACAAGGCACACGTAGTAGTCCGAGTGTATTTCCGTATGGATTTAACGTTGATACGAAATTTCACTCGCATATTGTCAACCCCGGTCGGTTTCTGGAGTTGGCCGTCGCCTCGTGGGAACCTTCCGCATACGATTTAAACTGCCCCAAATTCTGGATATAATCCATTTAGGGCCGCCTGCACCAACGTCGCTTAGAGCTAAGTTCAATTAAGTTAATTAAACTTTTCTCCTTCGGCGTATATCATAAAAAATGCTAAAAAAGGACAGTAAGTCACTAAGCTACATTTGTTTAATCCAGATTATATCGGACAATCATACATTAAAATGTTGAAAATAAAATTCGAAGTACTCGGGAAACATGTCTGTAGTTGAATTTTCGTCTATTATAAACCTTTGTCAGAAATATGATACATATCTAATTAATTGAAAGTACAAAAATAAATTTTGCGCTAAGAATACTAACAGGTATATTCCGATTTAATAATCAACAGAGGCATGAAAAAAATTTAGCTTTGTACTATTGAAATTGCAGCTAAAAGTTAAACTATTAACTGTCTTTAATTATCATATTTGGCGTATAATAATCACACATAAAATATTTTATAAGCAAATTTGCAATTAAGAATATAATAATTCCTTACGTTACGCCGGAAATACGTATGGAGCGGTAAATATTCTAACGTTATGCTATCCGACATTTGCTTCCAATATCGCTCTTCGAATAATTCCACCGACAATGGCCATCGAGGATTCCCGCGTTTTCCCCCAAAATCCCAGACATGAACATCAGCTAAAGCATTTCCTTATTCGAGTGGAACGACGACGCGGCATACAAATCCGCGTAATTGAAATACGAGCGTGGTCGAGCGGATAAGAGGCGTTTTACAGTTTTCGGTTGGCAAAACGACTCCACTTTGTCGTACCGCTCGAAGGTAATGCTTATAAATAAATTCGGCTCTTTCTTTTTTACTGTTTGTCCCCGGAACAGATGTATACGCGGGAAGGAGACGCGCGCGAAAGGGCGACCGATAAAAGCCGAAATAGAGAACCAGAGAGCATCGTAAAGTCCGCGGAAGAAAGAGATGAGAATATTCGCCGATAAAAGGGACTCGTTTCGCTTCGAACTCACGTCGAATTTGGGATAAATCCTTACTCCTACACATATTCCCTTTCTCTCTCTTTCTCTTTGTCTCTTTTTACGCAGATTTTTTTCTCAAAGGGACAAAAGAATTACGACGGTGTAACTTTTGTTTTTTATCGATACTTTTTGGTAAAGGTACCGTACTTAAAACGATGACCCTTGACTGCTTATGCGAAAACTTCGACGATTGTGACGAACAATATATCGGATCAAATCCACTCTTTTATTGAAGAAACAATGGCTATTATATTTTATGTATTATATACGATGGCTATATCATACATATCTTTACATTAAAATGTATTATAAAGGATAGATTATAGGCATTTAGAATTGAGCATTTTAAATCAATTATATGTACAATAATAAATCAATATAATAATAATAATAAAAAATCAATATAACAATCGTTTTCTCCGATAATTTTCGTATATATGCTCTGAACAAAACTTGTCTTGGATCGTGCTATAAACTTTGTTATATTCATGAATTCGGGACACCAATATTTTAAATTTTATTGGATTTGCAACTAGTATACATCACAGTATTGTATTTAACACGAACAGTAATCGAAAGTGGTTAATATAACATTACTGTTTTAAATCCCATTCGGTTTATGCACAGTGTATTATCGATATGATCATATTGGGGCATACATATTTGTGTTTCAGATCAATAACTATCTATATCTACGTCTACGTTTCATCAATATTGTAATTTTATACATGATGCTGTACACTAACTAATCCCGCCTACCTTTCGTTATTTCACTATATAATAAAGCAAAAATCTAAATATCGCGTAAATTTGCGGACACTCGATGCCTATACAGTAATTTTGAAATTTAACGAGTAAAACGTATAACGTGCCCGGGTCGCGCATTAATTTCGTGTTAGCGTGTTACCCCGTACGCGGTGTTCCAACAGTTTTCAGATAATTTCATTACAATAGTTATCGGAGGTTCGTATTCCGTTAGGTAACTCTGTATATTTTGTATGTACCTCCATCCCTCCGTCTCTCTTCCTTCGTCCTATCCCCCGGGTACGCTCGCGCTTTTCACCTATCTCCGTGCGCATTGTGCAGTGCGAAACTCTTGCGAGTCATTGATACGAAAGTCGAAATCGGACGGCGTTGCGGCGTGTCAAAAGAAATAAATGTTTTCAAGTCAATCTGAGATTGACAGGCGGCGTAAAGCCGTAAGTAGATTCGTTGTTAGATTTCTAACGTTTGATAAATTGTTCTTACTTGAAACGTAACATTTTTTTACTAAGATATATGAAATTCATCATGTAATAACAAATTCCATATATTTCATGAAAATTTGCTTCTTCACTTTTTGACTTTGTAATATCACATTTTAAGTTTTCTCGCCAAAGTAAATGTGACAATTATATAAATGTGTGATATCTGGAAATATCATTTCGAAATTGCCCAATAATTTGCGTGGGTAGATATTTTAATGATCTCGCGTGAATTTGTTTTTAGAAGGATGATGAGAAGAATATATGGAGAGGAAAGAAGCTATGAGAGATATGGAGAGAGGCGATAGCGCGGGCTAGATAGAGGGAAAGTAGGACCGTTTATTAAGCACTCCGTCGGCTTTCGTCACAAATTCCTCGCGGCCGTCGAAATAGAACGCGAAAGTAACCGTGGAAAATTGGAAACTTTCCGCGCGATAAAATCGGACTTAATTTTCAATAAATTCACCTTCCACGGAGCGCGGTGCGCGCTCGCCCTCGTACATGGTTTGACGCTAACTGGAGGGCGAAGAGCCGGAGGAAAGGTAATTTACTTGGTAATTATAAAGTTACTGCCTCCTCCCGTCCCTCTCTTCAGCGACGCGCGCATAGTTGTGAATATTCAAATGCGATTACATCTATGATCGCATAAATTATACGGCCGCTCGGCCCTGTCGCCTTCTGTGTGACGCATTTCGATACTTTTTGTTTAACACTCGTGAGGATTTTAGAGTTCGCTATATATACGAACTCTTACCGCCTTTAAACAATAAAACCTTATGAAAACGCCACTGGAATAAAAGCGGGTGTTTCTTTCCGGTGTTTCAGCGAAAACTGCATTACGCGATGAAATTTCGCCATTTCGCAAGTACGAGTTGCCAAGCGGATCGAACATACGACTATCTTACAAGCCGGAAAAAAATAATGTTAGAGAGATATGGTGCGGTATTGACATGTTGATTTATGATCACATTTTTATAGCATGCCTAGCAGGTTTGAAGTAAACTGTCGCGAGTTTGATTGGTAGATCGGATTATTCCAGAAAAATTTTGGTTGCGACGATATGCAAAAATATAAGTCTTTTTCCAACGACATATATCTTTATATTCCTGGAATATTCGGCACTATAATCCGGAAAATAGAATTTTTCGACGTGACGTGACGCAAGTATATTTCTGAAATGTACGTGATAGCAGCGGTAGTAGAAGTTGCGATTGTAAGATTAACTTCCGGAGCATCTGTTCTCTACTTTGGAGAAACGTTTCCCCTTTTAAAATGTTGTACAAGGAAATACTGAAGAAGCAATTTCTGTACACAATTTTGTAAGTTTCCGTTTTGTGGGATGGTAGAATGGAAGATAAGTTCGCGAAACAATCATTTCTACAATCAGGAAGATCTTGTCCGGCGCGAGGAATATGTCGTGTATTTTGCCTCCTTGAGATAAGGATACGCGCGCGGGAAACAAGGTACTCGCGTTATCTCAATCGAATAATTAAGAATTGTTTAATTGCTCGCGCGAAAGTCCTTATCGCGTGGTCAAAAGAAAATTCAAGTCGTAAATTTCGCTGGCTTGCTTGGCCTTCAGATAAATCCGCACAGACTCGTGATCTTATCCCGTGTATTTAATATCTGAAGCTCTCATCTGCAATCAGTCTGACGAACAATAATGATATCCAAATGTTTGCTGAACTCACAGAAAATGTACTTCGCTCGTACTTCTTCCGCACTCATACTCTAACCAAATTAATATCAATGTTAATATTAACTTTATCGCGCTGCAATAGATGACTATATTATCATATATTCAAGATTTTTCATTTATCACAGATATTGCAGAATCTGTTTTGACTATTTATCGTTTGGCATTAAAAATCATTAGCTTTATGGATTATCAACGATTAATTGTAAATATTAATTATTATTATTAGTGTGAAATAAATCGCAAATATTAGTGATCATATTTCTGAATCACGAACAGAAAGAAAAGATTTATTGAATCCAGAAGTTATTAACAAAATGTCTTTCTTTTGGGATCACTATATAGTTCTCCCTAGTACGTAATCATTATCATTTCACGATCGTATTGATTTATCGCATACGTTTAATGAATAACTTGAGACATCGATGGCAACAAGGGTCGCTGTTTTCCTCGTCTCGTCCTTCATAAACTGAATTCTTCTGGATACTATCGGATCTAGCACCCATAAAGCACACGCGGTCAACTTCATCGTTTATGTCTAACGGATGGCGCACATTTACGATACAGTTTATATAAATAATATTAAATATTGTATATAGAGTTTGTAAGTTTATACATATTTCTAAAAACAATGTCAGCATTGCTCTCAGATGTCAAAATTATGCTTGCGATAAAGATAAGAAATAAAATTGCATTATTAAAATTTTTCCTAAATTTTCTAATAATTATATGAGATCTAAAATTTGTTAATTATATTTTATATGTTATTTTGGAGAAAATTACAAATTCTATTAAGATTAATAGTTACATAATTACTAAAAAGTTTCATTCTTTTAATTTTTAGATACAGATTATAAATATAAATATTAATTATGTGGGTTAATAAATATAAATATTAATTTATAAAAAATAAAATGATGATTCTTAAAAATTAATTATATAATAGTTTAACAGAATAATTGTCTATATAGAAGGCATCGAATGCTCGTTGCAAGAAGCACGTAAACGATGATTGATCTCGAAACGAAAGCACAAGAAGGTCAGCTCGAGGGAAAGGTCGGCGAGTGCTTGCGATGCCTCATAAAATGCACCCCTCGTCCACATTCATGACGGCGGGGGTGGCGGCGGTTCGGTTTCCCTGCGGGCTATTTAGCGCATCTGCCTCCGCTTTCATGCGGAGCAAAGGAGTTGCGGGCAAGAGAGAGAAAAAGGGAGAAGGAGAAAATTGAACGAGAACGCATTGCAAGGATAACTAGAAAGCGAGGATCGCTACTTTGTGAATAACGAATGGAATTACATTATCACGCACCAATTATTCAATTTCCATTTTCGAAATTTTAATTTGTTTGCTAATCCATCGCTAAATGCTATTCGAAAATTGCAGTGTATATGAGTGTAAGAGAAAACTTTCAGATTCGAATAGAAAGAATTAACGTGAAGAATAATAAGATTTTGAAGGAAATTAACGATATACATTTCGCATTAATGTGATGTAATATCGATTTTAGATTTTACTCGACCAAATAAAAGATGTATTTAGTACAAACATGAAAATCTATCTAGATAATAATATGCAGCTAAAAATGCAAAAAAAATTTAAGTCTTCATATGTTAGAGACAATTTCGCTAAATATCTGTTATCTTGTTATATTTTCTCTAATAATATTCTGATTAATGCATAGTAGTTCTCATTAAAGTTTCCTTTCCTATAATCCACGCTTCTTCGGTCATATCGATTTAGTTATATTAATGGGAACGTAAATGAGGATACATGCGAGCGATCACAAACACGAATGTGAAACTAGTGTTGCGGTTTGAGCTTGCAACGATATAATTACCATATATACGTGGCCTACTTTCACATGTCCACATCCCGAAAACGTTCATCTTCCACAAAGCTTAACAGGTCATCAAGCGACTTCGGGGCGCTGTACGTCTCCTACATTGGGTTATGCATACGCACGAACTTTATGTGCGTACACGAACGTGTTTTATCTCAGCAGATCGCGATACGAGGAACGCCATTTGTAACTGCTACGTCTCGCATATGCACGAGCGCGCGCCTATATCCGGATTTTCCATTCCATGTCCATCAAATGGACATTAAGAGCGATTACGGGGATGCGGTGGGACAGGAAATGGAAAAGGAGAGGTGGTCCTTTTAGCAGATACACCGCTGCCGCAGGCGTCGCCAGCAATTGCTCGTTTTCGTATCCTAGCCTTTTAAATAAAGTTACTAATTTATTGGATACGAGCCGTTCTTGTTGTTACATCGACGTGACGTTATTGTTATATGAACGTTTCCACGAGTGGAGAGCCGATTATCCGGTAATTCACGATCGATACGCCAAACGACTCTACATAAGCGTATATGCGCAAGCGAACAATTTGCATTCGTAACGTTCTCGTTGCTTTTGTACCGAGTGAATGTCTGGGATTCATTTTCGAGATGGTGCCCCACGTAGTTGTTTTCATGATATTTAGATTATCAAATTTCATTGCGAGAAATTTCACCTTTATAAAATTCCATTTTTTCAACTTTAATTTGCAATTGTTAACAGGAATGAAATTTCTTTCATGTAGCTTAAATGCTCTACAATCAGCTGATTAAAGTTTGAAATGTTCCTGAAGCGATTTTTGTAAAATGTTTTGTCTCATTCATAATTTTGCACAGAGTAACTTTTAAGAGCCACAAACACAACACAAAACATATATATACACACACACACACACGCGCGCGCGCACATCAGAATATCAAAGGTGTGCGTACGCGGGTGTGAGTGCAAATGCGGTTGCGGTTGCGGATACGAGTGCAACGATGCACGCCTGAAGGTAGATTTAGAATCATTTTTTACATTTTTTGGTAGCTTCCTTTTAGGAGAAACTTTTAATAAATATGATAATCTAAATATAATAAACTTTGTGACAATTTTTGTACCTAATGACAATCTAAGATATTCAACTTTTTTTTAATTTTTTAACTTTGTCACGTGTTTCACTTAAGACCTTAAGATTTAGATTAGAGATGCATGAAAATACAGAGAGAGAGACACAATGTACACGCACGCACGCACGCACGCACGCACGTACGCAAGCAGGTGTTTTCCGACGCGTGTATTGGATCGGAATATTTTGTATCGTGTTTGAAGCACTTAAAAGTTACTCTGTGCAAAATTGTGAATGAGACAAATCATTTTAAAAAAAAATCACTGAAACGTTTCAAACTTCAACCAGCTCTACAGTTTTTAATGTAAAATGGAAACATTTCCACTCAAGTAATTTCAAAGAATATATTTCACATTTATACGTTATAGAAAGTATTTTCTATAACGAATAAAAATATATATAATTTGTAGAATATAGTGCATATAATATGTAAATAATAATATGTAAAAATAATTTACAAAATCATAAAAAAGATATTCGAAGTTTATTTTAAAAGTAGATCAAGTGAGAATAATATGAGATCTAAGCGAGATGAATTTTTCAATTAGCGCATTTAATAAGTGAAATATTCAGAACAAGTCCATTCTAAATATTTTGTGATTTATGATTTTATAAATTTTCATAATAGTGTAAATATTTAATTATTATATTATATTATAGAATATTAAAAACAGAACAAACAATGAATAATATACAAAATAACTTGAACGGATTACATTTATCTTAAAATTGCTTCGCTGTCGCTTGATGTTAGTCTTAAGTCTGTTTTTCCTCTTAGATTATTAAGTTCGTTGCACTCATTTACGCCATACTCGCGAAAACGCAATTAATTATGATCGCACGACATTTTACACGGCACTTTCGAAATAAAAACTAATTCAGATCTCGATGGACCGCCCACAATTTGCTTATACACGTGGCACTTTCCATGAAAACGGATTAGCGTTTTTCGTTTTTAGCTTATTTGATCTGATATATTATTTCGCTTTCTCAATCATGAAGTTCAAAATGGAAAAGTTACGCATTGACGAAAAGTTCGAAACGTCGCACCGTGCGAAATATATTCAAATCACGGTGCGATAAATTGGAATTCCCATCCCTATTCGTTTTCATACTTGCAAATAAATAAATTGCCTGGCATAGTTTAGATAAACAATCGTCACATTAATTGTTCGCTTAGGAATCGTTAATAATGAGAACTAAAAAAATCGCACGCATCGTTAACAATTAAATGTGAAAATAATCTCATTTTCTATATAATATTTCTCAAACACTATCGAGAGAGAATAGAGCGACATGCATAGAGCAGTTTGCTATACTACCTCGTTCGTTTGAGCTTTGCGATACGAGTGATAGCTTTGAGCGCGCTATACGCCATGAAAACAAACACTGAACGCCATGCTGAGCGATTTTACGAAAAGTTTAACATGTTGAAACATAGACGATCCACACCGGATCCAAAAACACAAGCCGAATCTAGTGTGTACACAAGATCGTCGTATTATCATCCACACCGTAAAATTGAAAAGATGATAGCGATGCGCTTTGTACGCGTTACCATTTGTATTCGTACAATCGTTAGAATGTAATAAACTATATTATATTATATTAAACTTAATCCGTTTTAGTTATACTAATATATGATTTATTTAGTTTATAAACCATATAAATTTAATTATATCAAAATTTATATTTGCAACATATTATATAATAATAATACATAATAAATGTAATTATAAAAATTCAAAAAGTATCAAAAATTATTTTTATACAAAAATGTATATCAATTATGTAATAATAAAAACATTTAGACTGATACAAAATTCTATAAACGTGGAGTGAAAAAGAGAAAAAAATTATAAATTTATTATCTCTACTAATTACGTAAAGAAATTTATTTTTCCATTTCATGTCATGTCACTGCAAAATATTTCGATTAAGATAAGGTATTATTAGTTAGAATTCAAGTAATAAAATATAAATATGGGTTTTGTGGAGAAATACGGTTATAAATATGGAATGTCTCCGTTCTCTCTTTCTTTCTTTCTCTAGCAAAATGCTTTATTGATTTCTAAACGTTCATCGTTTCTACGTGTTCATATTATACAGTTTGGATATTCATGAGATATAATCGAGGCTTCTCCCTGATTAAAACGAGTTGGATATTTCTCCTAAATTTGCTTATAATTTAAAAGAATATAAATCATATCTGTTTAAAGATAGAAGAAGATGATGTTTTGCCGAAACACTTCTGTATGATTTGAGTATTAATATATTCTGGAAGAATAAGATAAGAATATGCTATCACATACATTACGAATGCAATCCATTTCTGAATTGTTTATATCCATTATTATCCACTATTATTATTATACAATCTTTAATTTATACAAAGATAAACATTTACTGTAGCAATATAATCTCGCCGTTAAAAGCTTGCCGTGTTTAATTATGAATCTGATAAAAGTCCGACTATCGCGTTAAGTTTTGATGTATCTTTAAAATTTTTCAATTCCTTTCAGGATTTTTACGAAGAATGATGTTGACGGGTTACACCAATAACGTTATAAGGTTTAAATATGCCGATTACTTTGTATTACATTAAAATCTTCTTAGATTAGTACGATGATTGAACAAGAGGCCATTTGTGAAAGTCCGAATATATGGACCGAAAGGGTTGGCAGGCTTTTAGGGATGGAATGATAAAACAGTGAACACCCCTGGTAAGTAGAGGTGCGTAACTAAATGGCAAGAGAATAGGACACAGAAAAGATCGAGGACATTGTCGGACGGTCGTGGGAAGCATTTACTTTCGAGCATGAATCTCTTTCAAGGGTGTCTGTTGCGGAAATAGAAGCAGATTGCTCGTCCCCAAAAGTCTTCTTATAGATGCGCAGTCCTCGTAGTAAAGACTTGGATTGTGAGATCACTTATGTTTATGTTAAATCTGTTCGGACTTAAAGTTGTGTATTCATAAAATTGTAATCAAGTTGGCCTCCATTATTGAATATCTAAATTAAACAATGAATTTCACATATATCTAATATTATCTAATGTTAAAAAGAGAAAAGTTTTTACATTCTATATTGTATAAAAAACTTTTTTTAAGAGTATACATTATTCCAAATATTAAAAAAATAGATTTAATTTTTTTATTATAAAATATTATATAATCTTTATATGTACATTATTGTATATGTACATTATTAGCATTTCTTATTCTTTTAATTTTTTCTTTCTTCTTCATTTACCGAAAGAGAAGTTTTATGATATTTTAAAATTAATAATAATGAAAATAACAAAGAATTCAAAACAAAATTGTCTACGAATAGATAAACGTTTTATATATCACTTAATTCTGTACAACATTAAGTTTGAACAATATAGTTGGAAATATTGAATTTAATATCTTTACATATAACTTTCTCTCGCTTGAAATCGATAATGGAAATTTATGTCATTCTCGGCAATGTTCTCGATAATCGCATCGTTAAACAAATCGAATAGCGCGTTGAGTGTAGCCTTAATAATTAATTGATCTGATATGTAACGTGTAATGTGTCGCTCAATATCCATTCACCGTCGATCATTATCCAGTTACAATATACGTAAAATTATAACTCGATAAGCTGATCAAATGTAATAGATAATGCACTGTTAGTAGTATTATGAATGTTATATTCGCAACATTCGTGAAATAACTGCATTTAAAATGGAAACAATTTTACACTTTTCGTTTATGTGACAATGTGTTCATGCAAATGTATAATGGCGGTATTATGAGTAATCTTGAGATAAAAGTATTTATCTTTCATTCTTATAATATTTTATTAAACGAATGAATTGCTTCAACCCTCTTTTCAATCCTTCTTTACGTTACTTTGCTTGATTTTAAGTGTCATCTGGTGAATTGAATTCACACTCGTGCAAGAATAGAACGGTTAACGTAGGTTTCTATCTGATCATATCATAATAATTGAAGAAACAATTGCAAATTGCATATAAAAAAGATTTCTAGATTTCTATCTTTGATTGAAATATAATATGTGAAAAGAAAAACAAAGTATAAAAAGAGATTAAAAGAGAAATAAGCAATTGAAAGCAATTGAAAGATACTTATTAAAGAAAATTTTACAATAATTATAATGAAAATAATAGTATACAATATCTTTTGAAGTAAAAAGATCTTTTCTGGTATAAGAAATTATTCTGATTATTATTTATTTACGATAGTCGTCGATGTCAATTTTTCGCCAATGCTATTAAACGTTTAACAATTCGTCGTAAAATGTCGAATGGAAAGTATTATTCGTCTCGGGATAAAGTGAGATTGAAGAGCAAGAAGAAATCTCGCTGTTCGACAACAAAATATATATTCCGCTTTTTTCCTGCAATTGCGGGAATGGAAGCAGCCGCTTGCAGCGTATAATGTAGAGTGAAAAGTATCATTCCGTACCATCTGCGCTGCAGAAAATCGTGAATTCTATGCTGCCGGGATCTTTATATCTCCTTCAGACGTCGTCCGCAATGCCTTGGGAAGCTCCACTTCGGAAAACAAACGGTATATCTGTCTCAGGTTCAATCTTATATAAATAGCAGGGTGCTATTTTTTTAATCCATTTCATTACGGAGGCTAGCATCGTGCAGGTCACTGGAAGATTTGCGTTTTACCGAGGTTATTAATATTTCACGAACTGTATGATGGACGGAAAGAGTAAGAATTCTTCGAGACTACAGTGCCGTTCCTTTGAATTAATTGGATTCCGGTATTACATTAACTTTATGAATAATTTTAACGAAAATCTCGCTCTTTTAGAACGAACCGTCTAAAGTCGTAGCAGTTTCAACGATCGACGCGTCTACCTTCAACTAAATGTTTTATAATCTGATTTTTTAAATTTATATTTACAACTCTGTGAAATCATATTTTTTATAAAATTATATTTGCATTTTTATCCAAACGTATAATAATATAGATATTATAAAAATATTTTTATAATATATTATTTACCATTTTTATTATAAATAATAATTTTATTAAATTTACATGTTTTCTAATAAAATTTTAATAAATTAAAATTTTCAAATATTTAAATACATGTAGATAATATTTTATTTTTATTAATTTTTTAATTGTTTTTGAATTGTATCTATTATCTTAAAAACGATAAGAAAGAAATCATCCAGTGGATTTGTAGGAAAGCGAAAGGGGATTTAGTCACTCACTTTTTAAACCTTACTTTTCTGAATACATCAATCGGTGTTTATAATTCTCTATAAAAAAAAATTAGAAATACATGTTCAGTTGCCAAGTTTTTGTAACAAAAACTGAATCCTAATGATACGAGTGATAAAACAATTCTGATAGGTATTAGACCACCTGTAGATATCATTTTCTAATTTAAATTTCTAATAAACAATTACAACGTTATGGTAACAACCTCTTCGTGTCTTTTCCTCCGCTCCATTGATATAATTATCAGTGCTTTATTATCTAGCCAAATGAATGCACGCCACTCCCCGGCCTCTTCTCGTCTTCCTAAACGTCTCGACGTACACCGTGAATTTACATTAACCCAGCCCGCGTTACACGCAGCCTTATTTACGTGAATATTCATCAAGGGGGTTGAAACACGCGCGTTGCATTCGCGTTTAGAGTAAAGGGTTATCGGAGCTAGCTTCTTAGCCGAGGGTTACGCGTCCTCAGACGCTCGTTTTCTCTTAGCTCATGTTCTCAGGAAGACAAACGAACATGGGCAGGTAAATACGTGGGGCGGGGGAGAAAAACGCACAAACAAGATCGCACGAATGGTCGCAAATTCAAAAATGGAACAACAGGCACATCCGTCGGCCATTATTTTTCGCGGTGGGGTGAGTGCGCGGAATGGTCGCGCGGACCGCTGTAAAATTCTGCCGACAGTCTGTCTCTTTCTGTCTTTTTCCCCTTTTCCTGCGCGTGTAACGTTCTCTACTATTCTCTGTCTCGTTCACTTTGACTCTTTTCCTGATCCCTCTCTCGCTCCGTCTCTCTCTCTCCAATTCGCTCTGTATTTTAAGCTGCCTTCCATTTTCCATTCTACAACCCTCATTTCCATTTTGTTGCCGGGCACAATTTAAATCTCCGCTGGACCGATAGCACTCGGCGAGCGGATTCTGCTCGGCACGAGCGCGAGTAGTACGGAGCAAGCGAATAATGTTTGCCCGTTCCGAGGAATAATTTAATCAACTTGTGCATATATATCTCCGATGAGAGAATGAAGCGCTGATAATGGCAGGATATTTGTTTCTAAATTGTTAGAATGGCCGCGGGCCAGGGCTTCGCGACACATGATCATTAGGCCAATTATGCCTGGCGATTAAATATTATTTTCAGAAAACTTGATTTTCTCTTTTGAGCTCTTAATGAGAAAATTAATTCTCGTGAATGCGATTTTGTGCCTTGATAAATCGATTCATTGCCTACATTTATATAATTTATGATGAAATTATACTTGATAATCTGTGTTATGCCCTAATCAGCTATGAAACAATCTCTTAGTATGCTATGTATTAATTAAGATTAATGTGTTTTACATAATTAAAATTACGCGATGGTTTGTAATTTGAAAACTATAATAAATCGATATATTTTTTATTAGAATTTTTAACTTTAGCTAATTTCCAGAATATATAAATATTAGACAGAATATGTTAAATATTACAAGATAATTGCTAGAGAGGAAAAGGCAATTATTTTTATTATATATAATCTTTTATAATGTAACTTTCAGAAAAATGTAGATATCTTTTTCTTAAATTCTTAAAGACAAATAAAGTAAGGATCAAAAGAAGGAAGAAGAATTTTGCCCAACTATGTCTCTTTTGTTATATCGACAAGAAAATAACAAATGACTTTTGTGATAATATAGCTCAACTTTGTCGAACAACTGGATTTGGATAACTACATAAATATACTACATTACTCTCGGCGGCGCGAACGTTTCATCAAATTAGCGGTATATTCGGCAGACCGAGCTATCTCCTAAGCATCACGTAGTTAATGAGATTTATTGGTAGCTTTTAGTAAGAAGAGAGAAAAGAATGGTCCTTATCGTTTCGCCGTTGGGTGAAATACTTATTCGATGGAACCGCCTTATCCCGAAGGTTATCATGAACGACCCTGCGAGACTTAAACAAAGTTGGCCGAGGTAAGAGGCAACGAAGGGCTCGCGGGGATTGCAATAACTGAATGTGGTACTCCTTTATTGAATCATGGATCTAACGATGAGACCAGGTATTAAATCCTAGGACGGATATCCAGTTACTCGTTAGTTGAGCGCCGTTCCGCTAAGATTTATACGATTAGCTGAATTTCTTGAAAATGATCCAAGGCCGATAAGATATTTTATTAATGAAAAAAATCTGCTAACGATTAGGTTCATATTTTGCATTATTATTACGAAATAATGCAAAGATTTAATTTTATTAAAAGATGTTGCAAAAAAGATTTCTGTTATTATCACTATAATTTATTATAATTAAGTAAATAAAATATTAAGAAATAAGGTTTGTGGAAGTTGATTATGTAATTTTAAAACAAACATTGTATTTAATTTTATTTTATGTTTTATATTAAAATATTATAATATTAATATTAAAATTTAATATCAATTAATATTGATTAATTTATATTAATTCATCAGTTAATTAATATTAAAATATAACATAGTGTTAATTTATTATAATTAATAATTCGGTTGAATATAAAAATTACTTTATAAGATAGAGATATTCTCAAAAAGAGGTTTTGTTAATGAGACTACAACTATACTGTTTTTATCTTTTTTTCATTCTGTCGATATTTTGAGCTACAATTGAATAACAATGATATAGATTATAATAATAATAGGAATTGAAAAGATAGAAAAGCTTTATTTCGAAGATGGGAAGAGAGATCTTTCATTATTCACTTATAGAAACATTTAAATAGTTCTTGTATGTATAATTACAATTTAAAATTGAAGATACAAAAGATTTTAACTGCATTTAATAAAAAGATAGATATAAAAGAAATTATAGCATGTATATATTTGCTGACGATTTTGCTGTAGAATTTGACTTTTATACGCAATGTAATCAAGATTTCCAACTGACTTGCGGAGTGAGCAGAATAATATTTTTTCGGAATGGAAAATTATGCGCTTGATAGAAATGTGGAGTGCAATTTTTAAAATTTTACGTTCGTTCTTCTCTACTCGTTTGCATATCTTTTTTACTATTTGTCTATATGCCTGTATGAGCAAAGAGAAATGTCAACTAATCAAATAATATTTAGATAACTTTCGTAGCATTTATTAACGATTTTTTACTATTTATTTTGAAATCTAAATTTTAATACTATGTATTTTAATATTATATTTTAATATTGCGATATATTCAGAGTTTATGAAAATTAGAAAGAAAATGTTTCCTTGTTAGTCTTCCATAGAAACGTCGACGTGAATTTATAATATGCAACGTAATATAAGAAGAAATTATAATGCTTCTATAATCTATCTAACTAAATCATAAAATTCTTAGCATTAAAAAGACTAGAGATAGACTTGCAAATAATTATGGGCAAAAATGAGATATTCGGAAGAGCAGAGTTGACGAAACATTGCATTTGCATTTATATTGAATATCGGAGATAGTAATTCCGAACCTCCATACATTAAGAAACTGTGAAATTCCGAGCATCGCATTAATACGTCGTTAAAAGGTTTCAGGGGAAGATCCGGAGAAAGGCCATTGAGCCATTTGTAAACCGACGAAGAAAGAAAACTAATAAGTTTCAAAGTTTCTACGTTAAGCATTACGAGCTTCTATTTTATCTATCCATTTCTCACAGCAATAGAATGTTGCATTGCACTTTCTGACGTTTGTTGCTCTATATGTGAACGTGACTCACTGAAACCGTATCTCAAAAATTAGCATACGCTTGCAATTAAAATAAAAACACATTCTCCGATATTGTCGCGGCAAATCTCCACGCGTTGTCAACGTCACGCGAGAGAAAGGAATCGACAAACAATAGGAGGGGGAGGGGGGGAGGAGTTGTACTTCCGGCACGCACGTTCTGATTGACATTCCCTCATTTCGTTCGTTATGTTAATTCCGCGCGCGTCGTTCGAGATGCAAAAATATTGAACGGAATTCAAGCGGAATTCAAGTAATGTACGGACGTGCTCCCGGACAGCTGGCAATGCCGGCGGCGGTTTTATATTCCCCACAATAAATACACTCCCCGGGGCTAAGCGGCGAGATTAAAAACTACTCACACCGTCGGTTCCACTTTAAAGGTGATTCGGGAAATCACCTTTAAGCGGAGGAAATGAAAAACGTAACGTCTTTCCCTCCACTCACGGGGTAGCATCCCTCCCTCGACTTTTCTCCACCAGCGCGTTAACCTCCCTCCGTCTCTCCGAAGGGAAACTCCACCGCTATTCAGTTTCCTCTCCCCCTCCCCCCCCCCCTCTCTCTCTCTCTCTTTCGCGGCGCCTCTTCACAATCAGGTAGCACGGTAGACGCTCCGAAATGAGGACAATAAAGTCATTCTCATTTACTTCCCGCGCCACGGCGCACTCCTCACCATCCCCGTTTTCCACGCCGTTCGACCAATTCCGTCGCGGAAAAACGATACGGCGGGGCGAGCAGCGGATGATGCAAAAAGCGAGAAAAGTGGCGGCGAAGATGGCAGGTGGGGATGGGGCAAGTGTTCGCACTTGGCTTCTTACAGAGTGAAACATAAAGGCGGCGGTGTATGAGTGCGCTCGTGAAGAAGGATGGTGGCTCATAAAAATGTAATTAACTTCATATAAGATGAAAGAGGAGCGGGCGCGGGGAAAGGGGTTTCGGTCGGGAAGTTTGTGCGGCCCTGCAACTGGCGGATGGATGCCGAGGCGGCGGAACAAAGATGGTGGAAGGAATTAAGACGGCTGTGTGCTCTGACGTTACTTACTGTCCCTCAGGTTCCGCGGACTGCCCCGCCGTTTCCACGGGAATTATTATTTCCGCTGGAAAATTCTCCGAGTGATGAACGAAGTTCCCCGTGCCGCCACCGCTGTCGTATCGCAATCAAACTTTTCGCGATGGGAGAAACCTGCCTGATCTTCCGCCTTCTTATTTTTTCTCCTCTTTACTTTTTAATGTCGCGTGGAAACTTCGGAAATTATTTCGTTCGAGCACACAACTTGCTTTCCGCTGTAAAAGGATACAAATTATACATTTGATTATATTTGATTTCTTCTTCCAAATTTTATTATTCTCTTTTAAAAAGATATTAATATTCTACTAGAGATGCAAAACACTATTTAACATTTATAATTAATCTAAATTTACAATTAGAAGTTAAAATAAAAAGCTTTTGTATTTATGTAATTTTGTATCTTGAGATTCATTATCATCTAATTAAATAATGCATTTACTAAGCATTTGATACAATAATATTCTGATATTTACGTTAGTGATACTTATATTTTTAAATAAATAATTAATAATAAATATTCAAAACAATATTAATATACTTAAGTTTGAAGAGCTATTAGTAATTTAAAATCACATTAACAACATCAGTTTTAGTTACATTTAGGCTAGTGACACGTAGGAAGCAAACGGTAAAACTTAAGTGGTAAGCAAACCGATCAATCAATCGAAAGTTTTAAAGTAATCTTATGCTTTCGACAAATCTCTCGACTGTCGATTCATTTACTGCTTACGTTTTTCTACGTGCCAGGCTTTTATAATCTCGAAATATTTGTAGCCTGTTAAACTCTGCGAATTTTCAATAAAGGCTTCATCATGGTGTAATGTAACGCGTGTACGCAGACGCGCGTTGATAATTTCGATCGTTTCCCACAACGCACGGACGTCAACGCCTGACATCGTCTGCGTCGCTAAAGTCCCTTCAGGGGGTGGCAAGTCGATCAAATAACGCCCCAGGCCGATGTTCTCATGCCGGCACGATCGCCATCCACCACCGTGACGAGATCCGATCTTCGTCACGTAGTCGGAGCGGGCAACGCGATAACGTCGTGACGGATGAACTCTGTCGTATCTAACGATCGGCTTCTCGAGGACGTACTGGCCGACCAACCGTGAGCCACTTCATCTGTCCCGTAAAGTTACCTTTGAATTCCTCATTCCGCTAGGTCAGGCACATTTCCCGCTCTCTTGCATTTATTTGCCGATTGCCTTGACAGTAATTCTTATTGCATTTTCCGCGATATTCAAGAGTACCCCCCTTTAGTAGAAATCAATTATATTATTCATATATTTTTCTATTTTCCTTTGCGTACCACAGAGTTTTCGGAAACTGCTCCTTATTTCATAAAAAATAAAATTTTGTTAATGCTACGACAGTGATTATTTATTAATAATAATAGCTATTTTAATTGAAGATGAAGAAACTGAAAAGTACCATGGATCAGTTTTATCGCCATCCATTAATTTTAGTTATACTGTACGACTGTGTTTTCTTGTTTCAAGTTTTCTCAAAAAAAAAAAAAATTGCCCATTAAATAGCGCAAAATAATTTAGCGCGTAACTAACCGTATGCATTTCCGCGCCGTACGAAGCAGCATATAACGAGGCGGAATCTTGCCGGGTGCTGAATTTACTGGGTGCAGAGACACCAGCGGGCGAGACAATTCAGTAACCTCCGAGTCGGGAGGAAAAAAACTTGTGATTAAGTCGCACATGAGGACAAGAGGGCGTGAAGGAGACCCGGAGGAGGGACGACGAGAAGAAGAGGGAAGGGTAGAACTAGCGCGATCGCGGAACGTTACTGCCGGCGGGGGAGAGGGAGAGAGTTGGAGAATACAAAGTTGTCAGGGCGGAGGGACGGGGCCGGTGGGAGTTTCTCGTTTGTTTCGCGCCGGAACAAAGGAACCTCGGATGACAAATGCCAAGCGTGCACGCGGTCAACCGGATCCGCGAGCAAAGAGTCACCGCGGCGTGGGGATAAAAGAGGATGTTGGAAGTCTGGGAGTCCACCCTCCCGTACAAAGAACTGCCCGTGAAAAATAATATTGCGCTCTACACTCTGCACCGCGACCGCTGACCGCCCTGATTCCGCGAATTACAGCTTTTTGCGCGGTCGCAGCGCGAGCCATCGTATGGCGGCACGTATCTAACGGTTAATGAAGTTGGCCCCAGCACGCCCTGCATTCAGTTGCCTGCCGCGCTCGACTGCCGCTGATAAGTCTCGGTTAAAGTTGATTGCTTTTAGCGGCGAGTCACACAGCGGGCAGATTTTAGAACAACCGTGTCTGCGGCGCGCTCTGTAATCTGCGACTGACGGCTCGTGCAAGAAATGATAGCTCGAACCGCGAGAAGATAGACGAGCTTTTGCTGGGTCGGACGAACGAATCGATTTACCATGCATTACTCCCTTCTATTTCGAAGCAATCAGTCCTTAGATTTTAGGAGTCGGCTCGAGACATAATATTTAGAATAATATTGACGTCTGATGAAATATCGATTAGGAAATAAAAATAAAAGAAAGTTGAACACGCGATTAAATTTAAAAAGGTTCACGTAAGAAAAATAGGCTCTATAAAATTCGCGCAATTTATCATTCCTGAGAAGAGAGACGGAGAGACGGCGAAGAGAAGGAGAGAGGGGAGATAAGGTCACTCACGAGAGGTTCCGCTGATGGAGAGTGTATGCCATTTTTAAACGCCAGTGCATAGAAACAGTACGGTGCAGCGTTGAATAGCGCTGACTTGAGTTACAGTCGGGCATTCGCCATTGACCAACCAGAACAGGGTGCTCCTGATATGTCTCCGTCGGGGTTGATTACTTTCGGTATAGGGTCACGCCATACTACGAGGTGGTTCCGAAAGAGCTCCATCCACCGTTCGTTCTTCGGCGACGCGACAAAGGAAGAGGAGCTGACAAGATTTGAGTGCGACGAGAGATTCAACTTGGCAAACGATTTAATCGGATTGATGTATCCTCGTGGAATTGGAAAACCGGGCCGTAAATTCAACGAAACTTCCCTTATACCCTTGCATAGCAGTTTCCTACATTTATGCATTTTCACTGTAATAACTGTCAGAGTGGGGATAAAAATCCAATTGTAAAGTGACAGACGCGCACATAGATTATTATGCATTTGTTCGACATTTGGGCACAAGCAAGCGCCTTATATTTTCAAATAGAAAGGATTAAATGAACGGTGTAATATTTTCTTCCCATTTGACTACCGTGAAAGTTACACGTTATTCCGATATTTTAATTAAAATTGATATATTCACTTAAGAGTCTAGCGTAATAAATTTAAATTACAGATGACATTTATGCGATTGCGTTCATGTGGTATCCTCTTAACTTCTCGGAACTAGGAGGAACGACTTGCATTGATTGCATGCGGTATTTACATTCCCTCTCGCAGTATTGCTCCCGATACTTATATCACCTTGAAATTGCGGTCTGGTGCCGGGTCCTGTTTCAAGAGTGCATGCTCGGAACTACCGCGATTTGGAACACGCGGCAACGGACGGTAACGACAATATTTTGGTACGATCCAATCTTCCCGAGCACGCTGCAGCGATCAGGTGGATGGAAAATATCATGGTTGTACGGAGCGAGACGGTCTACTTCCGTTTTAGTTCCGCTGTACATGTTCACGTCGGACGAAATGGCAGATTCAGGAAAAAAGACAAAAGCAGTGGAAAGAGAAAAATTATTAGTCATTTGAGAAAGTGTATAGAGTAAAAAGGATCTACAAATGTCGCATGGATAGATTGTGAAATCTACTCGATTGACTTGAATACGCGTAAATATATATTTATATGAAGAAATCCTATGTATATTAAAATAACATATTACTAAATTTAAATTCAATTTTTTCGCAGAATCAATTGAACAATGTCACGCATTTAAAATGATATTAATTTATTAATATCATTTTAATTTATTTTTGCAATCATATTTATACTATGTATAAATCGCAATATACATACTTCGCTAATTTTTTTATTTTATAATAAATGTAAAATTAATTGTTTTAATAAGTGATTTTATCTCTCTCTCTCTCTCTCTCTCTCTCTCTCTCTCTCTCTCTCTCTCTCTCTCTTGAGAAATAATAAATTATACTAATTTTATGGGACTTCCTTGTCTCGCGTCTATGATAATTTTAAAAGCTTTTATAAAAGTTAATTTAATTGTTCAGTTAATTGTTCAGTTTATTTTCTTATATTTTGATATTACAATTTTAGAATAAAATATTATCTAAAATTTCTTGTAATATTATTATCATAAGTGTATAGGCACTGTAAAGGTATTACTCACAAGGACAAATAATTTTCAAGGGAAATGTCAACTAGACAATAAAAGAAGCAGAGTATTAAAATCGGCGAAGGAATGTGGGGGTGTCCAATTCAAGTACTAACATCTGGTGCAACGGCGGTTTCCCGTTTTACGGTGATTCCAGCCACTTCTTGTGTTCGAAAGTCTAGGTCCGCAGTTGGCACTTACCCGGTAAATTCTCTGGAAAGAGTTTGGGGAAAATACGATTCCGTTCACGTTTTACTCACCCTACGGGCGTCATGAAATCCCTCCTCTCTCTCATCCGGCGCCGTACGTTTCATCGATACTTCATTATGATCGCCGCCGCGACATAATATCCGAAACGTGTTGCTCTGCACGAAGGATGCTTTTCTTTCCGAACTTTCTCTTCTTGCCATAACTGCGTCGCCAAAGGCGTCGAAAACTCGATAGTTTATCATCCGTGCAATTCCGATAAGTAAAAAAAGAAAAAAAAAAATCAGAGCTTTTGATTTCCCATTTCAAAGAAATTGTTGTTGTAGCATGTATATGGATGTATTTTCAACTGCATTAAAATTTAACGACAGTTTCTTTAAGCAAACATGTAAAATGAAATTTTTATTTAAAATTAACTATATATTTGTTTTTAAAACTTTTTTGTAAAAATTTTTGTAAAAATCGTTTCTTATTAACTATCCATTTTAGTTTTTTAATAGTTTTTTGCTAGGGAAAATTGACTGCAAACTAATTAAAAAATTTAACTTTTTTAAGAGATCGAGTTTTCGTAATTTTTGAAGTATTTTATATTTTATATTTTTACATAACAATAATAAATTAATTAAAATTAGTAGAGATATAAAAATTTAATTTCTCGGTTACTTCACCGAATAAAAGTAAATGAGTGGTTCTGTAGGGGGTGGTTACTTTTTCATCTTAGATCGGGGGCACCCAACTGCCATCCTCAATCCAATATCCTATTCGATATTAAAGAATAACATTTGAAGTCACTACTTCGATTTGCATCGACACCACCGATCGCTTTCGATCGATCGAGAATGGATTGCGGAAAAATGATGTTAAAAATTCTGAATTTTTCTTTAAGTCCTCAACGATTATTACGTATTTAAAAATGTAACCATCTTATATTAATAGTTATTAAGAAAGATTTAACATCAGAAAGTCTCCAATATTGTACTTAGTTGATAGTTGGCTCCTGTATATTTCAAAGTTATCACAGAAATGCTCAGAGCAAACTTTGGTGCAATAAGAATTGACATATCTGATGTAACGATTAACAAGTAAAAAGCAGATAGCGTAATGTGTAAACCACACACAACCGTCTCTGAACAGAACAAAGTTTTAATCTAGCATGTCCCAAGTTGCACGAAATTGCATAACGTAACCGTTCGCATGAAGTTACATAGTCATACATGAAACTGCATTGTGTTATTTGTATTTTATGTTGATAGTTACATACCGCACGTTGCATGCGTTGCAAATATTGAATTATGTAATGAATATAATTGAGATATATATTTCTACATCAAGTTATTTTACAAAGAATTATTTAAGTTAATATCACATGCTTAATCATGATGTTTGATGTACAAGTTTTTAATTTAATACAATTTCTTGTGTTAGCTTGACTCTTTTATAATTGATACCTGCATGATATTATATTGCAAAATAATGGTCAGTATTATTAAATTTCATTAATGTTCTGTTTTAAAATAATATCACGCAGCTGTTTCAAAATAAAATATATCACATATATTTATTAAATATTAATTATTGCTCATTCCTTTCATCTACGAAAATTTTTGATAAATTTGAAATAAATTTGTCTTTCACGGGAACACACACACACACACACACACACTAGAATTTTCTTTTTTGTAAAACTATACAGCATTCAATAGCCGACATATGAATAGCTTTGATATAAAGCACTACGCATATCGATATCGACGAGCAAAAAACGCTTTGGTTTCCTTTATTGGAGTTATTTTCTATGCTTTACGAACTGCGCATCAAGAATTCATCGTGATTTATCGCGAAACGAGAATATCGCGGTGATCAGGACTTCCGATTGCGGTACGGTAATTATTCAGAGTTGACCAATATTTCCAGGCGTATCGCGTTGTTCGCGCGAACGGCACGTCGTAACGCGCGACGGCTGCTCTGATAAATTGCTGAAAACGATTTGATTAACTTCTCGCCCATACGTCACACGTGTCGATCGATGCCTCGCGGTTACGCGGTTTACACGTGTCCTTACTTACGCACACGCATGCAAGCTCATGAATATGATCGGGCGATTTACTGTCCGCATCCGCACGGGCATAATCAGACCGCCGCGAATGCACACCATGCTTTTATATTTCATCCTCTCCAAGAGGCAATTCTATTTTCATTCTTAGGATACGATGGGAGTAGCAATTTAGTCTCGCCGCATCAACATAGTAATATATATGAACATGTTATTATCGCGGGGATATACGAACTAAACGAGGTCTTTTGAACAGAACGAGTGAGACCAGTTGGAAATTGTCCAATCTACAATTAGTCGACCATTATTTATTTCGCACACTGAAGCGATTATCAGTCACATTTAGATATTTAAATGTCACGTTTGAAATTTTCTTTTTCAAACGTTTAAAATTCCTTTTTCAAATGATAGACAAAAATCTTTCCGCTCGCGTGTTGTGTAATGTCGTCACGGTAAAAAAAACTGTGTGTGAATTAAACATGCGAGCGAAAGCAAAGGATTCGTTATGACAAAGTTTAATCGTATGACTCCAATATTATGTGTACCAAAGTACACTGCAAAATAAATATATATCGTACTGCGTAAAAAATATATCTGGCTTCTGTTCTGTGATATCCGCCAAGCGTAGCCGTGTATGAAAAGCGCTTTTACACGCTTTGCGCGCGAATGCACAGTTAGAGAATCATTAATGGTACTTCGTGTACATGAGAAAAAGTAAAGAGCGTCCATATATACATATTATATATATAAACATATCAGACTTTATATAGTACGTATATGAAAAGATATATAATGTATATACACAAAAATATGATTCGCTCGTCACATCTTTCCTCAAAGTTTCAAGTACGTATTCTAATTAATATAAAATATTTTTTCTCTCATTAATTTTTATTACCGCGCTGGTATAATTTCTGTAATTACTGTTTCCAGAGTTTCCAGAGCTTGTTATAAGCGTAAAACTCTATGGATTCGCATAGATCATACCGACCGCATAACAAATGTCACGTCCTCATTTAATGCACGGGAATAAATATGCATTCATGGTGTCGCGAAGTATTGGGCCACGATGATACCTCGATACCGAAAGTATAAAAGCGAACGAATAATTCATCCCGGCTCGGCTTGGCTCAGCTCGGCTCTGCGTGCGCGTAACACGTCACTGACCGGCATTACGAATTCCGCGTATTCCGGACCGCCGCCTATATTCCGGATGCGTTTCATTTATGAATACGTAACGAAGTCTCGAGGAAAACCGAGTTGGACGTGAAGGTGGCCTTTCGTTCACGCGGAAAGGGAGGTTCCTCTCGTGTGGGGCGCGCGGTATTACCAGCTGCCTGTCAACCGTTCCCCCGCCATCCCTCTCCTCATCCCTGACGTGCACGTTGTGACTTTGTCATTAGCGCAATTGCGGGGCTTTCTCGTTGCTTCGTCCTGGCAAATATTTTAAAAGTTCCGTGAGTCCTCGTGAGAGCATTTCAGTCAAACCGCATTCTTTCGCGAAAAGACGGAGAGACGTGCTGACGATTTTTAAAAATAGTTTTTTCGTTATCTCTACGTTCTATCTGTATTAATAATATGAAAATGTGAGATTATTAGTCTATAGAGATTTGGATTAACTGAAGTATACTAATTTTTTTGCATTGAGATACAGAAATTTTTTAATGTATTTTCGATGAAAAAAAAACTTGATTTCATGTATGTATTATTCAAGATAAAATATCATAGCATATGATTATTTTTTCTGTTATAAAACATTTTCATGATATTTTATTACGATCGTGCACAGTATCGAGTCAATATCGAGCAAATAACGTCACAGTTTCGTTAAAGATGTATTTGGACCAATATCAGTGTGGCACTAATTGAAATTCCTCGACAAAATTGTTGAAAGCTATGACCACATCAGAGAGGGAGACGCAATTTTGCTACGTTCTCCAGTTAAAAGGAACTTCCCATAGAGATATTACCTTGTCGTTAAATGTCATATTGCTCATTAACAAAATAAAAAGATTAATTAAATAAGAAAAGTAAAATTATTTAAATTTAGATTTTAATGTAGATATTACATAATTTAAAATTTTCTTATATTTAACTTATTCCGTTATTATTTTTGATTTTTATCAATAATCATTTTCATGATTCATAATTCATATTATTTTATATAATTTTATATCTCCCTTTTTTTCATTTATAATGTTCCTTAAATTATATTACTGAAATCTATATAATTTATAATTATGCTTAATTTATCTTACATTTCGAATAAAATAATTTTTAATATTAATATTAAAATTTTCCATTTAAATAATTATTGCGTACGTAATTTCTGTCTTTTTCACGTCTTCTATTGTTTTCTTTAGTTTATGAATTTAGTAACTTTCTGTATGTACGTTCCGGCATAATCTAGCAAGCATAATTATCCGCGTTTTTCGCGTCGAATATCGCGCATTCCTCGCGCTACGTTGCTTTAATCGCATATATTTTTATGAATTCTGCTTTGGCGTCCCGCGAGAGTGAAACGCGGCTTTTTCACGTCACGCTAGACGGCCGGGAAACGAGGTGGCGAAAGGGTGGCTGGCGGAGATCGTCGAGGGGAGAACACGCGCGCGGAGATGGGAAAAAGCGGGGGAAGGAAAAAAAGCGTTTGAATACGAGCAGAAAGTGATATAAAATATATCCGTATTTTTTCAAGGGATTCGCCGCGCCGCTACGGTCGGTCCGAATCCTGGATTTCGTTTTGATGAGTTTTCCCGTTCCGCCTACTTCTCCATTTTAACCCTCCTCGAAAACCCACAGTTCAATCGCAGCCATTGAATACCAATGTAAACGCTCTCCGTTGCTCTGCGGATTTTTTACTTCTGCATTTTGCTCTTCTCGCGATCGCCGCCGCCGCCGCCGCCGCGTCCCTCGGGACACACTTTCACGGACGTTTCCGAAGCTCCTCTTGAGAATGAGACGGAGATGGTGTGGCTTTTTCGAGGGTGCTTCGATCACGGGAAGAATTGAGATATTTGTCTCGTACGTTTTCCGTCCCATGGTGACCCTCTCGAGCTGCGCATAAATAGGTGGAAGCCGGCCGCGTTTTAAAGAAAGGAATTTTTGCTCATACGCCAGCTGCAAGCATTTTCTCCTTTTAAGCTCTAGAATATATGATTTTTTTATAAACTTACAAATCGAAAAAAGGAGAAGAAGGGAATGAAACAAAACAATTTATACTTTTTTTTCTACGATATATATATATATATATATATATATATATGTAAATTGTTGATCTAAATTGTTGATCTAATTTGATCTAAATTATTATTAACATTAATAAATAATAAAATTATTAAAATTGATAATGTAACGTAACAAATAATTCAATCAGATGTTACTATTACAATCAAGTAATAATTGTAATATTTCCGACAAAGTTTAAGATCGGCATACTGCTTTGTGCATGCAAATAATGAAAATGTAATGGCGCATTTGTATTTTAGTGAGTATATGCTCGCGTGAGTATATACATGAAATACCGCTAAAGAATAAAGCTCGGTAGCCGCGCGGCGCTTGTAGCTGAGTGTAGGTGGACTTTCAGTAGACTTTATCGCGTACAGCTTGAATTGCAAGTTCTGTTGCACGCGTAGAACGAGCGTAACAACATCGAGGCAAAATTTCTTCCATTCGCCGTGTAAAAGGGCGACCGCTGATTTAATTACCGGCAATAACGTAACGAGCGTTGCAAGCGAAGTCGGTTCAAGGCTACTCGGATCACAATGTTGGCGGGTGCATCTGGTTTGAAAGGGTTTTATAACGTTCCTCAACGAGAGGATGCGCGCCGTGTAACATTACGGGTATGGCGTAGAAATGTTCCTACGAAAGAATTACTGGGAGCCAACATTAATATGTAGCAGCGGAAAGCGCGGGAGTGACGACTTTTAATGAAAACGCGAGAGACACATGCATTGCAGCAACGGATGCGACCGAGAGATAAAAAAGACAATCAGAGGGAAGCCGGAAGGGAGGAAATCCAAACGTCGTGTAATGTGTATTACACAAAACGGTGCAAAACCGTTCTCGAAGCTTCAAAGTAAATTCCTTTGTTTTTCTACAGATAATTAAACGCAATTACTATTTTGTATAAATGCCTTATTTTTCTTCATCTTTTTTTTAATTCTTTACGATAATGTTTCACTTTTGCTCGTTTTTACTTTTTTCTATTTTTATCCATAGTTTTGCTTTCTAGAAGTTTACACTAGGAAGCTGTGTTGTTCGATCGTAATCATTACGTAAGGTGCAGTTTTTAGCTTCACCGATTGTTAAAAGCAGATGATAGCAACTCTTTTGATATCCCTCAATATCTTTCTGTGAAAAGGAAAATAATAAATATCCAACCAGCGCCACAGTGTATAGGATATAAAGTAAGATATGAATATATTTCACGAGATGCAAGCGCAAAATGGGATCGCGCTTCAAACCTGGCGGAGAGAACTGCGATCCTTCTCAAAATAAACGGATGCAAATGATCGAACCGCACGGTTGCATCGCGCGCGTAACGTATTCCATTGTCACGCTCGACAAAATAAACATATAGCGGGGCTGGTCGCATTTAAGCTCGATATCGTTCCTGCCGTTGCAGTCGTTGCTGCGCAGTTTCTGAAGAAAATACAGGGGGCGAGTTGCGGGTAAAAGAGTAGGGGTCGCGGATCGCATATAGGGAAACTTAAATAAGATTTCAAGGCGATGTAGTTGCATCACGAGCGCCGGCCGTTTGGAGAAGAGGCATTCGTGGATAACAGAGAATACGTGACTTCCGCCGAGACACGTACCTAAAGGAGATATAAGAGAGATAAGCGAGTCAAGGGAAATGATAGGCGGAGGTTTCGGTCGCGTTGCCGAAAAGAGCGAGGAATACGTGAAAAAAAGTGACCGCGAAACCTTCACGTTTCACACGTCCGTGCGAACGACGGTGGCTGACCGATCGATCGATCAGTCGCGGTTCTCCATGATCGAGTGCCGGTTGGTCGACCGACGGGCAACCATGCGTCATTATTCGCGGAAACTTGCAGGGATTATAGAACTCCGCCGTCGGTGACCCATATATAGGCGAGGGATTATGTCGCTCGGATGAGCGCAAAGCGATTTGGAATCAAATATAGAAGCGCACCCCCAAGCGATCGTCTTACTGCATAGATCTGTCTTCTACCATCATGTGGGATGTTGCGAGTCTATGGGATATAAATAGTTTATATTGTGATGCATTAGTATGATATAACGAAGAGAGGATGGCATAGTATAGTTGGATAAATTACGCGGTAATGAGCCATAAGATGGAATGCCTGAAAATATAAATGATGAATAATGGTTGACGAGGTTATATAGTCATAGGAGACATAAATTATTAGCTCATGGAAATCGAAATATTTTGAAAAATTGATTTGTACAGAACTTAATTTAAAGTCGATTTAAGTATCGAGATTAGTTAAAAAAATATTTACCAATTGTTAAAAAATAAATTTTTCTCTGACTGCCGTGTTGGCTTCTAAGATTAAAAAATGATTTAGAAATATATGCTGGAACTCTGCTTGAAAACGATTGTAAAGCGTAAAACTTTGTTGAAATTAATGAGAACCTCTCGCTAGAACCGCGATCAATAATCAACATGGCATTTTTTTCTCTGAGTGTCGTGCTGGCTTTCGAGATTAAAAAATTATTTAAAAATATATGCAAAGGATTATCGGAACTATCGTTGTTTTTCAATTAATAATTAATGAAACATGCCGACTTTATAGATTCTGGGAAGAAAGGAGGAAGAAAGAAGAATGGAAAGCCGATTCAAAAGGAGAATCGTTTACATACTCTACGCATTCTACAGAGTGTAGATAGATGGAGTAGCAATGCTTTGGAGAAATATGTGACCTATATATTCCTCGCGTACGTCGACATATACATATCCTATCGCTCGTAGGTATCAAGCGACATTTGAATAACATCGTAACGCGCTGAGTAGAGTGGCAAGCCTCCAGTTCTATTGCCGATCTTACCTTGCCCCCGTAGTCGAGCTCGTTCTTTTTCTTTTAACCGCCGCGCGACGCCTGTGCCCCGAACCGCGCGGCCGATGATGTCGATTTAAAATTCTAATGCTGTGGCGCGCAACTTTGTTCCTAGCACGGTCATAGACGTTGGCATCCGAAAATGGGTTACCTCGCATCATGTCCCTGGCGCGCTCCCTCCTTTTCGCTCACAGCGAGAACGTTGAAACCGGAAGCCGCTGACTGGCGCGGAATCAGACTCGCCGGCGAAGTCAAAGGGTTATGAAACACAGCGGCCCGGGCTTCTTAAATGTCATGCAAACTCGATTCTGCCCCTCTGCCGTTTCTGGTTTCCGCCCGCCGCTCGACGGTCCCCGAACTTCGTGAACGGCGAAAGGAAAATTTCAGTCGAGGCTTTCGCCTTTTTATTGCCCGATACCACGCTTTGCTCGAGGGTTGGCGTCCCGAGCAGAGGCGGAGGAAATTCTCGGCAGAGCGGAATAAATATGTATGCTAAGCCGAATGGGAGGAGATTTCGACCGCGGTCGTCTCATGGGTTCGCATTGGGTTGTCTCGGTGGCTCTATGGGCCGGAATGGTCATCGATCGACGAATGCGTAGATGTTGCGGTTAGTAATCGGGAGTAATACACCTCTTGTCCCTCGCGGAAGGAGACATACATACGTAAAGTATCTGTGACAGAGAAGCTGTTACATTGGGTCGAGATCGAAACTGCTATGAAAAAGTAAAAGCGCGCATAAGAAAGTGAACGAGCTTGAATTTCTACGCACGTGCCTTGAACGATCTTTTCATCCTTCCTGGTAGCGCTCGTGTCTAAGAAAATCGAGTTGCAACCTAGTACGACCATAAACTCAATCCCTTTTGCCACTATCTAGCATGACATTGGCTCCGATCCTATAACCTTGATACAATCTTGTAACCGACCCTCGCTAAGGGTTACATCCACGTGCATGCGGAAATGCATTTCCTCGGTTTCTTTGATCTGGGAAAATATAGTGACACTATAGAGCGAATAATCCTAATTCCATATTCCTTTTGGTTAAAGCATTAAAGTTGCAGCTGTCCGATGTCTGCCGGTGAGCCGTTACTCGAGACACAAGATCTTTTGTGTTTTCCTACGTGTCAGCCTTAATCTTTTATAATTAATAGAAGATTTATGTAAAGTTTTTAATAAAGAAATTAAAAATGAATAAAAATTAAAATCAGAAAGGAGATTTTAGTTTTCATCATAAGATATTTGGAACGCTTATCAGTTGACATAAAATTAATAAGTTATTTTACTTCAACACACATTTAGTAAACATTTCGATAGGATATGTAATTGTGACAAGTCAATTACCAAAATAATAATGTTTCGCTATCGCGAACAAGCGGAGAGAAAGAAACCTCAAGAAATCCAAAAAGTTAATAGAACAAAAGATACTCGGCTTACTTTATCGCGTTATAGACGTTCCTTTACTTTTCTAAAGTGAGTTCAACTACACGAGCATGCCCGAATAACTCGATGATTTAGATGGAAAGATAGATTCGAGTTTCTTTTCTTACTTTGACCAGAAACTCGAAGCGACATATCACTCAAGCTGTTTACCCGATCGTACCGCGTACCGACGGTCCCTGAGAGAACACTTAACTAATCTCGCCTGCATTTACATCCCCCGCGTGTTTCCACTCGTCCCAATTTATTCCGTCTTTCGGACCGTAACGGCTGAGTGCTGTAACAAGCACGCTGATGCGAGTTCGCAAGTGCGGAATCACCGCGATCTCGGTGTCTTCGACCGAAAAGAGCGGCGATTTCGGCGGTAGAACGCGCAAACGTGCCGGCGAACAGATTATCCGGCAATCCGTGGCCAAACGGCGAGCAGTTAAGCTCGCACCCTCGTCATTACCCGTGACGATGGATTCGAAGTTCGAAGGCTCGCGATGGGAAAAGCTCGAAGTCTCTCTCGTCTCGGAGATCCCGAATTGCGAGGGATGTGTCCAACTAATTACTCGAACCCCCGACGTCTGCCGTAACTGATGAAATCGTGATAATTAATCACTTACTTCAAGAAGCTGACGCCGTCACTTTCCCGTATAAATTCCGTATAAATTCAGTTTGATAACCATTGAAAGATCTGAAGCGGAAGATCAAATAGATAATAATCTGTTGAAAATGCAAATTTCAAGGAGAAAGATAAAATAGCGCAAAAGTAGGCATTCGAAATTCCATTCGGTACAGTTCGATTCAATATTACGTCTCGTTTACGTCTATCTCGAATAAGAAATCCGCTGCTTTGAGCAATAATAGGAAACTGATAAATACGATTCATTCCGAAGTGTTTACCGCGACAAGATTGAAACGCTTCGTCATTGAGTATATTTACACTCGGGTGATTTTGCCGGATATTTTATATTAAATTCTTCTTAAAACAACTCTCTATTTCCTATTATTTACAAAGAACAAATAATTAATTTTCCTATTTGATTTTGTGACCGAGGCATTGACTTAGAGCTTATCCTTTAATTACTTTTACGATTGTTTCTAATACTTTTCATTCACGATAAATGTCAATTATAAACTTCGATGTATTTCTTTAGGAACATGTGCGTCCGCATGTTCAATTTATAATGCAGTTATTTACGTACTAATTATAATTTTGTACATAAAATTTCGTTGTAACAGTAAATTATGATACAATCTGTAATTTTAAAGATCTTTTCGATAAATGTCATTTATGTGGGCAAAATATCCTGGTTCCAAAATTCGTGCAGTTTCTAAAAGTTTTTATATCTTCATGATTTTTGAAGTACGTTCTATTTTTCTGGCCCACATATTACGCTAAAATTACGAGCACCTAGTAAAAGAGCCGCAGGCTGCTGTAGACGCACATCGGGAATGCGAGGCGAGGACAGCAGTGCGATAAATTTGTTTTCGAGTAGGGGCGATCGACCGGGAAACGGAACTGCCATAAAAATAAAACAGCGGAAACAAGGAATCATCTTGCGAGATGAAGCTCATATTTTCCGGGCGGCACACTGGGCTCGATTGTCGCGGGCGTCTTGCCGTGGATATGTAATGCACTCCGTGAGCTCGAGATGCACGAACTGCGAGATGCGACTGTCAATAGCGACGTCGAATTTCGAATTCCTGACAAACGTAAAACGTGCGCGCGCGCGCGCGCGGAAAAGCAGTAAGAATAACGTCTTGACAAACGTAAAACGCGAGCTTGCTTCAGCTTTCGTGAAATGCAAGATCTGCAAGCTATCAGCAATGTAATCACGACTTGAAATTTATGTTATTTGCCTCCAGATATTTCAACGTGCTGTTGCACATCCAAAGAGTAATTATTATTATTAAAATTCAACTGATAAATATAACATAATAATGTAATGGACAAATTTTTTTCTAAAAAGATTTGCAAATCTTATATTATTAATTATTCTTATATTATTAAAAAAATACATTTGCATCAAATATAATGCATTTTTGTAAATATTTTTAATGTTTAAAAATTATAAAATTATAACGATTGTGAATTGCTTGAATAAAAATGAAATCTATCATGGAATTTGTGAAGTTACATAATTAAGAGAAACAACAATTTTTGATACATTCTGTACGTTTTCCATTCTATCTTCAAGAGCCATCAGAAATTTGTTGAATGTATGTAATGTAAGATATTCAAATTCTATTTCCGCATATCGCCATTGTACAAACGTATAACGTTGCAGTATATTCAATGCTTAGTAGTAAGAACTTAAAATAACACTGACAAGATAGGGCCACGGAAGACAGAACAACGATGTGTCCTTGACAGGTGATGAGCAAACAAAAAATAGAGTCTGGGGGTTTTGACGGGAGAAGATGTGAAGAGAAACGCAAGATGAGAGACAAGATCTGCTTAGACAAAAAGGACAGCACCGATTAAAGGAGGACGAGAGCAAGAAGACTGAGCAAGTGAATGTAATTGGCTTGAGCTGGTGCTATCTTGCTAGTTAAGCAGTTTCTCAGCTCGGTCGCTATCAGTGCGAATATAAATTCAGATCCTTTTATTTTACCGCCCACCTCGTTTTCTCTCTTTCCCGCCGCCCTCCGGTCTGCCGCATCCATTCCGCTTCGCCACGCCAACGGACCCGGAATTAACGGCGTTAATTTGTTTTAAGTACGCCCGAGGAAAGTTTCGGCGAGGTCTGAGAGTATCGATGGCGCTCGTTGACCGTCGATATTCTCAAAGAATCGAATGGCGCATTCATCGAAGCCCGATATTATTCTGCATGATTCTGTCTTCGACAGCAAATAGGATTCATAAAAGTGATGTCGACTTTGCAATATTAAAAAATAAAATATAAAATTTTAATAATATATTATACATATAAATTATGTAGGCTATAAGATAATAATTGAAAAATTACAAATGTTTAATTTGCAAACGTTACATTTCAAAATTATAAATATTAAATTTGTTAATAATTTACAAATGTTACATTTCAAAATTACAAATGTTAAATTTGTCAATAATAACTTCGATAATTTTCATTGGTTAAATACCAAGTTTACTGATTACGATATGATCTTTAGATATATTAGTATCTTAATAATTTAAATGTTGAACGGGATTATGCACCTTAGATTTGAGCGGCATGCTTCGCAATATTAAATAAAACTACGAGAGATATTTATAAAATTTTTTTAAAAATTTAAATATTTTCCCAGCAGGTGATGCAGATTAGGATGTCTTGCATATAAATTTTTCCTCCTAGATACAAATGTTATTTTTGCAGAGCTTTCGATATCTCGGGTTATACTTCGTCGGTTTACATTAATCCGATCCAACAACAATGTCAAACGTTGACGGAATTTTGCATACGATAACGAAGTTCGTCGCCCGCGATTTGCCTTCACGTAACATGTAAATACGAATACCCGATTCGTTCGTTTCATCACGATCTTTCCGCTATCGCGATAGGAGCCGATCGAAACACGAGCGATATCCTCGCTCGCGTTTAGCCCAGCTTGACGTACGCTTTCGCTTCGCGCATTAGCGTGCATTAGCGTGCATTATCGCAGCGCGAGCGAGGAAGTTTGCTCTTTATTACTCTCAAACGTGAATTATCATTGGTAATTCAACTGTAGTCAATTACGCGAATTGAGTGATGTAGAGCGTGCTCGCGGGATGAAGCCAAGAAATCGTAATCGTTCGCGTCAATATCGTAGCGCGAACAAAGTTTCTCCGCACCGCGCTCCAAGTCGCTCCAAGTCGCCTCTCTCGCGATAGGAGGACTCTATTAAGGACACGCGAGATTAATTGTCCGCCATTCGATCGTGTCGGCCAATACTTTACGGCGACGCTGTGTTTAACGCGGTTGCGTGAAACAGATTCATTTGGCAACTGCAGGAAATGGATGTTTGCGCTTCGAACTTCTATCCAATCGATCTGAGAAACTTCGATATGCAAACTATTTCTCGTAAAAAAAAAGAAGACTTTCAATAAAAATAAATATTTATTCGATTTTCACTTCCGACAAAGATCCAATGTAAAATATATAGAAATATAATAGAAGAGATATAATTTGTATCAAGGATCTTTTTGCTGCTTGTGAATATTACACTTACATTAACTAAATTTTAAATAAAATTTAAATGAGAGTTTAATTATAATATTGTAAATAAAAACATTCATCAACTTACTACATATCTACAATTTAGATTTTGGTTTAAACGCAAAGTTTAATTTGTGAACCAAAATAATTTTTTTTCATATCTATCTTCTTTATGGTAAAGATAGATTTATTTTGTATCAAATCGAAACACGGATGTTTCCTGAAGCATAGTTTGCTTTTAACTGTTATATCATGCACGCGTTTCGCATTTTCAATTTAAATGCCTGCGACTTTTTCATGGAAAATTTTAATCTGTTTCTCTGGATGTGCATGTAATTACGTAAACCGTATATTCGCGACGTTAGCGCCCGCGCAGACTTTTGCACGTTTTATCAGGGCGCAGTCTCTCGCAAAGGCCAAAGCGACAGCAATAATAGTGCCTGGTAATTGCAGCGGGTTCCCGGATTTCACAAAGGTGAACTGAATCTCCGTTTCACTAAAGTGTTCTCGCCAGCGTCCCGTTGCATAGCTCAAGCGGGGATATTGCTGAAAAATAATATTGTCGCGATGTAACAATTTTATAAAAAAAGTCAGATATATTTCAACTTGGCCCCGATTTCTATCGCCCGTATCTGGAAGAATTCGCGAGTTAGCGGTACCCGGGACAAGTCGACAGTAAAATCAGCGGGCGCGATAAAAACGGATGCAATTCGGGTTAAACGTTATTTATTCAGAAACGAATTAGAGTAAAGTAGGGTAATCTACCTAGCGTTGAATATCGAGATTCTCGAGATTCAGAATGGCGTAACCATTCGAAGTAAGCTCGCGCGTTACGATACGCTTTGCTTTATCGATCGTGATTTGATCGCGCCTAGAGGGGGGCGGGATAGCATTTATCGGAAGAATAAAGTTTTCTTATCTTTCTTCTTGTTTCTTTAAACGAGGATCTAATATAGAAAGAACAATTGTATTCATTTCTTAGAATATAATTTTGTTCTACAAATTAGGAAAGATTAGATCTCGGATAATTCTGAGAATTCATAATGCTATTTTTCTTCTAAAAGTGCATGCAATTAGAGGTTCATTTATATTTAAAAGATCGAATACGTTTCAGCTTTGCTTTGAAGTTGAAATCCGCACTATTAATATTCTTTTAATTAATTCGAAATTAATGGTCCAGACTTTAATCGTTTCCTCAAAATAGAGTATCAGAATACATGGCGCTCGTACAATTATCTAAAGTGAATATTTAATTCTTTTTTTTTTTTTTTATCAAAATTCATCTCAGATTAAATTACTACGCAATACACTTTTTGATAAAAATCATAAATCATTGTTATCGAAAAGAAAATTAGAAAAATGAGATAAAATTTTCTTGGCATGATATGACTAGCAGTATCGAATTTTTATTCAAATATTATTCAGAACATAACATGGGGTAAATCAAATCCGGATGTCCGTAATATTCATGCGATTATCAAATGGACTGAATTGCAGCGACAGGTGTAAATCATAAGTAGATGACCGAGAAACATGGCTAATGGCTTTGAAGCTAAAACCTCCCCGTTAATATTCTTATATAATATTCATCAAATACGCATTAGTACATCCTTAATTAGAGCAAATTCGTGATATTTTGAATTATTTTGTAAAAGTAAAAAATGAGTCAGAAAGATATTTACGATATTTAAACGAGGTATTCTTTTCTTTCGCTTCAATAGAAAGTCGTACCGTTGCACAGAAAATTACATTGATCATGCTCTCTCGTGATCTTTATTACATGTCGCGTATTCCATATGAAGCGCAATTTGATAGTCATTAATGTTGAAAATACGTACAGTCCATATTAATAGCATCGCCGGCTCGCGAGTTTAATTTATCCACGTTCCTTTGTGATTGCGGTGAGCTACATATTAATGCGCTGAATGTTTACCAACCACACAGTGATATCACATTGGAAAATTTAACGAGCGCATCACGGGAGGGAGGGAGGGAGGGTGGGCTTCCTGAGCGATTCACCTCGAAATTCCACTTCTGCGTTCCGCAGCGGCGTACAGACATAATGCGCGAGACGCCGCTGTGGTACCGCGCCGCTCGCGACACATAAAGCACGTCTGGCTTTTCCGCATTTACAGTCGATCAATCGCGCACATAAAAGTTCGCCATTCGGGAAACGTTTCTGAGATCGGGGGCGTCGAAATCGCTCGTTAGCCCGCGAGGAAAGTAGTCGTTTCGACGATATCGACGGCGACGCTCCGCAGTAGGGAAACTCGCCCCGAAGTTTTATTCGCGCGGCCACACCATCGCGACGATTTAGCATCAGTAAATTCGCCTTTCCCCACCCTCCCTCTCCCCCTTCCTCTCCCTTTCGTCTTCTCCTCCACCAAACTGCCTGGCTCGCTAGAAGGTGGTGATAGCAGAGATGACAGAGAAAAAATAAAAGTGAGAGAAAGTCGAGAGGAGTATTATCGCGTAAAAACGTTCAATATTCCGCAGACGTGTTCGCATGTGAGGGCGACACGTGCGAGGAACGCCGCCGGGACGCGACGGAATTCCGGAAGCGTTACACCCTCCTCCGAGGTAAATTTTAACCCAAGATTCCATCGGCTTGAAGGGGCTTAACGAGCCCGCGGAGATCATATTTTGAATAACGTGGTATCCCGATGAACTGTGAACAGATGAAATCTTAATTGTTTTGTTAAATTTTAAATCTGCCATCAAAGTTTGGGTTGTCATTTTAATTAATTAACTAATGAGATTATTTTATTTCATTAATGCAAATTAAATATAAATCTCCAATCGAACGTATATTCGAATGTATATTAATCGCAAATCGAATGTATATTAATATCTAATCAATATTGCTCCATGGAGTGTCACGCTCTTAATTAAATATCGTGATATTTCCAGCTAAAAGTTTTTTCGCATCTCTCTTAATAATATTGCCCTAGAAATGAAATTAAAATAAGATTTCTTATTTAATATTCATTTTTTTAAACAACATTTTATTTTCAAATTTGTCCCATCTCATCTCGCCGTTTGTTATTTTAACATTTTGATATTTAATAAGACAGCTCACATACATAAAATAGATTTTAAACCGAATGATAGAAGCGCAATTCACAAGCGTTGTTGGCATCGAAACTTCGTAGCTATCAACTTTATATCGCAGCTATATTTCGCGAAACGTTTAACTGTGTCGCGAAACAAGATTTACAAGGAAACCGTAGCGCTTTTAATAACGTAACGAACATGAAGTGTGAGTTTCTCCGATACATAAAATAGACTTGTCTCGTTGCACGTTGTCGGATATATGGCATGGCTACAAGCACCATCGGGCGTAGCGGCACACAGCAAGCTCATAACGTATGAGTTCCATTTCTTGTCAAGCAATCAATTTAAATACCATAAGCGTAGCTGCATATCGAGATATTACGCAAAAACGACGACGAGCATCCAATGCGCATTGCTCAACGCGGGGGATGTTTATGCCGAGAGCGCTCCGTTCGCCCTTATTTTCCGAGGGCGCATCGCGTATAACGCAGGATATTGCCGTTCTTTATATTTTCAAAGGATGCTGCTGCGCCGGGAGCTACGAGCGGAAAGAGAGAAAACGACGAACCCCATGCATGTGTACTCCATGCATACGTACATTATATTATGCGCAGCATCCGCGACACTATGCGTGCACGTGCGTAAGATATGCTGCTTGTTCAATCTACAAAGTGGGCGGATGGGCGAGGGGAGGAAGGGGAGTTGTAACAAAACGGATGAGAGTTCTAGCGAAAAAAAATTTATCGCCCGATGCGGTTCATCGCGTTCATAACTTTTATAATGTACTCTTTATGCTCGTGTATGGCGAGCGAAAGCGAGCAAATTGTTTACACACACGCTTTCGTCGGCGCAGTAAAGGCTTTGCTCAGCCTTCGTTTCTCTATCCGTTTACTCGTTGCTCTCACCATTTCACATACACTTGAGAGATCACAATAGGAGTATTATAAAATGAAATAATTATAATGCGCTTTTCTTAAGTAGAAACATTAAAGTAAATGTTTTTTGATGTACGTCGTCGGCAAAATGATTATATTTAATTAGTCTCTGAAAGGCTATTAAATCTGTTTCTACATAATTCAAAAGCAACCATAATAAAAAATAAAAAAAAGTTAATATTGAACTTTTATTTATGATTGTAATTTATAATATATAAATTTTGTTGTAGATTAACATCTTATAACGTATGTGTATAATATACAGAACATTTAAAAATATTTATAATTGAGGAATGTTAAATAACAGAATAGTGTAATTTATCTTTCGTAAAGTTATATAAAATATTAATCTGTGAAATGTATTATTTAATAAAAATTTATTAACAAATACGAATGACCATTGTTAATTTTGCATCAATACGTAAAGAAATGTAATTGTATCACCTCTTTTGTACATGAGTTTGGCTCGATACAATTGATATTTTCATATAATATCTCTTTGAAAAAGGAACATATGAAAATTGTAAAACATCTTTTGTTTCCTCTCATAGAAAAGTGAAATGTACAATTTTACAAACATTTTAAAACATTTTAGAACAGAAAATGTATGTTTTTGTCCAGAAATTATGAAATATATTTTTTGAGAAAATTTGTACATATAAAATTTAATAATCGATGTATGCATCATTATAATTCTGAACATCATAATTAAAAGTTTCTACAAGATGAATACTTAAAACGAGCTTGTAAATGCTTTATAAACGTCTTTTTATTAGAGCTTTAATTTTATTATGTAGCTATGTACAAATTGAAAGCATAACAAAAGAAAGTAGTAAACTATGTTATTCAGTCAGATTATAATAAGATTATATCAAATAAAATAGGTTTTACGATTAGTGAATTGAATATATAATTAATTGTGTAGAGTGTTAAATTTGTACTTTTGTGTTACACAACACTTTATTTTTATTACATATTTATGTTGCCATATTGTTATGTCGTCGTATTGTTTTAACATCAAAAGATGCATAAAGTGAAATTGACGATCAAAGTGAATAAATATCGATGTTTGTACGGTGATATTTATTGATGCTCGACTTTTGATTGCAGCTATCTTTTCATTGGAATATAAATTGTGAATTAACAAAATTCTAGACAAAATCCCGTTTGCCCCTTCAAAAATTTATGGCTTTATGCAAATCCTCACTATTCTCCAAAACTGAAAATTTACATACAAACGTAATACTCGGGAGTATATTCGTGTTTATGAAGAGACGATATATTATTCTTTTTGTTCCGTGAAGATACACTTGAAGCTGTTTATGAAGCAGTAGCCGTAAAACTATCCGAAGCTACGTTATGATAACGCTGATGAAACATTGATGTTCATCCACCTCAGTTTTCTTTTTAATTAAAAGCTAGAAATGAAACCTTTCAATATATAAAATAAGTTAGTTTTAAATTAAATTAAATGAATTTATATTGTACGTTTTGCAACATTTATTAATTTTCCATTCACAATACTATGTGTTAACATTAAGTTGTTATAAAGCATAAATTTTTATTAACTTTTATTGATTTATTTGCATTATTAATTTATTTGCATTATTAATTTGTAATTTATAAAATATAAAATTTCGTGTATCTGAAAATTTTCACGAAACTGTTCATAATAAGGATCGACACCGTGGCGAGCTTTAAATTGGGTGAACGCCAACATCGACATTAATTTTTGGCTCTCTACTCACACTCAAACTGTCACGCCCCCGCATGATACTCGAAATGTTGAAACTCTGCTGGTTTTTATCAAACAGATAATGTATGCTTTCATTCCTCACTTTCAAGAATTTCATATATGAAATAAAAATTCTCATTCTCACAGTGTAGAGAATGAAAAATTATAGAGGCAATCTTTCTAAATTAGTTGCCCTTTATAACTTAAGTTTATATATGAGAAACTCTTTATTTTTTTTTTTAATATATAGTGAAATATTTCTGACATTTATTTTTTACATACTTACTCTCTTAATTTGGAATTCATTTTTCCTTAATAAGAGTATGTCATTAAATATTATACATTTACAGTAATTAAGTTAATGTTAAAGTCTTAATTGAATTACATTGGTTCGTATGTAACTTTGTCGTATCAGTACCGAGTCTCGATCCAAAATCTCGATAAATACTGTAAATTCTCGCTTGTTCTACAGTGCGGTGCAGTAATTTATTGCACAAAATGTCAAAAAAAAAGTGTCACTATGGAGTGTGATTGCAGCACGTTGCATTAGATTGCATTATACTATGTACCGCGAGACACGATTCGTATTCACAAATGGTTTTAATGGCTTACTGTTTGTCTCGTGTGTGACCACAGTTTGTTCGCAACAGAACAATCTGGAAACAATTTGCGGGTCGCGTATGTACTTTCCGGAAAACTGTCTACCACGTAGAGACGCGGTAATGCACGAACGAGCGAATCTCCATTCGCCTCCGGCTAGCCAACATTTTGTTCAAGCTATCCGCAAAGTCGATATTAATTATTTCGGCTGGAACAATTTCTGCCAGTTATTGCTTACAGTTCCGATAAAAAAAAACAAGAGAGTTTCTGGAGGAAAGGTATTGGAATGGCACAAAATTTTCGTAGACATCGCAATGACCGTTTGCCACATATTCCTATTTAATATTTCATATCTCTTTTAAAAAAAACTTCTCCTTTTAAAACTCCTTTTAAAAAAACCTCAAATTTAATAAGAGTTTTTAAATTATCTTTTCGATCAAATTAATTATAATCAAAAATTACTCCAAAAATTGTTTCGTTTCCTAATAAATAAAAAATGATATCATTTGATTTTGATATTGTTCGCAAAAATGTGCATTTTCCTAATTATGTTATTTACTTTATATTACTTTATATATATATACAATTTTTCCGAGATAATTTAACATAAACATATAATAATTTTTTGTAGAAGATATCAATGTTTGCAGTAAAAGCAATTTTAATTTATAATCAGCAAAATCTTGCACAGAGTTATCTAATATATTTATATAATTTTATACTCATTAGAGTTTTAGCTTTTGAATGAGATCAAAATCATTTTGCTGCAATCTTTTTGTGCAAAAATATCGCCGATTATATCAGTTCATGATCTCAATCAAGTACTGTAGCGCGAATATATTTCTTTCAGCAATGTATATCAAAACATATGTGCATTTTTTTATTTATTTTTTATATCTTTTTTTTGATAATCTATCATCTGATGTAGAAATTTACAAACAAAAGTTTGCTGTATTCTTTTATTCTGTATTCGTGTGCGCGCATTGGATTTTCAAAATATTATAGTAACTCCAAATATTTTATAACTCTATGAAAAATTGATGTAACGATATGCAACAAAAACTAGTTTTTTTTTTCTGCATTTTAAAAAATATTTTAAAGATATTTACATTTTAGATGCATATCCAAATCTATCGTACTTTATATAAATTTAAATTGTATGGTTAACAAACATCTAATTTTTAGTTTATAACTGCAGTAGCTTATAAGATAAAAGTTATATAATTTGTTATTATTATATCATAAAATGATGATGAATTATTATATGATAAAATCGCAAGAAAATATTTAAATTTATTAAGATCATATAATTTCAATTCTTTCGGGAATTGAAGAGGTTTCGTTGTATGTAAAAATTGAATATAATGTAATAAATTTATTTGTATAATTATTAATATATTTCAAATGAATATCAGCTTCTTAATAAAATATTGGGATTAGGTTAAGGATACATTTAGATATCGATTACCGTCATCTCAAATAGCTGAACGATTTGTGTGTATACAGTTAATCGATTAGTCTGTTTACTGTGCGTGACCCTCGACTGGATTATGTCTGCAATCGATTAACTGGGCAATCGATCGACCACACTCGGTTAACAGATACCGATATATCCTACTACAATTAACCGCTTAGCGGTATGTTTCAAATTACCTAATACTGTTTCTCTTAGTATCGTATAGTATCTTAGTATATTGACTTCTCTTGCAGTTGAGACAGCAATCTCATTTTAGGCAGAGATCCAAAGATAATGTAAGATTAGTCTAATTAGTATAAAATGAAGTTACAAAAATGTTATATCGTGTATCGATCTTTTAAACAATTAATCATACGAGCAAAGATGAACAATCTGATAAAGCAAATAAATCAGCTACAAACAATTAAAAGCATAAATGAATTATAACAAAATATATAATTTAAAAATTAATAACTTTTTTGATGTATTTAAAATTTTGCGGTTTATAATGCAGACAATTCATGTTGTTTTTCATGTTGTTTTTCTTTTATTTTATTTTGTTGAACTTCGATTCTAATTTATTCCGCGAAGTCAGGATTGGATTACAAAAACTGGGTCGAATAAGGGCTAAACCTGACCTCAAAGATATGATATACTAGATGCCAAAGGTGTGATATACTAAACTGGATATTCTAGATTCATTTTGAATTCATATTTGTCACAATTTATTAAATTTTAAAATGCAACTTTATTTTCTACGCATTGTGTAATCTCATTTTGTTATAATCACGTAATTGATGGTACGTATATAAGCAACCTATTTATTACTATACAAGTAAAAATATTATTCAGGAAAATACTCGTATAAATAATTCATTGAAAATAAAATAGAATAGGAAATAAAATATTTTAATTACAATGTTCTTATCAGCAATAATATAATATGTAATGCATAGAAAAATTGATGTAAAATAAAATAAAATAGAGGAAATAAGTAAAAATATTAATAAAATATTGATAACAATCGGTTTGACAAACAATATTTTTAAATTGAAGATTTGCGTGGAGAAGTTTATATCACGTTTTCTAAAATCGTTACATCTCAAACTTTACCGTATACATAATGTATTACCGTATACATAAAGTATTATGATTATTATCATGTACGCGTTATCTTTATATAAAAATGCAAAAAGTGTTATTATATTAGTGTATTTGATACACAAAATTGTATATGTTAATAAGCTGTCTTACACGATGCATTACAATTATGTCATAGGTATATATTCGCTATGTCAGAACCGTTTTCATCATCATTTTCTATAAATAGAGGAAAAATTACGAGAAAAAAGAATAAAATGTTTAATGACATGTAAATGAAATATTGAATGTTAATTGAATGTAACGTTACTATGTATAAATTTATATTATCTATTTATATCTTTTTTTTAATATATTTTTTCTTTGTGATTTGAATTTTCTTCCATGGTGAAAAATTTTGCAAGAAATCCAGAGTTGTTTTTCAGCCACCAACACAGTCTGGTTGGAGAAAAGTCTAAGAAGACAAAGTGCTCGCAGCCGAATTCTTGAGGCATTCTCGATTTTCGCTACCTCGCCGAGGCGAATCAGCGAGCCTGTTTACTCGGATCTCGTCGCACGAACTTTAAACTTCATAGGCAAGGCTCGTCGTAAATCAAGCGTTTCAAACCGGCCACCTGTAGCATCGCATCGTACGGAAAGGCGATCTTGCAGGCGGTTCTTTGCCTTATCTCGACTTTTTCTTTGAAATAAAACAGAAGATCATGATTTAAAAATATATAAGCCGTAAAAACAACTTCTTTCATTATTCTTTTTATCAATTTTTTAATGTTTTTTTGTAAAAATGTATTAAAAAGTTAACTTAAATTGATCTATATGGTTATATTAATAAACAAAACTAATAAAGAATTTAATATAATTTAATATAATATAATTTAATAAAAATTAATATAATTTAATATAATATAATTTAATAAAAAATTGTGCAAAGTTGTTTTTTACTTTAATTATCTCATTTTAGAGATATAAGTTTAATTTAGATATTAAAAATTTTTTATATTAAATCTTGATCTTTTTCTTTAGTATTTCATTCTTTTGAACTTTTTCAAATCCGCGTTGCATTGATGATTGCAAATTTTATATTATTGTGTATATCTACATACATATGCATATACATAATAAATTTAACATGTATATGAAAATTTACATGTAAAATGAAAATTTACGAATTTATGATAATTTTATTGTCTGTTACCCTCATAAATATTCTAATAGAATGAATATAAAATAGCTAAATAATAAAAAAATTGTAAACAAAATTATGAAAATGATTATTTTTTTTATTAATTTGATGAAGAAATTTGTTTCGTCAGAAAAATCGCAGACTGTGAGTTGCACGTTGGGCTAGAGTTTGACAGAGTTTGACAGTACTCAGCGGCCGTCGAGACATTTCGACGCGACATAAATCGCAGCACGCACGTTACACTGTGAAATCTGCGGACGATTTCAGAGTGGCTTGTGGCTGCGATTCGACGGAGCGTCGCGACGCTTACGAAGTAAGGTACCTTCCTACTGACGTCGCCTGGTTCGCCATTGGGAATGGACTCGCCGTTAAGGGATTCCGGTGATGTCCGTCCGTTCGAATGACGACTTCCAGTGATCCGGAAAATAAACCCCCCTTTTCTCCATCTATCTCCTACGTTCACTACTCTCGCTTCCTACTAGCCACACGAAGTTATGAAGCCCTTCTGGCGTTCAGGAAGCTCCTGCAATCGCGCAAACGAACTCGACCGGCTCGATTTTGTCGATCTCTTCGAGTAGTAAAACAGTCGCGCGACGTCTCGCGGCAAAGTCGATGTTGGATGTCCGATATACGAGCCTTCAGAAAGGTATTTGCAGTTTCTAGCTCGAAGTTATGAGGTATTCATAGCACCGTAGAGGACCTTATCATTGCTCTCGTCGGTGAATTTTAATACCTCTGCTCGATGAAGCGGACTTTGGTCAATATGGACACGTTCAAAGTTCTGTTATAATAATTTGATATCGGCAAAAGAGTCTGTTGCGCAGTTAATATTTCTCTTTATGATTTGTACTATACTTTTGAATATACAAAATGTTAAATAAAATATATTTTTTAATACATTACATTGCATATTATCACTAAATATATGAAGTAAAAATAATATTACATAATATGTTGTGCAGTATTAACGAAAATAGATATAAAAATAAAAATGTAAAACAGAACGAGACAACGAGTAAATTGTAATAATTTATAATTTTTTTTATTTGTTTATTTATTATCTTTGTCTCGCATCACACACGCGTTTAACATGTTATCGCTCAACTTGTCTTTTATCATATTAAACGTACAATTACGAAAATCCACAAAATGGATAACAAGGAATTGTAGCAAGTTTATAATCGCGATATTACAGTCATTCTCACATTCAAACAAGTAATACAAATGAGACTATTAACTGTATGGTTTAGTGTTTGTCGTGAAAACGCGTGTTCCCGTAATTTTCATTATCCATCGCAATCACTCAACGTTTAGTTTGACGACAAATGACTTTCTACCTCTGTTCGCGCGTTTAAATAATAACGACGTCTTTAACTTTCTGCGTTTCGATTTTGTACGCCACTAAAGCGAGGATTGTTCTCGAATAGCCGTGGCACGATGATAAACGCGGAAAGGCGTTTCCTTTACGAGGTTGCTCGTGCTAATCTCGATTTAAAGAGGCGAGATTGAATCATTGTTTCATGTTTACAAACGACCGTTTCTTTAGCAGTGTAATTTAATTGTTTATTCATTACGTATATATATATATATATATATATATATATATATATATATATTTCAATTGTTTACAATATCTAACTTATGAAAAAAATCTCTCAGATTGTAAAAATTTATAATTGTTACAATTTAAAACTTTATTTTTTATTAACAAGATCTATTATAGATTTATTATAAATTTTAATATTACTTATAATAAAAATAGTTAAATAGTTAAATAATTTTAATTTTATCGGTGTAAATGTAATTTTTAAAATATTTTTAATTTTATTAAATAATTATCTCGAAAAATATAAATCATATTTAAATTTTAATTGGTTGTTATTAATCTTAGTCATTGATCTTTGTTTCATTCCGGTTTTAAAAAATGATGTTATCATGCAGCACCATAAATAGTATAATTAATTATATGCTTAGCTTCCTTTTTCCATTATATTAAATATATTAAAAGGAGCGTTTATTATTATTTGCTTAGTCAGTAGAGAGAAACAAAAGCAGCACATTTTTATAAAAAATACTAGATGCGACTATAATATTTGATAAGAGTTTCTGAGATATATTTGCACAATTTTTTAAAAGCTAAAAGTTGTGTTGACAAAAATTATATTATTTTTAGCATGGTTAATTATCTATTGTTAAAAAAGTAACGCAAAAAAGTTTCTTATAAAAAGTTTCAGAGTAAAAACTTTTTCTAAGATATATCAAATTTCTTCTTTCTCTTGCAATGGTGTGTATTTTAATTAGACGTTTACAATTGTATTAACATTTACAATTTTATATTAAATAATTAACATTAATAATATTTAATCTTTTCTAATATTGCAGAAAATTACGTGCTTATTAATTACACGTAATTAAAATTTCAAAGATTTATGAGGCAAAAGTTGGATGAAATTTTGTACAGATCATACGCGTATAGATATCAAAAACTTGAGTGAAATCCTTGAAAGCATATGCTTGCGTAAGAACTCTATCATAGTTCAAACTCATTTCCCTAGACTTGTAACTTTGAACAAACCTGCTTCAGGACTCGTGCTTTAAGACTACACTTCTGGAGCAGAGACAGTAAAGACTAAAAGCGCATAACGAGGAATGAAAAGGACGGATCTCTTCGTTCGTCTTCGCAGAGGTCTCCTTTCTCCAGTTTCATTGTTTCAGCGCCCTTGAGCACGGATGTCCCTTTCTTTTCTTTCTTTTTAACTAATTGATACCCCTTTTGTTGTCGATGAACGGCGACAGGGAGAGCGCTTTACCGTCACGGAAAGAGCTGTAATTAGGGGCTATTTATCGCTGGCCTTGAGGAAATTTCTTCTGCATCCCTTGGAGCATCTATCTTACTTTCGCTTCGCCGTTCCGGAGCAGACCTCACTCCTCCCTTCTACAGCTAACCCCCCGCTCGAACTCCGATTCACGCGCGAGATTTAGCAGTATTAGCGTCAAATGGAGGAGCGGGTCGTTTAAGGCAAATTGCGGAGATATCGTTAAAAGGGTTCGTTCTGTACGGCTTTTAAGCGTATTTACGATCTCTCGACCGCTAATTAAACCACGAAACCTTATACGACGTGCCGCACAAGAACGAAGAATCTCCGACTCTAAATGGCAAGAATTCTTGCGCCTTGAGGAAGTAATAGCCTTCGCGAGGAGTCAAAGCAGTTGAAATCGCCAAGGTTTTAACATGCAAATCGCTTTTAAATATTAACGGCACAGCATTTAAAATGTTGCGAGATTTTAATGAGATTGAAAAGATTATTTTGCAAATATTATTAGTCTTTAATAATTGTCTTATAAAGCATAGCTCGTTCTTACATAATACTCAAACTACAATTTTTTAAAAACAAGTTATCTTAAAAAAAAAAGTGTTGGTTTTTCTGATGGATATTATCAATAAGCTTAAACTTGATTATTTATGACAATATAAATAAGATACACTGCTTTTATCTATATTTTCTTTGTTAAGAAGAGCTATGTTTTGTTAAAACGAGTATTCTAATTAAAAATGGGATGTTTAAAAATATGTTTTTAATACACATAGTGCACATTATAAACTATTTATGTAACTGTATATATAGCACTGTTTTTAAATGTACAAGGATCATATAACATCTTCATGAATATAAAAGTCGTTTTCAATAGTTACTCCATTAGCATTAATTATTTATTTATAACAAGCTATGGCCGTACTGCTGAATAAAGGCTGTACTTGCGCACTCGTCGCATTAATTAATAATACATTGGCTATGCGACATGCATCTCCCTTAGTTCTTCCATTAGCGGCACAACATAATTTTGTGAAGTCAATACTTTGTAGAAGCCGGCAACTTATATTACGCTGGAAAGATTATGCAAAATATAAGCTTATCGGACGCGAATTTCATTAAGAGCAGGCGTCAGGCGTTTTGATCGAGCAAATAAGTGTTCTCGATGGTAAAGATGAAGCCGATCAATAAATATTTAAAATCGCAGGATGGTTGAGACTAATACACTCGTCTTTGGCGATTGTACTATCTCGTAAGAGCTAATGATGCCATTATGTCATGCTAATAGATGCTTCCTAATAAGTTCTCGAGACTGAAACTTGGAATTTCAGATGCGCGTCCTTATCATCAATATCAATCCTTGAATGATAGATATTATCGATGTACCGTTCAATATAATTCGACAATCTCTCATTTCGTATACCAAAATGATTGGAACAAATAATTGTTTTTATATTTTAACAGAAATATTATAACTTACAGAATCAAACATTAATAATTTATTAAACATTATTAAGCATCAAAATGTTTGTGTTATCTATATTATTATTATTATTATTATTATTATTACATATTTTTTATCTATCTCTTATAATGTAGATGATTGCTTTCAGTATCCAATAATTATTTAATAATGAATACAATTCGCAAATAACGAGAATATTATAAAATTCTATTTCTTTAATTAATATAAAATTCTTAATCAAATATTAACGCAGTGATTATCTATATTTGATAAATGTATTTATAATAATAAATATATTTTTAATATTGCATTTATCTTATTTAATATATTAATTATCATTTTACGTAAAAGATACACTAATTTTTATAATTCAGATTACAATAATATCACTATTCGTGTTATTATAGTATCCTACTCGGTTTCATATTTCAAAAATTAAAAAATAAAATTTGATAAAACTTTACAATTAACCAAATTAATACAATAAGCTAAAAATATGTTTAAACAACAGAATGTGATAAATCTTTATATATATTAAATTTTTGTATGAATTCGGAAAAGAAAATTATTAGGCGTCTAAGATGCCAACCGTATTCTTTTATTGTGTTCTTTTTTCAATTTAAATTTTATAATATATATAAGATAAGATTTATAATATATAAGATTTTAAACATAAATTTAACAGTTTTTAATTTTTAATTTAACATTTCTTTTATTTTCAATTTAACATTTAATTTAACATTTCTTTGATTTGTCCGAATATTTATTAATAAAATATTTATATTAATTAACATTTTATAACTAATATTTTGAATAGATTCATCATAGAGTTTTTAAATTATAACATTTTCTTATCCGCTTCAATTTTTCCCACCCGAATTTTCATAGCATTGCATCTATCCGCGAATTTTAATAGTATTTCTACCTATCTGTAAATTTTCTCATGGCCTCCTTACCTAAACAAATCCCTATTTTATGTTGGCTAATCTAGCGGGATTTCTAATCCGCAATTGAATGGGAAATGTATTTAACAGAAAAGGAAATTCAACATTTAAAAAATCTACGTTCAAGACATAGATGGGATTTTATCATTTTCCCCCATAATTACGTGCAATCGCACATACATATGTAAAAATCTCTATGAATCACTAACATTTTTAATCATTTTGATTAGTATATTATTAATTAACTTTTTATAATTCTTTAGGCCAGATTGAATCTATCTTTCGTTGTTCCTGGCCACGTTGCTCCACCGTCGATTGAATAGACAAAGATTCTGGCCACATATAGCCAGAGAGAAGAAAAAGATATATTTCTTTAATTACTAGTTTGTTCGTCAATATCGGCAGATTTTTTGCACAAATTTTTCACGTCGATCATAAAATTGTGTCGATCGCGAGGGCTATTCAAATATTAATAAAATATTAAATTTGTGATAACGATTCTTAAACTTAATTTATTATATCGCGTTTAATTTAAATAATATCGCGTTTTTTCGTAAGACGTGTGATTAATCTTCGATTCAAAATAAGAAAATTCGATGATAAGTTATGAATAGTATTTAAGAAAATTGAATGATAAGAGGAAAATATTGAAAAATAAAAAATGAAAATAAAAATGATTGTAATTTACCCCAATATAAAAAATTTACCACTCACCGACTCGATGCGCAACAGCGGAGTTAATCTGCAACGTAGCTACGATGATTCTGTAACACAAATAGAACATGCAAATTATAGCAACGCTTTAAATAATAGATATTTTAAATATAGTAGTTTAGTAATTTTTGTGTAATCTATTTATTTTTTAATTAGATATTTATTAAAATATAATTATAATTAAAATAATATAATTATATAATTTAAAAAATCTTTAATAAATCTTTAAGAAATAAATTCAATCATTTTAAATTGTTTTTCTTTTCCAAACTGTAAATTTTAAATTATCAAAATTCAATGATTCAGATAAATAAAAACACATATAATTTTATGTTAACAAAAAATATATACTTACCGCAAGGTGCTCCGCCGATGCCCGATGCCTCTCCTAGACCTCTTCCTCCTCTCAGAATGTTCGTTGAACGTCCTCGCAGCACAAGACACTCGCGAAAAACACTCGCGAATTTAATAACGCGCGCGGACTAATTTTAAATAAAAATCTTTCACGCGATATCTGACGGCACTCTACGTTTAGCTGCCCGTGAAAATAGTCAGCACCCAAGTCGGTGAGCTTTTCGCGACACATTCCTCAAGCAAGGGCTAAGATCAAAGCAGAAGAAGATTGGAGGGGTTAATGTTCGAAAAAAGTCGTGAATTTCAAAAAAATAAATCACGCGAAGCATGTTTGTACTTCGTTAAAGAGTCGTTACTTTGATACATTTACGAATCGTTAATCATGTCGTTAATTATGGTTAAAAACCATTTATTATTACATAAAATACTATTTAAAACTATTATTAGTTATTATTATTACTATTTAAAATACTATTTCATGAGAAATAGCAACGTTTAGTATCATTCAGTATCAAAGGATCGCGGAGCGACCAGCGCAGCGACCTGTTCGTACGAATGCTGGTTTTGAATGGTAGCACGTGGACCACATGTAAACACGATACGCACTACTTGCCGTACGTACACAATGGAGCGCGCTGCGCGGCGCGTAAACATTTCTCAAAGCTGTGCCACCAACAGTCTGACTACGACAATAATATTCAATACATTATAAATAATTTACACGATCTAACTTACACGAAACACTATAGTATCTTTTAATAACCGAACATTAAATAATGTGTGTATTTCGTTAGAAAGTTATCGTTTCGATACGCTTATGAATCATTAATCTGACGGTTCGTTCACTCACATTTAACTCGACGGTTAAATATCAATCAAAAATCGACAATTAATGCGCAAAATGAAACGCATTCGCCACAAAGAGTCATTGGACGACTTGTGGCTATGCTATGTTAATACATTATTAATAACATTAGTATTACCTAACGTTAATATTAATGTTATTAATAACGGTATGCAATGAGTACAGTTAGTTTCTTCTTTGGGGCACGAAATACCCTCGGAATACTCAGCCCCTCCGCCACGTCAAGGGAGTACTCATTGGGGAGGTTGTCAGTTACAAAAAGTTATAAATTTGAAAGGTTAAATCGCGCGAAATATATACATCTTATTATAGAATCGTAGCTTCGATACGTTTACGAATCGTCTCGGTTAATGAGCATTTACTATTACATTCATAAGCAACTCATAAATTAGTATTCTTTAATTGAAAGAAATGTGAAGAAATGCGGAGCGACGCGCACTGCCACCTGATCCGTACGAACGCCGGGGAATGAATGGTAGTACGTGGGCCGCTCGTAAACACGCTACGCGCTACTTGCCTTGAATGTATACACGTGAGTGTCCTAGCCGTGGCGCGTAAACAATTCTCAAGGCTGACTATGTGTACAAGACTATGTGTATAAAAAATATTCAACAATATTACGAATAGTATCTAATCGACGAGTCCTCGTCAGGCCATTGAGTGGATCGAACGTGTCTCGTCCCCACAGAAATTTTTGTATCGCGTCATTACACATTTTCAATTATCGCTCATATAATTATCGTTTTTGTCTCGAGTGCATTTCTGTTTTGAATCGTGGCCTGTGTTGACTTCGCTAGGAAATCATAGCCAATATAAAAGGAGTAGTATGTATGTATGTAAGTATATAATGTTAAACAATAAATGCGTACGCGAAGCGCGAAGCTTTGTAATGTTCTAGTATTTATAAAATTCAGGATATACAAAATTATAGATTAAAATTATATTTTGTTGTATGTAAAATATCAAATTTTCTGATAATTTAAGTATAGCGATGTAATTATTTAAATTTGCCTAATATATTTTTTAATTTAAAAGATATTGATATTGATTTTAAATCTCTGATAGATTTTAATAAAATTAGAGTAATATAACTATAATAATATATATAAACTATTATAATTTTCTCAAGAGATTTAAATGATTAAAGTTTGAATTATAATTCTCTCGGCTTTGAAACTATTCGGAATATACTAATCTCTTGTTTAATGATAAACCTTGGAACACTTGTCAAATAATTTAATGTTGTATGCAATTGATAAGACATTTTGTATAAGTTGATAAATTACGGATACTTAATATCCGAAAAATTAAAAATTAAAAAAGTGATAAATTATAATAATTATAGAATAACATTAAATAAATATGTATTTAACATTTAATGCACTTCATTTGTTGAAAAATAATAGATATTTTTGAAATATTACTGAAAGATCAATTGCTACAACAGTAGTAAAAAATTTTTTAATTTTCTAAAATAAATATGTACAATAAATTGTGAAAAGCGATTAATAATATCAAATAAATTTACTCGAGTAAATTTTATAATCCATACAGTTTGTTTGATGGCTGTGAATACAACTTTGAGATTGAGACAAATGCGGAATTTTTCTGCGGATACGTTTGTACGATCTGTTTTACAAAGCTGCAATATATGTGCACATATATGTGACAAGACTCTCGGGTGCACTTTGTTACTCTTCGTGGCTCAAGTATACTTGAGAGAGAATCGTAATTATAATCCACAGTTTCATTTCATCTAGGACAAGTTTCCGCGACGAATCCCACTGTTACTACTATCAAAGATGCATTCGCATCGAGAGCACTTCAGTGCGTCCAGTGCATTCGATAATATGCGTTTGAGCTCGTCTCCGATGTCGGCCTGCGTAATCGTTACCTATGTAAATCGCGGACTCAAGAGACTTGTAAACTTGCTCGTGTTACACGACGCTGAGCCTTCTAACTTCAAGTTTGAGGATACGCCGTAATGTAACGTGCAAAATTTATAACTTACGAAGAGATAGGGGGTTCTTATACGATAAATTAAAATAAAAAACCTTACATTAAACCAGTTTCTCAGATATAAGAAGATTTAAGAAACGTGTATCTATTTTGGAAAAGAGAAACACTTGAGATAACATATACCTGCCCGTTAAAAAAAAAAAAAGGAAAAAATAAATTTATAATGCTAATGTTTGTGAGACAGCTTTTCCTTTCTTTCTTTTAATAAACTTTTATGAAGCATTAACGACAGGACAAAGAAAAATATCCATCTCGATAGTTTCCCCGCTAATCATAAAGCTGCCGTGATGTAATGAAGATTAAGCATCACGGCGTTGTAAGCGCAGCAGAACATGTTTGTAAATTGTTGCATTACAGTACATCTATATAGGTAGGTTGTTGTACGTAACGATGAAAGCGAGCTCGCAGTGTTGAGCATCCCTGCAACTTGGGGGCCCTTTAGATGCATAGGGCCGGATATTCTCCATTCCGCGGCTTTGAAACCGCTATCCTCCTTTCAGCCGTGTTGCCTTCTCCTTGTTGCAACGCCCGGAGGAAGGGCTAGGCTGTGAAATATAAACAGCGCATCATTATTGTTGAACGCAGATTCACGGCCGATCGCTCGTCGAAAGCTGCCGATGGAAACTTCGTCGAGCGCGACGCGAAGAGAAGAGCTTCATTGTTCACCCTCTCGAATTGTTCCTCGTTCGGAATCTTCTCGTGTTACTTTTTCTCCTCATGTACACGCTTGCTTTATCTGCCTTGAGCTTCCTCTACTCGGAATATAAGTAATGCTGTAACAATATCTCGCGACTACCTGCTGACGCAGGAAATGTCCGTGAATGACGCTTACCGGTCATTATCACGTAACAAGCCGAACGTATTCTACGTGTGTACTGTCGCGGAAATGTGAAGTTAAAGACGTAGAGAGAAAGAGAGAGAGAGAGAAAGAGAAAAAGAAAATTCTTTGTATAAGGTTGAACGATAAAAAAGAAGAATGACAGAAGGAACTAGTTATATGGACTACTAGTTATACGTGGATTGATTAAAGCTTCTGATTTTAGATTGTGATTTCTATTACTATAATCAGAAGACTTTCTTCTCAAAGCATTGTTGTCAATTATTTTACGATCTACGTAAAGCTATAATGTATCATCATTACTAAATATTTATGAATGTTTGTAATAAAAAATTTGAAATCGAGAAAAGTATTATATATTTGCATTATATTTCATAAAATTATGGATTTTAAATATAATAAAAAAAATCTCATTTTAAAGTTAAAGTAATCTTAACTTCTCTATTATAAAAACGTACGTCACGTTTTGAAACGAAAAGTTAGAGAATTAGGGAAAACAACGGTGAAAGATGCGCTTTTCTCTTCTCTATTTTCGCGATACGCTCTCCGAAGTCGATATTTGTGATTATTGCTGGGGCCACCTAGCTCTATCCCGATGAAATGTGCTTTTCGATTCGTACAGACTCAACGAACTTTGCTACTTTCAAGTGAAGTATGCTTCTTCCCAAGGAAGTCTACTTCCTCGCGTATACGTGTGCACAGATACCAGAACAGCGTTCGCATCATTCTTCGGACTGATTAAACTTCTTTAAGTTTCTTCGTAATTTCCACTTCCGCCTGTTTCCTCCGTCCAAGTACTCCGTCTTCTCATTTTGCTGGTACATTCTGTCGAAATTCGGATGAATCAATTGTAATGAACAACGCAAATGACAAATAGCTAGTCCAAACAGAAAAGTAAAATCTTCTCGTTTAAAGAGAGCTGAATGAATAAGAATCGATTCGGAAAAGCTCAACTCTGATCGGAAGATGTGCTTCGCATTCGTTAGTTTGTCGAGAAGAATCGATAATGTAGTTCATACATCATTTGCCTCATTCTAAATTCTATCTCGAATCATTTACGTCCAAATTGATACAAATAGAGTATTGGAAGTTTCGTAAAAAATAAATAAATTATAAAATATTTATTATTTTGTACTATAAGAAATTTTACATGAAGAAAAAAAAGTTGACTATTTTGAAATCAAAACGTAATTTTAAACAAGTATCTGATAAATTAATCTTTTGAATTGCATTTTGAATTGCATTTTAGTCTCTAATCTTTTGTTTGGTTTTTACCGAGATGTAAATGTGCCCTTGTTTTATTTTCAATATCACAAGCGTAAAATAAATATGAAATTTTTCATATTTTTACGATTTCACGATTGCACGATTACACTGCACTATTATCTTCTTACAAGTACAACGAAAAATGTAGAAAGAAAATCGCCGCGGAAATTGAATGTCGATTACATACGCTTCATGTGTGGCTTTGTTTCTTCGACATTGCGACTTTACTTGTCCGCTTCCGGTTGATTACGTATACCTTCCGAAAGATCGATACCGGAGAAACGTGGCCGACTTTGTTCGTACTTACGCTTGGCTAACGAGCAGGTTGTCTAAAGTACAATTTCCCTGCGGTTGCACCGCGGTTCGTCTTATGGATTAATTAGCTCACGAGTCTTCTTCCGCGCTTTCTCATTTTATCATGAAATCCACTTTGCCACGGTACTTCACAATTATGATATCTTTTTTCTACCGCGTCTTGTGATTCTCCGCATTGCGGCGCGTGAATAGGTTGACAAAGATTGGACTCGCTCAGGAAAAAGAATAAATGTAGGTACATTATCTCGGCGAGAGAAAGGCAAAAAAGTTTCCCTTTATTACTTCTAATTTAAATGTTAATGTGCATTATATATAATTGCTTAAATAAAAAAAATAATATAAATTCGCTTTTTATTTCTTAAAAATTAGTAAGATAACTCTTCTCAGAATTTGTCGGTTGCACTACAATTCTGTTAGTGTTTAAGTTAATCAAATTAATCAATTAACTGGAATCGTATTCTTACAAAATAATTAATATTAAAACTAGATAAAATAAATTTGATATAATATAGTTTCATCTTATTGAGTTCTTTGCTATGTAAAAATTTTATAACTACATTCTTTTATATGCGACTCTTTGCGCATATGCAAAGCAGAAAAGGATATATCAGAGAAAATATTGTATTTCGTGTGTGTATTGAAAGAGAGAATCAAAAGAGAGAAAAGGATTTCTCTGTCTCTTTGCATTCACAAACAGACTACAACTGTGTTTCGTTCTCTCGTTCGTTGGTCAGGCGTTGATTGGTTCTCTTTACCAGCAAGTCGCTACCTGTGTCCTCGTTAAACTGGACCGATCTTCGCGTTAACCATCACGCTTGCGTGTACTTCACTAATGACGGAACTGCATGAGCACTAATTGGACACGCTCGAGTTACTTTGTGCCACGATTGGTGCCTTGATTGTCGAGGTTAATTTATATAAAAAAAGTAGAACGATACATAATGATGAACTCTAGAATAGAAGATACGGTCGTTCCTTCATCAAATTTTTATCTTTTATATATATTTCAAGATGTCTTTAATTCATTTAAAAATTTAACTACATAATTGGACTCCTTATAAAAAGAGGAACTTTTTATTAAATATATTTTATTTTATATTTTTTAAATTAATAATAAATAATTTTTATAAGTTACTTATTCTTTATTTTACTTATTAAATTATTATGTTTTCTGTATATAATATGTAAGAATATGTATTAAGAGCCAATTTTTATCTTATATATTTATCTTTTATTTTATGACAACATATTTTGAAAAGAAGAATTTAGAACAAGGTTAATGTAAATTTTTTCGCTTTCCTCTGACATAACTCTCGCGTGGAACTCACGATGGTACGACGTAAAATTTGAGTAAAAAGTTTGCAGAAAACGAAGTTTAAATTGCAGGAAAAATTACGAGTTGCCAGAAGTTGTTTGACATCGCGAAAGAATTTGTCCATTTGCCGAGATTGAAACAATTTATTTATGAGAAATTTCTGTCGAAAGTGTTGAATGCGAATTGTCAAGCGAAACTGTGCAAAAACCGTTATATAAAGATCAATTTTAACAGAATCATGCTCGTACTATCAAAGAATCATCTTCGAATTTCAATCAGAGCAATCTTTTTCTGCAATCCTTTCACATAACGAATCCAATACGCGACTGCACAGTTAAAAGTGCACGAAATGCACCAACTCGTTGAAAAACGCGCCGTATTACGTTCGGAGAATTAAGGAAATTCTCGTTGGAAGTGCGAGCACCTCCGCGACGCTGCGAATGAATTTTCAAAGGCGATCTCGGCGTATCTGATCTACGTGCAACTGCTCGCCGATCGCGAGTTCCTTTATCGGGTCTCCGCGTCTCGGGAAGGAAAATGATAAAAATATCTACGTGCCCAGAAAACTTCACCGGCGGAGTCCGATAGTGAAGTACCATCGAAATGCCTTACACACCTTAATTGCACCACCCGGCGTAAGGTAATGGTATTACCGCACGCCCCTTTGAACTCGAAATTCAATTATTTTATAGTCCGACACGCCCAGTTACCGGCACTTAAGGGAAACGTATAGAGTGCTAAGTGCTAAGTCCAGATATTCTTTTGACGCGATATGTCAATAATTCTTTATTAATATTTAGAGTTCATCATTCAAGAGTCAATTCATAACTCGCAAATTTATAAATATCTAAACAGAGATTCATTTCAACATCTTCCAAGCGCCGTCGTGGCATAGGCGAGAGCGAGTTTTTACAGAGTAACCCTGACGGAGGTGAAATTAAAAAACTGCACTCGGAATTTCAATTGGAATTTCCATTACCTAGGAATACCTAAATGTACCTGAGGATACAGGGTTAAAGTATTTAAATAAGCAGCCAAGTTCTCCGATTTATTACGTCCATATTGAAATTCCAGTGCTCTTATTTCGACGTCCTCTGTTGATCGCATTCTTGCTCTGAGCAAATATATGCCATCCGCAGTGCATAAGAAACATTGTTTACGCGTAAACTATTTACGCAAAGTTTAGAAAAAAGTTGGAAATAATATGATAAATGAATTTTATTTTCGATGATTAATGAACGCAAAGTCGAAATGGTTTGATTGCTGGAATTTTTCATTGAAAAATGTACGGAAATGAAGAAAATTTTTCGCCTTCGTAACATTCCGCGACAGTTATCACTTAATTAAGTTTTTCAGATAGTAATTAAGATAAATTTCATTGGTAATTGGGTCACTTTTTCACAGTGAACTGCGACGTTAGATCTTGCAAAGCGCGTAAACATTTTACAATTCGGAGTTTCTTGGTAACGACAATAATTAATGATTCTATGAATTATTGGAAATGCTCTTTAAATAAAGGAAAAGTGAAATAATGTAATCAAACATTGTCGTCTTCCTTAATCCATTTTCAAAAAGAGGCATATTAAAAATATTTGCATTCTCCTTGTATTTATAATCTTCAATAATTTTAAAATTTAGTTAGGACTTACAAATCTGCAATATGTAACGTAATTGGTAATAATATTTTTTGACATAAAAGTTTCTTAATAGACAGTCGAGCAATCATTTATATTACGTTTCTAAAAAAAGCAAAACTCTGAACTACTCTGTAGTTGTACTGGCATGTCATTTCTTGAAAATTAGTTTCTTCCATTTAAGTCTCTCTCGTGAAAATTTAGACAAATATTCGTTATACCGCTTGAGAAGCAAAGTGAAAAACGTTACGATTTTAATTGAGAAACTTAAAACGGGATTTAATAATCGCGGATAAGGAAAAAGGATTATTTTCTTCGCCAGCCATCATTTCATATACAAGTATATGAAGTTTAATAGACACCCTTTAAATACCTTTTGCAGACTCTAAAATCAACATAACTGGACAAACTGACGTGCAAACTTAGTTGACGTTTGTACGCCTAACTTTCCTGTTTCACGCTATCATGGACGCCGTCGAGTTTAACAGTCAGAAAGAACAATACCGACCATTGCGACGTAAATTTGCGACATAATAAATGCCGCTTCTGCAAGGCAAATCGCTAAGTTTCATGACGGCTACTCCGATCAAGAAATATTTTAGGCTCGTTAGAAGAAAATAAGAATGAAAGAAAGTTAAAAAGAATATTTTACCTCTTTAAAAAGATTTTAAGAACATATTTTCTTTATTAAGAAAATCAATCAGCAAATTAAAATTTTATGTACTACAAATTTTTAAAAATATAAATATGTGCTGTATAAAAATGTTAAATGAGACAATTATAAAATCAATTTTAATTTAAAAATTGGTAAAGTTTTTAAGAAATGTGGCAAATTTAAAACTTAAAACTTTTTATAAAAAAATTATTTGAGAAATATTTATTATAAAATTATTTTGCCATTTTCTTATTCATAAAACATTAGTGTTTTTATGTTTTATGTTTTGAATATTGTTATTCGTTTTATGTTAATTTGAATATTGTTTATTCATTTTATATTTGTTATATAATTTATACATATAATATAATAAAGCATTTGTTTTGAAAATATACTAAATACTATCGTATCATAGTTCTCTCCAAATATGCTTTCAAGAACGATGCACCGCTGCGTCCGGTCAGGCTTGAGCAATGATTGCGCAAGCCAGAGTCCGGTGTTTCAAAGTTCTAAACACTCGTCTGGGATCCCATGAAGCCGAAGCTGAAGTTTCACGTTTCGTCCTAGGGGGCGGGTGGGGATGGCGGGGGAGGATGGGACGTCAGGAAAGGGCTAAAGGCACCCACGAAGAATGGACTAGCTCAAGTTCCTGGACAGAGTGAGTTTCCAGGGAGAAGCTGAGAAGGGTTTGCCTCAGAGGATAGAAGGACACCCGGAATGGCAGCGGTATCCACTACAAAATCATTACGTTTATCTCCCTTCGTGGGGTAAATATCTCACGAAACTTTCAGCGGAGCTTAAGCCGCACTGAAGCGATACTTATTAAATCTCCATTGCAGTAACAGTTATCGAACCGTCATCATTCTTTGTTAAGTTTCGCTGATATAATCACGTCGGACTAACTTTTGCCATATATGATTTTATGAACACTAAACCATTAATCTTTTTTGCGTGTCTTATTTGATTCTCGATAAATATGAACGACAAGTATTACATATCGGAAGTTCTTGACTCTTGGCCACTATGTGTTACGTGTACCCATTTGAAAAATTGTCTCCGCGTTACTTTTCAAAAACGAAACGATTTAAATGGTAACGTGATAATAATTCTATGTGTTATAACACAATGTAAAAGGATGTGGACAATTACGATTCTGAAAATTATCAAACACAATGATTTCAAACTATTAATGAAAGCTCCGTTATAAAATGATTCACGAAACTGACAGGCATCTGACAGACGGACGCGAGAGAAGATAGAAATATAGGGGATATTATTCATATGATGGATTAAGCATTAACGAATTAAATACGCAACACTTATTTTAGAAACAGTCGAGTTAATGTAGCGTCGAGACGTGCACGGATTTCTATTATATTCAGAAATGGTAAAATTACGTCTGTGAGTATTATCTCTATTTTTTTTGTCTAGTTCTTTTTACGAGCTACCACCGTCTTTCCCGAGTCTTTTACGCGTTTTCTGCTCGCGGAATTATTACGTGTGTCACGCGACCGTCTTAAAGAATCTGTATTACATAAAGTATGTCTGTGGGCGCGGAGAACGCGTATATCGTCTACTAGTGTTTGTAAGGCACCTCGAGACGTGATCTGAAAAGCAAGTTTTGCATTCGTCATTTCGAGGTAAATGTAGAATATACTGGCGCAGCGGCCTCGTAAATTCGCTTCTATTCCCGTACATTCATTTTGTTTTCCTTTTCGCTGTGTTTCGCTATTTTATTGCTGTCTTAGCGTCAAGTTAGCAACCGTTATACCGATACGTATTCCATAACAAAGAAATTTATTCGAGAAGAATGTTTGATTTTGGATCAAATTTTACTTTCCTCTTGTAGCATTTGCATTGAATGATAAGCAAGAAAATATGGATATATGTTTGTTATGAGTTAATATCAAATATGAAACACGAAACTTACTATTTCATGATTATCGCGCCTGAGCTTTTTCAGAACAAACGAATTATGTGATACTTAGGGAGTTAATCGTAAAAATTTTACGATCGAAAGTATCAAATGTAATCCAAAAGCAATCTCGCGTATACTTCCAGACGGTTGTTTTCTGTGCGATAATTGGAGAAATTTGAGAAAAAAAAAAAAATAGAAAGAAAAATAATATTTCTCAGATAAAAAGTTTGGCAGCACATCCTTTCGGCACATCGTGGCACTGAAATTATATGATAGCGATAAGTGCGTATACGCGATATGCTTCCGATATGCTTGGTTATCTGACAGCACATCAAAATCGACAGACACGATTGCATTAGAAAAGCCATGGGCTCTTATGAAAGATTGGTATTGTAATTGAATTGCCATGATCCGTGGATGTTGGCTGGACGCACGCGAAGAATGTCTACGATTTATGAGATTCCGCAGGATGCCCTCGAGCTAAAGGCGTGCTCGGGGTATTAAGCGCGATTCCACACTGTATGGAATTTTTGCAATAAAATGAGCGGGACTGGTAGTGATAGTAACAGGTGTTGGAGCCTTTGTACATTCTGACAGATAATTTGATCGTAACACCGAGACGCGATAGCGTAATAACGTCAATTTTTTTTCAAGAAAAATGTATAGCCGCTTAGAATTACATGGAAAATCGAAACGTTTGTACAAAAAGTGCTCGTTTTATAAATGAAAACTGGCGAAATTTACTGATTTATATCCTCTCTCGATATTAAATGTAATTATTATTCTTTTAGTGAGAAAAATACGTTAAAAATGATAGAAATCTTTTTGTATAAGTTTATACATTTTTAATTAACAATAAACCAAACAACTAAACGTGTATAATATTAAAAAACAGAAAACAAAAAATTTTCTAAAATAAAGAAGATGAAGTAAAAAACGAATTAAGCTTAAGCAATATAGCATATTTTGAAATTATTTAATGTTCTGCTGATATGTTTTTTGATTGAAAGTCAAAAAGATAATATTTAAAAGAACATAAATTTTAATCATAAAGTAGATTTCATGTGTTCTTTTTGATTTTAATCTTGCGAAAGAAATGAAGAGGGGCAACGAGGCTTGACATGCATCCTTAGGGAAAAAAGAAATCATCTTGAATTGTAGAAAAACTGACTGTTCCTCGTAAAAGCGATTGCGCCGGAATCTGAAGACGGCAATCTGATTGGGATACTCATCGTAAAAGGTGCAGGTAGCTGTGTCATCATCCCGATCCTGATTGCTGCTCAGCTTCGGGCTACGGTCAAGCGTTCATGCCATTCTAATTAGCGACTGCAATTGGGGAGGGGCAAGGGCGAGTTGGCAGCTGCGCTCATGGGAATTGTTGCCGCATCTCTGAGCTACTAACCTGGTGAAATTCCTCCGTTATACAAGCGATGAATCCGTCGACAAAATCCGATTTTCTAGTTAGAAGTATAAACTTTGATCGGACGTTTTTGGATTATGAATCACGTTTTGAAGCGAACATATGTAAACGAATACAAGACAAATGGTAGCAAAGATGTTTGGTAGAACGCGAAAGACTGAACGAATTAGTTAACAAAAAAATAAGTATTATATATAAATCTGAATTTTTTATTTTTTAATAAATTCTTTTTGAATTTTTATTTTATTTCTATTTTATCATGGGTTCTTGTCTGATAGTAATCTCGAAGAATATCCATGCTTTTTCCAGTGCGATCGTGTTATCTTATATCTTATATCTTTATTGCTCTTCGTAGATCCGTGATATTCTAGTTAATTAGCTGCTTCACCGATGGGAATTATCATCGTGCAGTCGTACATCCGTTCGTAAACCAACCGAGATTCTCACATCACATGATCGATCCAGCTGTCCAATCGCTTGAAATTTATCGAACAGTTTCAAGAGACAATAAATGTTAGCAATAATGTTAGCAACGGAAAGTATTTGTACAATATATAGAGTGCGCAAAAGAAGAAGAAAACTAAATATAACGTTATATAAATAAAAGCAAAAATACAAAAATAGAAATACAAAAGTAGAGGTAAAAAATTGTCGCGGAATAAAAGGTAGCGCGATACATATACTTTTATGTTTTAAGCTACAAAGTAATAATGATGTATTATTTCAAACTTTTATCTTAAATTTATAATTTTTTGTAAATTTTTGTAAATGTCAAAGAAAAGTTGATAATCTATCATAAAGAAATACACACAAAATCAATTTACGTAATAAATATTAATTTATATAAAATAATATATAAAATAAGGTTATATAAAATAATATCCATAACAATTAATAAGTATATTAAAATTTATTAATATATAATAATTAAATATTAATAATGAAAATAAATTAATAAATAATAAGTATTTCTGTTTTAATGTAATGTAAAAGTTATTCAGCTATTACATTATTTATAAATTAAACTTTAAAGATTGGCAGGAAACGAAAAGGATAATTACACATACAGATTGTTTTTAGAAAACGAGAATAGGGCTGAATCACATATAATGTAATTTCATTTATTATCTCAAGTTATTGTCACATAATTGCAATAATCTGAATTTTAATTACTGTAGAATAAATTATAAATTATAAAAAGCATTATGTGGACTGTAAATCCCATAAATTTATTTTTGAATTTTTAACATTATTACATTTTGCTGCTTATACTGATTTTTAGCAATGTGTTATTGTCGTATTGAAATAAATGCAGATTCAATAATATCTATTATTAGATCTGTATTTTTTTATATAATTATATAAAGTAATTAAACTATAAATATATAGTACGTAAATTGATTTTGTATGTAAACTACAGATACAATAAAAAAGTAATAAAAAGTTTCAAGTATCTAATAAATCACATGTGAAAATATTGTTAAATTTAAAATAAAATCACAACGTAAAGACTAGAGAAGCTTTGCATCGCATACTTTACTCAAACTATTATAAAAAATAGTGAAGAATACAGCGATACATTTTTCATTATGAAACTCGTATCCGGAAGGGATCTCATTGGGCGTTGTCGTCATTCTAATTAGTGGAGATAGGAGCTTAGTTGCAGCTGGGGTCTCCTGTGTTAGTTTGCTGAATATATAGATGCACCTGCAACGGTTACCCATTTGGTGCTTTCCTGCTTTGCCCTGTGTACTACGAGTGGAGCTCTCTTGATGGATTTGTCAACGTCCGTCAATTTGCTTTAAAACCAAATCAATGACGCTCATTTGCATATTGCACGTTGAAATTTTTTAAATGACAGTGAGTCTAAAGCTAAACAATTTGCATATGTCTATCGAGCACTCTTTGCATTTTAAATACTTTTTTATTTTAAGTGCAGAAGCTTGTATAATTATGATAAAATAACGGTAGTTTTGAACTTCTCTTTCGATGATTTAACTGAAAGAGAAATGCAGAAATATCATCATTATTTAAACTTAATGATAATTACATTTAATAATGATATATATTTACATTGCATATTATTATCTATTACGAAGCAATAGGAATGCCTGATAAATATTACCTTAATGGAAAATGTATTCTTGATTAAGTGTGCAATCGTCCTTTATGATTACATAACTACACGTCGGCTACTACCGAGATACGAGCGGTTGAATCCGTTTTCAATGAACTATTCAATAGACCAGTTTCGGATTGTAATTAGGAGCTGCATCTCCGCGAGTAGTGTACGAAACATACACATTCGTACGCGCCGGTAACTCCAAAACGCTCCTAATTCTCTCGCTCGGGTGAAGGCAGCATGTAAATATGAGGACAATAGAAAGCGGTGAATCTGGATTTCGGTGAAACACGACCTGCAGTGACAGTACACAAGGGATAACAAATCGCTCGTTGCCATATACGCAACTTTGTATCACATATATTTCTCCATTCCGTTCTCCTATTACTGCGCGTTCTAATCTGCATTGTTCGTTTCTAATTACCAAACATAATATGCTGGTATTGCGAGCGCATGTGCATGTAAAAGTGGAATATATTTTTTTGTCGAATTTTTTCCTTAATCTTAATAATTACGTTATAATAATCTTAAAAATAATAATTTTACAAAAATGTTCAAGTATCAAGTATTGATATTTAACGAAAAAAAAATAAAAAAAGAGAGAAAATTTATAGGGGTAGTAGACAATGACTATAATGTGACATATAAAAGGGGACATATTGGACTTAAAAAAAAAAAAATAGAATTGTAAAGTATATTGTAATATTCAAATTTTCAAAAAAAAAATTGTACATAGAGGAAGTTATATTATTAACAAAATAATCAATATTACAATTTGTACGTATGATCATAGCGATATGTATTATTGAAAAATATAATACGCGGCGATCCAACTTTTAATGGGCTATCGGCGACCGCATTTTATACACCGTGCTGCTCGGGCGGCACTGTGTAACACGATGTAACTCGGTGACCGCAATCACGGTCATATCAACATAATCTGGCACAGCTAGTATAATTAAAGCGCGTCGGGCGATCGGTGGACAAACCGCGACGCGGTGACGACTCGTCATAGGGAGGTGTTACGGGGTAAATCCGTGGCGGCGCGAGTCGCCGAGGTGGATCGTTGATTAACCGTTAGCATCAGGCCGCAGTGTGCACCACGGATGCAGTTGGCGCAGTTGCAAGCGATCGACAACCAGGTCGCTCAGCAGAAAGCCGGTGCCCTCGCGCTGCGTAACTCGGCTTGCCCCCCGTGGGCAGATTGTTAATCAACGCAAATATTTAGCGCGACCAAACGTAGCACGTTGAGCGAGCGTGCGAGGGGGACAATCTCGTCACCGGTTGCGAGCCGACTACATCGAGGGGGGGGGTGGAAGGGGAGGGGGCGGTTGGTAGCGGCAGGCGTAGAAAGGGCCATGTGCAGCCGGGTTGGTCCGGACTGACAGCATCGGTGTATAGGAGTACGCGGAAGCGCACGGTGGATGGTGAATGCGGCTGTTTAGATATTATTTAGCAGTAAATCGCAACGGGGGTTGGCAGGGGTGTAACGCTGACGCGGCAACACGTTAAAGGCGGAACCCAGACTCACGATACCAGATGCCGTCCACCCTTTTGCTCCCGCCTATTCGCTATTTTCCATCCTTCTTCGCTCGATCAAGCCGTCTCTTTCCGGGTACTGTCTCGGGTTTATCTAGTGTAAGCCGGCTGTTGGAAACTACTGCCGGAAATCATTCGAAAGACGTTCTGATGATGTGCGCCTAGTTAGGTTTAACGATCCCCGAAGTAGTGCGTGTACATGATGGAGAATTAGAGTTTATAACGCGACAAAACAGTGTAACAGATAATCAGGATTGACATAATCATCTTTTTTTGTTGTAACATACAACCATACGTTGTGATCCGATAGCTCCGATAGCTTTATTTAAATTATAAAATTAAAATTTTTAAATGTTTATATAATAAGCTATATAATTTAGAGATGTACGTGATAATTTTTTAAATAATATAATTTATAAAATAAGTGTTCAAAAAATTTTATTTTTTTTTGTCACATCTATTAAAATATGCATAGTTTTGTATCTTTATTTTTAAAACAACTCGTTACCTGTCATACATAATAAATTATAAAACATAGAATTTTGGAAAGCTTGTTGTAGTAAAAATATTATGTAAAAAATTGTAAATCGTAAAAATCTTATGTATTTTTTTGAGATTAACGTGACGGGAGATAATAGAGATTGTTCAGTAAGCTTAAAATTAGAAAGGCATTTTTTTTTTAACGAATACAGATTATGCAACGCAATTACATCATTGTTAAATTACTATCTGCTAGAGTTTCGGAGTGATGCTAATTTAATCTTATTGCACGTTACAACAAAGGATTCGGCGGTTATAGTGATTTAACACAGTAATGGTGCTAACTGTACCGCAAGGGTGTCAGTAATAGGTAATTAATGATCTACTCCGGCTCGATGCCACGAATTCAATGAAACTGTGGATATGACGCGGCATTGCCATGCCGCGGTTATCTGCTCACCTCATGCGCTTTAATTACATCGAATTGCAGATTACGCCACTGATTCCATAATGCATCGATATGACATCACAAGAGATTGGATTGAAAGTTTCAATACTGGAAGATCACATCTCAAAGATTAAATTCAATGAATTCTGTAATATTCAATTACTTTTAGTTTTTACCTATCTATTTTTACCTGGTAGGATAATAATCTGAATGGAATTTGCAGAATATGCTAGGATAAAAACTGATTAATTTAAAAATATTTAAAAAGATATTTATTTTTAAGAAATAAAATATTACAGAAATTGTCGAAATTATTAAAACATTTTTATTTTTTTAAAATTTTAACATTAAAAAAACTTTTTTAAAAGATTCTTTATTTTTTATTTATGTATCTAATGAAAAAACATCGTATCGATGTCAGTGAAAATATTTTAACCCATATTTAACATTTATTATTAGAATATTTTTTTATAAATTTTATATATCTGTATTAAAAAAAATAATATTCTAAAAGTTTTATTTCTATTTATAATGTCAACGACTTTTATAAAGCAATCAAAACTAAACAATTTTAGCAAAAAAAGATTTTTTTTGTTAATTGATAGCACTATAATTGTGACTTTCTTGATAATAAAAGGATTTATTTATGAACAAATACATATGCATATTTTTCGAGTTATATAAAAGTTTTAGTTTTTATAAAAAAAATAAAAGTGCAATGCTTTCTGTTGGATGCCTGTATCAAGTTTAATATAAAATTGGACAGACGTGTGAAGTGCACGAATGTAATCGAGATTTTATATAAAAATCGCCATTCTGTTAATATAAAAGAAATACATCCAATTTTATTTTTTTATTGCATGTTTCAAATTTATTGGAATCTTTTGATATTGGCACGTATGCACGAGATACCTTTATGTTTTGACAATGTTTACGTGATAATGCCACGTTAATGCCGAATAGATTTGCAATGGCAAGGTACGTCAATAGGTAATCATCGATCTATCCCGCTTTGCTAATCATGAACTCGATTATTGCGGCATGTTGGTACGTTATGTGTTCACGTTATTTACTAATCCCTGCAACGCAGTTACAATAGCAATCGCTAATGTTGTTGTTTGTATGGTAACTGATTGCAAGGAATTGATTCCATTGATATACTAAACTTTCTCGTCATTTGTCCCTTGATATTCTTTTATTGTGTTATTTCGCGAGATGTCGTGAGTATCGAGAGGATAGTTTCCTGTGATTCTACTTTTTCCATGTTATTCTTCTGTTCCAATCCTTTATAAAAAAGGAGATGTTAAGTCGACTCGTATTTCTCGAAGTTTATTGTTGACGCTTTTGCGCAATGCTGATTGGTTCTTTTGCTGTGTTAATTTCGTGAGTTACTGTCAATTTGCAAATGACAATTTGTAAAAGGCGGGCGAGGTTAGCAGCGAATGAAACTTTGAATCGGTTTTGAACAAGGACAAAGATAAGATAAACAAGGATGAATGAGTTTCTATTTTTCATCACGACGGTACGTCGCTACCATCAACGAATAATATAAAAATATATAATATGAAAAGCTTAATGGCGCGCGCGTAGCGCGCGCCTGTTATGTTCTAGTATAATAAAGTGCACATCGTATGCTGTTAACGTCGAAAATGCCATCGCATAGTGCTGTGCGATCGTAATTAACGTGTTTTCCCGAACAAGAATTGAGTGCCAAGGAGAAATAAAGGAAAAAGAGAAGTAGAAATCAAAAAGATATCGGATTTATCGGAGAAGGAAAGTAATTGTTTCAGAAATATGTAATTAAATTATCTTTTTAATATTTGTTATATAGATTTTTATTTTCCAAATTTTGTTTACAATACAATTTTTATTAAAGTCTTTATTAAAAAAAGAATTTTGAAATTTATAGAAACAAATGTTATTTTTAAATATTTGTTTAATAACTGGAAAATCTGGAAACCGTAGTTTATTAATTATATTGTTTCTGCAAAATAGATTTTTGTTACAAATGACAAGCGCGCAGCTTGAAATATGAGAATTAGTTAAAGCCTCGGAAAGGCGATTATAATATTAGCGAGAAAATGGTTCGGATTTATCTCCCGATGTTCTTTCATCTCTCTTCTTTCATCGTCTCTTCCTTTTATTTCCTATTTTTCGATGCTTATCGGGAGATTTTTACGTCGTGGGCGTCGCAACGTATCGAGAAACAAACACGGCCGACAGCGCAAGCGGATTTGTCATTGCGAGCGATGCTGTGATGCATCATACCAAAGTGGATGGTAAACAGATTGCGCAACCTCTATGGTGTCAAAGTGTTTTTCTTGAAAATTGTTGCGGGAATTCGCTCTATCGCAGGCATCTTTTCTATGTTCGCTGTTTTCCTAGCGAGGATGACGCATAAAACAAAAATATAACAGAGATGACAATTAGTAATCTATTTGATGGATATTATATTATTTTGGTAGAATTTTTAAATTTGGTTCGCCAATGAAATTTATTAAAGAATATTTTATAATAACATTAATATCTTTTCCATATAAATGTGTAGTTAAAATTTTAATAAAAACGAATATAAAAAAATAAGCATTTTTTTAATATAAGAAATTATTAAAATTAAAATGTACGTATGTATCTTAAAACTGAATCATATTTGCTACATAATTTAAGTACATAACACAACACACATAATCGTAACGATGCCGTATCTTAAATTAATACATTTCCGTATCTTTTGACTTGGTGGACGTCTGGGATAGTTCGATAGTATAGAGTTTCGTCGTTAGTCCGGTAATATCGTTAACCTATCAGAGAGCAGTTGTGTCTGTATCCCTCTAATGCGTAACTACGATATTCCCCGATGATCCTGGCCATTTACCACCAGGCCACCCCTTACCATCACTTTGCGAACCCTCACCCTCCCGCGGGATGTGGATAGATAATCACGCTATCATTCCTAATGCACTGGCGTGGCGCTTTGAAATCTAGATATTCTGCCAGACATCCAATTTTGCACACAAAACTGTGTACTGTAATAACGCTCGCGATCGAAGTAGCCGAGAATGAAAATCATCTATTTTCATCTGTTATTGGCAAATTGTTTAACAACACCCTTAATTCTAAAAATATTACAATGTTACGTAGTAATAATTTTAAGATTGTTCAATGAAAAAAATCCTCAGTAAAATACCTATTTCAAAAAATCATTTACTAAAGATTTAGAAAAATGTTTAGATTGCGATTATAAACGATTAAAGTAAATAAATTTTTTTAAACGCTAGTTGCTATATTATATACATTTTAGTATTATATATTATTACATTTTAGTATTATATTTTAGTATTAGTTTTTCGATTTAGTAAGTCCTTCACCTAGTTTCTCTTTTCTGTGAATACTTTGAGTTTAACGTATCTATTGTGAGGAAAGATGGATACGTTTGTGATACGTCTATATACCGATACGTCTACCCGCAGTCGACATACATGACAATTGGAAATAAAGCAGAGTTGCAAGTGTGAAACGTTGCGGAGAAAGAAGTGGACATATCAGGGTAACACGCGGTCAAACGGAGGGTGATAGATATAGAAGATCAATGTATAAAACGTGCTGCGAAAGAAGAAAAGGGCGGAAATGGAAACGGAAGAGACGAGTACCCCCTTTCATCTTGACGAAAGATTATTTGCCATGCCGAACAAACGTATTGTTGACGCAATCCGTCATCGAAATCCTTATTGACTGCATTTCACTGGTTAGCGTCTGTAGAGGACGAAGAAATATTCGACGAGGAGGAGAAGACTGCTCCAGAACTTCAAATATGTTCGGCATAAAACGGGGGCCACTTATGATCTCAAATGCCATGGTAGCAAGCGAGTTGTTGGACTACAATGCTGTTGAACTTGGACTGTTCCGAAAAATTTATTGGTGCGGTAGTGTCGCAAAATGATTTATAAGTAGAGCGGAGTGAAATTTATTTTATGACCTAGGATTAAATCTCTTGAAAACACAGCACATAAAAGTATTACGTGATAGTGGACAATAAATAAAAAAGAAGAAGACACAAAGCGTGATGCAGCGTGATTTAAAAAGTTAACCGGCTCTACAACTGACGGACAGATCGACAATTCTTTCATTTCTTGAAATAATAAAAAAATACTATTTGTGCTGTTTATCTCAGTATATTGATTAGAAATAATGGTGACGCGTTTAATTTCGTAATGATGTCGCACGTGATGGGAACCCGTATTAGATAGTAATCGCGATTATACAAATCAAACAAAGTTTCGGACGTACGTCATGACGACAAGATGATATCCAGCTATTGCTCTTCCACCCACAGTATATCTATCTGACCACCATTTCCGAAACAGTTCACTTACAACTCTGCTTTATTCTCGATCGTCACATACGTACGTGTTCCATATACGGAAGTCACGTATAAGTCTACAGATATGATGTATGTTCCCGATACTATGCCCTCACAGGTCGTCCGATTCAATGTATCCTAGTGTCACGTAGATACGGGCATAGCTATACTCATAAATAGATACACACGGATGCTTCGAAAATGTATCAGTTTACAATAAGCGCAGATCCTTATGCACATTAAGGATTTCGGTTAATCACTCCTTACTGCAAATTTCAGTTCGCGTTCATGGAGAGATCGATCGATTATTACGTTTAATTTAGTTAATTATTGCGATATTGATTATGTACAAATGAGATAGAATTCTATATGATTAAGTGGAGCTTGTGGCGATAGGTTGTATGCCAGTGTTGTAACATATTAAATTGACTTTGCTTTAGAATTAGAATATTTTTTTTAGCCTCGAGAGAGATATATTATACATAGCTGATAGTACTCTCATTTTCAGAGATTGGAATGTTAATCGATGAGGGAATTCACACAAGAACATTTAAGCAGATAATTTGTAGTTGCTAATCTATGCATAGTCGAATTAAATATCTTGTGTAAAATGTGATGTAGATATAGAGGATGGAAATGTCTGCTATGGTAAATGACTATATGCCGCTTTTTTCATAATGCTTGAAAAATCTAACTTTCAATATAATGAAATAAAATTTTGCGAGTACATTTTTGTCAGATCTTGTTAATCATGTCTAACTGAAATACAGTTTTACTTCTTAAAAGGATCTCGTTAAGCCGTGCGCAAAAGCCGAAACATCTTCGACCAAAGAAATTTTAATTAAAGCTTCTCTTACGGACTCGGATTCTAATTACGAAAAGGATACTCGAGATCTTATCCGGCGTTTCAACGTACGCAGCGCGAAAGGAACGCAATCTCGCGCGTCGCGGTGCCTCTTGTTATTTGTCAAAGCGTGCTTATCGTGACCTTTGATTCTGATTAAGTGGCGAACATCGAAACGGTGTTCGCGGTGACGCGTTTACGAGATCGAACTTCGTCACCGGAAGACAATCGATAAGTACGCGGCAGGCTGTGATCTCAAAGAGGAGGAAAGTGATGACTCGGCGAAGAACATACGCGAGAACATTCAATCCGACGTGGCGGAAGAGTACATATCAAAGACGTATAACTGGTGTGTGTGTGTGTGTGTGTGTGCGCGCGCGCGCGCGCGCGTGTGTATGTATATATATATATATATATATATATATATATATATATATATATACGTGCGATATATCCTCGTGCAGTCGAGTACACAGGCATTACCGTCTACGTGACTTCCTGAGGACGGTTAGATAGGTAGGTACTACATGGCGATCGGGAGTACAGCAGACCGTTGAGCGAAATACGCCGGAAATGATGGTCAAGCGGACTTACAGCGTGAACGGAGTGACAGGCGCGGAAGGAACTTGTCTGGAGAAGTTACGGGATACTATTGCTTTATTAGCAAGTGAATGAAACTTTAAAGAGGCACCTGCCGAGATGGACCCGGGATTGCTTAAACATTACTTTATTAAAAACTGTTAGCTTGTCGTTGTATGCGAGGTCTACATTATTAACAGGGTTACTTTGCATAAAAGCGAAAGACCAGCGCATGTATATATATATATATATATATATATATATATATATATATGCGTGTAAACTTTTTGCGGATTACTTTCGTGGACCTTAAGTGAGTTTAAAGCTTCCTTTTACTGTGATGCAAAGTATAATACTGGGGTGGGCTGATGTGCTTTTACTACATATTATATTTTATAACGTCTTATTTTGAAATATGCATATTAATTATTGATACTAAAAAATGGTACCAGAGAGCGTATATGTTTTACGGTTTTATTTTATTATTATTGCCGCGCATATAAATAATATTCACAGAAAATAATAACAATATTATTATTTATTAACAGGTATATTCAACAACAATGTTATGCACAAGTAATTAAATTCATTTATTTAATATCATTTATTTAATAAAATCGTCTTTTATTTTTGCGGACAATGTACCAAATCGAAACAATCTATTGTTGAGATTATCTGTTTCAAATTGGAGATATTGGATTCTTCTGTCAATTTTCCATTTTGACTTGATTATTTTCTAATCATTTAATTACAATAAATATTTTGATTCTTTGTTATTTAGAAACACTGCAATATTTTTCTAATTTTTAATTAAACTTTATAAACTTTTAAAGCAATTTGATCATAGCCGAATGTTTTTTTCCAATCAATTCTTTAAGTAACAAATTGTCACTGTTTGAAACCGATAAGTTGCCATTACTTGGTAGTACGTGTCTGAACTAAACAGCCGAGGAACATGCGTGGTATATCTATACGTAACATAAAAATCGTTAACTAGTTCACATTATTGGAAAGTTTTGTCGCGATTGATCAGGTCTCTATAGTCTTGCCTGGAACTAAAGTTAAGCTCGAAAGGAAAAGAAAGAGATACAGCGACCAATCGATAATGGCTTGCGGTAAAATTCTCACGTGACGAAAAGATAAAATACTTATGTTGCAAGTTATATATTCGATATTTCTTTAGCAAGAAAGTTCAACGATTGAATTGGTTGCAAGATTGAGAGTCGTTTTATTGCAAATTATCGATAAAGAGCGTTTTCTTAGTATATAATACGATGAGAATATACGTATAAACGCAGTAGAAGGATTTAAAGCAAATTGAGAAAATCTGGAAGTTGAGAATAGTCGGCGTCGAGAAGAACTCGAACTGAAGAACAAATTGAAGAAGAAAATGCGTCTGAGAGACGTAACTTATTTCTTTACCGTAATGCTATTTCCGTAAAACAGTGTTCTTTTACCTAAGCGGATGCTAAAGTTATGCAATGAATGCAGAAATACAAGATGAAGACGGTAATCTTCAGATTTTTTAATTTTTTAAATGCAGAGGTTGGATTTTCTCATGGAAATGAAGTAGTTTTGTGTTCGTAGGGCTTTCGGAAATACGCGGATAAGAATTGTTTTACGAACGTGATACACAAGAGCTCGTTTATCATTTGTAGATAGGGATAAAAATGTCTGATAACGAGTGGCATCATTTATCGTGTTAGAAAACCGTCAACTGTAATCCGAATGTCCAACCGAAAAGATTTTATTTTGATAAATACCGATCTTGGCCAAAAATTTTCTGCCTCTCCAACATCTATCTGGTCGCACAATCAACCTAACTTACCGTCGAGCGGAGCCCTCATCTCTCGAAAAGCATTTGAAGTTATATACTCTACTGCAACTCGTTTCCCACCACCTGAGAAGTTTCATCCAGGTTAACTCGCTAATCTACTTTGACCGCGAAGTAGTTTGCTAAATACTTTCATCAATCCTCCTTCTTGGCTTTGATCGCGCCTTGATACTCATTGTTCTTGCTAAAGCACACCTCCAGATTCTCTCTAAAACAACATTATACAATGAGGAATTTTGTTAACGTATCATGAACCTTATAAAAAATTGACGTGTAATTACATTTCAGTTGGATTACGTTAATTATTGCTGAAATATGTAAATAATTTTATATATCTTAAATGTTAAGTAAAAAGACGTTAAAAAAATTTGTGTTTTAAACAGAAGATTATATTTAATTTCAAGTCTGTTGAAAATTTTCTATGTAGTCACTCGGTGCTCGTTTATTTCTCCACGAATATTATTAAAACTTTCCAACGTTTTCCAAGGGTAATTTAACCGACGTCAAAGAAGACAAAGCAACAGAGGAAGTTGGTTTAATGCGAATAAACTGCTGATGGAACTCCGTTGTCTTTTTTATAATAATATGCTTACAAATATTTAATATTAAATTTTATTTGATAGGAACAAACAAAAGGTACACATTAGGTAATTTTTTAAATAAAAAATTGCTTAATACTTGGATATAAAGATAATATTGTAATGTTGTTTTAATAACAATTTTGTTGCTTATATTTTTTTATTTGTATTTGATTGAACCTGATTATTTTTTATCACGAAAATTCTATGAAAAAATTACTTTATTTTCGATGATCTTGCAGATGTTTATGAATTTAGGTCGTATTTACAAAGAAATTTTGTCTCAAAATTTTTTGGAATCTTTACGTTACGATTGACGTGTACAGGCCCCTGGCTTTATTTCTTCGCGAACATTATTAAAACTTCGTAACTTCTTCTACAACCAATTTCTATTTTTCAACGTGTAAAGTTTAGTTATCGGTTGAAGCGTTGGCGACAGAGTAAAAGTAATCCACCGTGCGGCTCCGAGAAGAATGAAAAAGAAAAAGAGAAAAGAGGAAGACGGAGAGAAGATCGCAATACATTCTAAAATTTTCGTGTGTGCACATAAAATAGAATATATTCGTGAGAGAAATTTGTGATGCTCTGAGAATTGAAAATGTCTTCTTGTCCATAACTATTTCAAATATAATATTACATTTTTTTTTAATTAATATAATAATCTTAGATTATCGCGTAAAGAAGAGATATTTACGTTTAAGTTTTTAATATTATAAATATTAATTGTTGTTTATATCATATTACTGTTTGTGTTTCTTTTCTATCATTGTTTGTCTATGTAGAGGATGATGATATGGCTTAAGTGTGTTTGCGCCGTTGCTATCCGCGCAGTACGGTGTTTAATATTGGGCCGTTTAAAGCCAGCTTGTGGTCGCGGAACATTGGCACTGTCGGTCGTTCTCTTTAATGGTTATTGGCTCGCAGTAATTCTCTAATCTCTGCTGTCACCGGCCTCTGTGTTTCCGTTTCAATATGGCCGTTCTACGGATTACGAGCGTGGGCCTTGCTGCGGTGTCGTAGGCAGCTGCCACTGGAACCTGATTACTTCGAGGCTTATCAAATCATCCGCCGGAAAATCAGAGTGGTATAAGCGGCGGCACCAAGAACCGTGTTCTTATTCATCAGATACTGAATAATAATAATTCAATCGAATAATAATTCGATTGAATTGCGCATGCTGGTAGAGAAAAGAAGGCCAGCCGCAAAATGTATTTATTTGTTCCTGTGATTAAATCTGTTAATGTTTTTGCTAACGTGAAGGAAATAATGATAATACCAATAAAATAATGATTTAATTTATAAAAATCTTAATTATCTTTTATTTATACGAATTTGTCAGTGACTATTTCTGTTTAGGTAAAGTTTTATATTTGAGTAAAAAAAGGCCTTTATTTTATTATTGATTGTTGTAATATTTGTAATATTACATATATGGTATAATATATAACATCTAACAAACATTTTATAATAATTGCTTATTGGAAAGAGATAATATTGATTATTTTGACTTATACTAAATGCATTAAAAATAAATATGTTGCTTTGCCCTTTTTACGGCACCATTGTAACTGAAAGAAGACGTTAATATGCGTGAAGATGACTTGCTTGTAATTCAAGCAGGGTATTTATGGATATATGGCCGACATATTGTGGCATAATGTCTTAGCATCATATATTAATATCATACATTTTTATGACCTTTTATTACTTTGACACGTTCTTGTGTGTTGACATCAAAGCAAATATTTAAATGTCTTACTAAAAAAAAGGATTAAATGTTTTATTAAAAAAAGAATAAACAAAAATAATCACATTTAAAAAATTTTTAACAAATTAAATTTTGAAAAATATTATCAAAAGTTAAAAAATTAATAGAAACAATAAAATATTTTATACTTATTTATATTATTTTTTTACAATTAATATTATTTAAATTATGTAGATTGTAAATATCCACAAATTATTTTATTTTTCCTAGATATAAAATGTATATTCAATAGAGTATATTCTCACGTTTATATAATATATCAATACCTTTTGCTTTTCTTGTAATTAAATGATAATGTACATTTATCTTACATTCCTGTGAAATTCTTGGACTGCCTTGGTATGACTAGACAGACATGTCGAAACCGTCATCAAATAAACTCTGCAAGATATTGACCTGTAGACGAGGGCGCATGCTCAAGCTTACCCATCACATAAATCACATTTTCGATTAAAATGTCCCACCGTCATCTGTGATCGATTTAAAGAAAGGATCTCCATCGATTCGTCAATGTGTTTGTATATCCGCGGTACCGCCGAGAGCTTAACGTAGACAACGATATCACCTCTTCCTCGGTTATCGATCCGCGGGAAAAGCCCAACACGGGTGCGAACGACCGTCTTTTATGCTTTGGAAAGTGTCATCCAATCAGGAACTCCTCGAGGACGTCGTTCCTGATAAAGAGTGTGTATCTTCACGTTCGTATAAAGCAACGAAGATTCAGTGTAGTCGTAGAGCCGCGAACTCGTTATGTCGCAAACTCGTTTGCGTTTGGGGACTGTCACTGATAGAGATTACATCAAATGAAGATTCTTCGGTGTTGAAAAATCATATTCAGCTGAATAGAGTCATTTTTAATCGTACTAGCATATATCGTGATGGCTGTTACTTTTCTGTAATTTTCCTCAATTATAAAATCCACTTCTTAAAAGTACCAAAAGTCAGAATTAAGTTAAATTTATTGCATAATAGATTTATAATAGATTTTAAAATTATAATAGATTATAATAGATTTTTAAAAGTTTAATTGTGAATATTGAGTTGACGCAGCATACATTATATTTCAAGACGAAAATAGTAACTTTTTATTTTTATATCCTATATAAATATCGCGTGTAAAAATGCAGTATTCCGGATTGTTGTTGCGGATTCATCCGCGATCTTAAAATTATGCGATGAACGTAAGATATCAGAATCTCCAGAATTTATCATGAGACTTCTTCACCGGGAGGGAGAACGGGCGATATCTCAGGTGGTTTGGATAGGATGCGCCGTTCGCGCTGCATTCTACTTGAACGAATTTATCACCCGACGAGAGATCCGAGGAACGAGACTTTCCGTAATCCGCGTTAAAGAGAAAGAGGTACCGCATCCGCGCGCGTAAGGATGCGCCCCGTAAGGGGGTGAGAAGAGGGGCGTACGTGGGTAAAGGACGAGAGGGGTTGGACGACGGGCAAAGCATCGACAAAGGGAAACGGCGATATTTACAGGGGACGTGCTGGATACAAAGGCAGGACTTGTATATGGTAATGGTTTTGGGTTTACTAGAGATTATATATGTCTTCTCTCTCTCTCTCGCTCTCCCAATGGTGGACGTTACGCGATATTTAATGGACGACGTGAACTTCGGATAGTTCGGATGCTGACGCAATACAAACACTGCGCGTTCAATATCGATTGTGTTATAAATCATTTTCAAAGAGTATACTTTTATCACAGTATCTATTTTCATGAACGCAAATTAAGTCATAGCTTAATAATAATAAACACAATTATATTTCTATTAAATAGATATTAACCGAATATAAATATAATAGACGCTGATAATTATGTATACGAGATATTATAATTAATATATTGCTGATGTGCGATAATTAACATCTTGCTAACGGACAATTTTGATATAGGCAATATACTATAATCTACTAACACAATGCAAACGTAGTTTATGTAAACTATAATTTTGTTTGCAATTTATGCAAACCATGATGAAAATTTATTGTTATTGTAATGCAAATCACTCCCTGATTACTTGATCCCATTTTTACAAAAACGATTATATTATTCTTCTGGTTAACAAATGAAAAAGCGAGATTTTTTTACTGCACTATTTAAACACTTATAAAAAATGTTATAATTGTCATAATTTATTTTTTCGCATCGAAATATTTTTATTCTAAAGTAAAATACATAAATGAAGAAGGGAGGAAAAAGTATTTATACTTGAGAAATTCAATAAATAACGTTGTTTAATTTATTCTGTAATGTAACGAAGTGATTTTTAATTTATTTCCAGAAGGATTGCATGGTTTTATTCAATTTTTGTATTCAAATTTTATATGGAAGTAAACTCAATAACAAAGATAGTAAACCGTCTGGATTTGACTGCCTGAAGAATTCTCTAATTGTTTTGTTTCAAGTAAACAGATACAATTTATTTATTAAAGAATGACCAAAAAAGTCAAGAATATCCTGCTTACAGTTCGAAAAGAGTGAATATGAAAAGGGATGAGTTTACTTCTTACATTTCCGTTTCTCTCTTTTGTCGCGTCGTTAGTCACGTGATACCGTGACAGGTGACGAACCCGAACGGATCATTAATCCTGGTGGCGACGACTGGCGATCTTTTGTCCTCTTGGATAGCCTTTGTAAAAATAGTAGCCACACTTAGACCATGGCGCATCCGCGTAGCTTTGAAACGATATGTTCGTGAAAGCCCGTTGAATTTTTATACGACTAGCATTGAAGACCGCCGAGACTTTGGGATGTATTTCTTGACTTTCTGGAGACACCATAAAGGACAATAGTTCTACGTATTTCTGAAGTATCCTCGTGTAAAATATAAAAAACGAAAAGAGTCAGTGATAAATCGTTAGCTCGGGCCTGCATTCATAGGACTTTTTCTCAGGACAGTCTCAATTTTATCTCCGCTTTGCCGTCGTTGAACTTTGATAACGATTTAGCGTCAAGCCGGATAATAGAAACTCGATAGTACTCCTTTTTTTCTCTATTGAACATGAACCGTTCAATTATTTTTCCAGACGTGACCAATCAATCGTTCAGTTTTTATTAGTTTTCTGTCCGTTTAATCAACCAATTGGTGCGTGAGATATTAACTTAATAACACCTCAAAGTATTTCTTTCTCATCCATTGCACGAAAAATTTTTTAATCTAATGATAATAAATAATGGCGTTTTAGCAGTTACATTTTTAGATTTAAGAAATATTGAAATATAAAAATATATTTAACGCTACTAGAAAAAATTATGAAAATGAATAATGAAAATGTTTCTTTGATATTGACAAGATAAATTAAATTTTAATTTAATTTTATTTATGTGCCAAATTTAATATAAAATAATAATTAATTAAATAATAAGTTAAATAATAATTTAATTTTTATTATTTCTTGATTGTCGAGAATTGATCATAATTGTATCATAATTTAAAAGTATGTTGTATCAAATTTTTATTTAAGCTATTTACAAATATTTACAATTATTAATACGAATTATGCCGTTATTATTTTGTTTTTACTAAGTAATTTTCTTATTTCGAAGTTTTTTGAAAAACTGTGAAGTTTCTTAAATGCTTTTCGTTGAGACCAATTTTCATTTATTTTCACTTGAGCACAGTATTGATTCGTGTTGTGAAGAAAATTGACATAGTTGCTGTCATAATAGTAAGTAAATAATTAGCGCACCCTCTTGCATACTGTTGAAGAAATTGATAAGTTAGTTTCTGAAAATGAAGAGAAAGTACTTTGTCTACAAGAAACTGTAAAGTACGAGGCAACAGAGGCGGGGAATTGCCTCTCGATTGAATTAAAGAGACCGGAAGTTATTAGCAGTACTGTAGATATCGTGAAGTAACTCCGCGATCTGGGTATCGATAATAAGGGTCTCGGTTCTTTAAAGAAAAATCGGGGAAGAACTGGGAACGATACTGCCGAAAAGTTTGTTTCCGGAGTGGCTTATCTGATGTCGACCAACAGGGAAGTCTGAAATGGGTCTGCAACGAAGTGACGTAAACTGCTTTCTCGAAAATCCTCGATCGCTCGACACCTGATTTCTTTCTTGTGATACCGTAGTCTGCGTATCGCGTTTCCGATCGCCCGTATTTTAAATCCTTCGTATTTTCATGTGAACATCTTCGCTTGCTGATACATAGATCTCCCGAAAAAGTAATCTACAGCGAGCGTTTAACGTTATCCATTTAAACCTTGATGTGATCGTTACAAAACAGATTGTGCGATTTGATTTTACATTACGAGAAATATTTGTAATGGTATAAGAATTACTAATATTTAAAAAAAAAACCTTCGTGTAAATGTATCGACTTCCATGACGCAATTTAGATATTAACGCATTAGTACAGACGACACTTTAATTTTTGCACTCTTATTCTCCAATTCGCTTATCGACAAACGAACTTGTTCGTGTTTGCATAATCCGGAAAATCCGGAAGACGCAATCGTCCGTAGACTGATCGACTTCGCGAAGACGATACCCCGAGGGCGCAATTTCCTGGGGTTTATGCCATTCCCGGGTGACGCAGGTGTGCGAGCGTGTGCGCAGTATATTCATCCACATATAAAGATTATTCACAGATATTGGCACGCAACGAATGAAAATTATCATCGAGCATTGCCATGTTTTATGTTGGTAAAAATTTGAAAATTTGAAGAAATGCAATTAATCCAGAAATAAAAAAATTTTTATATTAAAAAACTATTTTCTCTCTTATATTTACATTTTTAATCATATTTACAATTGTAAAATATAATATTTTAATATTACGTTACATAATTTAAATTATATATTTAACTATGATTTAAGATGAAAAAATATTTTCTCTTTGTAATTCCGATTACGATAATTAATCAATTAATTAATTTGATGATAAAAATTTTAATTTACACAAAATTTTATTGGCAAATTAAAGTGTAATTGCCACTTTCCACAACACATATAAGCTTTCTAAAACTCAGTGACTGAGAGAGAATATGTAATTACTGGTAATTACGAGGTGTTACCTATTTAGCTGGCTTTTCAAGATCGTGCATAATCGATGCGTGTTCACCGAACTGGAATTTTGTAAACAAAATAATCAATTTCTCTTTAAAATATCATATAGCGTGTACTTCCAATTAACAGCATAGTGTTTCTTAAATTATTTATTAACTAATCAGTAATCAAGTTATAACATTTATATATATATATATATATATATATATATATATATATATAGATACATATTGATATCGATAAACAATTAACAATAGAATTGAGGCTTTCAAAACATATTATATCTGACAACTTTGTAAATTTTACTTTAAGTAAATAAATTATTAAGTTTAAGTAAATAAATAATTAAACAAATTTAATAAATCAATATGAAGGAAGATTGTTTGTAATTGTTATAAATGTAACTTGGTACACAACTTGCTTATATTGTTATTGATGTAACTGTAGATTCTATTTATCAAAATGTTCAATGATCTGAACTCGTCATCAATCAAAGTCAGTGGTCAGAGTACACCAGTAGAAAAATCAATCAAAAGAACGACAGAAAGATAAAGATATAGATCGTGTAATCGCTCATGTATTAGGAAATGTTAATGGTGTTTAATGATCCTTTCGAAATGACTGCTTCAATTGGTTTGTGTCTCCGGGGATGGTCACGATGGCGCAACGGCCCGACGTCACGATCAGCCCCTTTAACCCCTCTCTGGACCGTCCCCTTCGTATGGTAACTACGGGTAGCAGCCGACCGCAATCTGCATTCCGCTACCTAATTGTCACAACACGACGATATATGTAGATATATGTATACGTATGGCGCATACATCGAAAGCCGCACGACACCTTCTCGTATACACGGGATATATGTATATAGGATGTGTCCTGTATATGTGGCGAATCGTGGCAAGTATTCCTGATAGAATATCAAATGGGGTTTCCTTTTTTCAGAAAATGTTGATCGCACATCTATTGTGCAGTAGATCGATATTCAAGCCCAAAGCTATATACGAGTTAAAAGTATTTATTACTTGAATATCCAAAGAATATGCCATAAAATTAATAGCAAAAACTCCCGTAAGCTTACGAATTTGTAAATTAAAAAGTATGGATATTCTACAATCCGCGGAACAAGAACTAATAATTAAAAATTAAAATTGGACGCTTTAACGTTCAATTTTTCGTTTTTCGGTTTTAATTATCTATATAAGATTTTTGAAATATTATATGTTGATATTTTCATAAAATTAAAATTAATTCTAATGAAATTTTTTAATTTTTTAAAAGATACAAATGGTCAGGTATGCGTGAAAAAGTACGAGATATTTCCGAGTCTTATATATCTTTGGTCTTATCAATCTTTGGTCACGAGACTGAATTCAGCAAAAGGATGCGGTAATCGGGATTTCGCAGCCTGTTGCGACAAATAAATTTACTGATTTCCGCCGGACAATTAACGAGGATTTCGTTAATTGCTTCCCTTAGTCGTCTGCGTTAGGAAAATACGGTTAGTCGTTTCGAAACATAAGGACGTGTCACGCAAATCGCGTGTAATTAGAGCTGGCGTGCGTGTTTCGGCGCGCGCCACAAACTGGCGTCTCTAAATCGTCGAATCCGTCTCTAATACCGTAATGGATTCCAGCAAATTGATAGTTGCCGCTGTACAAATATACCCGCGGGTTCTGCGAAACAACGATGACCACCGGTCGAAATGTTCGGGATAGGCACGCAGAGAGTTAAAGGGGTTAAATTGATAGTAGGAAGGCGATAGCGGGGGGGGGGGGCTGGTCTCCAATTCAGAGTGGCGATGTTCCACAATATGTACTGAGCCCGTACCCTCGCGGCTTGATTGTTGTTTGAGCACTTTGGAAACCGTCGCCCGTGCGGAACGTGTAATGAACAGTGCGTCGACATTGAAACAGACAATGCATTTCGTGGTTACCGTTTTACGCGGGACAACATCTTCGTAACGTCTTCGTACGCGCACGAAGTGTCTACCCCGAGTACAGATGTCGTCTTTCTGATGTTAGAAGTGTTACATCAGGAAAGTGTGTTGTCGCGCCGACAATACCTACATCAGTCAACTTGAATTATGACGTCAGACGCGAAGAAATACACGTGAACGATCGATGCGAGTCACTTCTACGTAAATGACTTTTTGTCAGCGAAGCGGCTTTAGTTCGACAAAGCAGGCTTATAAAACGTGTCACAGACCTCGCTATCAGTCGACATATCACGTCGAAACGTGGAAAACTGTAATCTAGGTTCTTCCAGGATTTACAACGTTTTTTCAGCTGCTACCACATTTAATCGTTCATGTCTAGATGATTGATAGCAGAGTTTGTGGCACATTTTATAAACTTCCTTTATCAAACTAAAGCACTTTCGAAAAATTGCGAGTGAAAATCGCTTCAAGATAAATATAACATGCTCTTGATAGCATCGTATCTTTTCTGTCAATCAACAGTACGCTGACCGTATTGCCACATGTTGATAAAATATTGAAAAAATTACTGCATACTATTTTTTTAAATAGATGATAAATAAGCTTTCGCTTTGTGCACTCTCGAGATATTTCTGATGGCAAGTACTGTGCAGTGTTCTAAATGTCCTTGAGAAATGATTAAGCTCTACGTTGTAAATCGTGGTTGCAATTTTTTATAGCTAACATGCACAGCCATAATTAATTCGAGATTTGCGGTCTCTAAGCACTACCTAGCAGAGTTTATGTTTTGTACAGTTGCCTGAGTTTCGACTAATTAGATTTTAAATGCCTGAGCCGACTAATTGGTTACTTTGCCTGTTACTGCACTAGCGAGAAGTAATCCCAGTTGCCTCCGCAACTTTATTAGTTTTCGTCGCTGTAACAGTTATTAAGAGTTAGCTGTAGAATTATGTATCTTTTCTGAGAGTTTGTCGTCGCTACTGCCGTCACCAGTGAGAATATACGCAATATACTATATACTTTACCTGCTTTAACATTCCGCAACAGTGAAATAATATAATCCCTTCATTGTTTGTCATAACAAATTTCTTTTTCGTTTGCGATATCATAAAATGTGTTGTTACGTCAGTTTTACAGACATTGCTTTTCATTAATATTTTATATTTATAAAAAAATTTTTTACTGTACACTCTCAGAGGAAACGGAAAAAGAAAATTTATTTAAGAAAAGAAACTGGCCGAGTTTTTAAGCAATCGTGGCTATCGTGGCAAGCTATTAGATCGCTCCATTAGCCGACGAGCGCGTCGCAAAAGTTAGAGTGTACTTCTGGAGCACTTCAAGGAATTCGATAACATCTTGCCGATAAGACGCGCTCAAAGACGTTGTATTATGAGCGGTTATTTCTATATACGTGGAGAACGTGATCGGCGCAAAATATTGATGGGTATTGTATGGCCTTCGAAAACTCAACGTCAATGAGGATCGGTATCGCGCACGCCGGAGGACGATGTAGGAAGCATCGTGTATAATGAAGCTGTTCTTTGGGATCTTCGCACGTCGAAGTGCCTCATACATGGAAGGGTTAAGTATATCCCACTTCGAGATAGGCGGGAGCCGTACGGAAAAGGTCAGGGTATGCACGTTGCGCCAGGCGACTAGAACGGTAGCGCTACATTGGCTTTTACGGGTGAAGCTACCATCATCGTAAAGCGCGACCGCTCGACTATTCCGCACCCGCCACCATTTCACCCTTGAATTCTCTTTTCCCACTCCGCTCCTTGAAGTTTCCCCGCTGCTGCCATCGATGACGATCTCACGCTCTTCGCTGGACCCTTCGTCGGACCCGATCTGGTCTCCACCCTGACTGCACCCCTTTAAAGTGAATTCCAATACATTGGGATGCGACCAAAATGGTATAGACGCGAGCCGATCAGGCGAAGCGAGATTTGAATGTCTTGCTCGGGAATTGCCGGCGGAATGGAAAGAGGAAAGGGACTGCAATTGTTGAAACCTTACCAGCCAATGTCGCTCTTGGTCTTGCACTCTCACGATCCATTCTCTTTCGTATTTTGCGTCTTTTCCATTTTTTATGATGTCTGTAAATATATAATAGTAAATATATAATAGTGAAATTTCTTTAGCTATTTCTTTAGCTCTTTACTTCATGGAAATTTTGATCGTCAATTTTGATGGAAATAATATTTAAATTAAAATATAATATATGATTATATGATCTTTAATAACGTCAAGTATCGTAACGTTAAGTATCAGTTACATGATTGATTGAAATAGATTCTTTTTGTTCTCTTTATATTAAATATCTTTAAAGTAATAAATACAAATTGACATCAGAAATATAAAACGTAGGTTTGTATTATAGAATATAATTGGCCATTATTATGTGTAAAAATATTAATTTATAAATTTTTATTTGCTGTAATAACACTTGATTTAAAGATATATATAACCTTGCATTTATATTACTGTATTTTTAAAAATTTACTTTTATGTTTACTAGAAGTATAAGTTAAAATATGTGTATAGGATTAATATCGCGTTTGTTTAACATTGAGGCACGATATAAGGAATAATTCTTTCTGCAAATGACGATAAATAAACGTTTCTTACGGTTATCTACGAGTCTTTTGAACATATTTACAATATTTCTCAACTGTGTTTGAATATCTTTATCGCTTCTTCTGCTTGACTCTGCACGTGCAGCGCTACTCCAGTATGCGACTACAGACGGATTTAATATTTTGCGCCAGCATAAATCTTCCTCTCAACGCGAAATAGAGAGAGAGAAATCCGGAAAAAGGGATTGTGAGAAATCGAATAAATGTCTCATGTTTATTAAACGCACGTTGCATATTGTGATTGTAAACAAAATAGCTTTATTACATTATTACTATGTTACCGTGCGATAAACCAGCAGGATGACATAAGGCATTTGCGTATAAAAAGGAACACTAAATGACAAATCGAATCAAAATAGAATTAATAAAATTTGTTATAAGAAATTCTAAGAAGGAAATTCTAAGTGCATGAATGATAATTGAAAGATAATTGAGCGAATTTTATTATAACGGATATACTTATTATGTATATAAATAGAAACATAGCAAATTATATATAATCTTTCTTATATATTTTTTTAAATAATCTGCTTTGCTATAGTATTGAGATGCAGAGTAGAATAAGTTTTCAAGAGAAAAGTGCGATTTTCAGCTCACGCTGAAAATGTATAAAAGAAACTTGGTTTGGTTCCTTCGAGTCATATAAAACTTAGCTCAACCACGCCCTTGAGTCTTTCGCGAGATATAAATATCGTATGGCACGAGAAGGACGCGAAGTTTTTGATTGTTCGAAAGTAGTGATTTTGAAACTCGCGGCACTATATTTTGTCTGAGGTATTTCACTTTGCTTGTAATTTTGAAGAGCATTCTTTGAAAGTTACATGCACTCAATTTGTGCTACGTGTATGTTTTATTGTAAAAGAAGTTTTTCCATTTTTATGAAGCGCTTTTCACTCATATTATACAGTTATTTGTTCAATAAACAACATTATGTATGATATATATTTAAAAAAACATTTTTGATATTGGCACATATCTTTGCTCGCTACATTTTAAAATAGTCGGCAAAACATATTAAATAGAAATATTTTTATTCTTATTATTTTTCAAGATTTATTTTATTTTTATTTAAAGAGACGCTCTCGCGTTATTTAAAATATTCGTTCATTTTGCAAATAATTTTATCTTCCTGGATTCCCTAAGACGAACTTTTCTTCATCAAACAGATATAATTTGACAAGTTTCTCATCACCTCATATTCTTTTTCCGTGCTCGGTATCAAATCTTGTAAGCTCATCTCTTTCATTTCTGCCTGTCGCCAGGGTGCAATACCGCACACGCCGTTGAAAAATCCAGCACGGCGAAGATCGAAAGTGTCGCCTTGAGCGAAACTTACTCCTCCGTTACGAGACTTAAGGTATCCAAAGTCCGCTCAGAGGGATGAGCTGCGGGGCTCAAGACTACCGAGTTACCTGTCGGTATAAATCCCGGCACGTTAGGAGACACAGTAACTTCCGGTTCCAGGCTGACGCTCCCGCAAAGCAATTTGGACCGGTCTACCATGCATAAGTGATCCAACGATCCGCGAGCAGTACACAAACTTGTCACTTATTCTGTAACTACGCTGTCAGGGACCTTGGGTGCGATTCCTCTTCGTGTATCGCGCGCGCGCCCGCGCGCTCGCGTTCTCCCCCTTTCTCTCTCTCGTTCTCTTTTCGCTCCTCTTTCGTCCCGCGAAGCGGAAGATGTATCGCGCAGTTACATTCCCGCCTCTAAATCCTTCCGAGTGAACGGTGCCACCGTGAAGAACATATAGAACCAACTTTGCCCCCGTCCACGATGCGGCGCGTTCGCTAAAGGGGATGAAAGCGGTATCTGTATATGTACAGTCGGCAGCCAACTCTCGCTGCAGCTTTCGAGATTTATTTATCGTGCCGCACAGGATGGACCCGTGTCCTCTTTGATTATTCCTTATAGATCGCCTTACGAGCTTCTTCGTTAGCTATCGTCGAGTGCTAGGAAATACGGGGTGGCTGTGACGAATTATCTTAATGATCGTCCGTGAACATCCGATCTTCGTTTAATCTCTGAAGCGTTATTTGATGGTCGTACTAAGACTAGAAGTGGCTGAGACACTCTCGTTTTGCGGTGAGCCGGATTAAAGGAATTGCACATTTCGTTAGATTTCGAAGGATTAATCAGGATTAATCCGAGACGACGGTTTGGAACATCAATTTAGTTTTCATCAATTGATCTGAAATGTTACTAAATATTTGTAAAACCAATGCAACATTATTTTAAATATAACAGGTTCAATAAATTTTATTATATTAATTAAAATTATATATTTTATAGGATTTTAATAGACTAAATTTCTATTAAATTTTTTATGTTATAAAATATGTACGTTCTTAAAATTACGTGAAATATTTTGATATAGAAATGAGACAAATCAATTATTCTTGATTAGTGCATATTTATAATATTTTAATGATATTATTTACATAAAATGTTTATAATTGTTTCTGTTAATTTCTATAGTAATTAAATAATTAAATAGTAATAATAATGAAATGTTTTATTAAACATATTAGAAAAATTTTAATTACAGTTGAGTATGATATTTTATAAATTTGCCAGAATTACCATTTCAGTTCAATCAATGAGTGCCGTAATTGACAGAACATTTTTTTGATTTCCCAAGAAAACTGCTATAAATTACAAACGGTGTCCGTCTAGAGACGCGAAAAGCAGAATATTTTTCCTTTTTCCCAAAGCGAGAGATCGAGGAGTACAATACGTATGAGCCTGATATAATACATCGAATCGGGACGAAATGCCTTTTCACAAGTTCTTTTGAGCTTTCAAAGCTCGGAACAATATCTGACTTGAGATTGGGGTCGCGAGAAGTCCCTCGGGTAAGAAGTGTTATCTACGTTTCCCGAAGCCCGAAACGAGACCCCCACCGACGACCATTCAGACTACCTTCAACCCCTTTTTGCGGAGCAAGCACTCACTCCCCATTTTAATCACTACTTCTGATAGTCTTCTCAATTGGATCAGGGACCGGTAAGAGGTGTGTGTGTGTGTGTGTGTGTGTGTGTGTGTGTGTGTGTGTGTGTGTGTGTGTGTGTGTGTGTGTGTGTGTGTGTGTGTGTGTGTGTGTGTGTGTGTGTGTGTGTGTGTGTGTGTGTGTGTGTGTGTGTGTGTGTGTGTGTGTGTGTGTGTGTGTGTGTGTGTGTGTGTGTGTGTGTGTGTGTGTGTGTGTGTGTGTGTGTGTGTGTGTGTGTGCGTGTGCGTGTGCGTGTGCGTGTGCGTGTGCGTGTGCGTGTGTGCGTGTGTGTGTGTGTGTGTGTGTGTGTGTGTGTGTGTGTGTGTGTGTGTGTGTGTGTGTGTGTGTGTGTGTGTGTGTGTGTGTGTGTGTGTGTGTGTGTGTGTGTGTGTGTGTGTGTGTGTGTGTGTGTGTGTGTGTGTGTGTGTGTGTGTGTGTGTAATACTATCAATTTTTATTCATATACATTATTATAATTTGAACATCTCCAATTTTTCTTTCAATTTTTTCAACAGAAATTAACATAATCTAAGTACATAAGTTCTATACATATATTCCATACATATATATTTTTTAAATAATTTGTTGTTTCTCGTATTAATTAAATTATATATTGATTAACATATATGTCATTATAGCAAATGCAATTACATATTTACGATATTGCATCGATTATAATATGAGATAAAGAATGCCCTTTTGACGCGAAACTTAATTATAGTTACGTACTTTAAACAATAGATTTATTATGTAGTTATACAACTGTTATATTTCTCTTTGGTGAGTATTCAACGCGTAACAGCATAGCAATGCACGCAGTTACAGTAAGATGCTTCTTAGTTCATGGAACGCTGTGCTTATCGCTTCATCTATGCAGAAGTTGGAACAATGGCAAGTTGCGAATTGCACTGGGTCTATTATACTCCAATTCATTGTTCCAATATAAAAACGCCAGATAAATATTGTATGTTGGATAAATAACAAAAGTTCAAGCAGCAGTCGCGTAAATCTTTGCAGCAAATCGCGTGAAATTTTTTCTATAGCCGTTTAGCTCTAATGATTTGCTAATTTTAATAAATATTTACGTAAAACAATGATAAAATTGATTTAAAAAATTTTATTTAATTTTATTTTATTAAATTGATATTGATTATTAGCTACAATATAATATTCAAATAATAGCGGTTGATTAAATAACAATATTTTTATTTTAACTTTATATTCGTCAAATATGAATATCTTTTATATTAAAGTAATGTTTTTATATTAATTAGTATTTTGAAGAAATAATTAATATTTTTATATAATTTCTGAAGATATTTTTATCTCCAGCCAATTATGTCGCATTTATTACGAGCAAGTTAAGCAGCAATTAACACGATTAAAAGTTTGTCATCTGCGCCAAGGGCGCAGCTATTCGCTATCCGCGAAAGTGTTCCATAATGCAGGCTAGAGTTGTGAAAAGACCATATTCTCGGTTCGCCATTAAACTCTCGATCGTTCGAGTGCTAATTATTCGCACGGGTCTAATGATGCCAATTAAAATCTTCTACGATTCCGTCTCTCCCATTGGGAATTTCATCTTACCGATTTTCTTCCTATCTTTCTCTTTCCTTGTTCGTAGATACATATTTTCAAATTATTTACTCTTGTGTATGATTTAAAAAACCTTATTTTTATAATTACTAAAATAATCATATTCTATATTATTTTTATCATCGTACTATAATTCTAACATATTTTGCAATGAGTACTAATAATATATAATATGTTTGATAAATTTAGATGAAGTAAATATATATTTTATGCTTCTCTCTCTCTCTCTCTCTCTCTCTCTCTCTCGATCTATCTCTTTAGCTTTCGCTCTTTCACGGAAAATTTGATAAAGCTGTATTAATTATAAATAATTAAACATATTAGTAAATAAGAAATAACATTTTTCTCAGCTCGGATAGAAAGTACATTATAAATTCAGTAATCAAGTTTCCAGACTCATTAAATCGTATGATAAATGAAATCATGCGATAAAATCAAATTTGAAACGCAAATATCAATGCGTTTCATAAAATGCAACGATTTGTATCATCTCGTCAATTGATTTAATTTATTTCATGAATATTTAAGCAAAATGGTGCCACAGAAGTAAAATTTTAATTTTCTGAAGCGAATATTGATCCTTTAAAGTGATTAAATTACCTGTTATTATGAAATAAACTAAGCAATAACATTTTATCATATTTGCAATTATCTTTATGTTGCAATTTTAATTTTCAGTCTCTGATATCCTGCGATTTTCAATTATCGGATGTCATTGATCATGCGTGTTGAAGAGAAATAAGCGGAGATCTTTTCGTGTCATTGCCGACGGAGATTAGGTCCAATTTCCTAACTTAATCTCAGTTAGAGCGAGACGCGAGAAGTCCGCGGCACGCCGCAGATCTTGGCAAAGGCAACGGATGGTTCTATGTTATTGTTATTGAAATATGTAGCTGGTGCGTTCGGTCGCGATGTTGCGCGTCTGTAGATTAGCCTGTATATATATACCTACCTGAAGGAGCATGGAAACGGATATATCGTCTGCAGCATCCGGTACCACCTGGGAATGGTTGACTAGGGTTCGGTAAAGGATGCAAGGCGATGTACGGTACGGATTTGGTGATGTAGCAGTGAGCTGAGATGTGGCCGCAAGCTATGCATGGAATGTTCCCGTAGGAGCTCGGTGGTTTGGGGTGCGAAAAGGGGTGGTTTGATCTATAGGACAGTGCCATCTTAATTAATTTCCTCTCAATCCAGAATCGCGCTCTCCAAGAGCTTTGATACGACAGCGAATCGATCATATCATACTACGTAATTATGGGACCTTATTAACTCATAAATTATCGTTATATGACATAAATTATATGAAGTACGACATATAATTTACGACATATACGAGTATAAGTATAAAAAATATACACAATTTATTCTTAAAGAAGTTTTTTTTATTTTTATAACCATTTATTTTTATAATAAAAATTTTGCGATTATTTTGTGATATTTTTAATACATCACGTTTATGAAAATACTGGTTCTTCTGAATAAATAAATATTAAAAATATTAAAAATCAGGAAATTATTTGCTTATTATAATAAACTTTTAAATATTTAATTAATTTATTGAGTTTTATAGGAATCCTTATATGTTTCATTTTTTGTAACATAAAAGTATGTTAATATTGGAATAACAGCTTTCATATTTGGCTTCTGTTATGTATGAGTTAGAAAAACTATATCAATATTGAATCGACACAGCAGAAACATTAGATATATTGTAAAGTGATTTTTTTTTAAATATATTTTTATGTATATTTATATACAAAATGTGAAAACCAGGATTCATCATAGTTTTATTTGCCAAGCTGTAAATATGTAAATAATGAGTAGTAAGAAGAAAGAGGTTCTTTTTTATTCTATTTCAAATGGGTGAAATACGAAATCACTTTTGGAAAAGCTGACTAGAAAACCAGAATAACGATTATATGCGTGACATCAAGGTTTATGGAATACGCGTGCAATGTAGATTGGAATATCGATTAAACGATCGTTATTTTAAGTATAGCATGCTGCGTTGCGTAAAAGTTGACTTTATCAATATGCATTTTCAAGCTAAACGAATCAATTAAAGTTTTATTGAAAAAACCATATTAAATAATTTTATTAAGCTTACGCATAAAGTAAATAAATTTCAATATTGCATATCGTTTAAGCACATTTTTCTTTATTAAGCAGAAAATTATAAATCAATTACTGATTGTAAATTGTTTTATTTCGCGATATATTTTATTACATTGTATTATTAATGTAAAAATATATCATAGTTAATTTACAATTATAAATTTTAATCGTGTAGAATCTTTGTAAATTACATTTTTTTGAAAACTTTAGTATAAATGTGCTCAATGAACACGTACATTATTTTTTTTTTATTTTAATGTAATTTTAAGTATAATATAAATCAAATAATTAAAAATATCAAGATTTTGTTCAAATTTTTTTCTCACTCGCTTCCACGAGAAAGTAAATTCGCCACTTGTTCTAACGATCGCTTTGTACGAAGACGGCCAGATCGCAGCAGTGGTCAAAGCCGACGACTAGTCAGCCGTAGTCCCTTTCAAGTGGAACTGCTGATAGCCAGACTTCACTTCAATAATCACAGACGCTCACTTGGACATATTATATTTTTCTTCAGGACTGCCTGACCCTGACAATAAGAATTAATCGATGTCTCAGCACTTTCTTTGCGGAATGTTCCTTTTCTCTTTGGCAGAAGAGCGACGGGGAAACGGTAGAGTCCTCCAATCGTCACTACCGCAGATAATTTCTGTTCGTCCTGAGAACCGTCATAAAGTGTCCCTAGGAGGGTACCATAACGCATAGAAAGTCATAAACTATCGATCGTAAGGTAGTTTTGATTGCCACTGGAATCTCACACATCTGCTCGTAAGAAAGGAACGTATTTCACAACGTAACGCGTTATTGTAACTGGACGCTATCCAGGCATTCTAGTAGTGAACCAAAAGAACTTAATTATTGTCCTGGATGCTTATAACTTTCAGTTGCCCGCGAAAAAGCACTATTAATGTCTCATTTCATTACTGTCTATTTTTATACGAGTGGAGGAAACTGAAATTCTTAACGTGGAGGAAACTGAAATTGTTAAATTCAACTGTTTCTGCAATATAATATAATAATAAGCTTCTTGAAAAATGATAATTATGTAGTGTTTTATTTGTACCACGATAATTAATAAAAATAATAATATATAATTTGTTATAATACAGTTATTTAAAAAAATAATGTTTCACTTTAAATTCTTGCTAAGGAACTATTGATTTCACATTTATTAAAGAATTTATAACTCGGAGAAAGTATGCGAAGTTTAGAGTATCGTATACAACGCAAGACACAGAACTTGTTGCTCTTAACCCACTTTTTAAAGTACAAGTTAGCAATAGCTTTTAAATATTTACATTTCTTAATTTTTTAAATAAATTTTATATTTCTTAACTGTTATCAAGAATTCTATAACATTTCCATTATTAAAAATATTTCAAAATTATTATATCTTCTAATTATATCTTTTAATTATAAAAGTAAGTACTTGGAAAGACTTAAATTGCCAAGCAATCAGTTCGGATTTTTGTGAAGAAACGGATAGATAATGGCTCGCCGACGTAATGAAAGCTGAAGGCGCGGAAATATTAGGATTAATAACTCTTAACATTATCAGAAGGTATAATCCCTCACTATGTGAGCAAAAAGTTAGACGGAGACAAATGGATATTGGTATATGTCGTGGTCATTGTTGGTGATTGTTTTTATCCGAACGAAAGATGTAGTACTATTGTGCAGGTAGCATCTGTTTTGTTTTCTCATATAGTTTGTTTGGATGTATAGGTTATATTCCTTTTTTTGTCAATTTATAATAACAATATTTATGTGACAATTATTTTTATAAGCATTTTAGTTTAGTTTATAGATATAATATTGTCGATATATTAATTTCGATATATTAATATTAATATAATAACTCGATATTCGCACAATGTAATAATGCAAAAAGGTTAAATGAATGAAAAAAAAAACAAGTATAGAACATTGGTTGCAGAAATAATTGTACAGGAACACAATAGAATAGTGCAAAAAATAATAAATTTTTAGGAATAAAAGTTTGCAGTGAATTGTTTAATATTCTCGATATAGCATATAAATTGTTTTCTATAAATTTTTCTTGTATTTTTTTATGTACATTTTCATACTACATACGCCAGCGTACCTCGCTACTATGTTGCACATATTACAGATGATGTAATCCATTATATTATCATTTTTGAATTTATGTAAATTATTATAATAAATTGAATTTTATTTCTCACGGTAGACAGGATACGAGAAAGTTTCTAATTATTTCTAAAATTAAAAATATATAATATATTTATTTCATAAGAGCAGAGAGGCATAAGAGACAATCTCAATTTTAATTCTTACAAGACTTCCTCAAATTTATCAAACGCAGTTTCTTAATTTTAGGCAAACACTCATGTCAATGTAATTCCTCTTAATGATAACAACGGCATTGTAATGTGTATATATATATTTCCATGCATTATAATGCCGTTGTTATCATTAAGAGGAATTACATTGACATGAATGTTTGCCTAAAATTAAGATTATATATATATTAAGATTATATTAAGATTATATTATATATATATATATATATATAATAATATATATATAAGATATATATATAATAATATATATATATATATAAGATATATATTAAGATATTATATATATATATATATATATATATATATATATACACACATGATTAGATGAAATTTTAGCCAGTTCCCTTTTGTTTCGACCCTTTCCGCAGAGATGACAGATCCGCACAATCATTTAGGCTTAGCGAATCCAGGGATTCGAACTTAATTATAGATGTACACATTTACATCTAAATAAAATCTAATATCGAAGAAATATGCAGCAAAATAATAAAAATAAGAACAAGACTTATGTATAAATTTTATATAGAGACAGAGTAAAATAACGCAAAACAAAATCTCGTTTTTTATTTTGTTTTTAAATAAAAAGAAAAATGTTTTATTGCTATTTTTTGAGTCAAATGACGAAGAGAAGAAGCACTTCAATTTGAATAGAAATTTAAGATAAAAATTTAATTTAAAACTTAAATGTTTTAAGTAACTTTCAAGATAAGTTTGATTATAAATTAAAAATTTGATTATAAATTTAAAAGGAATATATCTTAATATTACAAGATTCTCCTTTGGTTTGGCTGTTTGATCGTCGGTTAAAGGTGACGGTCGCGTGACGAGAAATTAAAGAAGATACGAAAGTTTTAAACGTATTATGCAAGCGCCGTGTCAAAACTGAGCTCAAGAGTATCATAGTTATTGAAAATGCTGGCGCTTAAGTGTTATGTGTGAGTCTGTATCTGTGAGCGTGTGCATGCGTATGTGAGTGTCGGAGATGGGACCTATTGAGTTAACTATCCTCATCCTCAGGATCAGGGAGCAGCACGTTAGGAAGTTATAAGTCTTTAAACTTTAATTTTAACTTGAACTCGACGGCGCTAAAGTTGGTTTAGTTTTACCTTACTTATACTTCTGCGGTCGGGACCTGGAGCCTTAAGAAGCTTCAAGATTCCACGATAAACCCCGAACGTTTTACATTATGGAGCAGTAAACTAGAAAACTAGAAAGACTTTTGATATAGATGTACATTTTGTTTTTTTTTTTTCATCAATTGTAAAGCGTTTGCAACAATATCTGATATGAGAGAATTTAACGTACATTCATTGCGATTGCATATGGTCTGATTTTATGACAAACAGTTTTAATATCGCGTTTGAGATGAAAATGAAAACAGGCATTTATTTTCATGCAACAATGTTGCTGTTTTGGATATTTCTCGCGACTGTGCATTTGTGTTTGCGTATAATATTAATTTTTTTTAATTTTTATAATAGTTTCGTTTTATATATACATGATTTTATCGTCACTAATTAAAAATTGAATTAAATATATGCATAAGATCAAAAAATGTTAACAGAATATCATAAATTTTAATTTAAGTTAAAACATTCTTAATAATTAAATACTTTAAAATAATAAATTATTATTTTGTTTTTTATTTCGTTTCAACATATTTTATGATATATCTTTACATAAAAAAGATTTTATACTTAAAACATTTAAAATTATAAAATTGTTTAAATATTTAGAATCTTTATATCATTTACTATATTATAATTATATTTAAACAATTTTTTACTACGAACTGATTTTGTCGAAAAGAAATAAATGTTATTTATTTAAATTTTTTAACATTAATAAGATTTTAATGTTAATAAGATTTTGAATAAACCCAATAGCATAATACATGTTTATGCTATAATAGATGTTATTTCATGCGAATAGATTTGTTTTTGCGCAAAGTAAGCATACTTCATGTACTAAATAAGCCATTTGAATATCTCGAATGTAAATTTTAGCGGTAATGGCATAACGTGTGTGAGAAGAACTGTCATCGTATTTTATTGCGGATGGAAAAACTGGCTTTCACGACAAGCGCGTGTGCCGTTTTGTGAAAGAGACGGATGTCGCTAGCTTCCGTTTTGAACGCCGTGCAGAAAAGACGCGACGCAAAACGGACATGCTCTTTTTACCTGATACATACCTCGTACGCAAACAGGTATCTGTTCCCAGTCAGGCCATGAGGTGTCGGTCAATCGGATCTTCCGCTTGTTCCGCGCAATTCGAAAATTCATCTACCGCGGAACACGGAAGTTCCGATGGCGCGCGTCGCTCTTTTTTTTTTTTTTTTTTTTTATTTTTTCGTAAAATCGAGTTTTCTAGTCATTCGCGCATCAGTCAACGTCGGCCGCCGTTTTTGCAAATCGCGGCGTCGTGATATCGGATAGGTAATTTCCGAAATCTCAGCCGCCCATCGGATGATCTATTGCCGGCGCATCGGCCATTCGATACGGCTAACGCATTAGACCGTTCTATGCATTCGACATCACTGAGATCAATAGACACTTCTGACACGTTACATCGCGATATGTAACAAACGGAGGTGGATCAGGAGTGTACGTTTCCATCCACGGTCAACACTGTATTGCGCGCATTATATCCTATGTACGCATAATTGACATACCACGTCGAGAGCGAACCATTAACGTCGATACAAATGTCGTGATCGAAACTGCTCGCTTCATAAATGCTTCAGTAATGAATACGACAAAATATTTTCCTGGTTGTATCTGAAACAATACAAATGTCGTTCTTGAAGATATATATTTTAGTTCCAAATAGTCTGTAATTACTTTCGCAGAAACAATTATCTTTTATTTTTTTAATGTGGAGAACAATTAGCAAAAAGCATATATGATATCCCTTTTATATTTATTTTACCATTACGTATATATATATATATATATATATATATATTTAAATAAATTGCATTCTAAATTGTGCTGAAGAAGGAATAACCATGTAAAGAAGATTACATTATTGAAGATTAGTATCTTAAAATGCGCGCAAAACTCATCTTCTTCCTAATCTACAATCGAAGAAAAGCGCGATTTATCTTTCGGGAAGGTAGGAATCATATTGCAAGTCGGCTTCTTTAAGAAATCTCGTATTCTCTTACGCGATTCGCACCTTAAATTCCGGGCGACTTAGCTTTTCCTCCGCCACTGTGACCACGCTCCTCTTCGGGGAGGGTGAACGTCGCGACGCGGTGGAGGGTGATTTTGGTTTGCCCCTCGCTCGTAGCGACGCTAGCGCCGCGTCGGAGGCTCCAGTCCGATCTCAGCATCACTCGTGGTGGTTTCGCGCGCGCATCCGCCGCTGAAGTGAGACCACTTTTCAAGAAAAAAAATCGAGATTCCGTCCGAGTTTCCGGCGATACTCGCCGATTTTATTTTTGTTGTCACGCCGTGTTGTTCGACTGGCGCGATTAAAAATTCTGGACGACGATTGTCGAGACATGTTGATTGAAGAATTGCCAAAAGGAATCACGAGAAGTGCGTTTTAATGAGAGAAAAATGAGATTACTTATCGCGAAAAAAAAATCATGGGCGATTGATAAGGACCGAATGACCGTAATTGCGGATCTATCGATCGCTGAACCTATGTTTCAAGTGACTCGTGTGTGCGATTAGAAAGGTAGATCCTTTATTTTGGATTTCGTCTCTTTAACGTCTCTTTAATTTAACAGCGAATTTAACAGCTTTGTTTATCTTTCAACAACTTGTTTTTTTTTCGCGCGCTTCATAAGTTTCGTCAGTCTGAGTGTTTTCGAGAATGGCGAAATGTATTCGCGGGAATACGAGGATTTTTGGTAAAATTGTGAATGACTGAGGAATCTGAATATAGAGAAAACGCTTGAATTCCTGAAGACTAAGAGTTGCATTGCGGTGCGACGTTTATTTTGACGCAGAGAAAGAAACATTTCGGGATTCGCGGAGAATTTTAAGAAAAAAATTTTTCATGAAGATAGCTCTCTTAGAAAATGTGTTCGAGTGATTTAAAATAAATTCGATTTCGGGATTTTACGGCAACGAGATGATTGAAGTGAGTGCTATGAAATACATTCAGTGAAATCCGGATTAAAATGCTCTCATCTGTGCGAATTTTATCGGTTTAAAATTGCTACGCAGGTATGACGAGCGGAACATTGTAGTGAAGTTGATATTTAAAAGAACTGATCGAAATTCCAGAGAAAATATATATTCGAGGAATATCTGAAGTGCAATCGAGCGGAGAGGTTTTCGCGTTTTAAATGTGATAAACTTCGTGCGATTTTTAGAGAACGGATACGCTTTGGATGCCTCTCAGATTCAAAGGTGCTTGAATTTGATTCGAGTACGACAAACTATGTCCCATATAACATTCAACAGAGATATTTCTGCGGCTGTGCGTAAATGTGTCAGCAAAAATCCGTATTAAAGCTTCGGCGGCAGGCTCTCTTCAAACCGATAAGCTTCCCACGGGTACGAATCCTCTGGTTTTAAGTGATACTTGAACGTAAAGACTCATCCGCGAATTTATCTTAAAAAGTGGCACAGATTTTTTATTTCATACATAAAAATATAGCTTTTATTTATAGTGATGCGTATGTTTGTTGAGAGAACTGTGTATCAGATATTTAATTTTCACCAAAAAAGCAACGAAAATTATAAGTACGTTATATATCGCACTCATTTGTTTTGGTGGCATAATGAAATCAAAGAAAAAAACTTTAATAAATTAATAAATTAAGAGAAACATGCGATCGTAGTGCGACAAACAAAATCTTTATTTATATTCGAAAACACATAATTAATATATCTTGTATTCATGTATATATTACATATAACTAGAAACTGTACGAAATTACGAAGGTCTAAAGCGTTTGAAAAAAACGTACATAATTTTTTTAAAGAATGATAAAGTTTATAAAAGTGACGAGTCGTGGTTGGAGAAACATACGCAATCAATCAAAATCTAAATCATATTAGCATCAATCAAATGAATTTAAATGATCAGCGAACTCCTGTATAAATGCTTCGGTAAGAATCCAATCTACTTTTAAAAAACGTAAAGAATGTCGCGTTCTTCGGGCTACCGAATTATTCTGTGTGTGAATTCTTGAAAGTCTTTTGGTTGGAGCAGACATAGTTCGTCTCGAGCGAAATTATAGGAACGTGTGTCGGGGTGAAGAGAAAGAGACAAGATCGTTGATGTCACCGTCAAGATGCCGGTGGTCTGCGAGAAGAAAACAATTTTTCGCCAATAATGCGTAATAATCGTGAATATTCCTCATAGAAGACGGATATAAATTCGTAAGAAACACCGTGACGTGTGAAAATCTTCACAATAACGACTCGCGGCTTGCGAGTATCCTTGGAGTTGTTTTCAACTGGTTCGAAGAACCTTGGGAATAACAGTGTCACTTGTCCAAATGTATGGTGACCCTTGGAATAAAAGCACATATGAACTGTAAAAATATAGTCGCAATAATAGTAACGTCGCGCTCCCTTACGTGACCAGACGAGGCGTGTTCTTGAAAACGATTACGCGAAGTGCCGGCGAAAAGTACTCGTGAGACTAAAACTCCGACTGACCGTTTGATGTACTCTCCTGTGCAATTGCAGCTTTCGGGCGGTTAAAGTGTTGTGCGAGACACTAAGATAACAGTAATAGCTGACATTACAGCGCCTTTCTCGTAGAAATGTCTTTCGCAGACATGAAATTTTATCGTATAAAGTGCAATCGTGATTATCGGTTAAACTCTTATCGCGCGATTTATCTATGTAATTAGTAGTCTTTTGAAATTGGAATATTTCGGGATAAAACTACGGTACATGTTGTACCTAAATTGTTATATAAGTACGAAACATACATGAGGAACATCACGGAATTACGTAATTAGACAAAGAATATCGCGAAAGTAGCAAAAAATTAAAACAGGAATTACATTGTGTAATTAGTACCAAAATACGAGGGTTAAAAAGAAAAATTATTGTCCAAAATACGAAATTACGTTTTGCGTGTTCTAAATTAAAATAAATTAAAATTATACACGGAGAACGAAAAAAGAATATAATTGAGAACAAAAATCACTTTTTCCGCGATCGATAGTCCTCAAGATAAAATCATAATATACGATATGCGCGACCGACTGTAACAATATTGACATTGTCAACGAGTGAAATTCTCTTCTCGTCATCGTCGATTACATGCTTTTCGGCATACGCGAAAAGTTGCGGCCGCGGACGGTAAAGTGTTGACGGTGCGTTCTATTAATTTTCACGGCGCAAAGTTTTCCGCGAGTTAAGGCTGAAATTGAAGTAACGCGACAGCTGCGTATTGTGAGAGAAGATCACATGCGACGTCGTGTTGGAGGAAAGTAAAATATGTATGTGGATAAAAGTATCCGTTGTAAGCTCGACAAAAGCGCAACGGAATTCCTTTAATAAATCGCTATCGTCCTCGCGAAACAACGTATCATGTGTTCTCGAGCGGAAAACTATTAAGTACTCTTGAATGTCGAAGATTGTTGCTATTCGAGATCGTAGTCGTCGCCTCGGGAATCGATTGCTCTCATAAGATCGAAGAGTGTCGAGCAAAAGCTGTGCCGGAAGTGGTTGGATACTTCGTAGCGAGTGCTCCAAGGAGTTGACCCTTTTTGGTTGCATTCTCTCGTCCATCCGACTCGATTTCGTACCATCGTCTTCCGACTGTTCGACTTGGTGTTTCATGTGAAAAGCGATTTCCTTGATTGTGTGTATTATAAAAAGAAGAGGAGTGCGACTTGCTTAAAGGTAAATTTTAAATCATCTTAATAATTTAATGATGACCAATTTTATAGAAAGAAGTGTACGGAAATATCTTATCTGTAAATTAGCGATTTGATTAAAATTTAAATTTTATTTCCTTGTGAAAGAAATATTACATATTATATATATATATATATATCTATATCTATATAGATTAGTAATATACATACATGTATATAAAAATTTTTAAAAATTATTATTGTAGACACATTGCTAAAAAATGTTAAGCTAACTTGACGTATAATAGAATCTATATTTGTAAAATTTTTTTATGTACGATTATTATTAAATTTACATAATGTCTTAAAATAATTAACTCGCGATGTATGAGTCATTACAGTTAAATAGTTTAATATCTATCAAAATGATGATAAGAATGTGGAATTAACATGGAATTATGTACGTAAGCATCTTCGAATACGTACTCTATTAAAGCTCTGGAATCGTATTATGTTCTTCAAAATAATACTTTTAATAATACTTATTTTTCCCGAATAATTACGAGTTTGTCTAACTTTTGCATGAGATTGCATGAGACATAAATATTTAGAGATTAATGTATTATAAAACAAGCATCACAATACATTTTCAATATTTTAAGAGTTACAGAAAATATTCTTAGAGATAACATTTTTAAATATTGCATTAAATTTCATTGAAAAATAAATGATAATATTTCTTTCTATGAAAATTAATGTTATAAAATTTGCTTGAAAATTAAAGAAATTTTAAACGCTATCTTATTTTTTTGCCTTCATTCTCATTTAACTTTTTAATACATTTTATGAAACGAACAAGGAAATAGTTTAAGCTTTTTTTCATTTTAAACTTTGCATCAATAATATTTAATATTCAGATATAATGTGTGTGTGTGTGTGTGTGTGTGTGTGTGTGTGTGTGTGTGTGTGTGTGTGTGTGTGTGTGTGTGTGTGTGTGTGTGTGTGTGTGTGTGTGTGTGTGTGTGTGTGTGTGTGTGTGTGTGTGTGTGTGTGTGTGTGTGTGTGTGTGTGTGCTGGCGCGCGCGCATGTGTATATATATTTCTACTTTTTTAAAAACAAAATATATATTTTTAATTAATTATATTTAGAACAACGTAACCGTGTTTATGAAGGTTATAATAAAGTTGTTAAGTAGTTATATAATCCAGCGCATTATCCCGTCATTAGATAATTTATTGGACGTGCACTGTTAGAGCGTGATAATTAAAGGCTGTCACAGTTTTCTAGGCGAGTAGTTAGTTCTCATTTATAAATGAGATTATAATGAATCGCGGGCGCAAACTCAATTTCTTCGAAGTCCCTAATGGATTTGTCACAAAAGAATGTTAGCTCCGGGAATGGGAAGAGTTTGGGGCTCTTTTAATCTGTCTTTACTGCTTTCTCATTACCTAGAACTCTTGGAGTGAAGGCTCATTGAAATAAACGTGAGGGCTAAATTAAATGGACGAAAGTCCGATATTGCCTATTTATGTTGCACGTTTTTTCAAACCTGTCTTTACTTGGCTGTCGCTGATTACATAGAAATGCATAGGGTTATCGTACAAAATGATGAATAGCAAAATTCCATTTATTTATTACGTGGAATTTAATACTTATATGATAAACGAAATTATTATTAAAATATATTGTTATGTTTTTTCATTTGTTAATTACATGAATTTTAGGACTAAATAGTTATTTTAAACATCATTAGATATAAGGTTTAATTAAAATTAATATTTCTACATTTACATAGATGTTTTGATATTGATTTATTTACAATGCTAATATTTTCTGTATATAGTATAAACAAAAAGCTGTTACATATTGTTTAATAAATAAATGTATAATGTTAAATATAATATAATGGTTAAATTGAGTTTTAAAAGTTAGAGATTTAAACTTTCGTGAAACATGCGAAAATAAACCAGTCTCTTAAATCACATCTAAAAGTTTATAAACATGTAATAGACGATAAAATTCTTTTTAGGATAAATAACTGTATGACATTTATAAGAAGGATTTATTAATCTTTGTCGTAACAAAATACGTATCTTAATTATTTATCTTTAATTCTCGGGGTTGAAAGGTCATAAAATTCATAAAAGTTAGTTAATTTTTATGCCAACAATAAGCACATTTCAAGAGTTCTCTTTACGTGTGAGTATATTGATGCGATATTTTTTGCAGTTTTCGTCTGGCAAACTGCAATGTGTGAAATTTCCAACTCTTCGTGGTTGGCGTATATATATATATGTGTGTACATGTATCACTATATATATATATATGTATGTATGTATCACTGCTGGACAATTGCAGCCACAGAAAGAACATCAGTTCCCACAAAATAATTTCTCTTGTGTTCAATTATAGTAATTTTAATGCCGCTGGCATTACATATATTATGACATACATTGCTTTTTGAATTCCATAAGTTCGATATAATTTAATAGATTCAATAATTACTTTTTTCATATTTTATCTATTGCTTTTATCTATTGCTCAATTATATCGTTGTCGATTCATCATAGTTTTTTTGTACATGTATATGACTTTTTTCAATTTGTATGTATTCTTATACTTTCGTAAAAATATTTTGTGAAAATCCGTTTCGCCTAACAAATATATGACAAAAATACAAATCGTGAAAACTTCCTTTGTCATTTTAAGCTATACAAGCTAAAGATATCGAAGGTTCGATTTTACGAGGTAGTGGAAAGAATCCGTACGAACGGAAGATGAAAGCGGAGGAAGAAAACGGAGGACAGGGATTCGAATAATGGGTGAATCTTGCGCAAAACTGAAATGATTGATGGCAGTCCGGGCGGAGACTGGGAAATACCTCGGGAACAAAAGGAGGAGAGGATATAGTTAAGCTCGTATGTGGACTAGGTCGGTACTTGTAACGCTCGAATGTAGTTAATTCGATAATAGTGACACTACGGAAAATCATCAATCGCGGCTGGCTCTCAATGAGTGTTTTAATGAGTTTTCCAATCTTTCTCGAAAGCTCACATTTGCCATAGTTCGATTTTCAGAAAACAATCCCTATTTGAGCCTTTTATTATTTTTACAAATAGAATTCATTGAACTCAAAATTATAGGCGTACGTTTCATATTGTAGAAAAAATTATATTAGGTATGACAAATAATATTAACGTAGAAAATAAATTACAAAGAATTATTGTTGTTTGTACATGATTTATATTTTAATACTTTCACTTGTTTTAACTATTTTCATGAAAATTTTATTGTTTTTTTATAAAGTATTTCTAGAAGTTATGTAAAATTAATAATTACTACATTTTGATCATACATTACATATAAAGATTTTTATTTTTTAATTTTTAGCAATATTATTAATAATATAGATTTAAAGAAGTAAATTGAAAAGGAGCGACACTATAAGTTATTTACAATTTTTTTGATAAGATAATTTTCTAATTATAAATTCATCGAAATTGGTTTTTTTGACATTTTGTTTTAGAGTTGATTTACATAAGAAGCAATTTATTCACGTGTATATTTCAGATAACTTCATATCTTAGAATTCTGTTTAATGGCGAAATTATTGTTATTCAGATTTAACTCCTAAATTTACACAAGGTTTGTGGTCTAATGGTCTTCTACATTCATTAAATATCCAAGTTGTCACAGAAATATGTATGAACCTAAGGAGGTTATCGCGCAATGCAATTTTTCTTCATTAATTTTATCCGGTTTACGTATGCATGAGCAAACCAGTGTAATGCACGAACTAATGCAAGCTAATTAAATAAATATTAAAATGTGCTTTATTAAATATGTTTAATTGATAGATTTTAATAAAAATTTATTTTGTTTAAAAAAAAAACAGAATAATCTGATTTAGAAGAAGTAATGATTATATAAAAGTCATAAAGAATTCAACTGATATTTTTTTAATATGGTCAATCTATAATATATTTAACTTTTTTTAGAAAAAGTAATTAAGTCGTGTAAAAAAAGTGTAAGAGAGAAAATATATCTTTTATGAAATTGAAATATGAAACGAGAACGAAGATAAAACTAATGAGATGCACGAAGCATTCAGTTTTTATCATAAGTTTGAATAACTTCTCTTTTACGTTTTATAAAAACTTTATTTTGTGCTGTATCATAAAATGAGTATAACAAAGGAATAATTTTTCAAACGCCTTTCGGACTGCATGTACAGTTTGATCCGAAAACATATCGAGAAAAATATGTAATATAAAAATAAGAAATTTAAGCATGTTCTCTGAACTTATCAGATGACGTTGATTTCTTTTCGTGCTTTGTAAAATCGTACTTGTAGAATCTCATATATTTATGTAGCAGTTCAAAGTCCTTACGCGTATAGTGTAAAAGTCTAGTTTGTGTGCGAGAATTTCGGAAAAGTTGCCCTCGAAACTTTTGCGCATTCTTGAAACCGAGTCTTAAAACTTTTCCGAAAGCTACTTCGCGCCGCGGCATATTTCCTCGTTCGATTTAAGCCGAAGGATTTTACTATCCTCGCACTTCGGATTTTACGATCGGTGTTCCCATATCGCAATCGCGTCGGATAAACTTATCTGCTCTTCCAACGTTTTCCCTCCCCTCTCACACCCTTCAATGGTGATTTAGTAGACCAATAATATCGGTGTCGCAATAATTTTCTCCGCGTGACAAATATATACTAAAATGTATCCGTAGCAATTTGTATCAATAACCGTATTTCATTATACCGTATCACGGTGCTACCGGTCTTGGTGTGATTTCGATTTCATATTGGCGCGGCAACGCTTGCATCTCGCCCTCAAACTGACACGAATGTATACCAATCTTCCGAAAGAAAGGGGATTGTGCGCAAACGCATATAGAGCGCATATAGAGAAAAATAGCACTTTATAAGCAAGGAGATTCTGATGAATTTTTAACATCACGTAGGATAAACTACGAGAGAAAAAGACAAGAGTACGAAGATGCATAGAGCCGACTAAAGTGTAAAATGAATTCAACATAAAAGCAACAAAATAAAAGATGGAGAAAGAGGTTTAATAAATTTTTGCACATAAATTTAAGTCGTATTTTACGCTCTAGGGAAAGACGGTTATCGAAAATTTATATATTTTTACATGCATACTTTTTTCACTAGAGCTTTTTCATAAATTTTGCTTTAGTGGAGGAAAAAAAAAGGTAATTTATTTATTTCGTATTTTCAATTAAAGACGCGACGCATCTGCTGTGTTTGAAAATCCAGGCTTCGATCAAGTTCTACTTTCCCTCGTCACTGTAAAATTACGGCAACGTCTCCGGAATATGTAATCGCGTTCTTCCGTTCAATATTCATCGAAGCGTCGTCGTCGTCGTCGTCGTCGTCGTCGGGTCAAAGTAATCACTCATAGCTTTGCGCGGGCATAACGATTCTATACTGAAGGCCGATTAGTGCATTTGTCATGCAGCCGGGGTATCTGGGGTCGCGCATACTCCCATTAGTGACGTATGGGCCTCAAGCCAGACAATGCTTCCATGCGAAGACGGCGATCTGAATTCTACTAAGTGAGCCCTAGCTGATCAATGGGAAAGCTATATTTCGAGGAAACGGTTCGTCATCCTATGAAATTCTGCGTGTGACACGGGACACTTCCACTTCGAAGAGGATTAATGTATAGCTCGTACGAGTGATGTGCTATCGCAGTCGCAACAAGCTGTATTTCATAAAGTACGATTGCACAGATTTGTCTTGCTACGCGAGATTTATAATAAAAATCTCGTTAATTAAATATGAATTCAATATTGCATGGTTTTTCTCCAATGTCCGTTTTACAAGTTGCACAAACGCTAATTGATGTTAATATAACATTCCAGTTCCAAAATTTTCAATACTTATTTGAAAAATCTTGTTGTGCTTAATTAAATTAAGGAATTAGTATTTAATTGAACAATATTCAATAATAAATATGGATTTATTTATGAAACTACTATTTAATATTTAATTAACGAAAAGAACATGTTATTATATGAATTGAGATTGAATGTAATGGAGAAAATAAAAATGTGTTTTTATTAGATATGTGGACATAAGCAAAAAATATAATTCCACGAAGAAATCAGGTCACAAACAGTATTTTATAAACAAAAATGTACAAATGTCGTGTTGATTTTAAAATTATTTACTTTTTATTTGAAATTACACTTATTATTGTGATAACGTTGCCAAAAAAAAATCGAAAAAAAGAGGTTTCAACATACAAGTTGCGTATGAATACTTACAATTTTAAAAATAGGTTAATTCAGCATCGTACGTCAATGAATAAATTGCAAAATAATGCATTATAAAGAAAAATAATATTATACATTCATGCAACGTATAACGCTGAAACAAAAAAAAAAAAACGTTTATTATCCGCGTATACATTGGCACTGCGCTCGGTATTCTCCACACTCTCTGGGACGCGCGTATTGAGCGTGCCGAATGAATCTTGCGTGCGAGAGTTGGTTTTACTGGGATTTATTCGCGTATGCCTCGTTAGAGGTGTACAAACACGTACTTCCGCGGCATTCATTGAAATAACAGATACTTGGTGCCGTCCGGATAAATGTCGGAAACCGAGTTTACGCGCCTCCCTACCTGCTATTCATTTTAAACGAGCGCGAGATGATGATTCGCGTGTTGACTGTCGCACAAAGCGCGATTAGTGTTCTGCAAAGCTGACTTTAATCGAGTGTCGCGGAAAACTGTCTGATATGATCATATAGCAGGATATAATAGAGCATATCCAATAGAGAGACGTTGCCATAAGAAACTAGGGTGGAAAAATGTTCCAGCTCGGATGTGAAGCGAACCGGGTTAGTACGGGCGTGTTTTTTGTTCAAGAGATTTACCCTAGGTCATGTCTGATCGATTTACTCTTTAAAGTATTCTTACGCCAACAGGTTGCACATGCTTCTATAATTAAAAATACTTCAGCCACTGAGTCTAAGATGACAAATACTTCACTTAGTTGGGTAAAAAATAAAGTTTTTTACCCAATCTCAATTAAATTTTCTCAACTTGCTGTAAATATGAAAGAAATAATTTTAGTCGTAAATTCTCTTATATATATATATATATATATATGTATATATATATGCGCGCGCGCGCGCGCGCGCGCGCGTGTGTGTGTGTGTGTGTGTGTGTGTTCGCAATTTTTTCATAAGACTCGAACGTTCAATACTTACGCTGTCATTTGCAAAAGAAACTGGCATAACTTACATAATTGCCTGTTGACGGCGATGTCATTACGAGCATTGTTTTATGCGAGCGATGCAGGAATGCAAGTGAGACAACATCTCACTGTTCAGTCAACAACACTTTAACATCCGCGCGCGCGTAATCATACAGAGTGGTAGACAAGCACATCCGACAACGGATAGATACGCCTGGATGAAAACGGCGCATCGTTGCACGTGCTGCTTGATGTTGATTTTGCTCGTACATCGCGAATAGGTGTGTTTGTCCGGCCGCAAGCACGCATGCACGTTACGTACGTGCAACGTCCTCGCGCAACATTTGCCCCCGAGTGAGTTTTACATTCGCGGTATAAAGCGAGAAAGCAAACAAAGTGGACGGTATAATTTTGCGCTAATACAACGATACGCTGATTGCAGTTACAGAATACGACTGGACTGACTTTACGGCCACGATAAACACCCTCCCGTACCCCATATCCCATATCCCGGATTTCCATATCGAACCCTATTGCGTATGACCGCGATTTTTTATATTCCCGCCTGACTGAGACTGCGATCGTAAATATGAGCTTTTACTATATATCAATCTTGTTCTCTCAATCCCTCGAACTCTATCCGCCATTTAATTTTGAAGTTCGACAGCTTCAAAATTATTTAAAATTATTGACTTGAAAAATGGAATTTAAGATAGTTGATCTAAAATAGAACATGACATTATATATGTTTATGCTTAATTCACAGTGTATTAATAAGTAAAATATCTCAAATATATGAACATCTTAAAAAAATTGAACATGTAAAAAAAATTAAGACATTTTGATGTTCTTCTTTGTCTTCAATATATATATATATATATATATATATATATATATATATATATATATATAAAAATTGAATGAAATATGAATGAAGCTAAAAGTGATTACGGATGTTTAAACAAATAAATGTCACTTTGTTTGTTCTTTTTTAAAAATAAATACAGATTATTTCTTGTTCATAAAACAAATCGGGTATAAAAAAGCGATTCTAACGGTGCATTATTAGGGTTTATATGGTTAATCGAACATGAATTATCTGTATATAAATTTATCCCTTCAGATAGGGGAAAGGAATTATTTTTATCACACAAACGAAGAGCTGATTTCATTGTGTTGTGTATCTATAATTAGATACACAACGCAATGAAATCAGCTCTTCGTTTGTGTGATAAAAATAATAAATGTAATCGTTGAATGTTCAACATAAAATTACTTCTTTTATATTTTTATTTAAAACTTTTAGTTGTCTTACAGATGTCTATTTTTTATAATAAATATATCAATGTAATAAATATATCAATGTTTTTGAACGAGTAACATTCTTCAACTGAAAAGCACAAGGAAGACGAAAAGAAAAAAGAAAGAAAAAAAAATATTACAGATATAGACACGAAATATTTGTTCTTTTATTTCCATTAGAAAAAGAACACAAATTCGATCGTCGTTTCTTCAAACAATTGATATTATGCCATTTGATGTTTCTGTAGAAATAATATAATGTATAAATCAACTTTCAACAATAAAATAGAAATAGCAGATTTCACAAAGAAGCAACTAAATCGGACAGTAACTATTAAAATTAAGTACCCTTCTGAATAATATGGTTTGTGATGCTACAATCGTCAAGTCGCAATATGTCACGTTTCTTCCGCGTGTCGTTTCGCTGCGGGCGGTCGTCATGATCATCTTAACGACTCAGTGATGACCGTTCGTATTCAAATAAGGGTAAGATACGCATGGATTCTCCGACAGTATGAATTTACGTTCGCATCATTGACGAACAGCCCGTCGCGAATTCCCCGCATATTCTCCGTAGAACTTTTCACGTTAATTTTTCATCGTAATTTTTCGTCTACCGCGCGATACGCTTTCGCGCATAAACGAAACGCACGGCGTTAACTGCAGTTGGGATACGCGGTCGACTTTTACGATCGCGAGAAACACGCCACCCTCTTGCTCCTGCGCTCTTGATTCTTTTATTCGGTCCGCCCAACGTCGGGTTCTGCAGCCGTTTATTGCCGCGTTTTAACGTCACATAGGTGACGCGCTCGGTTCCAGGATGTCTGGAACGCTGGCGCTCGAGAACAGAAGGATTTAGTCTCCCGCTCGCTCCTTTGTCCCTTCGCGCGGCGGTTCTGAAGCTGCCACCACCGGCCGTGTCTGGAATGGCACTGAGAACCTGTCTCGCGACTTGCGGTGGCAACGCGAACGCCGTAATACGCGGCTGGTTACGGTTTCTGAGTCGCGGTTACGGCATCATACACGGAATATTCTACAAAAAATGCATACTCCGAAGGATCGCATACATTTCTTCGTATACACGGCTGCGCGAGTTTGCCGTGCACACGCCATGTGTATGTACGCGTATTTACCGTCCACGTCGACTGCAATTCGTATCATTGTCCTGTCGTGATCCCGAGTGCGTTATATTCACACGGCTCGTTTATGAAGGAGAGTGTCAGCGCGACCGAAAAAGTGATCGACGATGATTTCGCGCGAGTTAAACAGAGTGGAAAGTGGATATTGTTTAGGATGAGAGACGAGCGCGCGGAATTGCCGCTCGCCATCGATGTAATCGGTCACACCTTTTAATATTTTTAGCGGAACAGAATCCACATGTATTGAATACAAAGGGAATTAATTAACAAGTATATTAATAAGTTTATTATTGAGCTAATCTTTCCTGCTAATCTGATTTGCTTCTTTATTTTATTGTTATAATTAATCTTATATTTGATAATAATTTCTTTTATATAAATGCAATTTTAATCAACAAATAAAATTGTTAAAGAATTATTAGTAACTTTGATTTAACTTTAAGTCAAAATTCAATTCTTAACTAGTCCGATCCTAATCTAAAAGAGTCTTATTTTAACTTAGTTATTAGTGGCTTAATCCAAATTGTAAGATGAAATTCTATTTTTACAAGTGAACAACTTGAGATAGCTTTTGATACAATATTATTTTTTCAGTGTTTTTAATTTAAACTTAGGATTATTGTTAAATTAAATTTTCTTAATTTTTAGAGCAGTTTTCCTTTTTTATTTATACATTCACTTTTTTAAAGTTATTTTAAAGAAAAACATGACATTTAAATACTCAATAGACATGTTCGAAAATATCAAATTTAAAGTTCGATTGTTTATAAGGAGAGCGGCGAATATACTTCTTGGCTTTCTTGATACTTCTGATACTTTTCTTCTGATACTTTCGTATCACTGTTCCTATCAATCATGTAACTTGTAAATGAAGATCGATAAGATTGCGTAATCCATACGGAACAAAAGAAGTTTATTTCTGAAATACTGATAAAGTCCTCGAACTTTGATATTGCCGAAAGTTCTTCTCGATATAAACCAATAACGTACTACTTGGCAAAAGCTATATCGGCTTTTTTGCCATTGGCACAGCTACATAGAATTTCAGCTGAATTAAATAAGCTAGAACACAAAAATTGTGTTAAATTATGTGACCTGAAATTTAGTTTTATGTATCGTGTTATGAATTCCGCGCATGAATGCCAAATTAAGATTGCCATAGCACAACTCTGAAAATCCTGCCAAATCTTGGAAATCTTATTAAAATATACATCGAAGGAAAAAGAAATAATAGATTAAAATCAAGTTTAGAAAGACATTATTATTTAAATAAATGTGTACATATATAATATTTTTATATAATTAAAGCGTTTTTGTTCTAACTTCAAAATTATTCTCCGCGCATCGGAATAAATAAATAATGTACTAGTTTTTAGAATTTTAAGAAGAAGATATTTTTCATTTTGAAGTAACAACATTCAAGTGTTTTCACTTTTGCGAATTAAGCAGCGAATGCAAATTTTTCTGTTCAAAGAGATGTTCTCCCTTCGAATAAAATGAAATTCCACCGCATAATTTTTTGCTCATTTTCCTGATTTATATATCTTCAATCAACTTCATTGCTAGTCGATTTTCCTCAAAGCTGATACATAAATGAAGCTCGCTCATTACTCACAAATCTTTCACACATCGTCCATCGATTTTTATCTTTTTCAACCTTACATTTATTATAATTAAAATAATAAGGAAAAATTTAGGAAGTATAAATATAATCCAGAACGTATCAAATATTTATGTTGAAAATGTATCGTTTATTTACATAAAAGTTATTCGCATATTTAAAAAAATTTATATTTTTATAAGAATTATTATGTGGATTATTAAAACCACATTTATTTCTACAAACATTTTATAATAATTAAAATAAAGAAATATATTTTGTAATTCTATAACATTTTATACATATACACGCGCTTTTCTTTCTGCTTTGCAATTTATTGCAATATATATCTATATCTATATCTGCAAATATTATTTTATAAAAGTAGCAAATCGCATGCGGATAACGGCAGCAAAATCAACGTGGTTTGGAGCTGATATAGCAGAAAGATCTCCGTCATACGCGACCGGAGGTTTCATCACATTCGACTCGGTGGTGAATGAATGGTAGCGCTCGAGGTGATTCCGTGCATTCCCTCTATTTACTGCAGGTATACGCTTTCGTACGACGATGCGGGTGCACACGATACAAGCTGGGAACGTGTATATAAACGCGATAAATCGCCGACACGCGTTCGTCGGCGTGTGTGAAACTCCCGCTCGGATCGTTCGTCGAGTAGATCCGTCACGAATGCAGACGCCCACAGCGATGCATGAAGTGCATCGCGGTGCCGGTTGCACTCGTATTTTACGAAGTTCGCCGGTGCTTCGTCTACGTCATTTTTTCCTCGGGGCTTGCGCGCCGGAAGGGTGGAAATCGTCTCTCTCTGCGGAATGAGTTCCTGATACGGCCGAGCGCTCGGTAGATTTAGATGATCCGCGGGATCTACAGCGGGAAAGCGAAAGAGAGGAATTGCAATTTATTGACTCCTACGTATCGGAGTATCGCCGCATAGCGTAGCCATTAAGAGTTTACTTCCTATAGAATAATGAAATAATGCAAATAATGAAATTGGAATGCAACATCTCGTCCGCGTGCTAAATCACTTCGTTAATGGACATCGTATGAACAAGTGATCAGCGAATTAAATGTGAATGTATGTAACTTTCTTTAACATACATTTTTTAGTGAATTGGCATTAAGCTTTCAATCGAAAGAATGTAATCATGCGTATAGAGTATTTCATTTACGTTATTAATACCGACATTTTTATATCCAAAGAATGATTTATGATCGAATTCATAACTTTGAAAATTTTATCACATTATTAAATAATATATGTTGAAATATTTTATTACAATCAAAACGTAAATAGCAAATGAACTTTTTTCCAATATTAATTTTAATTTTAATTTCAATTTAGCTGGTATTAGTAAGTAGTATTAATTAAATATTGCTCTCTCTCTCTCTCTCTCTCTCTCTCTCTCTCTCTCTCTCTCAAATAAGAGATATAATGTTACTAGTTATTTAAATAAATAATTATTTTGAATTATTATATCCTAATATATATTATATCCTAATATATTAACGAATTCTAATTCTAAAATTCAATATTTGAGAAGCAAGTACTCGTGTTACAATGTTTAGCATTGAGTGGTAATATCGTTGCTTTACGGGAAGCAACGGAATTAGTCGTCAAATCCATTGCAAAGCATCCTGAAAGCAATCGTTTGGCCCCCTTTCTAACACGTACCGACACGCAAAACCACGATCTCCTAACATGAATTCACGCTCGAAGTCGCGTCACTCGACTTCTGTCGCTTTAACCCAGATCGGACCGACGGCGACGTTCCTGAACCGAGAGGCAAGATCGCTACTTATCTACGATCTAGCCATTCTGTGGATCAGCTCGCGCGAATCCGAGAGTCGATGGTATGGCGGCTGTGCGCCGGTGGTTGGCGGGGATATACAATGCTTTGGTATCTCTCCCATCCTCGCCAGTGAGGGGATCCATCTAGCCACCAGCCACGGGTTTCTTCCTCCATCCTCTTAACGGCGACCATCAATGTGCCTTAGTCGCTTACGGAGCCCACCCCGGGCTCATCGTTATCTTAGCCGCGATAAGCCCCGCAGGAGAACAGATGACGGCGAGTATTTTTTCGCTCGGGCAAATCTATTTTAAATTCTCTTTCTATCCCCGTTCCGCGCCCTCGTAAACGACGCGAAGGCATTTCTCGCCAGCTTCTCGTAGCATTTATTAATTTCCGATAAATCAGCATCCGCTTTCGTTTACCACCCGGCACACCTCTTATTACACTCCCGCAGCGACAGCACGCAGCGATCGAATTGCGGTATCAGAGTCTCATTTCGCGATGAGACGACGCTATCGTTGTTTCACTTCCCCCCCCCCCCCTCGCGGCGATATCGCATGGGAAAACGAGAGAATACGACGCGATGTGCGACAGTGTTTCCGCTTGATGCGGAACATTACGACGAAATCGATCTATCTCGGATGGATTGTATCAGGATAAAAAGCTACGGATGAACAAATTCATGATTATGTTATCTTGCTGATAAGGAAACTAGAAATACATTTAAAAATGTAAAATATATATGCGCGTGTACATTAAATATACATAAAATATATAAAAGAGGAATATCGATACACGAAAGAATAATAATATTATTTATTTGAAAAACGTAATTTTACAGTTAAATATTATAAATAAATGATGTGAGAAATTAAATAATATATGTAATTAAATATATATGTAAATATATTCATTAATGGTATACATTATATGTATACTAAAATAATATTCTTACATTTTATATTGTACAAATATTAAATATATAATTACAGTTTTAACAAAGCTAATTATAAAGAATAAATAATTAAATGGATTATTTTTTTAGTTTGTTGTTTGTTTTTTTTTTCACTATTTGTCTCTGTCTTTTGTAATTAAAATAATAAAATCTTTGCTGTAAGTTAACATCAATTAAATACAATTCTCATTCACAGAAAATAAAGAAAATCGTTATTCTGTATGTTTCAGAATTTCCATGGAATAGCTACTCATGATGATTGGTATGAAGTTTTTTCGCGTCATTTTGGCGCTCTTAGGAGGCACGCATGTCCTGTGTGCGCAACCATCGGCATCTCCAACTGTGAAAACCGGTGAGTATTCTTTTTCACAATAGAGTTGATTATTGCCATATTCATTTGTCCATTGATATCTCTTGTTGTTTGAATGCGCTATTAGGAGTTTTTTTTTCCGTTTAATGAACACATTTGTGTCTATATTAGCAGTGATTTTTTAATGAGACATCATGCAAAATATCATACAGAGTATCATTAAATGCTGGAAATAATGCTGTTATAAAATTATAACCGCTAGAAATACATGCTGCAGTATCGGAAATTAAATCTTTTTTGTCGAGTTGTAACAGCGAACATATCTGTTCGCTATTTTACATAATTATTAATGGATCCAATTCGTAATGTTACATGACCCATCCTTTATCAATTAAAGTTTGTACATTCAATGTTGGTGAAATTAGTAAACAATTTATGACTGCAATATAGATCGTGATATGTTCAAGGCTTTCCGTACGACACTGCCATTATGTGACATGAATAATAATTGAATAATAATGGAACAGCAATCTTTATTTTAGTATACATATTAAAAAAATATCTTATTATTATAAAATCATTAAAATAAATTTTTATTATTTTTAATACATCTATAAAACATTTATAAACGTTCTTCATTAAGAAAAACAATAAGAATACATAAATGTAGGAATTTATACAGTCGTATCTCAATATGCATTATAATTGCAATAACTTACGAGAGATCAGTTCTATTTTTATGAAGACATAAAGATATCTTCATCAACTTCAGTCCATTTCCAATAATCATTGTAGAATGGAATTACCATGTAAATGAAAGTGTTGCATAATGGCACTGTATGTAATTAACGACTATCGTAGCTTTTCGTAACGGTGAAGCCGAGAAATGGTGGCAATAAAATATTCGCGAAGGTAATGAATAGAACCAAATAGCGAATGAGTCCATCCAAGAGAGTGACGAATAATGCGTATGCATTGTTCCGAAAAATAGGATGTTCGTTTTATTTTTCTCCGATCATTTTTCTCATTGACGCGTTAGAATACTCTTCCAATTGACATAACACAAGAAAGTAAATTGCAATATCTGAGAAAAATAGAAATAATTAAAATATTTTACAGCATCAACAATCAATCAGATTTTGCCCATTTTAATTTTATATCTCTGTATTAATTAGATACGCTAATTAAGCATAATTAAATGTAGTTAATGAAGAAATTAGAATATATTAAATATCTATTGAGGCTTTATAACAGAGAAATATTTTGTTTTAATTTATATCACGAAATTGTTTCATAGATTAAATCTATCATTATACTATTTTAATTAATAATAATGAGGAAGCAGCTTTCCTCTCATTTCAACCTAGATAGCCTTCCCAATTATTCTGAATTCATTGCTTTAATTATTCAGTTTAATTTACGCAAAATACTATTCGTAATTGTATGCAATTAATCGGCATTTCAAAATGTGAGATGATATAAATGATATAACTTTTTGTTAAATTTTATATGGTCATAAAACTGAGCTAAGAGCAATCAATTTACAGATAACTCTCACGAAATTTAATTTGACCGTCGAATCCACGATACGATGTTCTCGCATTTTTCCAGATAGCTTCGGGAGCGAATAGGTGTGCTTTTAAGCGTAATTTTCATTCATTACTTATGAAACCATTAATTCCGCATCGAAAACCCGACGCGTTTTCATTCGTGTGTGTTTCGTTTGAAACCGCGTTTTTATCTCGAGGATTTTACATGGCTATCTCATACAACGCTGTTCAATGCAGCTTTAATCACATATGTGTTCTGGCCGATAAGCAGAGTATTTATGTTCCTTGATTTCCATCGCGCACACTTCAATTTGCGCTCGCAAACTGTGCGTAATTTGATTGATTCATCACTGCGAATCCGCGCACTTTATTTTCGCGAATAACGCATTCATATTGGTACCAATACGAGTGACTTCGCCGCCACCTTCCTTTTTTATACCGAGAGTTTAATGAAACGATCGATTCTCATTTGCCGTTTCCCAACAGTGCTATTTTCGAGAAAAACCCGGTCTAGATTTCGCCTCAATTGTTTGCCGTAGTGTTTCGTAACTGATAGACGAACACCTAACATTATTATTCCGCTAATATCGCGGCATTCTCGAATTTATGCCGATGTCGATTACTCCGGACATTGTTGCTAATATGTTTCGTAAGTTTGAAGACCAAACACGTAATATGTTACACAAACTCTTGCGATTGAAAATTAAGATTACATTTATAAATCAAATTATAGAGCTGTAAACTCTAAATTTCTTATTAAATTATTTTCATAATATCAGAAATAAATTTTTCTTTCATAGTTAGATTTAATAACAAATCAAATATTAAAGTTTTTTATGTTTAATTTCGAACAATTAAAAATCACATGTATTAATATTCAAACATCTATCTAGTTGTAAAAGATCAAAACTGATAATATCGAAAATCGTCACAGCATCGTATTGATTCGTTCTGACATATGTCATAACTTTCGTGAAAATCATTAATTCTTATCAGGGGAGACCCAAAGAAAAGCTTTGATTTTACGTGTTTAATGGCGTCCTGCTACCGTAAGTTTGTCACAATGCATAAATTTCGCGTCATTATGAGGCTGTTCGCGATAATTGCATCGCGTCATGGCCAACGACTTAAAAGATCTTCTCGGGTAATTAATTATTGCCGGTGAAGGGTGAGGAAGGTGATAAACACAGCACACTTGCAGTTTGCTAACCAAGAGGCGCACGAACAGGATTCTGATATTGCTTCGAAAATTGAAGGAAGCCGTGACAAGATCCCATAGATATACGCGCCATGTTGTTGAATTGGCAAAGGCATAGTAGCGCTGTTATAACCCAGAATGGTACTGCCGATGTTCCGTTTTGCAATATAGAAGTTTTTTTTTTCGATCCAGTAACATTCGGTTATATCTATATACTTTCCTTGCTAGGCTATTAATTAAAACAGCGAGTCGCTGCTGTCGATTGATGTAGTCAATCGCTGATATCGAATTTTTTTATGGCTTCTGTTATTGCTGACGCAAACGATATTCTTTCCCAATATTTTTTATTCCGCTAAATATCGGTATCGATACGTATTTATTTGCTGAGTTTACGACAAACATAGATGAATATTTCGAGATGTTGCCAATTTTAAAAAGTTGATAGTTTCTATTTAAATAAGATGATTTACATGTTTCATAATTCTTTTAAAAATAGATTTTCGTGCTTAATGCAAGATAACGGATAACTTTGTTAATTGTTGTTAATCATATATTATAATTAACGGCGCTTTTACTATTTTATTAAATTGATTATTAAATTAAATTATTAATTAAATTATTAATTAATTTTTATCAAATTAAGTTATTTATTTTTTTAATATTTCAATTATATTATTGTGACATTATTGTGCTGTATAATGGCTGTAAAGAAAAAAGAGAGGGATTTTATTTCTAAATTTCTTTTATTGCAAAACGATATTGTGGTGTATTTCAATTTTTTATGATGAATGAGCATGTGCATAAGAAATCCCGATAAATGTAATCGTTGTTTACGTTCATACAGTCGATATATCAAACGACCGATGACTGCAGGTCGGTATATTACGCGGGTGTCTTTTTTTCGTGTCAACCGTGTCCGCTCACTCTTACTCTTCTCGAGATTATACGTGATGGCGTGTATAATGCAGGTCGTACCAGCCTGACCTCGATATCTACAGCGGTGAGGTGCACGTACAACCCTCCGGCCGACACCTCCACCAATCTCGAGACACGATAAAAACTAAGATTACTATGCAATGCAATCAGCGGCGTACTCGGTGTTCTTTCAGATTAAAAACACAGTCGGGAATTACCGGTCGAAACTATTATTTTGCTAAGAGCAGGTTCCGCGACCGAGATTATGTCTCGGTTGTCGGATGCAAAACGTGCAGCGATGTTTGAAGATCGAGTGAGAAAAATCCGTGGCTCGAGTTTCTGTCGTATGCACTTCAGCTGTACCCTTACGCTCTCGAACGCATATGCATGTCACGTATTCTTTTGAGTATCAAAAATTCGACATATGTCAGAAACGAGAGTTTCTTCTGTTTTTCGTGTCTGCGTCAGGGCAAAAGATTTTACGTAAAATTGATAGAATAAAATCAGATAAATTCTCTCATTGAATTCGGCGTAACGTTAAATAAAATCACGAACAGTAAATTATGAATAAGTTTGTAAACAGATAATCAAATAAAAATCAAATTTTTTATTTTTTATTTTTTAATTTTGAATCTTATGTCGTACAAAATATTGATTTTGTCTCGGGTATTTGCGGTTTGAATAGGAAAACTGCAAATGATTCAAAGCAAGTCTAGTAACTTGCGTAGCGTGTTTGTTCAAGAATAAAGGGATATGGAAATACATTTAGTACAAACAAGTAATGTTTGTAAAAACTAAATTTAAAAGTTTATTAGAAAGTATAATTTGAAATTAGAATGGACAAAGTTTGAATTTTGTCCTCTCTCTCAAAACTTAAATTTTTAGAATTGCTATTTTTGCTATTTTCAATTGTTTAAAAAGCATTTATCTCAATGCTAATATAATGAGATTAGATTTAAATTTATACTTATAAAAAAATATTTGAGCTAAAATGTATCACAAAGTATTTTAATAGATAAATAATATATTTGTTATGAAATTTTATTTTACAAAAATTTAGTTTTGCTAAATGTGTATAATTGCATAATAATCTTTATTAAAAGTATTTCATATAAAGATCAAAGTTACGTTTTAAATTCTTTAAAAATACTTTTAGTTTAAATGTTATTAGATTAGTTTAGTATTAGAGCACTTTAGTACATTTGAGCAAACACAAATTTTGAAAATGAATTAAAATACAAGAGATCATTTAAATTCATTGAGTGCCACATTCGAAGCTGATATCAAAATCTAAAACATGGCGAACAGATGCAAAAACCAAAATATATGTACATTAGTGTGTAAATGTGCTGCTCGTAATATCATATGGTTTAAAACAATAGGGTTATCATAATGCGAAAATACATAATAATTTGGTGGAATAATTCTGGACTTTATTCGCGTTGCTTTGGACCCTGATATAAATTTTCAGATAAAAACATGCATGCATAAGCATACATATGAAAACTGAACAGCGCGAATATATAAAGCAAATATTAAAACGTGCTAAAACCTTGGTAGCTTAATATAAATTTTAGTATGGCTAATAATAAACTTACTAATCCTAAAACGTGTGATTTGTATAAGATAATTTATGTTTTTCATATTACATAATGCCGAAATATTAATTATTAAAAAAATAAATGAAGTTATTGATGTTATATTTTACTAAAATTTAATCAAAAATTATAATCAAAGTATCTTTCTTCCATTAGTATGAATAAATTATATATCGCATTTATTTTGTGTTTTAAATAGCCATTCGAAGTTTTGTTAATGATATTTTCAATATAATTGCAATGAGCAACGGTGTCCTGTCGCAAATTTTATATAGTGGCCTATGAATTCCAAAATTAATGGTTATTTTATTCATACCATCTCGCTTAGAGATTCCTTTAGTTCCGTGGCGCATTTTATATTCCAATTGTCTAGGACAGACGTTCGCCATTAATCATCACGCTGTGCGAACTATCGGGACTTCGATTTAAACGACGATAGAGGCACGGTCGCATTTCCTATCCGTCTATCACTACGCTGCTTCGAAATCGAGGAAGCTGAGCCGATTTAACGAGGGATCGCTCTTACGAAACATGTTAGATGTAATCTGTAACAGTATTATAGCAATTTAGTTGGCAAAACGGACTTAGCAAGCTTTGAATCTCGTTTCTTATTTTATATTTCATACTTTACGTTTATTAACAGCTCTTAGCATGCGATTTATTCGCATAAAACTATAATCGTTTTATCATTTTATTCAAACATTAAAGAAGGATTATGAGAATTGCTCGAGTTAATATTTTCTTAATTATTTTTTTCAGACAACAATTTATAAATTTTCCAAATATAAATGATTTTCCGAATATAAACGATATATAAATAAGTCACAGATACAAGTCAAGACAAAAGACGATCCATTGCAACAATCTGAATTGGGCCTCTATATAGAACAATTAAGCAAGAAGGTTTGATGGTTTAGAATGTGAGAAAAGGCAGAATCATCTTAATGACCAAATCAAGAGGTTGGGCAGACAGGCTACAGGCTAATGCATAAACAATGCGCCGTTTATCCGCATGCAACCCCAATGAATAATAAACTACCCTACAGACACGCGGATAGATAGACCCGGTCTGCTACGGAGAACAGTGAATGTGGGTGGAGGATTATCGACTAGGAAATATAACCTGGTCCGTCGTTCATGCACGATGGACCAGGCGAGGTGTGAACATTATTGCCCCCGAAATTCTTTAACGTAAGCATTTAAACCAGATTGTCACGATGACATATATATGCGTATAACAGCACAGCAAATGTCTTTGATAATTTTCAATAAAAAAGTTCAAAATATTTTATTTTAACCTATTTACTTTTTTAAAGGTTAAATAAATATTAATATCACATTGAAATGGTTACTTTCGTGATGGTTATATAATTAACGCATATGGCAATGATAATAATTAATAACTACTTGTTTATAATTATTATAATATCACTATAACTTTAGTAAATTTATCAATTAGGCATACCAATTATAAATAATATAACGACACTTGATATTAAGTTAAGTTAGGAATACGAGTTAAATATTTTGTTTATAATGTTAATTGAATTTTGCATATAATAATTGTAAAAAAATTGAGTAGTTGAACGTACTCATGTGAAATCAATGTAGAAGTAAAAAAGTAAAATATTTATGCGTGCATTTTCTTCGTGTATTGGACAAGTTTTACGAGAAATTGATATGTCAAATGAACTTGAGGATAAACTTATTCAGATTCTCTGTTCATTCAAATCTCGGTATCGGTTTATCTTTGTTCGCTTGTATGACAAATGGATCTATGGCCACATCCAATTTATATCTGTCTGGACGTAATACTTTATCCATTGTCACGTTTCCTCGCTAAGAGATCGTCAGTAGTATGCTTTCAGTTATGGTAATGTCACAGATAATACACACTGGAATACCGAGTAACAGCGTTACCGATGCCACAAGCGCGCGCATTAGTTTACTTTATCCTTTTAAATGCATTCGATGCCGCGGATGCATCATTATTTCTATCCACTGTGGTTTCGATCCGGCTCTCTCTGGATGCGCGCTTTAAAAGAAATAATTCAGCATTGAGAATAAGCGCAACGAGGCATTCTCAGAAAAGCCTCTCATTTCCCGCGTCTTACGCGGAAGAAACGCTGTTTGTGAACTTGTATGGAACTTTAATCCCGCGAAATTGCTTCGCATCCATGTCAGCGAGAAGTTTAATATCATAATTGAGCGTGGCAGTAGAAGTGGGCAGTAGTGCTCAATGAAAGAAATCCCATTGGGACCTGCTTTCTCGTAACCTGCGCGCATGTTCAAATTGTTATATACCCTTAAGGAATTGAATCTAACTGGACATTCATTAGGATACGGATAAGATTACGGATTATCCTGTCTTGCCTTGGTAAAGAATAATGGCGAATGCACGGATCCCTCTCGGAGATAATTTATCTCGTGAATAAGAAGAATATACGATAAATGTAAATTTTGCCCACTTGCAACGCTTTTGTTAATCCTCTGAAATATCTTTTACAAACTTGTAATCTCGTGATATTTTTTTAAATCCACATCTCTTCTTAAAGCGATAAATTTCTAATTTGTTATACGTTAATTGTACTAACGTAACGGAAATCGTGAAGAAATCGTTACGGTTTTAGATAAAAATGTTAGTTTTGCAAAATTATCGCATAGCAAATTTAAGCGAAGGCGGATCCTGTTAGTTTCTGCGGAAAGTTTTTTCTGGGCTGTATTTAGCACGCATGAGCACACTCATGTAGCAAACAGGATGTAGGGCCGAAATTATTCGGAGAGTAAGCGAGTTTTCGCGCGACAAAGTGATAATCACTTGTTTCACGTAGCTACCTCTCTCCCACTCTCTCCTCCCATACTTTCTCTCTTGCTTTTTTGTCCTTATCCGGCGATAGTGCTCTCAACCGCAACTGTACTGATGGAATGCGCATTACGTGTGCATCCGATGCACGTACACTGGCTACGCCCGGTTACCACGAAAATGCCAACGGTAAAGTAGCGGACGAGATAGCGAAGTGTAAAGTGAAATTAAGTGTATACGATTTTACTCTATTTCCGTACGATACGCGCTTGTCCCTCGAGATGAGCCGAAATTATTATTAATTTCCACCAACTAATCATTGCGTGAAATAAATTTTATAGTTCTTTCTAAAGGAATTCGTCGAATTTTTGCACACGAATGTAAAGATTTCCTTTGTTCCCGTGTTCTTCTTTGTCATGCAAGTAATTGAAAACACAAGTGATTGAAAAAAAGCAATAAATTATTGCGAAAAATAAAGAGAGTCAAAGATCTCGATGGAATTGGGCCACACAAGAAACGTGCTACGATCAGGAGCAAAGAGAAATAAATGATTTCAAGTGTAAAAGAGAAAGAGAGAGAGAGAGAGAGAGAGAGAGAGAGAGAGAAAGAGAGGAAGAGAAAGACGGCAAATGGAAGGTTTTCCTTTAACACGATAAAATGTGATCCTCGTTTTATCAAGTTAAAGTAATCCACTTATTTTGGACCGGCAACGAGGTTAGATTGGAGGAGAGAGAGTGGACCAGTGTGGAAGTGCGGGGGCACTGAGATTATGCAGGTGCTAAGCCCGCAGCAAGAAATACTGTCTTTTAAATTAATTTCGTAGAACGCTCATCGCATCGTCGTGCGCTTGCGAAGTCGAGTTATTTGCCACCCTCGCGCGCACGTAATGCATACCACCCCGTCTATTACCGCGCGTCCAACCCTGTATCACCCTCTGCCATTGGATCTGTTCCAATCGCGAATTGAACCGTTCGTAACTGTTGAACGTGAAATATGGCGTTTATTTATTTTAGCTTGTTCCGCATCGGCTTCCATTCCCGTTCGTACGAAACTGTCGATCTAACTGCGCTCACGAAATCTTAGTACTTGGCCAGTTTGTCTGGCTATAACAGCGATGATTTTCCCTGATCGTGACTGATTTGATCATGAAGAGAATAGTTGCTTGTAAATAAGCTATAAAGAAAGGATAACACAGAGAAATCTATATTCAATAAAATAAATAATAAATAAACAAATAATAAATAAACAAAAATAAATGTCTTGCCTTATGTTAAATTCATGATACAGATAATATTTAAATTTTATATCGTTCAGTATACTTAACTTTACAAAAAAATCTATTTTTAATTTTTTCGATATTATTATTATTATTATTATTTACTCTAATATGAGTAACTCTTTTTGAGATATTTGAAAAATTAAAATAATATAATATATAATTAAATAGCGTTTTTTATATACACATGGTTTCTTAGGAAAAATTTATTCTTAATGTTTTTATCATTAACAATTTTATATGTTTAAATGTTCAGAATCTTCTCTTTTAACAACATTAAATTGCAGTGTTATATTGCTTGCGACTTCTCTACGGAACAGAAACGTTTATGTACAATCCTAGCACGGGTCAGGCACAACCGGCGAACACGCGCGATCTTCATTACTATGCACTCGCTATTATTTCGTATCAGAGCCATCGTCGGGCCGCGACGTAAAGTTTCAGACATTGTCTGAGTAGTTTATGAATACCGCGACGGCGAGATGATTGCGGGAAAGACGGTAGGATGAGGAGGGCAAAAGGGGTAGTCGGGAGAGACGTTTATCAACCCTCTGTCCCCGACATGCGTATATGCACAGATATACATGCAGTCCGCTTCATATTCTCATGATGCTCTTCTTCTCGCACCCTCTGTGTATGTGTGTATGCGTTTGTAGGTGTACGTGTGTACGTGGTCTCTCTTTCGACCTCACGTTCGAGCGCCGCATTCAACGCAGCCTGGCCTTATAACTCAAACGCGAGTACCTTTGACTGGTACTCGCATACCAGATATTACTTTTACACATGTGATATCGCATCAGTTCCTGGAGACAAAGGCCGCAAATATATGATGGTGAGGATGGAGTAGGTGTGGGTTATAGTCGACGAAGTTCGCGCTTCAATTTCGCTGGGACCGAGCGAGTAATTTTCTGCTTCTTCCTTTCGTGCCCTTTCCTCTTTTTTGTTAATCTCCCGGCTGGCTGGCTCCAGTGGGCTCTCTATTGTGAATAAGGTTAAAATGTGATGAATCGCTATCGGGTTTATCAAGTCTAGGGCCGTGCTGTGCGCGGTTTTGATGTTCAGGCTTTGTTACCCACTCGATTCTTTTCTATTTTGCGTTATTTTGTAAAATGCTTTTAGCATACGAAATTTCTCTCTTCATGTATCAAATTATGTGCCTTTTTTGTAGTAAAATTAATTGAATACAATGAAATTAAGAATCGTTACTTTAATATAAGTAGTAATATAATAGTTTCAAACAAAGCAGTTTTTATTGTCATAAAATTGAATTAAATGTTGTCATTTAGTTAATAAATAAAAGTAATTATTATATTATAATCATAATTATGTAAACAATAATTTTTCTAATTTTAAAAGATTTATATAAATATTATATTATATTATTATGTATATAATATAATTGACAACGCTTATAATTGATAACGCTTTATCAATGATTCACTTAGTTGATATGACGTATTTGTCATGAGATGAATAGGATCTTTATCGCATTCTAGTTTTACAATATTGTGATAATCAGATACCGTAGATTGTGATTCAAGATGTGATATATGGGCGAAAGAGAACGTTTTCCTATCTTGATTTGATATCATGATTCGAGACTTTGAGTAATGATATTGATGTATTAGCTTATTTGAGATAGAAATTGTCTCTTACATTCTACATTGATAAATATGTCCATCACTGTGATGCCGTTATCGATGTTAGAAGGTTGTTCAGAAAGATTGTCTTATAAATGATCATGAATAGCAACTGTCTATATGATGAAAACTGAACATGTAATGTATCACGGTTAATATCGTTAATACAAACTTAATAATTTTGAAGCTTTCTGATGAGCAAATGTAAATTTCAATAAAAGATTTTACAATTCAAGATTCAAAGATATCGGAAATTAATTAATCGAGCAAATTAAGTTATCAGTTTAATGATAAGATGAGATAAGAAATGCTTTATAAAAGGAAAGAACATTTCTATTACATAAATCACGAAATCTATTTTTAGAATGTAAACATTTAAAGCGTCCGAGAATTGAAAAGCTTTTCTGCGACGAATGATGGAATAGGAAAAAAAAACAGATTGGGTCATGAAACGAAACAGACTCTTCGGGATAATCTACCTTACCAAGTTATGAGTGCACGATTCGAGAAGGTTGAAAGGGAAGGAAATTGCGTTAGATTAGGGTAGTACGAAGTTATTTTATTTCGAGCTATTCCTTTCTCTCTTGTCTTATTTCGTTGTTCATAATTCATCGATTCACTTTAATAAATTCTATATTCTAATAAATTCTAAATTTTTTTTATTACAATTATTTTACATATTGTTTTATTAATCGTTATTATAAAAAAATTTTGCTTTTTAGTCAGAGTAGAAAATATAATTTTTTGCAAAATTAAAAAAATATAATTTCCAGTTATGGTATTTAAAACTTTTTAAAAAATTTTATATTGTATTTTTATATTGTTTTATATATACTTTTATGCGTTTGATGCATAGTTACTATATATAGAACAAAAGTCACTTTTATATTTATAATTATTTCAATTATTAGATTTATTTATATATCAAATTAAAATTACGTTTTATTGTTTACTTGTAGTGTGGTTACAACGTACGCTCTTTTTCAGATATATCTATTATTAGTATGTAATGTTTTGTTTTCTGGAAAGATTATTTTAGTTGTTAAATTCTTTTAATTTTATGGTCACGATTGCATCGTTTATGCCATTAGCTATACTATGTATCAGCTATACTATGCCATCAGCTATACTATGTAAATTGCAGATTTGAAAGTAGCTTTTGAGCAAAGCATGACGGCAATGTTTAACAAAAAATATTTCTCGCTGGAATGTAAACCAGTTGCATCGTTTCGCGCCGCTTCGTTTGACGAATGATCCGTAACGAAAAGTCAATACTAAATATTCAGCAAGTTGAACTATATACTATATTGATTCTATCGATTGTTTTTGGGGAAAACGTGAAATGAAAAATAGGTGATTAAAAGTTTATTTGCATATACGATAAAGTACATTTATTTATGTTATATATAATATTATACAATACAGCCTACTATTTATTTGCGTTAACCTACTATTTACTTTTCAAACAATTATTTCAGTTAATCTATTTATTATTTCAGTTAATCTATTTATTATTTGCTGATAATAATTCTTAGGATCTATTTTTAGATATAATTAAAAAAAATGGATGGATATGCATTATATATAATTATTATATTTTTTTATAAAATTAATTTATGCAATTTTAAATGTATTTATTTTCAAAAATTAATTCACTTAATAAGATTAATTAGATATCTAATTTACTTAGAATATTATAAAAAAATAGACGTTTATGCTTTGGAGAAACGGATAATCATAGATTAAAAAAATTCATAAAGCGATATTGATAGCTTTAAACAAGGATGGATCTATTCTCACGAAGCAAGCAAAAGGCAGGCGAACGAAAGGTGTAAGCTCAGATTAATAGGGGTCGATTTCAGTATCGGAGATGGCAAATCGCAGTAATTAATATCGCCATTTGTTCCATGTCACGTGCACGCCATATACAACACACACACACACACACACACACACACACACACACACACACACACACACACACACACAGAGAGAGAGAGAGAGAGAGAGAGAGAGAGAGAGAGAGAGAGAGAGAGAGAGAGAGAGAGAGAGAGAGAGAGAGAGAGAGAGAGGAGAGAGAGAGAGAGAGAGAGAGAGAGAGAGAGAGAGAGAGAGAGAGAGAGAGAGAGAGAGAGAGAGAGAGAGAGAGAGAGAGAGAGAGAGAGAGAGAGAGAGAGAGAGAGAGAGAGAGAGAGAGAGAGAGAGAGAGAGAGAGAGAGAGAGAGAGAGAGAGCGCACATATATAGAGCACGATAGAGCAAACGTAGTGGGCGAACATAGTATGCGAACGTAGACGACATACACACCAGGAAATAGGCATACGTTCGATCCAATTGAAAGGCGAAATACATATTCCAACTTCCTAAAGATATTAATTAGCTTTCGCGGTTCATCGAACCGATCTCTACGAGGTCCCCGGAATCGGCGCATTTCACACGCAGTCACGCAATTTCGATGGATGCGTGTGATTGCTCGCGTGATGGCTCGTTGGGATTTAATTGTTGCGCTCGAGAATTTGTATGGTTCATTGATGCGCGCGCTGCTTGAAATGAGCACAATTCGGCACATTTGAATGACTCTGAAAGGGGAAGTTGATATAACATATGAATGAATTTAGAACATTATTATACGAAATTTTACTTGTAAGTATATTAATCTTCAGTTTAATAATATACATGCAGAGACATTCAAGTGAGATAAAAAAAAAGTAGAAATTATTTTGGATTAATAATGTTTATTTAAAGCACTTCGAAGCTGATCAATAAATACATGCATCGTGATTAACATTTGATTTGCTAAATCGAGCTTTCAATTGAATCTGTTACTACGTTATAATCGTATATAACGTTATAACGTTACTACGTTTATAATCTAATAATCTATTGGTATAGTACTGTTCTTGTGAAATCAAAATCGACATCTATTGATAGGTAGTTTCAATTGTGAGACATTGGGTTTGCAAACGCCAATTGCTTGTTAGTAGCATGTGCGATCAATATGATCAAATTCTATTCTGAAGTTGTAATTTATCTCTTTTATCTTTGATTTTTGATGTTTATCTCATATTATTTCTCTTTTT